>NC_092825.1:4387431-5129931 GCF_039878825.1 Excalfactoria chinensis | reverse complement strand
GCAGGAGAAGCAGCCTCCCTCCTTCTCCCCCCACGCTTCCGCCCCCTGAAAATCTGTATAAATTTTCCTCTGCCTCTCCAAAATCTCCTTGCTTCAGTACATAGCAGCTCCGGGCGAAAGAATATTAGCATATTTGCAAAGATTACTGAAAGATCTGAGCAGTCTAGACAGACAAAATGTTTATCTGCATTGTATTTGCTTCTCATTCTGAATCTCTCTCCACGTTTCATAATTCCATTTGTTCCAGATAATCAGCACTCGAAAAAAGCAACAAACACTGATTAAGCACTACTACACTTAAACTTTTCCAGTAGTATTTCAGAATAAAATTAAGTCAGTCCAATGCATGAATATGCTATCAATCGCACCAAGTTTTAGTTAAATTTTGACCACTATCGATTTGATGATTAAAAATACAGACTAGGCGAGTTTTCGGAGTCCAGTTTATTGCACTCTTCAAGGTACTTCTCCATTTTAAACAGTTAAAAGGAAGAAAAACCCCTCAGGCTGCTAAAATTTTTGCCTACTTTGCAAGTCTAAAGAAAGAAAAGGTTTGCTTGGCCCTCGGTGTAATCCCCGTAGGACAGCTGCAGTCCTGCACAGATATCTATGGTGTTATTAATCTGCTCTGTTCTATATGTTTGCATACTGTCCTCAGCACCGTGGCACCTAAACATCTCTGTAGAGAAACACAAAGCAAAGCTATGCCTCTCCTTTACTCCATTGATCACAATTCCTCTCCGCCAGCCATCCGCCAGAGCGTGGGCCTAGAGAGGGGATAAAAAAATAAGTGCAAAGTGGAAATAAAAGGAGAAACCAGCACAGCTCTCTCCAGCTGGATGCAGCCACCTGGGTTTTGATCTGAGGCCTCCATGGTGGGTTAATCCAGCCCAGAGCAGAGTTGGATTAACTTTCAATTTCAAAATCTTGCCACTGCAGAAGGGGCAGGTTTTAGCTTGGGAGAAATGCAGACGGCTCTGTGAGGATGAAGATATTCCTGCAAGAAGTCTCCACCCTCCCTTCACTCCGTGTGGCTGGATCCATACCTCTCCATTGCTTTGCTGGTGCTACATCTGAGAGACGTCACTCTCCCCAGCCACTTTCAAGGTCTGCATTTCCACCGCTGCTGGCTAAAAAGCCATAGGATGGAAAGGACGGGGAGGGGGGAAGCATCACAAATAGTTTGGTTAGAAATCTGACTCTGAGATAGTGAGATCTTTATAAATTTGCCATTTCACCATTTCACAAGGTGTAAGTGCTAAAAATGCTTCATTAGAACGTATGTTCTTTTGAAATATTTATTTTCCTTTTAATTACATGTGAATTAGCTGGAAGAAGCTGTAGGGAAGCCCTCTTACTGACTTAAGCCTTCTCAGCAGTTTGTTAAATTCTAGCCTCAAATCCCTTGAGGGAATAGTGGATTCAAAGCAGCTTTTAATCATACTATAAGGAGGGTGAAGTAGTATGTAAGTAGGTCATAGAGAAAGCATTACAAGTGCATAGGTTATTGCTTTATTTAACAACTACAGTGTAACACACTTTTCAAAGCACATTTGCTATTGCCATTTAAAAGTTAGAGGCAGGAACAGGGTCAAATGCAAAAAGAAACCCAGCCTATAAAAGATACTGAGATAGGACTCAAAGAAAGCTTATAGGGAGAAACTGCATTCAGATCATATGGTTCTCAAACATAAATTACGTAGTGCCTATGTATGAATTAAGTCTCAAGCACGGAGAAAGAAAATAAAACAAATCAACAACAAAAATCTGCACATTGGCTCTGTTATCTGTAATGGTATTGCCACATTCCTGACGGGCACCAGTGTGCAAAATAGCAGCTTGTATTAAAAATGAAGGAACACTGCTGAAGTAAAAAAAAAAAAAAAATAAATAAAGCTTTGGTCTGTTACTACAGTACAGAGGGAAATGGAGAGAGGTAATAGCAAATGAAGCTGCATTAATTTCCACAGTATATATCAGACAATAGAGGTAAACAGGAGCTTAGAGGAGCTTCATTATTGCTGTGCAACCACTGTCCACTGGTATTCAGCATTTTCAGCTAGTGGAGCATATGGCCATTTTAAGGAAGGAACCTGGAATTTGGAACCAGCAGTTTGGGGAATTTAACTCAATTCCAGCTACAAATGCCTCTTCCACAACCTGCCCTCATTTCAGAGGCCCTGACCCCATCTGTCCCACGGTTTCACTCTCAGTGCCTCAGTTTCTCCATGAGTCTAACAAAGCAGATAGAGCAGTTCTACCTCCCATTTGCAGATTAGTCACCATTTAAATGGCTTTTCAAACTGATAATGTTAGATGCGATTCTCCAAACAATTCAGCCTTTGAAAGCGAACACCTCTTCAAAGCAAAAAGAAACCCACGCAATAGAGGTAGGGCTGGAGAAAGACAAAGGACTTGTCGGATCACTCAGAAGTATATGAGCTCACTCTGACGTCACCACCACTGTTCCCATCCTTTGCCATCCATGTTCCACAGTCAAATCCAGCATAGTGCTCACCTCTCCAAACCCGGCTTCTCACTCATTCTTTAATTGCCATTGATTCTTTTAATCAACTTGCCCCCCAGTGTTGCACCAAGGAAATGCTACCTTTGGAATCACTTCAAGGGAAAGTTTCCGAGTGACTTCACTCTCCACCAAGCCTGCAAGGCAGCACGAAGAGAGTTCAAATCCTCTGCTTTATTCTCCCCTAAGCCAATGAACATGCTCTGGATTCAGCTTATCTCTGGCATCAAAGCAAGTTTCTAGGAGAGGAGGCAGAATCAGATCTCAGCAGTGGTGGTGCAAATTGGGAGCAGGCTCAAATGACTCTGGTGGAATAACTCAGGATCTTGCACTAATGCAAATGGAAAAGGAATTCTGGTCCAGATAGTACTAGTGAATGCAAATCAGGTGTTTGCTATCTATCACAAAGAAATAACCTCCTGGGTAAGCCACGAGCTGGGAAGGAGTAGCATGGCTAATAGAAGAAAATAGAGCATCTTGTTTTTGTGGTAGGAAATGAGCCTGCCTGCCTATCAGTGAGCCAGGAAGTGCATGGGCTAAACTTCTGGAGGTTCAAGAAAGGCAATGGAAAGAAAAGCAAAGCACACAAGCATAAATTGAACAAAGCATCTGTGCAGAGCTGCACAGTTGCATGAAAACAGTAAGCAATTAATGTGAAAAGCAGTAAAAATTCCTTGAGCAGCCAAAGCAATGGACCCAATTCTGCACAATTTTACCCTTTGCAAGTATTTTGAGAATTTGTAACAAGTCCATCTTTAGCAGTTAGGTCTGACATTGGAATAAAGTTTTGCTTTAAAAAGCCTTAACCTTTCAGTAAGGAATTTCTATTTGCCTTACATTTTCTCTTGAAATGAAACAGAACACATGACAACTTTCCCTTCGTCGTGTTTTGAAATACAAAACATTTTGCAGATAACCAAAAGCCTTTTAAAAGAAAATTAAATTATTGGCTAGAAGTGATCAATGAATTTTGAGTACTGAAATCTTAGTTGCTTGTGAGGAGGAACCTATGGGCTATTCAGAGGCAGCTAAGCAGTAATTTTCAGAAATAAACGTCATTTAAAATTAGCCCTGGAAAAAAGGTACCTCAAATCAAGCATTTCTAGAGCTTTCACTTGAAGCATACTGATATTATGTAAACTTGGTTGCTATAGTAAAACTTCCTACTCATATATATTTTTTTTTTCCTTTCTATTTTATACCACCGAACGGGTGATTTCATCACACTCTGAGTATGAGGCCTTTGTTCCATTTCGCAGGTAATAACTAAATCTTTGTGGAACACTGAGGCAAGGTTTTGTGGCACAAGACAGACATACTCTACAAAGTTGTGGAGGAACACCCAACTTTGCTAACAGCATTCAAATACTTGGGATGGTCACTTATGACTAATGGAGTCAAATCCTGTTTGGGGCTAGAGCTGAGCGTCTGGCCAGTCCCATGTGTTTTATTTGGTCTCTCCGTGGTGATCTAGGACCAAGCCTCACCTTCCTGTTGTTTGTTTACAACCCCATAGAAGAGCATTGCTTTTGATCTATACGTGTTGCCTTTGTGTAGTCCCTTATGTGTAGGTACACAAGACCAACTCAGTCCTCCTGCAAACTTGGCAACAGGCATTGACTTTTTCTTTCTTCTTTCTTTTTCCTGTTCCCTTTTCCCCCTTTCCTCTTTTTTAACAAAATTTTATTTTGTATTTTATGAACTATATTATCACTCACTGATTCCAACACCAACCACAACCCAACCAGTAAAGTAAAAGGATTCTGCGTGTTCTGGGTTAATCTGATTTCCTTGTAGATAATGGGCAGTTTGGCAAAAAAACAATAACAACCCAACACCTTTCCAGACAACCTTAGAAGACCAACCTATAAGGGAGACTTCATATGGTTGGATTTGGCTGTTATAGTATCTTCAGGTAAAGAAGCATAAGCTTGTGTGACAAGACGGGAGGGATCAGACACTGGTGCTCATATGTGTGAAGCTCCATTCTCATTAATAATGTCTTCACTGGGCAGGCAAAAAGCCCACCATAACCAGGCATTTCTTATCCTAGCCCAAACCCACTGTGACAGCTACTAGGAGACAATAAAAACTCCCCCGTTTTATCACCACTTTGAGACTCCTGAAGGTTTTCGTCCAGCTTGGGGGCTGGTTGTTGTGGGAGAGACAGGGGAAGAGGGTGGTATAGGCTGGGTACAGATAAGGGCTGGATCTGGAGTTAGTGGTAAGGAAAGCGATTCCCAAAGCAACAGGCAAAAGCTGTTGCAAAAGGATGGATAAGGGACATCAAAAGAGACAGGGAGGCAGAAGTAGACTTCTTGTTAAAAACCAAATGGAATCAAATTTGTGGGGTTTATTACAGGATCTAAAATAACCTACTGCCATGCACCTTTAAGTAACTGCAGGATCTTCATAACATTAACCTCTGTGTTCCTTCCCACTCACTGCTGCTACGTGTTTTTCTTTCCTTTTCACCGCCAACAATTGGCCCTCGCCTTACACTCAATTTGCAACATCTTTAAGGTCTCTTTTCATTTATTCGTGAAGTGCCTAGCATACATCTTGGTCCTCAGAAATAACAAACAATCACTCTGATAATATGTAAAGTAACTAGCTTTGTTTGACATCGTTATTTCCTGCAGACAGAATCCATTAAATCAGACATGAAGAAAGAAAAGGCTCCTTCAGCAACTGTAAGGCATTCAATCGTGCAGAAAAGTGCACCATGCCTGTTTGTATTTTTATTTTTTCCCTAAACCTACATTGTGAGAATTGCCACATAGGTCAGATCGGAAGGTCCACCTAGTCCATGCCCTGTCACTGATAATAGCTTGTAATGGATGTGTAGAGATAGAGAATGAGTAGGGCAAGTGTACTGTCATCCTTTCTATCTTCCAGCAACCAGTTGCTTGAGGACATTCTGAAGTTAAAGACTGAATCCAGAGCAAGATGTTTAACAGGTTCAATATCACTGATTCTGATATATTTTTTTTTCACTGTGTTCTCTCTCCCAAAGGAACATTTATAAAGTCAAATGTTTATTTCTCCCAGAGCTGCCTGTTAAATGGGATGCTCTTAACAATTTCAGCAACTTCAGGCTCAGTACAACAAATAGGAACATTGGCTTCCTGTTCTGAAGCAAGACCTTAAAAACCAGCTAGGTCAGTTTTTAACATAAAAAATTTCACTTTTGTACAGTCACAGTAATTCATCTGGAACTTTGGAATCTATTAAATAACACAGAAATGATTAGCCATGAGGCCCCTAAGGCTGGCAACTATTTTGGTATCCTTTTGTGAAAACAACTCATCAGAAAAAAATTTGGTCACTTTGGATTGCTACATTCAGGCGTGGGGGTTAACTAAGTTAAATGTATGTTCATCAGCCGTGCACAGGCAGATCTCCATATGATTCATCTGAGCAGTTCTGCAGAACACCTGATGTTGCCAATGCAGTTCTGTTAGTGTTTTGTTATTTTTAAAGGGGGTTATATAACACTCTCATTAAAATTAAATGTGGGCTGAAATGATGCAGGCAAATTTTCAAGCTTTAGAGTGAGCTTCTTCCTCTCATTTTAACTGAAAATAGATAATTTTTTAGGCAAAAGAAAAGGAAAACAAAACCCAGAGATTGTTACAGTTGAAAATAGAGTCTCTGAGAATTTAAGTTTCCTGATAATTCACCATTTCCTTTCTAGAGGGCCTCAATTCTTCAGATGCTGACCTGCAGCTTCCAGGGAGAGCAGGTGCAGGATTTGAATCTTAAATTCATTCCATAGCACAGCCATCGCATCATCCACAGCTATCTACACTCGCAAGGTTCAATTTCCAGATGATCTACGTCAGGTTGCCCTTGCTTTTCACTTCTCTATTTGTCTAAAAGGGATAGCAAATTCCCACGTTCCCTCTCTGATTTTCTATAATTTTTTCCCCTCCAGCCCTCTGCTCTGTTTTCCTCCTCGTGACAGACTGTTGTCTGGCATCCTTAAAGGCTGCTCTCGAAGATGACCTGCTGATTTGCTGCCATGGGAACTTGGAAGCAAGGACAGTGTTTCCCCCTTGTGCACCCAAAGGCACATGCAACAGTTCCTGATTCCACCACTTCCCGTACAGTAAAAGTTTGCCCTCCTCTGTTTCAGAATCACTGCAGGGACATCAAGAAGTCTGTGACTTAAATAACATAAGAGATTCAGCCTCTCTGGCATCCAGCGCAGCAGCTACTGCTGAATTATTTGGAGGAAGGTGAAAAAGTCTAATAGCGAATGCAAGCATGCAAATTGCTTTTTAGAACTGGTGGAGAAAAGCTTAGGCAGCAAAGCATTAGACTCGAGAAAAACCCTCTCTAATGTAACAGCAGAAAGCATTATCTTCATATAAGTGCCATATTTAAAACTTCCTAAGCAATTTTTTTTTTTTTTTTTTTTTTTTTTTTTTTTTGGTAATCCTATTTCTTTGAATCAGTGAATTGACCTAAAATTAGTTCATTCTACCAGAATGAGGGACACAGGCTAGCACACCAGTACCAAGTTTGCTGCATGGACAGACAAGCAAGTAATCCTCTCTGTTCCCCACTCCCAAACACAATTTTGGGTGTTTTAATTGAAATACAAGGATCATTTTTACTCGGTTGCATTTTACAGGGCAGCTTGTGATCCACACTGTATTATCCATCCTTGGTGCACCGGTGCAGGTTTACAGACCACAATACTCTCCTACAAGTACTGACTCTTAAGAGCCTAATCCAGTAATGTGGTCTTAATGCATAATATAATTTCATGAGCCACATAGAAACTGAGTGCAAATTTGAGAGCCGATGCTTTCCAGCAGTGTCACTTCGGTCATTAGTTGAGAAAGCCTGAAGACTCATCTGCCTGATATTAGCCCATGAAATGGTCACTGCTCCTCAGCAGAGCAGAGAGAATAAAGTTGTAGAGTAGCTAAAATCCATTTTGCTTCCTGTTTGAGCTCATTAGTACTTAGGGTATGTAAGTCTCCAAATTGGAATGAGGGATGAAAAAACTGGGGTCCAAAACAAGATTCTCCCTAAATTTGGGGAAATTCCTACGTAGACTTCACTGCCTTTATCCATCCCAGAAAGAGAGTTAATCTTCATTGCAGCATTTACTTGCCAAGACCAATATTAAAGTGAGTTTAATTGCTGCATTTGCTTCCGCTGCAGGGTGAAATAACACAAAAGCAAAACAATAACAGAAAAGCTGTGTTTTTGCCATGACATGAGTGTTAGAGGAAAAATCCAGTTTTTGTTTCCTCTGTGAGGATGCCAGCAGTCCTGTTTCATAAACTCCAGCGATTCATCACTATCCCAGGCAGCCAATCATTCGACAGGTCAAGTCGGAATGGGCTGTGGAGCCAGCAACTCCTGCTGCCCTGATAATGCATGTCATTCCAGGCATGGCGACATGCTTTCTCAACAGCTGCCATTTTCAGTTACCTTTTATATGGCTGACATACAAGTAAACGTGTTGGAAGCAGTAAAACAGTCATAGGGAAGCAGTTGCAAAGACAAATAGCACCTGCACATGATAATCTGTAATGTATTAGAGAGTGAAGGAGAGTATGTTTTGAAACAGAATTTCTTTCTTTTAAAAACATCACTTTACATCAGGGAGTTTACATGAGCGTGTGTGTGAAAGAGAGTGATTTTATTTTTTTACAGTGTGCTCAGATAAATGTCCAGACATTCATCATGGTTATAACACTAGCAGATGCAACTAGAGGGAAAAAATACAACACAAAAAGCCTAGCCATCATTAGAGAAAACAGCTTGCCACGATTCACCTGTGAGATACAGTTTGGTACAGTTAGGTGTTCCTGAATTTAGTAACGCTCACTTTAAGAAACACAACTGCTCTAATTAAGGGAAAAGATAATGGTTTTCTTCTGTTGTTTGTTTTCAGCTTTTATCCCTTATAATCTGACTTAAATTTCATGAACTACTTGTTCAGTAGCTCATCCCTGAATTATGTGTAGTTGAATAATTTCTTGCAGATGAAAACTAACTGGGAGATCTAGGGGAAGAGGATTATAGAAATAAACAGCCACAATAAACAGAAGTTTAAACTTGTGTGCACATGTGCACGTGTGTACATACGCACCGATGTATACCTGCATGTTAGACAGAGAGCATGTGCATTTTATGTACACAGAACATGGAAGGACCCCATGCCTGCACATAAATGGTAAAGTAAAATAAAAATAACCACTTTCCATAACAGTGCTGGAACAAGATTTCAAATGCATAAGATTATCCATATTAATTTATGGTAATCTGCAAATCATTGCTGTGGAGACGGTACAGGTTATCCAAAATGGTACTTGCATTTAATGAGAAACTACCACAAAATTTCATCAAGACAGATTTAGTTGCATCTTCTAATACTCCCTAAATAAACAGCATGCAAAAGACAAAGTAAAAGGCACGCTTCCCCTTTGGAGCAACTGTCAAAGGAAAGCCAAGCCTTTCTTTCCATACAAAGTCCTCCTCGACATCTTGCTTTCAGATTTCATCAACTTAGGTGTTTTCAGGGCTGTAAGCAGTGAACTTTCCATCAGCAGCATCTTCAGCTAATTAACCCTCCTGATTACAATAATTAGTATTGATTCACTTCTGAATGACTTCTTAAGTATTCAAGCACAATCTACACTTGCAGTAAAACTTCTAGATATGAATATTAATTGAATGCTCTCCTTTGTTTTTCAGCCCCAAAGGTATAGTTTGCAATCTTATATACTTCAATTTGATAACAGAAACACTTCAGTTTTATTCTCATTTAACAAAGAGAATATTAACATGTTGATGTTGCATATTTTGCTTCATGAATCTGGGAAAAAAAATATAGACAAAGACTCCAGGCTAATAAATAAATATATTTCAATTCCATTTCCCATGGCAGAATGGAAAGGCAAGTCCCAGGTTAGCACCTTGCTCTGCCAGGTACGACCAAGGACAGTATTTCTTTTTGGCATTACTCCTGGTCATTGCAAGAACAAATAACAACTCATGCAGAGTCTCTGTATTAGCTCTCTTAGCACTGTTATGGAAACAGATGTTACCAAGTTTGACAACTGCTAGGCACCACATTGCTTTGTGAATGGGTGAGATTCAGCATAGGTAAGGCTGAGGACACCTGTGATGTTAATGCACGAGAGCTCTAAACCTATACAGTCTCTCAAGAGCCAACAATTTTGTTCAGGCATGCTAAGAAATAGCATATGTTACAGATTTGCTTCACTTTCTTTGATGTTAATAATAATTGTTATGGCTCAAAAAAAAAAAAAGAGTATTTCAGTAAATATTCATAGGTGGCTTTGTTTGTTTGTTTGTTTTATTTCTTAAGCAGGATTCACACAGACCAATTCAAAAATTAGTCCTTGATGTGAATGGAATGTCAGAAAACACCTTTGGAAAAATACAGAGTAATTGGCAATCTTAGACAACAAATCTGCATTGTATGGATTTTATGCAACATTTAATCTGAAAACATAGGAGCTACTGTAAGTTTAGTATGAACTCACCTGTAAGAAGAGCGCTTGGGAAAGAGTTTTAGTACTGAACAGTCCTTGTAAGTGGAGGGTGGGTGTGCTGTGCAGGTGTCTCTGGGTGTCTACTACAGACGCGGCACCCACCCTACTCTGGGCAGTCACCAAAAGGGCATTTCCATGTCAGCGGAACAAGCTGTTCGCTGGGCTTCCCAGCACAAAGGGCATCAGCTGCCAGAAAGCACAAGCTGTGGGAGGATAACTTGGTAAAACACAACGCACCCGGTGCTGGCAGTGGAGAGCAGTTGTGAACTAGTTAATGTTTGGCTCCAAAGAAGTTCTCCTAGGAAAGTGAATTACTGCATGGCTCCGTTGTATTAAACACCATCCATGCACTCTTCATGTTTATGCACAGCACACGGCATGCAGGCACCACCTGATAATCCATAACCTCTATGCTTCAGGCGTGTTTTATGTGATATTACCTTATTATTCATGTAAACTCTTTCCTATTGATTTACACTATCTCAGCACACAAGGGAAGGAGATGAGACAACAATAGAAAAAATGCAAAGAAGCATAACAAGCACTCAGAGTCTCCCCATAAAACATTGCTGTTGAAAATACATGCTTAGAAAGTTCTGATCCATACCAATAAATCTTTAATGTTTTGTTTTGTTTGTTTTGTTTTAAATTAAGGGGTCCTGACCCTGTATAAATCATGCACTAGGATCTGGCTTAAAAAAAAAATAAATCATGAAGCCCTTATGATTAATTGTCCCAAGCAAAAAAAAATAAACCCCACTGACAACCATCTACCTGTTCTCTCGGAAATAAAGATTACAGGTACACTGAAAGAGATTCATTTACTTAAGATGCAAACTATTTAAAGGCTTTAAACAGCTTCAGAAACTCCATGAGGCTGATGACAATTCATTTCATTTTAGGCACAGGCTGCTGTCCAAGTAACGACTCCAGATTTTTTGAAGAGCTTTCTAACAGTTTCTTTTCCTAATGCATAATGTCCGTGAACATTTTTCCAGATGCAAAACAAAATGTGTTAACTGTTGGGATCCTAAACTATGGCTGTCAAAATAGATAGATAATTCATGAAATGTCATATGAATAATTTGTTAGATTTTGGGATACGAATAGAAATCATCCAGGTAAATTATTCTGCCTGACCTTAAAAATTCTAACATATGCTAATAGCTGGAATATAAAAATGGAAAGTAGCATAGGCTCCCACTTTGAGATCTGATTTATCATTTTTATTGCATTTTCATTACCTAAACAAAATTAGAAGCAGTATCTTCAAAACAGCAGTTAAAGTTGATATGATCGGGCATAAAATCATGCAAGGGCACATTTGGCAACTATGCATTCGCCAGATTGACAGCAGTATTGTAAGCTTTCAGAATCAATAAGTTTTCTCTTCACAGTTAAAGGAGAGGTTGGTACCAATAAATCTCCAACTTAATGCCATGGACATTGTTGTAAGATGCAAACCTCCCCCTCCCTGCACTATTAGCAGCGGATCTCAGATGAAACAACCTTCACAAATTAGGCAATAAACTTCATATTACACTGCATACACTGAAAGATTAAGGGAAATGAAAAAGGGGCTGAGAAAAGGATAGAAAAAACACAACAAAAACACCCCATCGCCAGACATACATTAAGCTAGTTTGACAGCACCATTGTTCAGCTGTCCCATTGTCAGACCAAAAGATGTATTCAATGCTATGATGTCTGCTAGCAAATAAACAAAAGACTACATTTTTCAAAGCGGGGTGCCAATTCCAGCATAATTCCGTGTGTGTGTGTCTGTGTGTGTGTGTGTGTGTGTCTGTGTTTCTGTGTGTGTCTCAGAAAAGAGAACTCGGTGCTGGCCCCCCGCTAAACCTGGGAGCATAAAGAATATATGCATAACCTCACATGCAGAAGTATTTACGTATTTTTTAAACATCTTCAAGTGGAGAGAATGAGGTGGAGCATTAATAACTATTTACATAGGGTAAGTGAAAATTAAAGTGTTATTTAGGGCACTAGCTCTAATATGGAGTCTCCGTGAGCTTTTTCCATGCTTATTCCATGCCCAGTGCATAATAATGAAGCAGAAAGAAATATTGCAAAGGAGGTGATAAAAGAAATACCAGCTTTCATTTAAGGGGAAAAAAAAAACAAACAAAAGCAAACCAAGAAAAAAAAACACCCAAAGATACATAAATATTATATTTTCCCTCCTTGCCCTCTCCGTACATTGGTCGTCATACATGAAATGTGAGGTTCTAACTCATGGAAATGCTCCCTGCACGCAGCAATGCCTGTCTTTTCCTTTAAATAGGGAAACTACTTAATACCCAGCACGGTTATAGTTGCAGCGGGCCCAGGCAACTCGAAAGCACGCGTTAAAACAAAGGAGACAACATACCTTAAAAGCAGCTCCTCATTTCTCATAGTAACAGCGGATTTGGGACAGCGCATGCTTTCTGCACCGATATTCTCAACAAAAGCCAGTTCAGAAGTGCGCTCAAACATCAATGCCACAGTAGCTACTCACTAATGGCTACTCTTTCTCTCTTTCTCTCTCTAGGCAGACGCTGAGTGGTGGAGCAAAGGGGCCCCTGCAGATTCACTAAGCAGAAATAATCCTCTCTGACAAGTTATGTTGTCTGGGCATATTTTACATTAATGCACTGTGCTGCCTATAGGGGTCTTGTTTGCGTTCACTCTAGCCTAGCTGGTGTTAGCTCTCTTAATTACTATAAAAAAAAATAATTAGTGACAACCCCAACCCCCACCCCACTTCCTCGCCTCCCCTGAAAAATAATAATAATAATAATAAAAAATAGCGGAAAGAAAAGGAAGAAAAATATATGGGTGAAGGAAGGGAGGATTTCCCCCCCTGGAAGGATGCATGCTTGATATGGATCTTTTGTTTGCCCTGTGAACTCAGTGAATACAGTGGCAAACAGATGCTGCAGTTTGCCAGGCTTGTGCACTTGAAGGGAATTGGGTTAGAGGCTCTTTTGGGGGCTTTGGTGTCGCAGCTGGAGCTCTTGCTCCCTGCCTCCTTCCCTTCCCTTCCCTGTTCAAGGCTGAGTGGCTTTATGGGACCTGCCAGCTCGCATCAGAGAGACTGGGGAGTATTCATGCAGGCACCTGGGGATCTTCTGTAAGTTTTCCCTTTATCTATGCAATTTTAACCCCTCCAAAACACAAATCCTTTACGCTGCTTTAAGAAGTAACAGTTTGCTTGAACCCAGCCCCATGTGCTTGGTTTGGCAGAGTTCTGGCAGACAGGAAGGGGGTTGCATTATTCAATGATTTACTCACTTCCGATGTATGAAAGGAACTATAGCGTGACACTGATTTCAAGGAAACAGCCTTTTGGGCCCTAATTGGGAGATCTGCCATGTGATTTAGAAATTGGTTGTGGGCTTCTCAGTTTGCCAGGGCAGTCAAAGAGAGGTTTATATTCACATCTTGGTTTCAGCTTCTGGCACTGCTTGGTGAATCTTTAAACCATGCAAGAAGGGTTGTGTTTTTTTTCTTTTTCTTTTTCTTTTTTCTTTTTTTTCTTTTCTTTTTTTTTTTTTTTTTTTTTTTTTTTTTTTTTTTTTTTTTTTCTTTCTGTGTCTGTGTTTCTGTTTGCTTTGAATCCACATCAGATACTTGAGTTGGTGCTTATTTAATAGACAGAAAATGTCAACAAGACCTTGATGCTTTTTTCAGCCAAAGGCTCTTCTGCACCACTGAGGCAGTAAAATGCATCTTAACAACGTTTCTCATTTTCTCTGAGGTCTTGTTCACATTGGCAAATGAACACAGTCTCCAAAAATTAAAGCTACTCAAAAAGACCAGCAGGAGTCAAAGATACTAAGCTTGAAATAGATTTGGACATGAAAACTTGAATACAAACTTTCACAGACTTTCAGCTGTATCTATGGTTGGCCTAACCATTCTCCCTTCCTAAGACATTAGTGTCTTAAAATGTCTTACTGTGATATCCTGATGTGGTGTTACTGCTTCTATCTGCTGAACAGAACTTGGCATTTAGAGGCTTGATCTTTCTGGTAAACTTTACTCTGGGAATGGAGGCAAAGAGGGAGAAATCACTGGTGTAAATATACTGGTAGCAACTTCTTGCTGTCCAGATAACAGCTATAAATGTCTATTAAGGTCATAAATTTTTTTTATTTTTTTATTTTATTTTTTTTTTTGCAGCATCCTTTTGTTCTATGCTTCTCATTTAGCACTGCGAGACCCTGGGATTAATTTCTGTCATTTTGGTATAATATTTGTCAAATGACCAAAAGACAAGTGACAAAAACAGAGCTAGGTATAACTACTTTTAATGACGTACAAATGGATGAGGACAGTAGTTTAGGAATATCGTGAAGGACTGCAAGTCAAGAGAAGGCAGGTTTCAGTTTGCTTCACTTTTCATCAGCAAAACATGTCCAGGATTTTAGTTCCTCTTGTAACAAGAAGAAAATGACTTATCATTTCAATGATTAGCAATTCCAACCCATGCCATGTTCAAATGTCATGCTCCAAGGTCAACTGAGACAACATTGCTTGTACTTCATACTAAAAATATCTGAACAGTCCTGGAATACAGCCAGGAAAATACTAAACCAGCATGACAAATTCCATACCTCCTTCCCCAAATGCTAAATCCATTTCTACCATTTTCAAGCATGGCCACCAGCATTCCAGATTTCTCCTCCTTCAGCATTTACCTCCAAATGACTTTCGCCCAGCATAACTCACCACGATGCCCAGGCTGCTTCCGACCAGCTTCACACTCATGAGACTGATGTAAAAGAGGAAGCAAACACTAGAGAATGCTCAAGAATATACAGCTGAATGGGAAGTGTCAAACGGTCTGATAAACTGCTACAGTTTTCCAAAAATATGGCAAGTATCGGCATCTTAAGGCACTACCGGCTGCAGGGACAAAGATTGCTTTTCAGGCTGAAGTAGAATGGCTTCCACAGAACCCTTTGGTGGGGAATCAATGGGCTTCTGTTGGGCAGCTCTGCACAGTTGCAAGTTCTCCATCGTTTCTGTACTTAGAAAGAAGGCAAAGCAGCAGCAATAGGAAATAAAGTGAAGTATTAAGGAAGGACTTATCTATGGCCAAAGGAATAAATAAAGGAAAAGAAAATAAAACCCACAAAGCGGCAACACAGGCAGACAAAAAGAACCTACGTTTTCTATCACACATAATGAAATGTCTGACAGAGCAACATCTGCAGAGGGATCACAGCTGCTGAGGATGAGAGGGAATATGAGTATTATTTTTCAATTGTAAGATATACTAAGCAGGAGTGCCTTTAAAATAATATGGCTTAAGGGAAGATTAAACCAGATGCACGGGGCTATCTGGCTTCTTTCAAGATGAAAGTCCAGCTGTGGAGTTTAAATACAACATTTAACAATAAAATTGATTGTAGATTTGTAGCTGATACATATATTTTGCAGAATGTTATACATGAATTACGTACAGTGGTGGGCCTTAGAAGTTGAATAGTTTTGTTGCCCCATGGTTAAGGTAAACCCAAGACTACTACATATGGTCTATAAGTTTGTTCAACTAATTGTGTGGCATTGCAAAACCTTGAAAGAGCACAGGAATAAAAATCATTTACAGTGGGGAAAATAGTTAAAACTTCTGTAGCAAATAGTAGCCACATGAGTGATTTATATCAATTAAAAATCCATCTTCTGCACTCTGCTTCTAATTTAGACTATTCTTTGACCATTCTGTAAAGTGTTCAGAAGTCCAAAATGCAATAGTTCTTTGCTACACTAAGTGAGCAATAGTTCTAGCCAAGCAATGAACTACATTTCATGACAGAAAAATGGTGGACAACAGCCTGAAAATTATGAATGCAATAATTAGAGTAATAGAAAGCCTTGATTCATTTTCTCATTTTACCACATGTCTCTGTATCAAATCTTTTGCAAGTCAATTAACCTCTTACTCACATCTCCATCTTTACAATGGAAAAACCCAATGAACTGCATAAAGCACTGTGACAATAAATACACAGAACATTAACACCTATTTAAAACAGTGTGTTATTGAGAGTCACGCAAATATTTAAAATGTGTCTTCTCCCCACAGGAGGAGTCTATGAAAAAAGTCTGTGAAAAGCTGTTTTTGATAGTTAAATCCCACCTTTGACACTGAGCAATTAGTCAAGTGAGTCATATGGGGTTTTTCTATGGTTGGTGCAGGTAGCTTAACTGTACTAAAGAGAATTACCATGTCTATCCATTGATTCCCATGGGATTAGATGCCTAACTCTTAGATACACACATGGGGCAAGATGAAGCCCACCTATATGCTGAAAGCTGAGGTGAGAAATCCCATGTTTCTGTTTCAGCATCACCAGGCAGGACCCAAGGACCTGTGCTGCAACCACCCTGATACCCTGAGCACATCTGGCACATGTGCATGCAACTTTCCTTCAGGGTATCTACAGCATTCAAGCTGGAGCTAAGGATTTGACTTCTGGGACGTTGGGGTTTGAAGACCTATATGCTACAGCCAGGTGCAATTTGAAGCAGAAAGGAAATCTGCCTCAGCTTCAGAAGTGGAGTGTGTGGGATCATTCCAATGTGCAGTCAGTTCATTTAGACATTTCCTCCTAAAATCTAACAAAATGAGCAACTCATCACCTGCAGTTCTTAGTTTATTAGAAATGGCTGAACACAAGACCTACTGTTTCTAGAACCAGAGCACTCCAAAAACTTTGCTAGAGAATGTGAATAGAAAGAAGTGGGCTTTAACTTTGTCGGCCATGTCACATTAAGCCTCCCCTCTGCTCTTCTTGAGGTTTTTGCATGTTTTTTATTTTTTTTTATCTAGAACAAGTTATCATGTGTTTATCTCAGTTTTCTTCTTCTGGTTATTTATTATTTATTCATTTTGTTGTTGTTTCTATTGTCTTATCCTAGACAGCTGTACAGGGAGATAAAGTTTGGTCCAAGAGGAATCTACCATTTATTAGGAGATCAACAACCAAGTGGATCTACTACACCTGCTAGTTGTAGTCTGTGTGTACACACAGATGGGTAAGCTTCTGCTATAGGACAGAACAAAAGATACAGAGGCATCATTTCTCACTACTATGTATCTTAATACAATGTCACAATTAAACATATTGATCAATTTTAGGGGCAGCTGTATGCATACACATCATGCTGTCTTTTGGACAGATACTAACTGTATGCATTGCATGCGTTAATCATGCCCACGGTATCTGGAGGTGTCATCTCTCTGCACAGGAAAAGGAAAATTATTTTCAAGCTCCTGCAGTAAAGATGCAGCAAATCATAGTCAGTTTTTATTATTATTATTATTGTTGTTTTAGGTATGCAATAAAAGCAGTCTAACATTTGCCAGCATCCTCTTTTGTCTGCTTTGGCAGATCTTTCAGACGATATGCCTAGCTTTCCTATTTGAGTCATGGGGGTAGCAATTACTTACAGACCTACAAAATGCAGGTCAGTCTGAATGATGCAAGAGGTCTTTTCTAGCCTTACTTTTTCTACCTGGCAGCATCCAGGGAGCATCATGAAAATAAAATATCACAGACAGAAAACACGGAAGTTCAAAATGTTGTATAAATGCTGAAGATTAATATTTGGGCAGCAGGGAAATAAAAAGTTTCCTATTAAAAGCAGAAGCAAGACTAGTATTCACTGCCTCTCTCTGTTTGAAAAGGTGTGTGTTGCCTCCCCCTAGCATTCAACAGCGCTGACTCAGAGCATCTCAGCATCTGGAAGACAGGGGCACAGAAGGAACAAAATCCTCTATTTACTTAAACGATCCGCTCTGGTGCTTCCGCCACCCTTGACAAAGGAGGGACAGAAATTGCAGCTTGTGCAAATCACAGAGTCAAACACATAAACGCAAATCAGTGTGGTTTTTTTATGACAATACATCACTTGAAACAACTTACAACTGGCCAGGTTGTGATTGCAGACATGGCTACTCTACAAAGCAAATAATTTATTTGGAAAGCTCTACATGTCATAAGAACATCTGGCCGGCAACTAAAGGGAAGGAGGAGAAAGCTGTTCAAAAGAGCAAAGAGAAACAGAGAAGGCAACAGAGCAGCAGATCTGAGAGAAAGAGAGAGAAAAGACGGCAGAGAGAATGAACACAGATGCTTACAGAATCATTTATTTTCTGCTTAAATTTAACATTTATTTGAGATATAAGTAGAACCTGCTTTGTCTAAACAGGAATCTATCTTTATTTCAGACTTGTAGCAATGCCAAGATCATCACTTTTAGATGTGACATGTGGAAAATCAAAGACCTTGTATTCTTACGAGCAAAAGCTAAAGAAAGTGAACTTCCACAGTATATACAGATGTATAAGCTGTCTATGTGCACATACATGAAGGAATGAGAACGGTGTTAATGATTACAGATAAGAATTTAATGGCTATTCATCCTCTTAAATTACACCTAGAAATAAAGCCACATTTAACAATTCTATTGTGCCTATTTTAAAATGACCTTATGGTGCTTTGTGTGGAGGGAGCGTTTCACACATCCATAAAATATACCTAGCACTGAGGATGACCATGGGTATTTAAAAACAAGGTATCTGGAGAGAGTTCAACATAAACTGATGCATAAATGAAAATGAAGTAGAGGTTTAATTTATTGGATCTGGTGTCTAGATGTGTGGACACATCTACCAAGAGAACCTTTAGCAATGAATGTGATGTGAGAAATCGATCTTACTCCTACACTGTCCGACATGAAATGTAAGCTTATTGTGTCAACTCATCATTCAACAAGTTGGCTGTAAAAGTAGCATTGTCCTGTATGCAAGGGAAATTAGATCACAGTAGTGATCTTTCGTTGCAAATAGTGGTTGAGAATATTTGACCCAACAATATTGTGCTAGACTTTGAAGGAAGGAGTATTTACAAATTCCATATTTCTTTCTACATACTCCCAGAAGGGAAGAAAATAATAGATTGATTTCTATTTGATTGCCATAAAAATGAAACTAATAGCTACAATGTATTTTCCATTACTTTATAAATGAATTAGCATGAACACTTGTTTCAGCAGCTTTTACCCTCCATAATTAATTTTACTGCATGATAAAAAAAAATCATGTTGCTTCTTTCATTCTTCAAATTCTCTATCTATTATTTTATATACAGAAGACGGTCTTCTCCTTTTCACTTCTATTTTCTTCAAAAGTCCATTAGCACTGATTAAAAAGAAAGAGTTGGAATAAGAATCTTCAGTTAGGTTTACTATAGAGTACATCTTTTGATCTTTGTCATGTCATCCAACTCTTGACAATTTTGTGCAAGATGCTCAAAAATAGTGATTTTTAGTGATTGTGGTTTCTAGATTCACAGTCATAAAGTCTGTGCTTCAGAATTAGAATGTTAGTTTGTGAGGAGGAAGAAATAATCAGATGCTGAGATAGTACCCTGAATATGGAGGCATTTGAAACTCGGATGTAAAACCTGGCCAAACTGTGGTTCTAGTCTAAATGATTCCTTTAAAACATCAGAGTGTAAGATTCTGAAGAGAAAGATATCAAGTTTGAAGTTGTTTTATTAGCTTGACATAAAAGTTTATAATGAAGTACCTATTTTTTAGTAGTGAACTACCTAACCAGGAAAAACACTGCTAAAAGCCAAAATTGCTACATTAATGGAGACAGTGTAAGAGGCAGCATATATCCACTTGCAAACAGCTCTTTCCCGTGGAAGGTAAACTGCATCTGCCAGCTTGAATGCTTCAGTGGAAGATGTATGTTTATCCTAAGCAACAGAGGGAGGAAAGTACAAGCTAAACCAAGTAATCTGATGAAGATATGATCCCAACTCACAAACATGTACAAATTGGATCCTTATTCTGAATCCCAAGGTGACCACACTTTGCATGACCAAACTCTTCATACAGCTGATTTCTTCAGATGTACTCTGGCCTGATTAATCGTACTAAACTTTGGGCACTTAAAGGAAAAGCCCAAGAGTGTACTCACCTCTGGCTCCCTTTATAGTCTACAGAATAAGCCAGATTTCTCCCCTAGTATTTCCTGTTGCTCTCACCAAAGAGCTCTTTTTGACTACACAAGAAGTATAGCTGACTACTGTCAACCTTAGCATGTCCTTCCATAACTGGATGAGAAGTCTCCAAGTCTGTCTTGTTCACAAATCCTTCCTCAAGCATATTTGAGCAACAGGTTCAGGCGTGGCAATCATGTTCTATTTCAGATAGTGCTGTGCTACACTATGTACACTTCTTTCTAACACTGATCGCTGCCTTTGGGACAGCCATCTTGGACTGTCTGGCACAAAGCATGGTCAGTGCTCACAGTCTTGTGAGATCCCATCCACATTCAGCTGCACGCAGTTCTTCAGTGCTAGCAAAACCTTCAGCAAAACCTGCACTCTGATCTTTACAAGTGCCAAGAAATCTGTTAAAGCACTTACATATTGCAACATTAAATGCTTGGTAAATCTCCACATCATTTTGCACTTTTGGTGTTCTCAAATCCACATCATTTATGTCTTCTACAAGGCCAGATCCTACAAAATTTGCTGAGTGCACTTAACTCTAAATTAGCACCCTGTAAAAGAAGTTCCTCCCTTCTTCTCACATGCTGTTATATGTAAAATCTCCACCCAAAGTTAATTTCTTGCTGACCTTGTGCTGATTAATGCAAATTAAATTACATGCTAATTGCCCCAAATGGTTTGCGTGCAGCCCAGAAATCAGATCTTTTTGCTGGTGGTAAAACACATTTGTGATTTTTACACAACGGCTGTATTAAGTTATTGTTAGTCTTGCAGCATCTTCAAAAATCAGTTTTTTTTCTTTTTCTTTTTCTTTTTTTTTTTTTGTAGTACTTTTTGGAAAGCAAGAAAAAGAAAAACAACAAACACAAAAACCTAAAATAAACTAAAAAAGCATTATTAAGTTCTGATCCTGTCTTGCAGAAACCTCACTTCGACCTCGTGGGAGGAATTTTATGGCTCGTTCGGAGCTCAAGCTCCAAGATGCATTTTACAAAACCCTGAGCCAGTTTTGTTAAACCCGTCACTCCCTAATCCCCTTGTGCTTGTCAGCAGAGTACACAGGCACTTGATTTTGGACGTCTGACTTGATAAGGAGTGGGGGAAGTAGGGAGGGAAACAAGGATCGCTATTTTAGATAGATCTTACAATATTCTTGCAATTCAAGAGAACAAGGAATTATTTCAAACTGTGATACCAGGCAGAGAAGCTCTTAGAAAGTGGCAGTGTATTGTGTTCCAGGGTATCAGTGTCGTTTTGGCACTGAAATTGAATCCTGGTCATCAGACCTGATGTGTGACGGTTTGCTGAGGCTCTGCTTGGCAATTGGCATGGGGATCAAATGCAACAGTAGGTAATGCTCAGCTCCTCAGCCATCCCTGGAGTGGCTGATGTTTACAGTACAAATGCATTTTGTATTTGTGTCCAGCAGTGGGGATAAAATTTGATTTATGTCACGAGGAAACAGGAGAAAAAGAATAAACAAGGTGCTGTTCTTCAAAAGCACAGTAGTTTCTTCTTCACAGGCTCTAGTGAAGTTGTGTTCCCCTCCATACTTTGTCCCAAAGTGGTCAAATAAGATTATGCCCATTTTATAGAAGAATTTGTGACAAAGAGAAATGAATTGCTCAGAATTATGCATGCAGCAGATGCAGAGCTGAAAACAGATTTTACTGAGAGAAGAGCAATGCACTCATTTTGTACTCCTGACTGAGCACTCAGATCTGGAATATTTGTGTCTGTTCTGTCCTATTCATGGCCAATAAATGCTCAGACCAAAAACACACGAGCTACCAACTCCACATGCTACCAGCCACACAAAATGTCCTTACCTCAGAAACCAAACATGAGATTTGGGAGCAAACAGCCACAGTACAAATGGCTATAAACATCAGATCATACAAAGGACAAGAATGTTGAAGTCTCCTACCTAGTCATCCTACTGATCAAATAGGATGAACTGATAAATAGATGACATATATAGATAAGGTAATCCTAAAATGACCTGATTCCTAAGATGATTTGTAATAGCCTTTTTCATTATCATTCTGCTACTAATTAATGCTGTTTCTCCCTTCTTTCTGTTATACCTGTGTCCCCGTTTGAACTGGTTTTGGTACCATGCCCCTTTTCTTAGATATTCTTGACTTTGACTTCTACTACAAGCTAAGACTGCCAAAATCCAGGCCACCCACACTACATAATCATGGCAGCACAATTCACTCAGCTTTAAACACGAGTTCAAAGTCTATCTTTAGGAAGCTTAATAACAGATACCTGAGTACACAAATCTCTTCAGTTCCAAGACGGATGTGAGACCACCATCAGTGTGAGCTTTGCTCTACAACTTTGACCCTAAGGGGCTTGTGTCATTGAGTAACACAAGTATGGGCCAACAGATCAATACCTGGCTCCGAGCTTGGTGTGCCCGGCAGGGGTTTGGGTTTTTTGACCTTGGGTTCCACCGGTCAAAAGGGATCTTAAGGAGAGAATTGGGTAGGTTCATCCAGAGGGCTTTAAACTAGTTATGAAGGGGGGTGGGGCAGTAGCTGGGGTCACCAAAATGGAAACTGCATGCAATGTCCCTGTGCTTGCAGGAGAGGGGTATGCTTCTAAACCCCTAAGGTCTTGGCCCTTGGTGAAGGAGGAGGATGACTTGCCTCCTTGTAGGAAAAACACGAGGGCTGGTGTTAAGCTGGTGGCTGTGGAAACGCCTAATAGTAGTCACAAGGCTATTAGGGCTGCTGCTGATCGCAAGGAGGCCAAGCTCAGGTGCCTTTATGCTAATGCACGCAGCATGGGTAATAAACAAGAGGAGCTGGAGGCCATTGTTTGTTCAGAAAATTTTGATATAGTTGCCGTCACTGAAACATGGTGGAATGACTCCCACACATGGAGTGCAGTGATTGAGGGCTACCAACTTTTTAAAAAAAATAGGCTAGGTAGGAAAGGTGGTGGTGTAGCTCTCTATGTTAAAAAAGATTGTGAATGCGTGGAAATCAATAATGATGATGACAGGGTTGAAAGCTTATGGATCAGAATAAAAACCAAGGCCAACAATACCGATGTTATTGTGGGAGTTTGCTACAGGCCACCTACCCAGGATGATGAGGTGGATGAGATGCTTTATAGGCAATTGGGGGAGGTCTCAAGGTCACTCCCCCTCATTCTGGTGGGGGATTTCAACTTCCCAGACATCTGCTGGGATTACAATACAGCAGACAGGGAACAGTCTCGGAGGTTCCTAGAGTGTGTGGGAGATAACTTCCTGACACAGTTGGTGAAGGAGCCGACGAGGGGAAACAAAACTCTGGACCTGCTGTTTGTTAACAGAGATGGTCTGGTGAGGGATGTAAAGGTTGGAGGCCGTCTGGGACAAAGTGATCATGAAATGCTAGATTTCTCGATCCTTGTCGAACCGCGGAGGGGAGTCAGCAGAACTGCCACCTTGGACTTCCGGAGGGCGGACTTCAACCTCCTCAGGACTATGGTTGAGAGGGCCCCCTGGGGAGTATCTTTGGAGAGTGTGGGAGCCCAGGAAGGTTGGGAATACTTTAAGGAAATTGTCCTAAAGGCGCAGGAGCTGACTGTCCCAAAATCGCGAAAGATGAGCCGACGGGTGAGGAGGCCGGGCTGGCTGACCAGAGACCTTTGGCTTGATCTAAAGAACAAAAAGAGAGTTTACGGTCTCTGGAAGAATGGGGGAGCTACTTATGAGGATTACAGGTTTGTAGTGAGGCTGTGCAGGGAGAAAATTAGGAAGGCCAAGGCGCAGCTAGAACTGAGCTTGGCTTCTAAGGTTAAGGAGAATAGTAAATGTTTTTATAAACACATCAATACCAAGAGGAAGGCTAAGGAAAATCCCCATCCCTTGTTGGATTCTGAGGGCAACTTGGTCACTGAGGATCGGGACAAGGCTGAGGTACTTAATACCTTCTTTGCCTCGGTCTTCAATACTTATGCTTGTAACTCCCTGGGAACGCAGCCCCCTACACTGGTAGACGGGAAGGGGGAACCAAAAGAGCCTTGCGTGATCCGTGATGAGATGGTCCTGGATCTACTTAGAAAGCTGAATGTTTATAAGTCCATGGGGCCGGATGGGTTGCACCCTAGAGTTCTGAGGGAGTTGGCGGATGTGGTCGCCAAACCACTGTCCATAATTTTTCAGCAGTCTTGGCTGACTGGGGATGTCCCGGTGGATTGGAGACTGGCAAATGTGACGCCTATCTTCAAAAAGGGCCGGAAAGATGATCCTGGCAGCTACAGGCCCATCAGTCTCACCTCGGTGCCTGGGAAGGTTATGGAAAGGATAATCTCAGGTATCATCATGGACGAACTAAAGGTCAGCCATGGGATCGGGCCTAGTCAGCATGGGTTTATGAATGGTAGATCCTGCCTGACTAACCTGATTTCATTCTATGACAAGGTGACCCGCTTAGTAGATGAGGGAAAGGCTGTCGATGTGGTCTACCTGGACTTCAGTAAGGCCTTTGACACTGTCCCCCATAACATTCTGGTAGAGAAGCTGGCTGCCCGTGGTTTGGATGGGTGCACGCTCCGCTGGGTGAAGAACTGGTTGGATGGCCGGGCCCAGAGAGTTGTGGTCAATGGAGTGGAATCCAGTTGGCGGCCGGTCACAAGTGGCGTCCCCCAGGGCTCGGTGCTTGGGCCGCTTCTGTTTAACATCTTCATTGATGATTTGGATGAGGGGATTGAGTGCACCCTCAGTAAGTTCGCAGACGACACTAAGCTGGGAGGGAGTGTTGATCTGCCTGAGGGGAGAAGGGCACTACAGAGAGACCTGGATAGACTTGATCGATGGGCCAAGGTTAATGGAATGAGTTTCAACAGGGCCAAGTGTCGGGTCCTGCATTTTGGTCATAACAACCCCAGGCAATCCTACAGGCTTGGGGAGGTGTGGCTGGAAAGCTCCCAGACGGAAAGGGACCTTGGTGTGCTGATGGACAGTCGGCTGAATATGAGCCAGCAGTGTGCCCAGGTGGCCAAGAAGGCCAATGGCATCCTGGCTTGTATCAGGAATGGTGTGGTGAGCAGGACTAAGGAAGTCATCCTGCCCCTGTACTCAGCATTGGTGAGGCCTCACCTCGAGTACTGTGTCCAGTTTTGGGCACCTCAGCACAAGAAGGACATGGAGGTACTGGAGCAGGTCCAGAGAAGGGCAACGAGGCTTGTTAAGGGCTTGGAGAATCAGCCCTATGAGGAGAGACTAAGGAAGCTGGGGCTGTTTAGTCTGAGGAAGAGGAGGCTGAGGGGAGACCTTATTGCTGTCTTCCAGTACCTGAAAGGTTCTTACAGTGAGAGTGGGGCAGGTCTCTTCTCACTACTGACTTGTGACAGGACGAGGGGAAATGGCCTCAAGTTGCGCCAGGGCAAGTTTAGGTTGGATATTAGAAAGAACTTCTTTACAGAAAGGGTGGTTAGGTACTGGAATGGGCTCCCCAAGGAGGTGGTTGAATCGCCATCCCTGGATGTGTTTAAGAGCCGCTTGGATGTGGTACTCAGGGATATGATTTAGCAGAGGTTTGTTGTTGTGGTATTGTTTTGTGGTTGTTTTTTAAGAGATAGGCTACTGGTTAGGCTGCGGTTGGACTTGATGATCTTCAAGGTCTTTTCCAACCTGAGTAATTCTATGATTCTATGATTCTATGATTCTATTCCCCTTCCAAAGTCTCTACTGAGCAGAGACTGTCATGTCACATGCTGTTAAATTACGTGTGATGGGTCTGTCGTTAGGATTACTCTGTATGAGAGAGAGCTTGGAGGCTGCCAGATTCATTAAACATCTTCACTAGGACTTCATGGGGGCCTTTCACTTACCCTGAACAAACAACAAACACACCCTTTGTGCTCAAGAACAAAGGGAGTTTTTTGCACTTCTGTTTGATGCCAGTCACAACTCGAGATTAAAGCTTTTGCTCTGTATATTTCAAAGTTGTCTTTCCCCTCCAAAGCTGCTCTTCTGGCTGTTCACTAGGCACTTCAAAAAAGCTTACAGCTAAAAAAACCCCAAACAGAACAATATTAATAACAATCAGCTTCAGAAGTGTTACATATTTTTGGCATTTTAATGCATTTCACTTGTAGATATGACTACAAAATGGAAATGGAGTACAGGAGTAACACGTGCAGGAACTCCGTTTTTCTTAATCACTTTGCATCAGTGATGCAAAATCAAATTATGGTTTCTTTTGCATACTCTATATCCTGATGCAAGTGAAAGATGGATGTTCACTGGTATATGCTACAGATTGTTTGATTTTGGATGGCTTTTCTGAAATCTGTAGCTTATACCAATGAACATCCGTCTTTCAAAAATGACATCCTAAGCCAACCCACACAAAAGGGAACCTTAGCAAGTGTCCACCTCCCACAAATGGAGGAGGATGTCTACAGTGAAAAAAGTTTAAGGAAATCTTCTGCCTTTAGTATTCAGAACACTTATCCTCAAGTTACTCAGCCGCTTAAGCTGGAAGACACCGGGAGCAGAACAAACCCCAAACAACTCAGGAGAAAACAGCGACCTGCTACTCCATCTAGACTGTCACATTGGGCAGGATTAGATTCACCCGAGAGTACTGAGGGAGCTGGCAGAAGTGCTATCCAAGCTACTTTCCACCATCCAGTCCTGGTCAGCCAGAGAGGTTCCAGATAACTGGAGACTTGACAAAGTGATGCCCATCTATAAGAAGTTTCAGAAGGGGGATCCAGGGAACTACAGGCCTGTCAGGCTGACCAGGGGAAGGTTATGGAGATCATCTTGAGCATGATCAAATAGCATGCGCAGGAATCAGGCCCAGCCAACATAGGCTCATGAAAGGCAGGTCCTGCCTGATCAGTGTCATCTCCTGACATGACTAGATGGCCCAGTTAATGGATGAGGGAAAGGCTGTGGATGTAGTCTATCTTGACTATAGTAAACCTTTGACACTGTGTCCCTCTTAGAGGTCTTTCCCAACCTTAATGATTCTATGATTCAATGACCTGCTACTAAAGCTGTCAAGGTAGGAGTAAATATTGTCAAATTCAGGAAGGAAACAACTGATATTTAATAAATCCAAGGAGCGCCCAAACTTAATGCATTAATTATATGAGAAACTTTCTTCCCTCTATTCTGTAGGAGAAATAATTTAAAGCCTTGTCCACATCTCCTTTCAAAACAGACAAACTCAACATTGGGTTCATCTGACCCAGCTTGGCTTTTCCTAAGCTGTGAAGATAGATAGCAGATTTTTGCTTTTCTTGATGGTCCATCACCTCTCACAGTGATTGTGTTCTTAGAATATAAACTTTATATAGATAAACTATATTAAGGGTCAGATTCTGCCACCTAAAACTTTTGGTGCTATCTAAAGACGGATGGAGCCATTCTGGATTTAAGAGCTTTCCATTTTGGATGAGATGTCAAGCATTAGATGACAGAGCCTGAAGGTGAGAGGGAACCATAAGAACAAGTGACTACTGTAAAATGCTTTACAAAGCAAAGAGGTGAATATTTCTACAGTTTATCTGTTCAAGAAATTGAAGTTTTTAGTACTGCTCTCTGCAGACTCTCATTAATTTGTTTATGATTCTATCATACTCTATCACTAAGAAAAAACTGTCTATGTTTTCCACTTAAAATACTAGATTTTAGGAAATATGCATGTATGAGCTTTTCTTACCTTTTTGTTCCCCAACAATCATCTTTCTATACTTCATTTGGACTAGGTGTCTATTCAAGCTTCTGGGTTTTCCTTATACTGAAAGCATGCACTCCACAAATTTATTTCTTGAGCCATCTGAGCCATATATCTCAGAAAAACACTTTTATCCAGGTGCCAGAGTGTGGCTGAAGGAACAGCACATAGAAATGTGTGTAGTGATTTGAAGTGTGCCAAACCAGAGGTTAACAAAAGCATGTGTGGATTCAATTTCTCATTTAAAGCCCTTTCTATTCCAGTCATGTTTAGAAGTGTTGAAAATGTCAACAATTTGTGATCGCCTGATATTTGGAACATCTTATGGGGCCTTACACAGCTGATATACAACTCTGTCAAGAAATACCGTAGGAAGTTTTACACACCCAAGAGATACAGGCACGACTGGACAAACCCTATCATTCAGACACGATTTTTGAGTGCTGGTTCTTGCCATTGGTCTATCTGATGGTACTCACATATCATATTCTAAAGCATTTAGGTTTCCTGATGATGCTATAGGAAGAAGAGCATCAAACATAAATTATGCAGAAAGCCTAGCCAAAATATTTGCACTGATGTGGATTGGTAGCACAGTGCTTTAATGCACAGCAACCCTATCATTAATATTAGGTTTGCTTTAAATAATAAAACAAAAGTAAAAATGCTTCCCAGAGGACACAAACAGTAAAGGTGGAAAGTTGCAGTTTGGGCAAGAAAGAAAGTTGTGTAGTTCAGAGCATCTTAGGAGTTAATCAAGCAGTCAGGGGATGCACTTGGAGTTTCTATTCCCACTCATTTCTTCAGTGTACTTTAATATTAGAGTGATCATGTTCAAGTTCATTGTCACAGTCTAAGACATTACAATGTGCAGCTCACTCCAACTCTTCAGATTTCTTACTGTACCAAAATGTCTTCATCGTTATTTCCAGTTCATAAAGCTACACAAAGAAGGAGACAGAGAAAGAGACTACCAGCATTTTCCCCAAACAGCAGTTAGAGGCATTGTACTAGGAAATGTGCCTTTACCCCAAGCTGTCCACTGATGGTGATGCAGAGGATACAGATGGGAAACCAGAGAAAGAAATGTGAGCATTTGTTTAATACAAGAGTCGTATCCTGACAGAGTGAGGATACAGCCAGGGAGTGGGACAGGTCTGGTAGGAAGGAAATACTCTGAGACCCCAGCATTTAAACATTTGCTAGGACAGAGGTACAGTAATACCAGCAAAGAGAAGTCTTCCAAGAGAACCAGTGATTTCTTTCAATTTCTTCATTAGATCTCATTGCTTCTGCTCCATGGTATCACTCACATCATGAGCACACGATACTCTTAGTTGATCAAAACCACCAGAAACCCAAGTTCTGCCTATCAGTCCTCAAGGCTGGCCCTGTGGGCTGAAATTCCTGTGACTAGAGGGCATCCAACAGCTTTCTGCTGCATTAACTCTCAGAACAGAAAAAGTTGCCTAGTTTAAGCTGAGGCACTGAGACGCAATGCAAGGAAATTGTAGGCAGTGGCAAGAACTGGAAGGCTGGTTCTTGGCCTCTGTGCCAGACAGAATAAATAAAAGACAATCCTTGCTTTTCCTGAGCCTGCAATTCATACACCACAAATCTGTTGGAGAAGTCAAGGGATTCTGGACTCAAAGAAAGGGTTATATGGTATTTTACAATAGTAAAGAATCTATTCCATATTCTTTCCAGCACAGTTCAACTTCACTTCACTGAGATGTTCTTTGAAGCCCTTGACCTCTACTTTCTGAAACAGAAGAAGAGAAGGAAAACATACGTTCAAAATAGATTATGATATTCAGCTGCTCCTAGGAAATTCTCTATGCAGCACCAGTAGATCAAATTATTTTCATTATATCATTTGGTCACAAAGAATACCGACATAATTAGGAAGCTAAATAGCAACAGTTTCCTTCTGGTAAATTTGCTGTAGCTAATTTTGTTAATAAGACTGATAATTGTTTTACGCTCATTCAATATGTTAAGTTTACCTAATACTAAAACCAATCAGAATCTTTAAATTAATTTTTGTTTCATTTCTAAAGGAATCAATGTCATTATTAATCATAAAAGGAGTGCCGAGTCAGAGGATGATAAATCTCCTTTGGGCTTATTTGACTTTCATATTTATGGTTTGGATAAGGTTATTATGAAGGAATTTTCAAGAAATGATTGAAGAGGAAAGGGAAGAGAGGGAGCTAGGAAATACTACGCTTGAGTGCTACACTGCTATTGACTTCAGAAGAATGCATGCAAACAGTTTGATTTCTTTAAGTTCTGCAGATTTAAGCATGGCAGAAAGCATTCAAAATAAAACAAACTGCTGAGAGTGCTGGGCTACAGCGCCCTAAGATGTACTGTTTTCAAACAGATATGTTTGAGAGTGGATTTACAAGAAAACAGGTGAGGAAAAGATCTGGGGCAGAGAACCGATGGGATTTTGCATGGCTGGCACTGATGGCATTGCTTTTAAAGGATTAGGGAAACACTGGCTCAGACTACGGCTGCATTTCTAGCTCCTCGGCAAAAAAACTTACAACACAGCAGCTCTTTTAACTGCACTTCCACAACTCCATATATGATAATGTGATGAAACGTCCTAGATAAATGTGTCCAGTTTTCACAAAGCCAGTGTTGCCCACATCGCTTTTTACATGCTTTGACAGGATAAGGTCAGTGCCCATTGGCTCTGCAAAGAACGGGGAATGTCATCAGTGCTGCTATTGTCATAGTAACGTTCAGACCCAGCTCTGGGAGGCGGCAGCCATTGGGCACCGTGCCATGTCTTAAAAGACAGGACACACTGTGCTTTCAGGTTAAGTGCAGAACTGTATTTTACTGTTGTCCTGAAAGACACACATGCCTAAAACGTTGGTAATCAGAGGTTGTTTCCCAGAACCTATCACGCCTTCTGCTGAAGAGAATTTTAATAAAAAAAAGCCACATGTTGCTTGAACTGAATCTGAATTCAGAAACAAACCAAGAAAACCCAAGCACCTCTCAACACAACCTATTACAACGCGCCCCCATCAAGCACTAAATAGTTGGGTTTTAAACTGATATGGTAGAGTTCATTTTACTGATAAAGTACACAAGATACAGGCAATTAAAACTGAAATAACTTCAGCATGGATCACACAAAGGCATCTTTTGTCTTTTGTTGTATATTTTAAGAGACAAATCTATCAAAGGAAAATGTTATGATAATGTATTACCATGCTGAGTTAATTGTCAATTGCAAGTTACTTAAGTGTACTTTAATGATATGTTTAAAGCCTTATTTTCAACTCTAATAGCTATTAATGGTAGAAAGAGAAAATGAAGCCAATTTTCCCTAACTTAAAGTGGAGTTCTATTAAGCATAAGCGAACAAAATTCTAAATATAACAAATTCTTTAGGTATTCCAGCTAATGGGAACCTACACTGTCCATTTTTTTGTCTAGCTATAGACTATTTTCCAGGCAGTCCTTATGTAAGATAATACGGAATCAAGTACGTCAATGTTAGAGAAGTTGGATTCAGTTCTTCTGATGGTCTGAAATCATTCCCAAGGATTGAGATGGTGAACTGAAGTGAGAATGACATCACCACCCAAAGGATCAATTCAGTATGAAAAAACAAAGGACATTAAATATGACTTTCAAAGATTGCTGTCTCCACAGATGAAGAACGGTGTTTCATGGATAGCTGGCCCTATGTCAACACAGCCAAATACAGCTTAACAAATCTTCCTAACATTTGTGACGTCTACAGTTAGGCTCAAGAAAATATTTTTGGGTATCAGGAATTCCATTTCTAAATAATTTCCATTTGTTTCTACTTCTCTACTACGCTCTTCATCACACATCTCCCCTGCTACCCAAATGAATGCATTTTGCATTTAAAGGAAAATTACTACCTTGAATCATTTTTTGTTCTGCATGTCAAGCAATATGACCACCACATGACAGAAAAATAATTAACCTCAAGGGTACCTTCTGCTCTGGAGATGTTGTGAGAGCGAACAACAATTGCCAGGTGTTTGCAGGTTTTCTAGAAAAGATCTTTACTCACTAATCAATATTAACAGGATTAAATCCATTAAAGGAAACAAGCACTGATGACAGCATGACATCTTTTACACTCTCCCATGCTGGTCTTATAAACCTGGTAATTTTATTAAGGTATTTAAGTGCAAAATAATTTCATAATGAAACACTTCAAATTGTTAGCAGTTTGAAAACCAGTTATTGTCAGTCCTTAGGTGTCCAGGAACACTCTTCTACACAGCAAAAACACCTATATTTTCATTACAGATTTGCTTCTTGCACTAGCACTTCTGAAACAGACCTTTGAAACCTAGTGCCTTGCTACTTCATTTTCATTAAGAAAAGAATGCAAGTCGTCTTCTACATCTTGGAAAGAAGGTACTCATTAGGAAAAGCTATTTCACTCCATCATCAGTTTTCAGTACGCTTGAATTAAGCTACTTTAGATCTTCCACCTACCTGCTTTACTTCAGCAAAGTTGTTGAGAAGAGAGAGATTTTTAATGCCAGAGATGCTACAGTGATAACTGTCCTTTGTGACTATTTTGTTGTTCCAGATCCAAGGAATGGGGTATGAACTTGCCAAATGTCAACACGTGTTCTGGTTTATGGATTTTAAGCTCCCTTTTTTTTTAAATTTCTCTCTCTCTCTCTTTTTTTTTTTTTTTTTTTTTTTTTTTTTTTTTTCTTATATGGTATTTAGAAGAAACCATCATACAGCATTAGTCAAATTTCATAAACAAATGTCCTTGCTTATGCACATCTGAAAGAACATATGTTTAGCTGTTTGTTGCCACCCTCAAAAAAAAACAACGTAGATAGAAACCTATGGTAGTCACTCTTATTTTTTCCAAAAAAATCTAGTAAGAAGATAAACTCTCATGCATTTTAGCAATCTTGTCACGTGAATGTTAGGCAGCATATGCTGGAGGCAACCGCGTCTGGGTGAAACAGTAAATCAAGAATATGATTCCTACAATAGGGACACAATCTTGTTTTCTTGTTTTTTTTTTTTTTTTTTTTTGTTTTGTTTTGTTTTGTTTTTTGTTTTTTGTTTTGTTTTGTTTTGTTTTTTTGTTTTTTTCCAGGGACAGGACTCTTGAATTGACTCTTGTGTGCATTGTTCATCAGTTCAGAAGAATGGAGTAGATAGCTGTGAAGTACAAGACTTCCAGCATTGGCTCCTCAATTGCCCTTCACTCATACAGAAAGTCTCACCCGAGTAAAAACTTGAAGCATGGATGGGCTAAAAATCTGATGATTTTGTTAACTAACCTGTCCAAACCCATTTCAACTCTACTAGGGTGAAGCCTAAGAAAAAGTAAAAGGGTCAAAGCTCAAATGTCCATTCCCACATGAGCCTGTAGTGAAAGGAAAATGATTTATGCAATTTCAAGTGCAACTGGAGCTCCCACTCGCTATCGGCTGTAAGCTTGTGCCAAAAAGCTGCAGATTTTCACTTGTGGAGTGAAGGCACAGAATAAAGGAGGAAGGAAATTCAATACTGTGTAAACAGATACTCTACCTGAAGGGGAATTAAAAAAAAGCACCAAAACTGCAGTCAAATATTTACACTTCTGCAGATTCAAGCAAAACATCAAATCAAGCTGTACTGTTAAGAGCCCTGTTCCCTCCCTCTCTATTCTTTCTTCACTGCTTCCTCCTGTATGTGCTCTTCTGCTGCTCTTCTCTGCACTGAAAACTGCAGCTTTCAGATTTATTTAGATTATCTTCTAAATGATGGGGCTAGAGCTGGTGGCTGGGAACCTACCTGGTTCTTATACACAGAGATACATCTGCAGTACTCTCTGTGAAATCCATTGGTGAAATGTTCCTAAAGACCCATTATGCAATTTTTAGCTCATGGGTACTTTGTTTCTTTTCTTTTTTTTTCTTCCTTCCTTCCTGCCTTTCTTCCTGCCTTCCTTCCTGCCTTCCTGCCCTCCTTTCTCTTTTCTTCCTGAAATCATTTAGCTATTTGGGATATTCCATCATACCTCAAACATAAGAAATGTATAAAATCAGAAAGATTTTTAGTTGAATTTTGTTTTGCATGGAAAATTAATCCCCAATTTTTTATAGGTGTATCATCTCATGCAGACATTTACTGCAGAAAAGGCATCGAAAGAAAAAGGCAGGATCCTGCACAGAGTCTTCTTATGTTCATGCTGTGCATGTGATGACCACAGTAATGCTAAAACTTTCAGTCTCTGTCTTATCACCTAATTTTTTAGTAAATTTTCCTCAGCTGGGAGAAGCAGGAGGCAAACAATATGGTATTATTAACTTAACTCAAAGGCACTTAAGTTTATACTTCATGGTAACAGTATCACAAAGTTATGGACAGAAGATTATATTCCCCTTGGCCAAACCAACAGCTTTATTTTGAAATTGCCAAAAGATGTTGCTCAGCATTGCTTTTGGGAAAATGAAGGAGTAAGAAAACATTTTCAGTTGTTTTCCATCATGATCTACCTTCCTTATCGGCACTCTTTAAAAACACCACCAAATAATTATATCTCCCAGATATATTTATCTATTTGGAAAAATATATTTAGAAGACTCTCACATAAGAAGATGACATCTTACAGAGGGGCACTTGTATGTATATTCAGCTAATTGTTAGTTTCCATACCACCAAATCTGTCTGTGTGTTTTATTCTGGAACAAAAACTAATTTTGTAATAAGCAGCTAGGGCTAGAAATGAGATTCAGTGGGTCACACTTAATCCCTTTTCATCACTCACCAAATCAATCACTTGCTTCAAAAAATACTTAATTGCCAAAACAAAACAATTAGCAATGTCAAACAAAGCATTTTATTTCCCCACTCTCCCTCTGGTTCATCAACATTCATCTGCCTGCCTCGCAGACTTTCAGATGCTCTGACCAACCACTCCTGTTAAAGATCGATGAAAGCAACTATTACTCAGAAGATCTGAAATATCAGGTCAAAACTGGGCAGTTATTATTAGTGTCTATTTCTAAAAAAAACTAGGTGTTTCCAAAGTACTGGTTGTGTATGCTATGCAGTTGCCACAGTATAATTAAGACAATTAATTTTCAAAAATTAATTAATGACATTTAAACAGTTTTCCTTCCTTCCTTCCTTCCTTCCTTCCTTCCTTCCTTCCTTCCTTCCTTCCTTCCTTCCTTCCTTCCTTCCTTCCTTCCTTCCTTCCTTCCTTCCTTCCTTCCTTCCTTCCTTCCTTCCTTCCTTCCTTCCTTCCTTCCTTCCTTCCTTCCTTCCTTCCTTCCTTCCTTCCTTCCTTCCTTCCTTCCTTCCTTCCTTCCTTCCTTCCTTCCTTCCTTCCTTCCCTCCTTCCCTCCTTCCCTCCTTCCCTCCTTCCCTCCTTCCCTCCTTCCCTCCTTCCCTCTTTTTTTCCTTTTCTCTCTTTTCCCTCTTTTTTTCCTTTTCTCTCTTTTCCCTCTTTACTCTTTCTTCTGAGAAAAGGGGAAACAACTATTTTAGTTGTGCTAGACAAGTCAAGGGTGAAGTGGCTATCAGAGTGCTGCTCTGGGTAGAAACACTGCAGACATAGACTAATTATTTGTGTATTTATTTAACACAATAGATTAGATTTTTTTATAGGGCTCCAAGAGACATAAATGCCAAGGGAGCCCAGTGACACCAGGTGCCCGACATGGCACACACATAAACTATCTCGCCTGATGCTCACTTTCTGGCCTCAATCAGAGTTCTTCCCCCGCAGCATCCTTGGCTGCACCTGCTGCAGGAGCAGCTGGCAGCACAACACCCCAGATCCCTCTCTGCAGGGCTGAATAGCTTACAGAAGAAAGGGAGGCCACCTTCACTGCTCCATCTGCAGTAGGAGTGAAGTTACTGGGTCACAGGTTGTATTGCCTTGAATGAGCTCTCTTCTAGGAAAGGCACCAGAGCAATTTGGGGTCACATGGGTGAAGGCGTGTGCTCAAATAAAACAAGCCGCTCAAGGTGGTGGTGGAGTTACTGTCCGTGGAGGAGTTAAGAACAGAGTAGATGTGGCACTGATGGACATAGTTAATGGGCATGGTGGGGATGGGCTGGTTATATACCCATCTAGATGGGTCTAGATGAACTTAGTGATATTTTCAGATCTTAATGAATTTATGATTCTATGATTCAAGTTTTCCTATGAATGCTGCAAAGCAGAAAACCCTTGTCAGCACTAAGATATGGTATATATGGGCCTTGTTCCCACTCTTATCTGTCTGTCCACTTTCTTGCATGCATAGATTGCTGAATGTAAGGGTAAAATCTTTCCCACAGCTGCTTTATATTCCAGAGAGAGATAACAAGACTTTAATGTGAAAGATAATCACTCTTCCCATTCCCACACTTGTATGTGTATTACAAGTGCATGTGAACAACCTCCCGAGTATACTTTTATGTGTTGATCAGCTTTACTCTTAGCACAGCAGCTTTATACCAGTGTCAGCCATTTTCTCAGATATATTGGTTTTATTATTGCAGCCCCAATTGGCCCTACTTATGCACAAGAACCACCTCAAAGACCAAAGGGCCTACAGTCTTCCTTAATTACATCAGTATAAATGAAATCAGAATTTGGTTCTGTTGCTTCATTTCCCAGCACAGGGTTACTGTCAGCTTAGGTAACTTTTCAAACAAGTTATTCTTCTACCATGAAATTCAATGGATTTATTTAAGTTCAATAGATTTTAATATTATGCTTGTAAGAAAGGAGCAATCGTTTTTCTTCTGAGGTGTTTTATTTGGTAGCAAATGGGCTGCCACACATCAATTACAAACAATGTAATTGGTGTAATCTTTTCAACTTCTCTAGAAAAAGAAAAAATGAACTAACAAGCAAACCTACGTCCCCCCCCCATAAAACTTCAGTTCCTGAGCACAAACCCTTGAATATATGTGCTCCCAGTACTTCAAAGTTTCCTCAGGTATCCAGAGACTTCACTATCCATGAAACCTAAGGGAAATTATACAGTGATTGACTTCATCGTTATTGCAGTTTGACACTGTGCTTCTCAACCTCTGGAGTCTCAATTCTTATTCGAATTACACAGATTAAGTATAATGGCACTAATGAAATTACTGTCAGTTTGCAGAGATGTAAGACAGAACAGATTTTTCCCCAAGACTTAACCAGTACCAAGTCATGGTCCTAAAAACAGAGGCTAAGTTGCTTTCTGAACACTCATGTTATTTGGTAGATTACATTGCTTTCTAACTGCACAAACTCTGCTTTTCAATTTCACTAATTTGGCTGGAACTAAACATTTAGGCTGTAAATCTATATTACTAAATATTCTCTGATTGCTTAATACCAGATCTTTCTGAAGCTGTTCCTAAATGAAATAAGAGTATATGTAATGCATCATCACTCCTGATGGTTTATATAATGAAACTGCTCGTTGCTTCAGATTTTCATGAAGTTAAAGAAAAAAAGTCTAGTCAGTCTACCCATCCTAATTGTTTAATACTTTCAATAGTCATTCCCTAGATCTTCTCATTCCTACCTGGAGCAATGAGGAACAAGGCAGCTCATATTAATTTCATTCAGGCATCACTTACTGCCACTTATATAATTGCATTCTAGACAAGCAAAAGGGTTTTGGAGTCTGAAAATCATCAATATCTCATTTTTATCTGTGCTCCAGACATGAGGAGCATCACTATGCAGGGCAAAGAATAAAACCAGCATTAGAAATAACAATTTAGCCTTTGGTCTGTTACAAACTCATCTCTACTGCAAGGTCTGACGTTCACTATTGCTCTAAAAAGTGGTCTCTGAAGCATGAACCCCAGTTAAGTAGCTGTAAAAAAAGAAAAAAAGAAAAAGAAAATCCATAGAACAGAATAGCTACTGTGGATTATTGTGGGTAGTTTAGTACTAAATCCAGCACCAAGAGAGTACAGTTCCAGCAAAGTGGACATGGCTTTGGGAACACTGTTCTGGCTGTCCCTGCTTGAACAGGGCATTAGATGAGAGGGACCCAGAGGTCCTTTCCAACCTGAGACACTGTGATTCTGTGAAAATCAGATGGGTTTGTTCACTGCATCCCTCTGCATTCTGATTAAAAAGAACATCATAAAGTTGCTATAACTTACAAAATTCCCAAACTTCATATTTTAATAACTAACAAGCGAGGGAGCAGTCCCCTGTACTGTGCCTGACACAGAAAAGCTTTACCTTCCCCAGTGCACACTGACTTCCCTCACTATGCTGGGCTTTCCAGGCCATGACCCTGGCACATCCTTCAGAAGCAGGCTCCCCAATTCCACCAGGTGGGCACACACTCATCTTCACACTGCTGATAATGCAAACGCCTGGTGCCTGAGCCAGGACTCAGATCTGTCACTTCTTTGTAGGTCAGGTTCATGTTGTAATCACGCAGTGTTAGAAACAGGTAGCATTTTGAAGAAAGAGATTTGAGTAATTAATTCTGTATCTGTGGAACCTACATCACTTTGCAAGTTGATGCATTTGTTAGCACTGCTGGAGCTTCAGCTTCCACTCCTAGGCCCTCTCTCAGGCCATGCATGGCCCCATGCCTCAGCACTCAAGGCCAGGATGGATGGGACTCTGGACAGCCTGAGCTGGTGTGGGCAACCATCCCACAACAGGGGGTTGGAATTGGACGATCTCTAAAGTCCTTTGTGAGCTAAACCATTCGATGACTCTATGCAGAGCAATGCAATGAAATCTGAATGTTCAGCTAACAGTAGGGAAAGATTCCCCAGGGTTTAGTCATATTCTTCCAGTTTCTGACCTGCTTCTCTTCCCAGGACATTGGGAGTCACCTGAAAGACACTGTGACAATATAAACTGCTTTGCATCTAAATCACAAGCAACTTTTATTAGCTGTCATTTTAGAAGGATACCATTTCAACAGTTAGGTCTTACAAGGACCTTTATGTTTATGAATGTAATACAAAACCCTGAAACAATTTATGATTATTTATGTCCAGAAGTTTCTACACATATATCACATATATAAAAAATACTTCTAAAACATTTCTACTGCAGCATTCAAAAATCCACAGCATTTTAATTGAAGATGCTTTTTAATTTAATTTAATTTAATTTAATTTAATTTAATTTTATTTTATTTTATTTTATTTCATTTTATTTCATTTCATTTCATTTCATTTCATTTTCTTCAACTGTATATACAGTCATCTCTGTGGAGTGGCATGAATGCAAGAGAAAGAAGTTGAAGGCAAAAGCATTCGTTCAGTTCAAACAACATTACATGATGCTGCATTCAGGATGGCATGCCTTTGAAAAGGCACAGTCAAAAATCTGAAGGTTTCAGTATATTCTTCATCTGGTATCTGTTTTGGATAGGACTTACAAAAGCCACTCTGCACTTTGATCAGAGAGGTATATTTAGAGAGGACTACATGAGCCAAATGATTTTTTCAACAGATTCATGCCTTGTTTTCTGTCCACTGATTATCCAAATTGGTCCTCAGATGGTTATAAATGTAGGGATTTGCTTTAGAAAGCAAAAAAAAGCAATAGCCCAGCACTAATCAGATAAAACAAGAAATATTATATTGTGCTCCCATAGCTTCAGAGGACCCTGTTTCTCAAAACACTGCTCATCTCTAAAGTCGGTGAGATTTAAACAAATGCTGTCATGCTTTGCTGAAATATGGCCCTGAACCAACATTCAAATTAAATAAAGAAAAAAGTTCAGAAAACACCAAGCACCCTTTCAGCTTCATTCCTGCTTAATGGACAGGCAGGCACAGGAACAGAATTAAATGGAATGGGAATAAGAAAGGTGTCACAAATAGGAAGCAGAGGATCCGCTGCCAACATATGCAATACTACTGGGCTCCACTCATTTAAAAAAATAAAGGTATCTAAATCTATTACGGTAAGTAATGAATTCTGTCACACTGCAATGACTAGAAGACGAACCTTGTAGAAATCAAAGGACTATCTCTTACATTTTTAATCAAATGGTATATGGTCTGACTATCATGTTATCCCATTCTTTGCTGCCTGAGGTTTCACAGAGTATCTTGAATGCTGGAGAAATTGCTATCTGTGCTCACACTGCAGCTTGGGAAGAGGAATTTCAACCTCGTAGTAATGATGAGAAGATGGTCATCTAAGATGGAGTCTTCAAAGAAAGCGATGCTGGTATCTTCTGAACAGAAAGTTAAATTTTCCCTTCTTCAGTTAAATTGCTCTCTAGATCATTGCAGAGACCTGGCCTAGACCTTCACTCTTTAGATATATTTTTATTTTGCTATCTTTCCTTAGTTTACAAATCCTATAAATTCCTATAAAAACAGTTTTAAATGTGTTTGGTTTCTTACTGTTTAGTTTGTTTGAGTTGTTGGCGGATTTTTTTAAAAAGCCTTACCTTTTTATAGCCTTGCAAAACGAACAAGCCCCTTGAAACTTGTCTAAACAGATTAAAATGCAGGTCAGAAATGTAAAAGGCAATGTGCAAACAGTATCAAAACCAAACAAATTTGTTTTCAAGGTCTGCATCTGCAAAACTGAGAGCAATTTCAAACCTTATCTTGCATGTAAAAAAAGCAGTGATTAATATATATATATAAACTTGCTCTGAAAATCAGACTGTTTTAAAAATTGTTTCTAATACTTACTTCAATATCCTGTCGCATGGAAATCACCTGGACTCTTTATTTCAGTGGAGCAACAACAGTCTGCAACAGCCCGAGGATGTGACTGGTCTGAAGTCTATTATTTCACTTGGATTTAACCAGATAGAACAGCTTTCAAAACACATTACTTTAAGGTTTGATATGAACAGCCTAACTTTATTAAAGGCACAGCCAATTCAGAGGCCCAGAAATAAGGCAGTTAAAAAAAAATTCCCAAACAACCAGGCCTTGGATAACACCAGTGCTGTATAGGAGCAGCGGGCTGATGCAATGCCGATAAATAGCAACCATTGGTAGAAAAATGAAATCACTCTTGTACATTGTCATGATTAGCCACATTTTTCATACAAGGACATTGACGTTCTAAATGAAAGTAGATTTGAAAGCCTAAAACAAGGAAAAATTAACTATTTGCAAGCGCTGTAATCCCAATACACTATTAAAAAAGGAGAAGAGGAATCCTAACTTGATTCAAGCATTCCCAACTGTTTATAAGAGACTGGCTGAGAAGTTTCCTGCCTTACTGTCCCCTTGTGTGCATTCTGAAGCTCAGTTGGGTATGTTTATTGAAGAGTTCGCACCTTTAACAATCAAAACCAGTCCAGGCAGGACCAGGCCCTGAGCAACCTGATCTGCACATGTCCCCGCTCACTGCAGACTAGATGACCTTTTAGGGTCACTTCCAACTCAAATGATTCTACGTTTCTATGAAAGCTTCAAAGGCCCATTAAACTGATAAAGTAAAAGATGAAAACCTTAAGTGTGAAACATCATAAAAAAAATAAAAGTTGCACTCCTGACTAAAGCATACAGGGTTCCTTACAGAGAAGTCTCATCCATTCGACCTGCTAAAGCTACATTTCACATTTGATTAAAAATATGCCACTCCAAGTACATAGAAGGGCTGGAAGACAACAGTCAGGCCACTCTTCCTCCAGCCAATATTTTCTGTGAACTTGCAAGGAGCTGGCAGAAACATTAATCTTCTTTTCATCCCCTTTTCCCCCCCTATTAAATCCACTGCTAGGAAAACACTCTCTCATGATGCCCATGTGGAAGATGTCCCTGCTGAGACAGGATAAAAGACTCTTACATGACTCTTACTAGCCTGCGTGGGTCCATCAGTGGCTCATATCCAGGAAAGCAATCTTATAGTCTGTTGATCTGTGAAAGAGTCCTCTACAGATCATGAGCAACGAGCAAACCCTGTCTAGTTCCTGTTAGAAACACACCTTTGCCAGATAGATAAATATGCTCCTGGCTTCTCGTGGCTGTAGTTTACTGGATTCTGCTATTATTGCAATCACAAAAAGGTGAAAAGATTAAAAAGACTGTGGGGAGAAATATAGTGTTTTGGTTTTTGTTTTTAGTGGTGTATATATATATATGTAAATATATATATATATATGCTGTATACATTCTTAATTCTCTTTTCAGTCCCCTGGTGTTGTAGGATGCTAAATGCACTGGAAATTTAAATTCGCATCCAGCATCCAGATCACTGAAAAAAGAAGTGCAGCAGACTAGAAAATGAAAGAAGAAGCCAAAAGGCAAAAAGTCTAAGCAGAACTGCTGGCATATTTCCCCTTTCTCTCAGCTGTTTTGCAAGTCACACTATTTTCTAATTTGCAAGGAGAGAAATTAACCTGTAACAGAACATAACAGTCCCTGCCACACGACAGGGGTTTATAGCATATCAACCTCAGCAAAAATTAATCCTAACGTGTAAATAAGCGGTGGATTCTCTTAATGATATAATGGGGTCAGCTCCTTTTCTTGTGTTATGTCTCTTGAGCAATGGAATCTATTTTACAGGCACTGCAGAAACTTTTCCCACCACTTGAGATATTGCTTATTTTTCTTTTATTAATGGAGTTCATCTGAGTCACTATATAATTTAACCCTTTGTTAAGGGTTAACCCCATTCCCAAGGGCTGACATCCTTTAACCTGGTGGAGCATTGGATGCAATTATTACCAGATCGCACTGTCTCACTTAGAAGTGGCAGTAATCAGTGTGTATTAAATCTTCAGTCTTTACACTCTAGAAGATGCATCTCCAAATTGAAAGAAATTTTACATCAATTAGACATGTACTGGTAACGTCAAAAAGCAAATCAAGAGACCTTGATACTGTGGAGAATGCATTGCCCCAAGAGATAGTCCCACCTAGTGTGAAATGGGGTCAGTAAGTCGCTTAGAAAATATGTTGCCTACATATACTTTTCTGCCTCAAGTGCCTTCAGTTTACCATTTTACCATGTTTATTTCTTAATGATGTTACAGGGAATTTGTATGACGGGGTATATCTGTAGGGGGAAAAAAATCACATTAAAACATAAACAGAAAAACAATCAAAAACTACGAATAAACAAAATTCCTGGCATGAGAGGATAAGATTTGAATGTAAGGGTCTCAACCTTATCCTGTGCTGCTTCAGCAGAGCACTAAATTTCTGCAGATTCTCAGAGCTGGAATAACCTCACGTAGGGCAGAATCATCCTCTGCTTCACCCTGTTATTTAATTAGGCAAACATTAACAACGAGACAAAAGAAAACAGAATTTGGGGAATCTCAAATGTGTAAAACATACTGCAAAAATCTCTGTTGTAGGGCTTCACAATACAACTAATAGAAAAAAGCCTTCTTATGCAATTGCCCTGAAAAAAAGTTACCCTGTGAGAGCTTTTTCCCTTCTGTGTGTCTCTAAAGTTAATAATTTCTTAAGGATCACTTTGACATAAAGCTATCATATCTGGAAGGGATTAATGATACACCAATGTGCCAAGTTTCATGAGCATGGTTATGAGATCCAGCGCTTTTGGGTCTGTATGTTTTTGTCCCCATTGACTGAGGAATCGCTGCAAAGGTCTTGATTTTGGGATGTTGCCAAAGAACCACAAATCTTCCCCCATTTTTAATTCCATAAAGGAATTAAACAGTTGTGATTCACATGTGAGATTCACAGAGCAAAAGATAGATTCTTCAAAAATACTTGTGTTGCTAAATCTTCTAGAAGCCTGACATTTATTGGTAGTGGTTGGGAAAAGGCTCCTAAACACCTGAACATTTTTGTGCTGAAAAAACAAGTTATTTTGTAAGCTGTGTTAAATGCAGTGCTTAATCTTCCTTCTATGCAATATAGTTGCTGCAGGCTCAATGAAGGGAGGTCCACCATTTAATAAGGCTTACCTGTGGAAGCACACAGGTAAAAGAAGGCAGTTTGACTTGGAAAATAACCATGTTTTAGTGCAAGCATCTTCTAAAAACCCTTTTGTTGTTACATTCACAACAGAAGACGCAGTGCAATGTGGGATAAAGTGACTGGAAGCAGTGTTTTGTGTGGCATGACAGTGTTCTGTAAGGTATGAAAAATTAGCAAAACAATGCAAAGAGAAACTAAGGAGCTAAACAGTGGAAGGGGGACATGGGGGAAATCATTCAGTCTGATTTGCAGTGGTTCTCATGGGAGACATCTGGCCCATCACATCCCATTCTTACGTTTTTTAATTTTACAGGGATCAGTAAAGTGGGAAAAAAAGTCTTGCATCCTGCTGTGATCGACTATGTACCACCTGCTTGCACAGCATCAATATGTAAAGTTTCATCACTGGATGCTATGAGATGAAAGATAACTGTGTATATTCCACTCCTTACTAAGATAGTATTCATAAAATCCTAGCGCCATCATTTATCCAGACACACTACACTGCAATACCTGAGATATCACTGGGTCTTTTTATGTAGTTTGTTGCTCAGTGATCACTTTCCTCTAGCTTGTAAACATTATCTGTGTATTCGTATTCCATAATTCCATCTTTCAGAGATATAAGTAGTTTAATTTTGATTTCTTTGAAACTGACTTCACAAAATCTGTTTGACCATAAAAGCTAATTAGCAAAGACTCAGTGTTAATCATGTGCAATAGATTATAGCTGGAGGATGCAAAAAGACCATTTCTTTCATAACAACCGCTGCATTTCATCATCACAAGCTATACAGCAATGCAAAGCTAATGACATTTTTATTTCATCTTTTTATGACGGGACTCATCAATACTACGATCCATTTTCAGATTTTTTTCCCTAACATCTGCTTACAATATCCAAGAAGGTCTCTGGAGAACCATACAATCGTTTTCAGATGCTAGTACACTGAAAATGAGGATTTTCAGATCCCAAGAAGTATTAATGGCATACAGACTAATAATACAAACTTTAATTCTCTCTTTGACTTGTTCACATTGCAAGCAGTTAAAAAGCCCCACTAAAAATGACGAAAGACAAAGCAGTCGGTTCCATTCTCAGAGGAGAGGGAACTTCTGTATTCTACAGTCAGGGTGGCCTGAGTGGAAATCTGGTTTGCTCTATTTGTGCCAGGTTCTGAACCAGCTCTCTAGGAACACACAAGGAAGAGAAGCCCCAGGAGAGCACATGATACAACTCACATCCTCAGGGACAAGCAATTCTAAGTGAGTAGTGGCAATACAGTTCCTGGCTGACTTATCCTGAAAGTGAAAACAAAGAGTAATGCCATTTCAATTGCCATCCCTCTGTAGCTTGGATGGCCCTCGGTGACTTAAGGAACTAAATTACCTACTGGTAGTTGACCTGAAACTGCCCTTCTCATTCATAAAGACGAACACAGCCCAGATCTACAAATTTTGGTTCACTACTGGATAGGGAAAACTCTGAGAAGCTTCACTAACCATCACACAATTCATACATTGCCTGCAATCAATTCTTTTTATTTTTTGATATTTCCAAAGTACCAACAACGTTCTGCACCAGCAGGTAAAGGCAGGAAGAAAAGCTTCTTGTCACAAAGAGATTGCCATTTAGATACACTGTGTACTGACAAAGGAGAGTGTAATGGGAAGCAAAGAGTGAGCAGAGCAATTGAATGATGCATTTAAGCATACATTTTGTTATCTCTGTGGGGTTTTATGTTTGTTTTCTTCTTGACTTATTGAATTCGGTGTTCATACTTTTCAATCATTCATTAGCTAAACAGTTCTCTTGTGGTTTGTCTAGATTAGGAAATGAGGACTGGGACAAGCTAAAACTAAGAAAAAGGTGGGTATTTTCTTATGCGAAGGCAGCTCACATCGCTTCTGGAACACCTCTCTCAACTTCCTCATTAGCATTTACCAGAGGGCTGTCTGTTGCCTACAATCTGCAGAATTAGGTTTCTTCTTAACACCAGCAAAGCCTTTTAAAGACAAGACGGTTTGCTGCAGATATTGCAAGTTGGCCAGTCAACATTCAGGCAACCAAATCACTAGGATTTAGACCATAAAAAGAATTTAAGCAAAATCTGAAATATGAGTGATCTTTTTAGCATCTCTCAGTCCATGAGAAGTTATTCTGTGAAACAGCATAATGGAAAGGATTAAGGAGAGGACTGTTTTCCACTCCACAAGGAGTTGTTAAAGGACAAATTGGTACAATCCATTCTGTATGATTTAAGAACTTTTTCAAAGAGCATGTCCACACCTGAACCACGTACCCACCCACGCTTCTCCTCAAATAGTTTCTCTCCCCACTGAGGACACAATCCATGCAATCTATTTTAAATGTTTACCTTGGGAAAAATTGTTTGGAAAAGTTCCTGCTTTTCTCTACTGGCCATAAATGAAATACAGAATGGGCAGACCAAACCAGGACATTTGCAGAGTTGATATTGATACATATTTAAAATTTACTTTATTTGAAGCCATCCTTATCTAAAGGAACCTAACAGTAACACGAGGACACTGAGTATGCAGAGCTAAGATGGTCTCCAAACTAGGTCATGAAAATATTTCCAATGGAGAATTTATCCCATTTAATCACAACAGTACAGGCAGTGAAACTTTTTAGTGAGGCAAGCAAAGACTGGTTGCAATGTGGCACTTTTTTCAATATCAAATACAAAGTCTACTAATAAATCTTACAGGAATATTGCTAATTAATGGGAAAGATGTGCTTGTGATTATGGACATTGTAATCTCTCAGGGCAATGATCACATCTTCCTATGTGCTTGTCCCTTATGGGGAATAAAAATATCCCAACCCACCAACCTGACCCAAGTTCATTTTCACCATTCCATTGCTGGAAAATTATTGCTAATGAAAATGAAATCTAAACTCTAAAAATATAACCACAGCATACATTCAGAGTCTCTGAAAGCAGGCTGAGATCTTGTTATTCAATACTATTCTTTCCTGTTGGAGCAGAATTTGGCTGCCCTCAGAAATGTCATCTCAGGTTCAGTGCTGATGTTTATATCCCAGTGATGCCCTAACTACTTTTTCACATTACATTCAGGAAGCAAGAAGTTTCCAGGACAATACAGGTGATTTAGATACAGCTTAAAATGGAAGACAATGAAGTCATCTACATTTATATTCGATGCTGATGTAAACCAGAGCATGTAACATTTCCAGTAGCTACACACAAATCTGTCTGGACATTTGGTGGACTCTCCTTGCCATATTTTATTCCAGGGGCCAATTATAAGTGGAAAGGTGATTGCCATCTTACGTGAAGAGGTCCCTAACTAGCACAGTAGATTATGGGAAAACAAATTAAAATAAACATTATTGGATTTATATTTAGGATAACAGTCTCTTTTCAGGTAACCTTGCAACATTTCATTTCACCTACATTCTGAAGTAAACTAGAAACCACAGTTTATCCAACACACTTATCCAAGAGGTTTGGGGCCTCTTTTATCGTCTGTTAAATTTAATCAGTTTAATTAAGTATGAAATACACTTTTCATAACAGTTTGGTTTTTTATAGAGAGGAAAAAAAAAAAAAAACAACTTGGAAAACAAGCGTGTCACATTCTGAAAGCTCTTTTTGGAACATATGGTCTTATCCTTCAGAAATCATGAGTTCTCTTGACAGAGGCTGTGACAATCAAGTTGCATATGAAGAACTGCTATATTCTAATTACTCAGTTATGCCAGGCTTCTTAACAAAACTTTCCCAGAAGTTCCTGTCACTCAATTTTGAATGTGCATTCAGAGATTTGAAGCTTTAATGAGCCTTGATCAAGTTAAGGATGGCTCCACCCAGCCTGTGAGGATGACTGCTGTTAGCTATGTGAGTGTTTTGGCAATAGTTAGCCCCAGGCATTGAATACCACGTCCAAGACAACTTTGAGAGATTTCAGAAATCTTCAGCCTAGAAAGTCTCCCATGGAAATGGCATCAACACACACCCATCTCCTGGGAACAGATGGATCCATCACATAAAGCTTTGTGAAATGAAAAACAAGCCAGACTGGAAGCGTGGTACCGTATTACAAACTCTGCTTGCATTTCCTCAACACCTTCCTAAAAAAGGACTCATTATTGACATTATGTAAATACATTGCATTGGGGTTACCTGATAGTCTCTTAACTTAATAACTGAGCGAATTTGGCTGGTATATTAGCTAATCTCTGGCCTGGGATGGGCTGGTGCACATGTGAGCAGCATTAAATCTAAATGTGAATTTAGCTTGGATGGAATTTGCATCTCCTTCAAATAAATTCTGTACAACTGCAAATCCCATATTTTAAAGAGCTGTGCCCAGTCACTTTTCAGTGAAGTGCACAATATCTGATTTTGTCAGCTCTCTTTGCCATTCCCTTTTTAAAATCCAAAGCTTCCTCTCCCAACTATGCATAGAAAATAATACATTTACAGTGATTATCTCAGACAGTGCATTACAGCACAGCAGATAGATGCCTATAAGTCACCCCAGTGAAATATGAATACAGCACAGGGCTGGGCATATTAGGAATATGCCTCTGTTATGAGGCTATGCCCTGGCCCATGAACTGTAGTTGCACAATAGGGCAAGAATTTCAGCCTCCCTCCAGACATCACTGCAGCAGATCAAATCCACAGATGGAACTCTTCATAGATCAGCAGCCATCAAACCTCCTGCTTTGCAAGATGGAAGTGAATCCTTTGAACACAGCAAGCATAGATACACAGATCAGCAGAGAAATAAGTTCAGCTCGTGACCAGATATCCATCCTGGGGACTTGCCAGACTTTCCACTCAGCCAATCTATTTTTAAAGACAGGGCCTTATTAGCACCTTACAGTTCTTGAATTACTTTGCTGAATCTTCCTAAGGAGATAGCAATCTGTCTCAGAGTATTAGTAGAAGTAAATGATGGGAGGATTGCATAGGTGTATTCAAAGATATGGGGGATGACAGCAAACCTGAGAACAGGAAAACTTGCATGGAGCAGCTGTAAGCTACAATACATGCAGAGGCAGACTTGCAAACACTCTTTGTCTTGGCAGAGAACAAAGATCTTTCTTTTCTGCCACACAACAGACAGGCTTAGTATACACCTTTTACTTTGATCAGACCCAAGTATAACCTTCATTACAGAGCTTTGTGTAAATATTCACACCCAAATGAAGCAAACTCTAACACTTGCACCATCTATTTTTCTCCAATTTACATTTTACTGACCTCTAGCTAAACCAGTTCTGTAATTCTTAAATACCTTTTTCTTATTCTGCTTCCCAACGTATAATCAATATCAAGAACTTATAATCTCTTCCTTCCAGAAAGACAGCAAACTGTATTTCACTGAGCAAAATATTCCTTAATGCCTAATGCCAAAAGCTGCACAGGACCTCTTGTCCTCCCTGAGGCACAACATTTGGTTGAGTTCCTTAGGTCTATGAATATAGTGATTTGTGAAAAATAAGCACATAACAATATTTTATACTCTGCAGTTTTCCTCTATAATCCAAAGTGCATTCAAAATGTAAAAATCATAGAATGGGTTGAAGATCTTTGAGTTCCAGCCCCTGGCTGTGGGCTGGTTCCTAACCACTAGAAAAGGCTGCCCAGGGCCCCATCCAAGCTGACCCTTGCTGTACAGAACTATGTCTTTCCCAAGCTCAAGCACTTCTTCATCCTTCCAGTGATCTCCCAGCAGCTGAATGCTGTCATATGGCTGCCCTGTTTTTTTCCCCAGTCATGGGAGCACAAAGTACACACAATAGCACTAATCCATGCAACCTATAAGCCTATGGGATCAACACAAGTTCTGCAAGAAGGAAACCACACCAAAGCAGAGAAAACTCTGTGCTGCATCTCTTTTATGCCCCCCTCCCATCAATGCAGCAACATTCAGATGACAACATATTGCATTTAGTCACAAAAGAACATAGTTTAAATAGTACTCTTGTTATAAATTTGTAAACATAGCCAAGCACTGATAATATCTCCCTTCATGCTCAGTTTTGGAACAGCTGCTGTCACTGTTGCAGACCATCTGCAGATAGGAAGGTAACTTAGCAAATACTTCTAAAATTCCACTGCTTAATGAGTAGGTAAGGAGGCACAATCAAAATCAGAGCAGCAGCAAGAGATGCTCATGCTTCTCTGTTCCTGCACTGCTAGCTCTTAAGACTAATTTCAAAGGCTCGAGAAATTAGACCTGGGTTGGCAGAAGTCAGCAGTTCCCAGGATTAATCAGTCATACAATCATAGAATCATTAAGGTTGGAAATGATCTCTAAGATCATCTAGTCTGGCCATCAACCCATACCCACCATGCATTTTAGCTCATGGCTCTCAGTGCCACAGTGACTCAGTTGCTGAGAACTGTCCTGCATCTTGTGAAAGCATTGGCATAACCATAAGAATGATGTCATCTAATTCAGCTGCTCTCTCTCTATTCTTTAAAATAGGTTTGATTTTATTTTACTTTTTAATATAAGGAACAGTAATTTGCACCATCTGATGATGGTTCAAAAAAATCTAAATTCACCACTTGGCTTATTACTGCATTTTCCTTGAGCTTGGAAATAAAGTTTACCCTCTGGATTTTGATGCAGGGCAAGATGCCCTGACGGCATCATGGGGGATTTGGCGCAGATGAGCCCAAGGAAAGGAAAGGGCTAGGATGTGTAGAAAAGTGCTTGTTGTATGGGCAGCAGGAGGCAGCTCCATGTGTAGGAGGTGAGAGAAGGCAGCACGCTGGGAGTGGGAGAAGGCTACAAAGAAAGTCAGCTCAGAGAAGAGAGTGAGGAACATAAGGAATATCACAGTGTGTGGGATGAGATGAGAACAGAGATGTAGGTTTTTAGAGAACTTTAAAACAATTATAGGATTTTACCATGGGAGGTTCTGTTCCTCTAGCACTTGCTTCCTTGTTACGTGCCTGGAATTGAAGCTTTCTTTGAAAGAGCTTGCTAATACTATTCCATACTTTCAATTAACATTTTATTTAAATGCTTTAAGATAGTTTCTAGATACATTAAAGCTGTACTGATGAAATCTTGAATATAATAATGAAAATTTACATAACTAAGCCACATTTGCATTCAATAACAAGACAGCTTTCCAGTATGGAGTGTGCCAACAATTGCCCCCATTACTCATGTCTTCCTGAATTTTTCCTAGCATTCACTTCAAATTCAAAAGGTTACAGATTTAGCTCGAAGAAAGAAGATTGTGATACCATCAGTGATCAGGTATCTTTTCCAAATTTTAGCTTGATATATCAGAGGGTATCATTTTAACACATGTACTTGGCATATCTTCAGGAGCTTTACAAGTTATGCAAGTCTATTTTTTTATTATTTTTTTTTTTTTTAAATTTAGTATTCTTTTATGTTAAAAAGAGAGAAAGTGTTCATACCCTTTCTACAAATAAAACACAAAATGTCAGTATCTTTCTATAGCACATCATCTGCACACTTCCCAGGAGGATATTTCATTATAAAATAATACCTCAGTTGTGAAGGCTCAGCATAATACACCAGTATTCTGGACCAGTAAGAAACACAGAATCATTGAATCACAGAGCAACTTAGGTTAGAAGGGACCTTAAAGATCATCCATTCCAACCACCTGCCACGGAGTGGTTGCCCCCAGAAGCTCAGGATGCCCAGGGCCCCAACCAGCCTGGCCTTGAGCACCTCCAGTTTAGTTTGGAATGCACCTTAAAGGTCAGAGACCTTAAAGATCCTTGAGACATTGGTGGTTGGTGCAGATATTTTTCATGAAGACACGTTTGGAGAATTTCTGAAAAGGAGGATGAGAAAAGATGGTGAGAGAAGAAGAAGCTACCTGGTGCACTGTGTGCCTGAGAGCAACAGCACAGTGAGCACTGACTGTGTTGGCGGTTCTGGATGCAGAAAAATCATCAACCAAAAAATCTTCCTTCGATTACTCTGAGACCTTCTTACACTGAAAGAATTGTGCTGGGGGCAGGCTGGGAGATTTGCCTGGTTTTATCTTTGCCTGGGACTGTTTTCTTTCTCTTATCTTAGAGTTGATGCTTCGCACTAAGATTTATAGAGACTATGAATCTCATAAGCCTTTAGAGAGTCATACAAGGCTGCTTTTGATGCATGCAGAATGCAGGAAACAGGAAAAAAAAGATTTTATTTTCATTTTTTATTGGTAATCAGTTTTGTGAACTCTAACCATAATTCTTTAAAGAATGTCTCACAAAATGGAGCTAATCCAAAGTTAAATGTGCAAAAGGAAACATGTTTGGTTTTTGTTCATCCAAATCAATTATGAGAGCTGAAATTTGGAAGAAAACTGGACACCTGTATCTGCCAAGAAAACAGAAATCAGAAGTTTTAGAAGTTTCAAACACCACAGAACAAGAGTAAAAAATCTCACTGCTGTGAAAACTGGCTTGCATAGGAGAAAATTTTCTTGCAGATATTTATTTCCAGATCTGCCTCTTCTAGACTTTATCAGCTTGTCTTTCAAAGCAGCTGCTAGATAACGCCAGATGAACCACCAGCTTCCTCCTGAACAACAACTCTCATGCTGCTATGAAGATGCACAGCACCTGCCACATATTTTATATCATCCAACACCCACTACCAAGCCTCTGCTGCATTCCGCAGGTTAATAAAACATCACCTACTTAAGGCCAAAATTCAAAAACCTGCATGAGAATAGCAATACCTGACTGCCAGTAAGTCAGCATCTGCCTGAGATCTGAATTTTTCAAATGGGTGAATTTCTAAAATGTCTGTTATGTCTCTGGCACTGTGAGACAAACTCATGATGGGAATTTATTTCCCATTTATGTCACATTAACTGATGGAGCTGCTGAAGAAAGTCAATCACTCACAAGATGAAATGGAAGGCAGAGCCTCACTCTAAAGTAAGCAGCACCTGAAGAAAGAACTGACAAAGTTTTTCTCAGTCCTTAAAGTAACTTTTAACTTTTTTTTTTTTTTTTTTTTAAATCACTTTGAGTATTTGCCATTCATCACTATTTTAACTGAAAAACTTCAAGCAATCTATCTAAGAACTCTGCATTAATTTTAGGAGGTTCGGAGACCGACGAAGGTCTGGGGTTGTGGCATGAGATCATCTACAGCTCCACCAAATCAATATCCCCTTTAAACCACATCACTCCTTTTCACCTTGCAAGTTTTGAAATAGAAGATGTAAGCCACTGCTTTAACTGAATGTTTTTCTTACGTGATTTCTTCTCCCCTTTCAGCATGCGCACTATTTTCCTGAGGGATGCTGCTGTTTTTTGGGGGGTATTTTTGAGTGTTTTTTTTTCCCTGCTTCAACTCTGAACTGTTATTTCCACAGGCGCTCTCTATAAAGGAGAGGAAAAACTTCAGCTCTGCCATCATTTCTGTAAGAAAAAGCTACAGCGAAACACCAATTAGAGGTTTCTGGTACTGTGCACTTATAGCTCACTGAATGCTTTCTTCAGAAGTCGGGGGCTCTGGAAACAACCATGCAGCTCTTCTGAAAAAGAGATCATGGGGTTGCATACCCCAAGTTGCATGCCACGTTTCTTTGTTTGCCACCTTCCTCCTCCTCTTTCTGCTGCTCATCGCACAGCTTTGGCTGCAGCCATTTGTGCTGATGTGGGGCTGGCTGCTGCCCGTGGCTCCACTGGGGTCAGAGGTGCAATATCTGTTCTGTTATTAGAGAAATTACTCAGTGCAATTTCACAGTTCAGCAGAACAGACTTATTGCTTGTATGCGCTGCGTGTGTGTGTGCCTTAACAAGCACTTAAAGTTTTTCTGCTTCTGTTCCTTCGTGGAAACATCCATCTTTAACAGCTTTAGAAGTGTTAGCAGGGATGGTTTCTGTTCCTACCTTAATAAGGAATTACTACCTTGCATATAATAGGGTTTATAAGAGCAACATTTCCCATCTCTGCTATAAATTCAGAAACAAAAAGTGAACTCCCCACTTCAGAGAAAAACTGAGGAAAGTAACAGGTGGTTTTTTAGTGACATGATTACTTTTATTATTTCATTCTGAATATTCAGTGTTAGCAGCAGCCAACCCTTCTTGTGAATGCCTTTCCAATTTCAATTGCTTGATCCGAGTTATCTGTTTATTTCTGCAAAGGCAGGACCAGGGAAAAGCAAAGCTATTTCTGCAATATTTTATTTTATTTATTCTCGATGAAAATGAGAAGATCTTTTTTACAGCTGCACAGCTTGTAATGTCAGCTCTAAGCAATCAGCTAAAAAAAAAACCCATCCACAGTCACTCTGCAGGTTTAAAAAAAAAAAAAAAAAAGAAAAAAAGAAAAAAGAAAAAGAAGAAATCAATTCATGTTGTCACAGTCTATCTAGAGTCATATTGTCCCCAGCCATTGATACAGAATGAGAACATCTGGGGATTCAATTACTCATGACATGAATAATAATATTTCATTTTTGTTAAATAGAAGTTTTTAGTTGCAGGAACTTCTGCTCCCTTCACCATATGATCCTGGAATGAGAGCTCACAGCAACTGAGACACGGGAAGCCATGGTCCCTTTGGCATCTGTGGTGCATCACTGCATCTCCAACAGAAAATCTTAACAAAGTAAATAATTTTTGAGGAGAAAGATGGGCAGATTTCCTAACTATCACAATGGCCTTTTAAAAGCCCAAATTTATAGCCTGGGTCGGATACACTCACTTGCCATTTGAACCTATGTTGGCAACACCTGCAGCCATCCAGTGCATTTGATTAACCCAAACCACCAATCTAAATAGCTGTAGGAGCTATCTAGGCTTATATTTTGAGCTTCCAGTTTGAGATAAATCTCAATTCTTGTGTTTCAAGTGTATGCTACTAAAACAGTGTTTCTGGTGTGTCGCACTGAGTGACATAGCTTAGAGCAGTCACAGGCATGGGTTGATGGTTGCTCTAGATGATCTTCATGGTCTTTCCAACCTTAATGATTCTGTAATTCCTCTTCTTTCTTAATCAGGCACAGCTGCCTGTAGTCTTAGTGGCAAAGCCAGAATAAAATCAGATAATGCTCATTTTCCAACAGTGGGCAGCAATACTCACACTAACATTGCACTAACTGGAGCAATTACTCTGATATCAGCAGGACTCTTCTGAAAATTAAGCACATGAACTGTTGCAAGATGAATACATAAAAGTCCAGAGGCCAAATATGCAGACAGGGCTGAAAGTCACTTCTGTATTTTCTTATGCTAAGTGAAGCCTGGTACCTTGTTTTCTCTCATCTTTTCTCCACAGTCATTCATTAAAGACAGATTATGGCAAGCAGGCATGACTTACATCTTCTCTACAGCATCATGGCTTTTCTGATGCGTAAGAGCTCCCTGCAGGAAAGGGTGCAAAAAACTTACAATTTCCAATGATTGTAATGAAAAATATGGAATCATTTATAGCCCAGCTAGGAGAAAAGCTGTGCCGGCACTTTGCTGTTATAGAAGTGCTGCACAGGGCACAACTTGAAAAACATACTGGGAGGACATACAGAGAAAGTGGGGTAGGTCCTCAGTGGCTCAGAACTGGTAAAACATCATCACTAGTAATAGTCACAGCAACAGAACAGTCACTATGAGACTGTTCTGAATGCGTGAGATTGGGGCTCACGGTTGACTTTTGCTGACCGCAAAACCTTTAGGTATTGCCTAGTTATAACGGCAAGCTCCAGATGTGAAAATCTGCATCACCTCATGGGAGGAATCTCAACTCAGTGCCCTCCAAGAATAAAAAACAGTCACCAATTACTGCTTGCAGGTCTTGTGCCTGGTTTTATGTAATGTATCTAGTCCCACTGCGATCATTGCCTTTTAAAAATGTTTAACATTTATGGACTCCAGTAAAAATGTTTTTAATATAATGTAGATGAAGTATAAACCATTAACCTTGAACACGAGGGAAATGTGCAAGGGTTTTGGTGTTTTTTTTTGTTGTTGTTGTTGTTGTTGTTGGGTTTTTTTGTTTTTCACCTCTACATATTTTAGTAAGAGTTATCTAAGTTTTGCTAAGATGACAAATATTTTGAAATCATTCAAATATTTGCAATTTTTGGCAAATGATACAATGTTGCTTGTGTCATTAAAAAAGTGATGCTCAGAAGGCAGAGGACACTGAAGAGAGGACTAAACTGGTATCTTTGCTGTCCTACGAGTATCAGTATAGGTATTTGGACATTATCCATCCATGTCTTACTACTGCCCTTCTGGGACCAATGCTAATAATCACACATACATAGAAAATGCTGTGTATCAGCAATTCATTTCTAATTATTTATTAAACATATGATGTAAGAGTAAATGCACAGAGAACATGACTGGGAGACTGACTGTACCAGAGGGCCTTACTGCCATCTAGATGGATCTAGACAGGCTGGAGGGGTGGGCTAACAAGAACCTCATTAACCTAAGCAAGGAGAATTGTGGAGTCCTGCCCCTGGAGAGGAACAACCTGTGGCATCAAGAAATGCTCAGGCACCCAGCTAGAATGCAGCTCTGAAAATGCAGCTCTGTGTGCCTCCGGTGGCGCAGCGGTAGAATTCCCGTTTGCAACACCAGGGGGCTCGGGTTCGAATCCCCCCCTGTGGAGCAGGGGGTAGAAGTGCCGCTCTGCTACACAGAGGGCTTGAATCCCGGGAGTTGGACTCGATGATCTCTAAGGTCCCTTCCAACTCGCACAATACTATGATACTATGATACTATGATACTATGATACTATGATAATGACCCAGGGGTCCTGGTGGACATCAAGTTGAATATGAATCAGCAGTGAGCCTTTGTGGATAAGAAGGTTGACAGTATTCTTGTCTGCATTACACAAAGTGTCATCAGCAGGTCAAGAGAGGCGATCCTTCCCATTTGCTCAGCATTGGTGAGGCTGTACTGGGAGTGCTGGGTGCAGTTCTAGGCCACCAGTACAAAAGAGACCTGGGCATATCGCAGTCCAGCATAGGGCCACCTCTGGAGCACCTCTGCAAAGAGCATAGGCTGAGAGATCTACGACTGTTCAGCCTGCAGAAGAGGAGGCTCAGGGGGATCTCACCGAGGTCTATACATAACTGAAAGGTAGGTGCAGACAGGATGGAGCCAGGCTCTTTCCAGTGGTGACCTATGCCAGAAACAGAAGCAGTGGGCACAGCTGGTACACAGGAGGTTCTCTGTGAACATCGGAAAGCAATTCTGTGCTATACAGGTGATGGAGCACTGGAACAGGTTACCCAGAGTGGTTATAGAGTTTCCTCCTTGGAGAGAGCAAAAGCCACCTGGATGTGGTGCTGAGCACCTTGCTCTGGGTGTCCCTGATCAAGCAGAGGTGGGATGAGTCAAACCAAGAGTTCCCTTCCTCTGTCAATTCTGTGATAAAGCTCTATATCAATCACATGTCTATGGCATAGACAAAGCTCTTCCACATTAACAAAGCTCTCCTAGACTTCAGTAGCTGCTACAGAAACAGATGTGTATACATTTGAGTGGTTTTATTTAGCTTTTTTTTCCCCCCAAATGTATCTTTATATATGAGGTTATTCTCAAAAAGTTTTGTTCTCTCCACTGACTTTCAACGTAACTTTACTCTGATGATCTTCAATGCTTAAACAATGTTTAGGCAAGGGAGATACAGAAATGACTAACTTTTTAACAAGCGTTTTGACTGGAAAATAAAGCTTGGTAAAGGATTTGTATTTTAAGATTGCTCCCTTTACTGTTTCTTATAACGGATTGACCACTCAGTACCCACCTGTAATGGATCCTTTCTCTGTCTTCCTTCAAACTACTGTTCAGAGGCTCATTTTTCTGAGAAACCCAAGAAATACTACAGGCAAATCATCTCCCTAGACCAATGTAAATTTAACTTTAACCAGTAAGACACTGCAGCACTATTAAGTGGAACAGATAATGAACCTAAATAACTTCTCAATCTTATTAGTGTAGCCCTTATATACCTTCCGTTTTACTTCAAGCCCTGCTGCTTAGCATTCATACTGCCTGATTTGAGACTAAAATTAGATTATAGGAATGCGTGCTTTTTACAAGAGGTCTTTTATTTGTTCCATAAAGTATTTAGCACTCTTTAGGCACTGTATAAATAAAAATAATCACGATCTTGGAATTCACCTTCAGGAATGGAAATGAAGAGATCCAAGTCCTTTCATTTCTGATGCACATTATCCTCATTGGGCACATCTGGATGGCAAGTCTTTGTAAGACAAGTTAAAAAGATTCTTGGAAGTCTGGTAAAGGTGAATAATAGGAAAAAAAAAAAAAAGAGAGAGAGAAGAGAATATGTCTCTAGTTTTAGAGTTTTACAGTAGGGATTAAAAATAAAAGCCCTACCAGACTTTTAAAATAAAGATCTGCTGTCAAATCCATTAATGTTTATGAGAGATGCTCAGGATTGCTGGTGAGAAATGGTGTTGGGTTCAAAACCCAGGTCACTGAGCAAAATCACTTATGCTCATTTTAAGATTCAAAAGCTACGAGTAATTAGGAACCATTTCAAGACTGTGAGAAGTGATTTCTGAGGGCTCTGCATGGTGAAAACAGTTATCTGCCTTCTGGGTCAGAGCTGTATCAAGTCCAGCAATCACTTTTGTCTGACTTTCCCCCTCCTTCCCAGAGTCTATATTTAGCACTTAAGTACCAAATATCGAAAGTTTTTTGAGGTTAAGCATGCCAATGTCCTCAAAACTCCAGCAGGCACTGGCTTACATCATTTGCTGCTTTAACACTTCTAAAACTCAGCCTGCTAGTACTCACCTTAAATTAAAGCTATCATCAGGTGAAGCATCTAGTTAACGCTATTCCCCCAGGCTTTACTTTCAGGCAGCAGAGAAAGAAAAACAATTCCCCAAGGTTATTCACCCTGTCCTGAGATAATGCACCTATTTCTTTTCATTTCTCCCTCGGTTCTTTACACAGAGTGTGTTTGTGATAGCTAAATTTAGGCAGTGTGCATCATACCACTGGTACCTTTGTAATTTTTGAATGCAAGTCATCAGTAAGCACATATGGATAATCACCTCTGTGCTCCTTAGACTCCTCTTAAGATTTTAAAAATATCTCCCCAGAAAGAGATCAGATTGCACATAAGTGTGTTTTAACATTTACATCAGCTGTAAAAACCATATTTTGAAAGGGATGTAAAAAAAAATAAAAATTAAAAAAAAAAAATACATTCCAACAGCTGCCATGATGAGTGTCACATTTTAATGGTACTGAAGCTTTTCTTTGAAAAAATAAAAGTCAGAATAACGAAGAGAACTTTAATATTATTTCTTCAGGGAAGGAGATTCACCTCACAATCACAGCAAACCCACTGCCATCTCAAATCATTACTGCTACTTACATTACTGCCCCTCAGAAAGACCAAACAATGTCAGAGTATTGCTATACAGTGCATATAATAGATAAAAGGCAGTCCTGCTTGGCAGTACAAAAATAAATAAATAAATAGCTCAAAATGGATGAAAGAAAGTATAATTTAGAAATAAGCATCTGAGGTACAGAGGATGTCAAATGTAAGATTTTTTAAAATGATTAGTTAAATTTGAGTCTCAATTTAAAATAATGATTTTCTTCAGAAGGTGGCTGGCATCCAAATTGTGAAAAACCTGCTCTTTCAAACAGTTGACTTTAGAACATAAAATATCGAGGGCTGAAATCTTTTTATTTTCCTTTTAATGATGTGGTTTTAGAAAAGATACATGATGATATCATTTCCAAAGACTAACTCTGGTTAGCTACATATAGTTTGACATTCAAGAGATTTTAATGTTATCAGCTACCACTGCCTGCCTCCCAGTTTTCATGACCTATTATTTATATGCCTTTAAATTAAAGTGAGTTTCATGAAGGGATTTAGAGGTAGAAAGCAGAATGTCTGCATTCAAAGAGGGGGTCACAAGTGGACTATACCAAATCCCTGCTTTATACAAAGAAGAATAAATTTCAGTAAGTCTTGTATAAAGGTAAGGAAAATTGTGTTGTACACTGGGACAACGAGATGTATACTGTAGGTATTCAAGCCTGACTTTACTAGTAAAGCAGTTCAGGTGTCAAAAAAGGACATCCATCCATCCATCATGAAGCACAAGCAGGGAAAGGTATAACCTGGTGTTCTTAGACTGAGAGAAATTGCTTGTTAAAAGACTTTACCCAGAAGGGGACCAGAAGAACAGAGATGACCAACCCTAGGTACCTGGTCTATGCAATAGCCATGAAGGTAGCAACCGACCTGGATTTAGTCTACATCCTTACTACTGTCAGAAAGAAAGAAAAAAAAAAAAAAAAAAAAAAAGATCCTTTTCATAGCATAGTAATTAAAACGCTCATGGATATTTTATTAACTCACTCTACAGAACCACACAGATTTTATAATTCATCCAAGCACTTACAAGTAGTTACTTGGGTGAGGCTGTCAAGACAGAAATGATTCAAAACCTTGTGTACTTAGCTCCTTGGAAGACATATCATTCCCTAACACAATGGTATTAGAAAGACTGCTGACAGTTAGTGATCAAGAGATTTCATTTTGCTTGTCATATGGTGGGTTGTCAATTCTTCTTTTCCCTTTAGATAAAAGCTTAGTTGCATTAGATTTAAATAATGGTGAAGTTGCAGGTTAACATTTTTCAAAAGTACTAAAGTAACTTCAGTACTCGAATTCTATTTTCAAAATGCTGTAGACACACAGGAACATGTCTTTACACTAAATGGAACTTAGACATCATCACAGAAATGTATGGAAACTTTAAATCAAGGAGGCTTATGGTTTGTACCCTACTCCAGATTGCTGGTTTAAAGTACATGAGGTCCAGAAGTTACTGTGATTATAAGAGAAGCTAAAGATTTAAATTTTGATTATACATTTTTGGCACACCAGTGTATTCTTGCTGTCATACTTTGTTGCAGATTTCATCCCACCTCTTCCAAAAAGTTCAAATCATACCTAAGATGTTCTTCACCTCAAAATCCAAGAGGAAGTGACTATTTAAACTTTACTCGGACCGAGGAAATAGCAAAATCAAGCCACTACATGTAAGATGAAAACACAAATTTTACTTATGTTATTCTTACTAAACTAGTATTAAACAAATAAATAATCCACGTGGTTACTCTGCATTTAAAATATTTGTTCTTCTTAAATATAAAGTACCCTTCACAGAAGCAAACAGAAGGGGCTAGAGACTGAAACCATTCCTTTGATATTGCAGTGGGGTATTTTCTCGTTTAAGCTCCAAACGTCATCTCCCTCATGCCCACAGGGCTTTGCACTGTTCACGAGCACTCTACCTCACTAAATTACATCTCTCTGGACATGTTACCAGCTTAGCTCTAATGATGGTCTATGAAGGGCTGGTTGCAACCTAGGGTACTGCAAGGCTTTAGGAGATTATCTTCATTCATAGATTATTCTGCATCATACATAAATGGTGGGTTTCTCAATTCAAGATATATATGCTGTTAATAATTTTAGTCTGGTCTGTTATCATAGGTATCATGTATATAATATGGAGAGCAAACACAGTCTGAAATAGGACTGCCATAGTAGCTATAGCACATCTAAAAGGAAAAAAAAAAAAAAATAGGCCAGACCTTTATTAAATTTTAAAGTATGCCTTTGCTACACTCTTGTAAAGATCCAAATAGGGTATTCAAATCTCTAGAGATCACCAGTATAATTTCTTTATCATGTTCCATTTAAAATTTAATTATGTAGTCTACAACAAGAAATATCTGAGTACTCTAAATAGGTCATGCAACGAACAACTTAATATTATTATAAAGTTTTTCTTGTGAAGATCCTTTCTTTGATGTGCTGTTGCACACAGAAATCCTTTCTTCGAAAAAACAATATACATTCACAGACATAATAATGTCATTTAATATAAAAATGGTAAAGCTTCTTTATCATATTTTAAGATGAAATTTCCAATTCCTGCTCAAAGCTTCTCCAAATCATTAGAAATAACTGGTAAATTAGAACTGACACAATATAATCATACAGAATATTCTTGTATCTTTCTACAGGCAAAGTTAATCTATTAAGTTTCCTTAATATATGTTCACTAACTAAGATTTTCCCACTTTTTTCTATGAATGAAACATACTTCAGTGGCAAAAAGCAAGGTAATTTTTACTTCCTCTTTAATTTAATCATTAGAAACCAAGAAGTAGTATTTAGTAGAAAATGACTACATTAAAAAACCACCATTTACACAGACAGTTTGTTATAGGCACACAAGGAGCTTGTCTTGATTATTGTAGAAGAGAAAATATTCTTCCCTGTAAATTCTTACTATGTATATTTCCCTAACTTCTCTCCAGAAATTCAACTATGTGAAAAGTTTGGTGTTGCCTGTTTTTCCTGTTGTTTTTTTTTTTGTTTTGTTTTGTTTTGTTTGTTTGTTTTTTGTTTTTTTAATAGCAGCAACAAATTAATACCACACCAGTGCCTAAATCTTTCCCATAGCCAAACAAAACTCAAGCACTGACACACACAGCTTACAATGAAGTTCCTATCTCCAGTTTTACAACTGCTTGAAGGGTGTTGGATCAATCCTGGGAATAAATATATCCACATCACTGACCTGAAAAAAGGCACGGTGTTTGCTGCATAAACAGAAGCTGGATTTCTAGAAATACTGTGTTTTTTCTGCCCCACTGAATCAAACACAACTAGCAGAATACCTATGGGAAAGCAGTTATTAGTTGTTGCACCTTGAAATGAAATTAAGATTTCACAAACTCATTAAGGTTGGAGAAGATCATGAAGATCACCTAGTCCAGCCATCAGCCTATCACCACCATGTTCATCAACTCTATTGTTCAGCATCACGACATACAATATAGTTTCAGAGGATGGGGTGGGGAATGATGTGCTGGTGGTGGAGAATTAGACTGTTTCACAGTTATGAATTAATAAAAGCAAAATGGTTCACTTAAAGTTTGAACGAAGAACATAAAGTATTAGATTAATACAGGAAAACAGAAGATTAAAAGCCCCAAGGAACCTCTTGCTTAGAGAAATGCAGGAACAGGTGAAGGCCAGAGAAGGACCAGCCAGTCTGCATGCAGCCAGAAACATTTGTTTAAAATCTAGACGAGATCATTGGTTTTAATATTTATAACATAATTACATTGCCTTCTGCACATTGTTTGTATAATCTGATTTTTACTTGCAACATCTTGCCATGGTTGAAATTAAAGGCTTGTGGTAATAACTCGAAAAACACATTTAGGCAATCATTAATGGCAAGAATGAAACTGGATGTTTATTCAAACACCTGGATCTCTCATTTGAACTTTAAATTAAAGTGAAATTCATTTCAGCAGTGCAAGGACTGCATGTTTCCAGTATATTAGTCATATAATACCTAACCAATTAGGAGCATGCAGACAAACTGGAAATATTTTAACACTAAAGCCAATAAAAGACATTCCAGAACAAGGAGACAGCCACTCTGTTGAATCTCTATTTTTGTTTTCTTTTTATATGAAGAGTTGTGACTCTTTTGTATGGAAGATGAATAAAATCTTATGTTAAATAGGCCTGGTCATTTTGCAGCCCTTTGAATCCTTGGTGAAACTTCACCATTGTAACTGCTTGCACAAATGATGGTAAGTCATAAAAAAGAACCTAATGAATGAACAAGTGATATAAATTTTGAACCTACAAAACAAAGTGATACATTACAGAGGGGTGGAAAAAACATCCAATTCTGCGAAGATCTGCATTTATGCAGCTTATCAATACAGATGAGTTGACTAATGAAACCCCACATCCCATAAAGGTAGATGATTTTTCTCTGCCTTTGAAGCAGAAATAAATCACTTGTATTACCATGCCTAAAGAAAACAGATTTTTCCATTGAATTATTCCTTTATCATTACCTATTACATGAACTACAACATCGCTACTAATCAGAAGATATAAAAACACCCCAAACCATTACTTCATTAAACACCACCACAGTACACTGAGCAAAACTGATGGCAGAAGAGGCAAGAAACATGTGACCACAATTTTTAGCTCACTATGCATCTCTATTATGTGACAGACTACCACATCAGATTTTTCCCCCTTCTCTCCACCCTTTTCTCTATCTGCATGATAACAGCATTTTAATGCATCCTTTGACAATATGTAGGCAAGTCTCTCTTTGAAAACCTCGATTGCAGCCTAGGAGTCCTGTCTAGTTCTATTATATTATGAAAAGCTTTCCCAGTACAGAAGAATTTGATCTAAGCTGTTCTGCTTTCCAAACGAAAACGCCTTAAGATCACAGCATTTTTTTCTCTCCGACCTCCAAGTTTCCCTCCCCTCTTCCCTCAGGTGAAATTTAAAGCAAAAGGCAAACCACCTGCAGTGGGTATCATTGCACAGCTGGCAGAGGGCCACAGCTGGGGTTTCTATTTCTCAGGTACACAATTGTGCTAAGCCTTGAAAAAACTTCAACCTGTTGTAAGCCATGGAGTGTGTTTGCTCCAGTATTTCATGGTCATATTTCCCACTCCATCTCAACCTCCCAGCAGTTTTCTGTAGGAAAAGGATTGTGTTCAGTCCCAAAATGTCATATGGTCTTCCAGACATTGATACCCAGAGTCAGTTTAGAGCCAATTGCTTACCTTGGTAATGCTCCAGATAACTCTGTGGCAGTCTCTCTGAAAGACACAAAGTGAGGAGAAATTAATTTTCTCCTTAAAACAGCTATAATTTTTTAAAAACATTTTTATACCACTTGTATTTTATATGAGTGTAAGCACACACACTCAATTTTATATGCAAATGCGTCACTGACGGATGCAGAGTCTGTATGATCATATACACAAGAATGTGAAAAACAGACGATGGTGTGTGATCTAAGGACTTCCTCAGAATAAAATTCTCAATAGCTCAATTACTCATTTTTAAGCATAAAATTATCACTCTTTCAAATGCCAGCACTGCATGATATCCTACATAGCTGAAATGCAGCACTGGGCCAATTTTCCAGTGAAAAAAGTTCCCTTTTTCAGTTCTGCAACAACAACAAGGGATTAGGCATATCTATGATGGTGTCATGCACTCAGAAAATGCTGCACTTATGTGTGAACCTCTTATCTTGGGTTTTAGGCAACAGTTGTTTTGCAAATGTTGTGTTTTTGATCCAGTGTACTCATGTCAATCAACTTTGTGGGTGTGCAATATGTCTAGGGGGAAACAAAGTGTGAGATATCAGAAGTGAGCTATTGTAACTGGTGTGCCATATTAAAGCACAACTGAATATATTATCGTTACCTACATAGTGAATCCTTAAGGTACACTGCAGATCTACCACCAGGGTTTGTCCATGTCACCCCTCTGAACACATATCATAGAATCATGGACTTGTCTGGGTTGGAAAAAAACCTTCAAAATGATCTTGTCCAAAAATCAACCTGACCTGACCTGACCTGACCTGCTTAGTATTATATCCACATATCTCTTAAATGTCTCCAGGGATGGGAACTCGACCACCTCCCTGGGCAGCTTGTTCTAACACTTGATCACTCTCTACCCGAAGAACTTCTTCTTAATACCCAATCTAAACCTCCCCTGGCACAACTTGAGACCTTTACCTAACAACTTTTCATTGAGTCTCAGCTGTGCAGTTTAATGGTCACAGAAAATTCCTTAAACATCCTAGATTTTTACTTCAAAAAGTACAGATCAGAAAAGTTGTCAGTGGATGCAAAGAGAAATAAGTAGAAAATAAACAGTCTATACCATTTTTCTGCATGCTTCGTTCAGCAGCAGAACACATACACGAGCCCTATGAGAAGTGCCAGCTCCCACCCAGCAGGGGCTGCCAGGTAAGCTCCTAAAAGGCACTAGTGATGAACAAACTCCACGATGTAAATGACATCAAAGATGAGAGAAGGGAGAAAGAGGAAGAGAATGGAAAGAGATAAGAACATAAAATTAGAGAGGAGCAGTACAGACTCGGTTTCTATGGGGAAATTTGATGCAGCCACTAGACACGTTACTGTCATTAAATCTTCATGCATATTGGTATCACTTTATTCTCTAAGCTGTACATACAAAGAGTTTTCTGCAAGCTACCAATGAACTTAATTGCTAAACGGTTCCAACATCCAGGAAATTCTTCCCTTCCACCTCTAACCACAGTCACCATCTCCTTTCATTTGAATGTTTTTTTGTACTGAAAAGTGAGGCTGGACATTTCTTTGTTTCTTCCTCTAAAGTGACTACCTAGCTCTTAGCCACTTACTATTGCTCTTTAAACAGACTGACACAAACGTTACTGCTTTAGGAAATGAAACCTCAGTTCATAAAATAGCAGTTGGTCGTCCGGCTTAAAAAGGCAACCAGGCAAATCAGAGGTTGCAGCAAGAAGCAGAACAATTCACATTCAAAAGAGGATGTTAAACCAGCTTCTGAGCTGAGCAGTGAGTGATTGGTGCATCTAAATTTCTAAAGATTTTCATTTTTGTTAAACAACTGACTCTGCAAGAGATGCCAGCCTTATGAAAATAATTATGCAATGGTCAATACTCTGGTAAAATATCTGAATGTGACCAGAATCTTAAACAAAGAGGTTGCAGGACTTTGGCATATAAATTTTTAATGTAATTAATTGCATTGCCAGTTTCACATTTGGTCAGATCAAATTCCAATTTTAAGCAAAAATGTGTAAGGTAACGATTTTTCAAATACAGATCAAGCTCAAATAAAACTGTAACTTGCACATAAAAGAGCAGAAGCCTGATTACTTCCCAGCTATTCAAAGTTTTCAGTTTCTCATCAACTCATCAGTGTTTAAGACATAAAAAACAAAACGAAACAAAACAAAAAAAAACAACCAATCACCCAACCCAAAACTTCAGAATAATAAGCTAAAAATATTATTTTCCTAGAAAACAAACATAATGATCCTGGAAATAAATAGCACACTGACTGCTGAAGATGGTTAATGTCCACTGTGAGTGTGCTATAAATATCAGGAATAGCGGCACTACTCTATAAATATATTCCATGGGAGCTGAAAAAGGAAAATCTTACGGAGCAAATTACTCATCAAGAATACCCTTAAAGTTTATTTAAAGATAACGGGTACTCATTCTGCAGTATTTCAAGAAACTGAAGCTAGACTTATACAACAAAATTTCAGGTTCCTACTACTCCCAAATGACACATAAACCAAACACAAGTGAAATAAATAAATAAATAAATAATCTTGATAAAAACAGGAAGATTACACTCAAAAGGACGATGAATATAAGACCATGTATTTTCATGCCCTGCCTGTGATATGCAAGGACAACCTTGAAAAAGAGTGCAGGCATAAACCTAAATGCTTCATCCAGACTGCCCCAAATCCCACTGAAATCAGCGCCAATGCAAATGGGATGAGCTAATGCATAACAGTGCTAAGGACAGAAGAGGACAAGGCTAAGGAGCCTGGAAAAGCTGTTACGTAGAAGATGAGATTACAGTCACATAATTTCCAGGAAGGTCATTTATAATTTCCAAGTATTTTGTATTCAGCTATGTAGGACAGATCTGGGGCAGGATGGTCTGCCTATGGAAGGTGTTAAAGCCAGGAGGATGCCAGGTGGGAGGTCTGCATCTCAAAATGCTGCCCCATAACACATGGCCTCCCTGAAGTAAAAATGAGCATTTTCAAACTGTTCTCTAGATCTGCAAGGAGCTTTTTCTACTGCAGAGGCTCTGCAGCCTCCAGAGAGAGCTACATAGTTAATCTCAAAAGCCAGAAAGCCAGGGTGGGCAAATAAAATACCACCCCACACTCATATTTTGCCATTTCTCTCCACAGGCTGAAAAATCCTTCCCATAGGATCTGAGTGGGATGTGTACCAAAGCAGAAAAGTATAAATATTTTAGTCAAAACCTTATACTGAAGTGGAAGTGGGAAGATCTGCATAAAGATGAGCAAACAGACTTTGCTGCCTAATGGTCTTGTTTAGAGAAAGTTGCTCAGGAGAACTGTTCAGAATATTTGGAAAGTGTGGTGTTTGTATTAAATACTTTGTTCACTGAGAAATCATATGGTGCTCTTCTCTCAGAGGCTGACTGGCAGCTGTTGTTACCCACCTACGTGCTGGGTTTAGCACAACATAGCTTTGAGGTTTTAACAGTGAAATGTTTTTCGTCTGATTTAATGCTTTAAGATGTGCTTCTGCTGAGATGTAAACTGAGGCACAAGATACAGGGCAGGGGTGATCTTTAACGTATCCTCTTAGATGCATGAAAGGAAATTTAGCAAACACTCAGCTCAACTCCAGTGAGTCAGGACTATGCTTAGAAACAATTTTTGCATCTTCAGGATCACGGCCCTTAGTCATTTGGAAAGGCTTACGTCTCCATCGAGAAAGATTTTTGTTCTGAAAAGAAAAACATATACATTCAAGCCAAGCAGTGTATCAGGGTGCTGAGGAAGATGCAAAAAGAAAGCAGCAACACATCTCTGCAATCGTGTCGGTGTTCTTCCTTCAAGATCTCACACTTTGAAGAGCGGATAAAGCCCGCCTACGACACATGAGGCATACAAGGATAGGGACATAAGGATAAGAGTAAAGCTGAAGAAGCGATCTGTATGGTGTGCTATTAAGAAAGCAGCACAAATGCAAGCAGAAGTCTCCCAAAAAGCAGAATACAAGAGACTTTCAATTTGTGAAGAGAAATGTCCATATTCTACGGTCATGGTCTAAAGCATCTGACCCAGTAGTCACTGAAGGTCCTGTCTTCTTCATAACAAGAGGTCACAGGACATTTTATTCCCTGGTATCAGCTGCAGCAGCTATTTCCTGCCACTTATACTCACCTTCTGTGAAGCTCACAATGCAAACAAAAAAACAAAAACCTCAACCCAATAGAGATCAGTTGATATTTCTGTCTTGAATGAAACTTCCAACCCTTTACTAAACCTTTTAGCATGTCCAAAGAAAGGCAACAAGTCTCTGATGGGTCTGGAGCTGGGATTGTTCATCTGGAGAGAAGAAGGCTCAGGGGAGACATTATTACTCTCTGCAGTTCCCTGAAAGGAGGTTGTGGTGAGGTGGGGGTTCTCATCTGCTCCCAGGTAACAGCGACAGGAAGAGAGGGAATGGCCTTAACTTGTATCAGGGGAGGTTCAGGTTGGACAGTAGGAAAATTTTCTTCTCAAAAGGAGTGGTGAGGAGTCACTGTCCATGGAGGTGTTCAAGAAAAGCATGGATGTGGCATTGAGAGCCATGGTCATTGGGCATGGTAGGGATATGTTGACTATTGAACTGGATGATCTCAGAGGTCAGTTCCAACCTCATCTATTCTATGATTCTAAACAGAACACTAAAAGTTGCACAACTGTTGTTCAAAACAGAAAAGATACATTTGTGAACAGAAGTAAGTATGAGTTTAATAGAAATAGGGTAATCTAGAGGGAGACCTGAGAATTCTTATATTTTTCCAGAAATATCCTCTGTGGCTGTAGATAGATATGCCACATAATGACACAGCGAGTTTAACAAACGGTAATAAAGTTGATAACTGAGAAGTTCAACTTCGAACTTCCAAATGTTGCATAACCAGTAATTTGTTCTTTGTTTTGGCCCATGGGTAAATCCAGTTTGCCAGAGCAATTGATGCACTGGATGCTTTTGATCACTCCTTCCTGTCTACAGAGGAAGCAGACTCTGTAGTACCAAGTGTTTGTCCATGTAATACTCAGCATGGCTAGAAAAGCAGGGTTTGAGAGGGGTCCACCACATACAGCTGTGTGATTTGATTCCACTCACAGTGCTGATGAATCCTGTGACCACCAGCTCAAAAGGATGCATCCCGTTAATTTCAATGGCTTTTAACCAGACTGTCAATAAAAAGTATTTTAAATTGCATGTGTACCTGTTTGCATGCATACTGCTACTGCTCAGACATGCATCAGTGGTGCACCAAGAGAAAAGACAGCTATTAATTGTCAGTATAAAGCAGAACTAAAGAAAAGTTTACAAAGGGAAATGAAAGATTTTCCACTTAAAGCAAGGGAGAACAACTGAAGAGGAACATTAAATTAGCTTTAAAAAGAAAGTTGTATCAGGAGGAGTATAATTACTTAGCTGGAATTTCACCAAGACTTGGGAGTCAATGTCTCTACCCTTGCAGAAAACTGCCATGGGATTTTTAATGACCACCAGTGGTCAGGACATCGATTTCACATTTTAGCTGAAAAATGGCATCTGCAAAGGCACATTGTCTCTGCTCTTCTCCAAATCACATGGGGCACTGTGTCCGAGTTGACTTGGAAGAATTAATAGTGCCTATTGAAATACCATTATGAGACACAACATATTTCACTCATCTTAAATTGGATCGTTTCCTGCCTTTTTGGAGTACATCAAAACAACCAAGCTCTGCTAGGACAGAACACAAAATTAGATGTTCTCCTCAAGTCTGATTTTGCTATGTCAAATTTGGTGGATTTCAGGTTTTGCTTTCTCAGCATCATCTGGAGCATCTCTCCTATGAAGAAAGGCTAAGTGAACTGGGTCTGTTTAGCCTTGAGAAAAGCAGACTGAGAGGGGACCTGATCCAGGTCTATAAATATCTGAGGTGCAGGGGTAAAGTGGCGAGGCCAGATTCTTTTCAGCAGTGTGTGGACAGGACAAGGGGAAATGGCCAGAAACTGGAGCATAGGGAGTTCTGCACGGATGTGCACAAGAACTTCTTTACGGTGAGAGTGATGGAGCACTGGAAGAGGGGTTGTGGAGTCTCCTTCCCTGGAGATATTCAAGACCTGCCTGAATGCCTACCTGTGTGACCTGGTGTACGGAACCTGCTTTGGGGGTGGGGTTGGACTCAATGATCTCTGAAGGTCCCTTCCAACCCCTACGATAAAATCTTCAAAAAGAGAGAGTATGTTGTTCTTTTATATGACACACGGCAAATAAGTACATTGAGTTTTAAGACTTTGTACAGAGTTTAACTGATGAAAAAGTATCATACATTTGCAGCAGAAATACTGCATAAACAGTCTCTGAATGTGCTATTTAAGTACAAGCTAAATACTCTTTTTTTAGGAAGTGATGTAACAAGTTCATATGTAAAAATCTATTTCTATACAAGCTGACATTCTGCAAGATTAGCTGAGAGATAAAGGACACGAGCAAACATGCTTGTTGCTTTCCTCCCATGATTATTTTTAAAGGCTGCATTTTTCACTATTCTCAATTCGCTATTTCAGAATTTTTCATTCCTCCTTAGGTAAAAAGGATAGAAACTCCGTGTATTCAGCGATAAGAGCCTGTCATCAAAATGATGGAATTCCAGGGGGCATCCAAAATATAAATAATGCTGTAGCACATGCCCTCTTCATTGTGACTATTTTCTATATTTCATGAAGATTTAAGTTTCACTTTAACATCCCCCCAAACATCTATGAAGTCAGCAATCTTATAGCTTAGAAACTAAAGGATAATTCAGGTCAGATTCTCACTCCTTACAACGTAGTTATAAATCCCAGGTCAAGATTGGCCTCTTGGCCGGATACCCAGAAAGGACATTAGATGAAAGGGCCTCTCTCTCATGACTTCTTCCCTGGTGTTTAAAAGCAAGATAAAAACTACAAGGCAATAGATCTACGACATGAGTAGCATGCTCATGTCATAGACAGGGATGCAGAAGGGATGCAATTTATTCATGGACACGAGGGGAAAAATGCCAAGGTAGAGAGAAGAAAGATCCTATTCTGTTGCTCTCCTCCAAGGTCAGCTCCTGCTGTCGTGGATGTGTACATCTCTGCTGCAGCACAGGGATTTCTGTTGCTGTGTGTTTTCTCAGGAAAGTGCTGCATTTTGAAAGTTAATGACATGGAAATGAAGGGAGGAGGAACCAGGGGTGCAGAATTTGGCTCTCTGGGGTATGGTGAGCAGCAGGAGGAACACAGAAGAAATCTTCTGTGGTACTAACTCCTACATCCTCACCCTGTTAGTATGGGAAGGAAAGAAGAGATGCACAGGCTCCTCCTGCCCCAGGGAGCTGTAAGAGCTCAGTGGGGGAAATATACCTTCTCTCTTAATAAAATGAGAAAAAAAGACCACCTAAAACAGCATATAGTCCTCCCTATACGCTCATTAAAGTTAATATATTACCTGGTTGGGCTTTTGGCTGACATGTAGTTCATGTCACCTCTTTCACTGGTTGCAGTGTTGTAGTTGGCCACCACTTCATCTCCACTTTACAAGGAGAATGGGAGGGGAATCACGCCTGAGATCTCAGCATTAATTCACAGTCATACTCAGCTGTACAGCTGTACAGATGTGGAACTGAAGGATGTTGATTCTACAGAAGTCATATGAACACAAAGATGCATGAGATATATAAAGACAGACACAAATTATTTATGACTTTGTGAAACTGGTAATTTCTCAATTATTTGGGAATGATAGAGATGGCCTAGATTCTTCTCTTAGTGTGCAGGGCTGCTGTAAATACCTTCTGATATTTAAGGCTTCTTCATATTTGTGTAGGGTGTGGGGAACCATTCAATTTGTCATCTCCCAAAGTGGTTTATATCAAGCAGCTGCAGTTGGCTGGGTGAAATGTTGATCTTTTTCAGTTTAATGATGTATGACAAAAAAGAAAAATAAACCCTAATGACTGCTTTTCACTGAATGCCCTTACCCCACCCTGCTGCCCTGAATTTCACATGCTATTAGATCCAAACTTTGGGATTTCCTGATGTTGGATGTTGTCACTAATAAATACAGACCTGAAGCCATTCAAAGAATTTGGAAGCTTTATTTAAACATATTTCAGAGAAGTAACCCAGAGAAGATACCAAGCTTGGAAATGGCATCATGCTGGTTTCGAAATACATAACTGAATAAGAACAACTTGGATACTTCAGCTGTTAAGAACTCACATACTTAAGCATGTTTCTACCTAGTGTAGAAATCTCTGAAGATCTGTGAAGCTGAGGGTTTTTTGGTATGAAGTGAGATGCTAAAACAAAGGCACCTTAAAACAACTCAGATCTAGGAAGAGGATATCTTGCTCATTGGATTCCATTCACAGACAGTGCAGTTTCTACAGGAACTGCATTGACAGCTACTAGAAAAAAACACCACCACCACAAAACAAAACAAAACAAAGAAGCCAACTAGAAAACCACAGCTTTCCAGGTTCTGGGGGACTTCCTAATTTTCATTTTGAGAGCAGCCACCTCCCTCTGTTTTCCCACTTAGAAGAGGGCATCAAATCTTAGAATCATAAATGTTGGAAAAAACTACTATGATCATCCAATCCAACTATCAGACCATCCCCACCATGCCCACTAACCATGGCACTCAGTGCCACATCTATCCTATGTAAGGTAGATGTGGCACTGTGTTGGGTAGACAGTGGCTCCACCACGTCCTTGGGCAGCTTGTTCCAATGCATCAACACTCTTTCTGAGAAAAGATTTTTCCTAATATTGGAAACTTCACAAGTCTGCCCCTTGTTGATGTGCTGCAACAGAGCAGGGATGCTGGATGTGGCCACATGCTGGGCCAGGGGCAGATACAAACTCCTCTGCCTATGTGCTCAGATATAAAACCAGAAAGCAGCTTCAAAAAATTCTGCAGCTGGTTAAATCAGCTCTGAGGCAGCTCTCTTGGAAAAGCCTGCCCACCTTTTGGATGCTTATGTTTAAAAGAGGTTTTGCTGGATTCAGAAGGTACTGCAAACAACTCTTCCATAGCTGGAACATCAGTGTTGTAGCACTGCCAATGTCTCCTTCAGAATTCTGCCCACATTGTCTTTTAATCCACCTGCTGATAGAGTCACTGCCTTTCTCTCTACTGGTTGCTTTACAGTTGCTCCTCACAATCCAAAAAACAGCAGTGTCAGGTTGAAGTGTGTAATAGAACAGGAAAATGCAGAAAGGACTCTGGGAATAAGACAGCCAGCCAGCAGCCTTTGTCCCATTAGCTTCAGTTCAAAACAACACAGATTAGAAGAGTTTAAAAAAAAATAAAACAGTCACACTTGCTGGTCCCTCTATCACTGCCCAAAATCAGTGGGACAGGAGAAGGAAGAAAATCAGATCTCATCCACTGCTTTATTTGTGACCTTAAAAGGCCAGCTTGAATTTATTTCTGTCAGCCCTAAGCAAAGAGCAAAGCTGCTGAGCTGGCCGTTTCGGGAAGCCAAATTATACATGTACCAACGTTCTCCAATGAGTTTATTCATGTTACTGAGCAAACTATTGGTGGTGATGTGAAATTATTGAGGTGTTTTAAGGCGTATGTTAGCAGGGAAATAAATATACAAGCAAGTTCTTTTCTCCCTAGCCACATCCAAACCAGAAGATCTTTACGGTAGTTCTTTAATGGCACAAACTATTAGGCTGCAATATATAGCAGGTACATCTATTAATCATTCAACCATTTATGTACTGTAATTCCACCACAGTTAAATAACATGGACTACTAAGTACCTGAATCGGCTATTAGCAAGCATTCCTACTCATTAAAACTCGCTTATTTAGACTTCAGCAATGGTAAATGTAACCAGCCCTGGAGGAGTGTCACAGTGCTTGGAAATGGCACATTAAGCTTCATTTACCCAGCTCCACTCACAGGGAGAGGGGGAAGGGAAAATACAGTGATGGTCCGGAGCGAAGCTCTGAAGCTTTATGAAGCAGCATTAAGAAAATGACAAATCTTACAAAGAGAGCCATAAAGCTTCTTCAAGTACACCAGTTCTGCACAGAGTTATTTATCATAGTTTGTTGAAAAGACTCCTATGTTTAATACTATTGGACTGTGAGAGCTGATTATTAAATGTAATTACAGAAGCAGCATAGAAATAATAGTTTATTGCAGAGCACAAGCAACACTGTATTAACAACAGAGTGGAAAACATGTTCAGCATTCAGAATCGTACCTTTTCCAGGAACACATGCACAAATGTATACACATTTAATTTCACATTAGCTTCTACTAACCAGGATTATCCTTAAAGAATTTCCGATCGGGGTCAATGCATCCATCTATACTTTAAGTGAGGAAGTGGTAGCTGAAGTGGATTGCTATTTGAGTTTCAGCTTTTATCCCTTTGCTACTTAAAATGGATTTATTAGAAAACACCCACAGCCTCCTGTCAAGAAGTATTGCTCACATTTGCTTATTAGCAGCACTGTAATAGATACATTTTTGCTCTGGTGCTGCCATTTGAAGTGACTGCTCTATTTAGAATGTGGCACTTACTAGGAGATTCTTCGTGCATTAAATCCTTATAAACCACAAGTTCTGATTTCTTATTGATACCTGCAAGAATGACTTTAACCTCTCTTATAACTACATCTTTGCATGCTTGCTTGTGTATGTGGCCATCCATTTCTCTTGGTTTTGATAGGATCCAAATCATCCATTTAATCTGATTTATGTATGATTCTTCTCACTTCTCATTCATGCATGTTCTTCTTTTTCTAAAGCATGCTGTACTTTTGTAAAGACTTCTGCTACTCCTTTGGGATAGATGTATATCATAGAATCATTGTGGTTGGAAAACACATGTAAGTTCATCTAGTTTGTCCACCTGCCACCAATATTACCTACTAAACCACATCCCTCAGTGCCACATCTACACATTTCTTGAACAGCTATAGGGCTGTTATCTCCACCAACTCCCTGGGCAGTCTGTGTCAATACATTACCAATCCTTCTGAGAATAAATTTTTCCTAATATCCAACCTGAACCTGCCCTGGCACAACTTGAGGCCATTCTTTCTTATCCTGTTGTTGGGAGAAGAGGCTGATCTCCACCTCACCACAATCTCTCAGATAGCTGTAGAGAGCAATGAGATCTCCACTGAGACTCTTCCAGATGAACAATCTCAGTTTCCTCAACTGCTCCCCATAAGGTTTGTGCTCCAGAACATCTTCATCACCATTTTTTTGGATACACTTCAGAGCCTTTCTTGTAGTGAGGACCCTAAAACTGAACACAGTAGTCAAAGACATGATTTTTCTTTAGTACAAGGCTGCTGAACAAACTTAGATGTACAACTCTGTGCATTCAGTGCTGTAGTTTGTGCAAGCCAGGGCAAAGACCCAAGTCTACCCAATAGCACAAAAGATGCCTTCTGGTCCTCAAAGTTTAAGCTGAATTAACTGTGAAACCTGCCTCCGGTCCAAGACTGAAACATTTTGCAAAACCATGTTCTGGAAGGAAAGCATTCAGTGACAGATGGATTTTGTTTATTTTTGGGTAAAAGGAACAGCTTAAAACAGGTTGAGAACATCAGAGAGGATCCTGGCATATTGAGACAAAGTCTGAATGTATCTGAAGTGCTCAAGAGATGCAGAAATTACCATCACAAGAACACACACACATTCATCAATAATATAGCATGCACTGATCCTCACTCTTTCAGCAATGATCAGATTTCCAACAGGAAATACAATCAGCAGTCTAGAAGCTCAGCAGACTCCTTCAAGCATCCACATTCCCTTTTTAGTTCAGGCTCAAAGTTTTACATGCAAAATTGCAGCCAAAACTAGGAGCTGTGTGCACACATCTGGAAAAGGTAAGTTATAAATAAGGAGCAAAGAGATGAAATCACTCTACCACCTTTAGGCATTTTCATCCCTAGATTTTGTTCAAAGCAGCATGGGCTAAAGACTCAGTGGGTTACATTTTTGAGGATTTTGAATCTAAAAACATGTGGATATACAGCTAACAAAGATTTGCGACTACACAGTGAAATCCTGGGAGTTTGGTTCTTGTTATATTGAAATGCATTAAAAAGATAAATAATATTAAAAAAAATCCCACCAGCCTTCTATCTGCCTCAATACATACACAAGGATACTTCAGAAAATCTCTACTGGTCACATCAGATCATCGGTGTAGAAGAAAACAAGATTTCCTTTTGAAGGTTTTTGACTCATTTGGAGCAGATAAATCACCGCAGAAGCACTGTGCCAGTGACAATTATCTTGCAACAATAGCCATAAAAATAAAATAAAATCAACATGGATGGAATCCAAAGTAAGAGACTGAAATTATACATAACTGTATTCATAAAACTACACCTCTGCTCAAAGTTGTTCTGTACATTACACATATGCCAGGATCTCTTAATCTGCTGCTGATGTGCTGCATATTGCAGTCGTGTGCAATTACAGTTAGCTATAATTAAGAAAAATTACAGCTTTTATTTCTCCACTTGTTCTTTAAAAAGCACAGTTGTAATAAAACTTTTTTCCCCTCTCTCTCTCTCTCTCTCTCTCTCTTTTTTTTTTTTAAAGGTGAATATAATTATACATCCCTATAACATCTCCAATAATTAGTTTGAGTCAAGTTTCTTCTGGAACAATTTTCATTTTAACTGTCAGATCTGCCATCTATAGTCAATAGAAGACATTATAAAAAAAATTCTATCATTAACCTTCTTTCACCCCATAAATCTGCAAAGGAACTTGAAGAAATTGAAGAATTCATTGCTTAAACGCTTCAAGGCCAAATTCAACTAACACCCCTTCCCCAACAATCCCTTCTTAATCACACTGCAACATTATTATTATTATTATATTATCTATCTATAACAATAATAAATTAAAGCTGCATATAAAAGGTATTTGGCATTTCTCTATATTTTATAGGCTGCTTTCCAACCCTATTCTCATAAAAGAATCTCTCTGCTGTATCTTTGTTTAGAATCTACTCATGATTACTAACCATGCAGACTGCAGGGAAAAGTAATTAAGTTTAATAGAAGCCACCCTCATTTTTGAAGCTGCCCTCAATTTAAGCCATAGAAGGAGAGTAATTAAATTTAACGTGTGCCACAGCTTTTAAATGAAGATATGGCACGTAAAATTCTCTGTGCAACGCATCTTTTCTGAATGCTGTAAAATAAGTGTTGTGATGCAAAAAGATAGCAAACTGGTACTGCTAAGCTACGTTAGTTTTATTTTTCTTCTGGCTGTGTCTTCCAGGGGCTGAAGTCTTTGCATAGATTACGAACAGTGTAATCTGAACCATGGAAATATGGAAACCTGTAGCAGAATCACAGCTGAGCTGTTTCCTTATTCATCCTTTGCCCACTTTATCTGCTTTTAAATTAAGTTTAGACAAAATGTTTGTTGCAGGGTCCATCTTTTATGTGTTTTTAACAGATGTAAAAGGTTTCTGACTACAGCCACAATTCTCTTCATAGCAGAGACATGGTTTGTCAAGAAGAGCCTTCCCCAAAGTATATAAACTACCAGCTGGGACAAAAGAAATGCATTTTAAGGCAAAACCACAGCTCTCCCATATTTGGCTTCAGTCTCCCTCAAGTTATGAAAAGAAAGAAAAATAATGGCCTAAAGCTCAGGTATTTTTCAGCTATTTTTCCTACTGTTTTTATTCAGAAATACAAATTGCAAATATGAGCTAATGAAAATCATAGCCATAGAATCATTAAGGTTGGAAAAAGATCTCTAAGATCATCTACTGCAACCATTGTTGGCTTGTGCCTGCCATATTGCCAACCCACGTCCCTCAGTGCCATGTCTGCCCTTTTCCTGAATACCTCCAGGGAAGGTGACTCCACTTTAGTATTTCTAAATATTTCACTCTTTCAAAAATGAACTTCATGAACAAGGATCTCTGAAACAGCAGCATGAGGGACAATTCTCCTCTTCAGCTCTCTGTGTATAAGTTCTTTCTTGCAGAGAAATCACAGGAATTTCATCAACTGGTTTAAAATACGTGGGGAATTCAGAAGCTTGAATTACCCCGTAAAAGGGAAAAGGTTAAAGTGAGATACTGAGCTCAGAACTGGTTCATGGAAGTGCTCTGAAAAACACAGCTCACGGCCTACTTCCAAGCAGCCTCTTCTCCTGAACAGAGGTTTGTACCTGTCATTAGCACTGAGCAAAACTGCACAAAAATCGAGCAGATTTGAAAAGGCAAAGCCTGGGACAGAACTTCAAAAGGCTTTTGGTCCAAAGGCTCCCCCTAATAAGACCATAAAAAGAGGGAAATAAAAGGGGGGTGGAGGGAAGAAGTTAAAAAATAAATAAATAAATAAATAAATGTGGAGAGAATAAATAGATCCTTTACTTCAATTTCAGACTCCACCACAGACTTGCTGTGTACTTCCCTAAGAGAAATGTTGAATACTTCATTTTGGAAGCTCAGAGAATGTACCCCTGCAACCCAGGCACACACCCTATAGAGCAGGAACCTACATGTACAGCAACAAGGTTCATACATGCTTCATCTAGCTTTCATTTCTTTACCAAATAATCAAAACTGAACATTAATAATAGTAAACAAGAGGAAACCAGAGTCTTGTGTCTGGCTGTCTTCCTGACAAAGCCCACTCCGTTCAGGGAGTGTTCAATAGGCAGATCCATGCTTGAAGTCTTGAAGCCACCGCTAATATAAATTGCAAGCAATTTGGGAAAGAGACTGCATTTGTAGTTATTTTTAGTTTCATGAAAGAAAGATTTGTTTATAGCTATCGAGACAAAAAAGTTGGATTTCAGGGTTTTGAAGTAGCAAAATAGGAACAAAATTGCTGTTTAAAGTCTAATTTTTACTCAATTATATTTTAAAGTGATCCTACCAGATGCTGGAACTAAAGCAACATGATTTCACTATATTTATAACTAAGCTGCAAAACATTTCAACATTTACAAAGAGAATAAATCTCTCTTCTAATGCCAGGGAAAGAATAAGCTCAAATGCTATTGCTCATGATAGCTCTTAATAGTTGGCACGAGGAGAAATGTCTCTATAACAACAGTATCAAGTAAACTTACATTGCAAATACCACATCATCACAACAAGAGGGGAAAAAAATAAACCTGCAGAGAGCATTAGCATGAGGACTTAACATCCACATGCTCCTAAAGAGTCAGGATGGATGTAAATCAGGACAAGCGGTGGTCTCTTCCCTCTTTGCTCCTTCTCCACAGTCCCTCTTCTTATCCAAACTGCCTGCTGCTCATGCCTTCTGTTTGCTCTTAGGAAGCTGTATCCTTTTGTTACACGTTTCCCAATCAATATTTTGGCTTTTCTGCTGCTGGCTACCAACATGAAGACTCACACTGCTCCCTAATACAGCCTTAAAAGGACACCTGCCTTGCCCCAGGGGCTTCAGCAGAAATGTGGGTTGTGGATGGGCTGGCCAAAAGCTCAGGGGAAAATAATTAAACCAAGCAAACACAAAACAATTCCCATCTGCAGTAATTGCTGGGCTTACAGCATAGCCATCATCCCCCATCCCACTGTCTCCTTGGAGGCTGTGGGTCTGGTAAGGTCCTGTCACAAATGCAAACTGCTCCAAGGGTTGGTGGGGCACAACTGAGCCCACAGCACTGAAACAACAAGGCACTGGAATATGCTGTTCAACTGGTTAAAAATTGAAACAGAACAAATGGGAAATTTTTTGAACAAATGCTCTGAGATTATGGAACACACGTTACAGCTGTAACCACCTACAGTTTCCTCCTACAGAACAGAAACACTGAAAGCAAAAGCCATTCACTGCAGCCGCTGAAAAATAACTTAAAAATGCAGCAGTAACTATGAAATTAAAGCCTGCGGGTATTTCCTGCAAAAACTTCTGCAAAGAAAGATGGAAGTTTGTAGGACACAATGGAGTAAGAAAATGCAACCTTACTTAACAAGTTCAGGAGAAGTGGGCCCCCAGCATGAGACTGTGGAGCTGCTGGAGTGGGTCCAGAGGAGCGCCACAATGATGACTGGAGGGCTGGAGCACCTGTCCTATGAAGAAAGGTTGAGAGAGTTGGACTTGTTCAATCTGGAGAAAAGAAAGCTCTGGGGAGACTTCTTTGCAACCTTTCAGTTCTTAAAGAGTGCTCATAAAAAGGGGGGAGATCGAATTTTCCATTATCTGACTGAGATGGGACAAGGGAAAATGGTCGTAAACTAAAAGAGGAAACACTTAGGTTAGATGTAAGGAAGAAATTCTTTATTCAGAGGGTGGTGAAGCATTGGCACATTGTACGTGGATGTTCCAATCCTGAAGGAGGTCAAAGATGGGATCCTGGGCAGCCTGATCTGGTGAAAGGCATTACTCCCCATGGCAGCAAGGATGGAACTAGATGATCTTTAATGTCCCTTCCAACCCAAACCATTCTGTGATTCTGTAATTCTAAATGACAGGACTAGTGCACAGGCCTATGGTAGGTAATGTGCTGTTCATCCATTTCTGATTCACAAGACAAACAGATTTCTGCAGTAGAAGGGTTCAGCAGTGGGTGGGATGGAAAGGACAGCATCTTCTTTCCATTGTTAAGAGTAACTGAACTGCACAAAAACCCAGATAACCTCAGTTATAAAATTTTCCAGGTCTCTGTGGACAACAGAGAGAAAAGCAAGTATTCAGCAAGCATGCAGCAGGGAAAAGGGCTGAGCCTTCTGAAATATTCCTGGAAAAAAGCAGAAAAAAAAAACAAAACAAAAACACAAAACTACATGTTCCCTGCCATGAAGCTCATCTTTCTTTGTGTACATGTTCACTACTTGCAGTGATCATTCAGCTCTATAGATCAAAAAACATTGCTGATACCAATATGCGTGGTCAATCAGCAGGATATTCTGTTTCAAATGTGAGATCTGAAGTTATTTCTTTGATTCTTTTCAAAGGAGTGGCAGAATTTTGCACTTTTCCCAGTGCCAAGCAAGTTCAGGTAAATGTTACATCTTCTGCAAGTGCAAATTAAAGACAATTATAACCTGGCTAACCTATCTTGTTGTTAAAATGCTTGGCACAACTCTTTTGTCTATTGAATGGAGATTTGTTGCTATCACATTCACTCAAGTGGGAATATTCTCAGCTTTAGATGCTACCAGTGTTCCAATTGCTTTGATCAAAGAAGGTAAAAATGGAGAAGGCTATATTCCCCTCTAGGGAGAAGTACTGCAGAACAGGTGAGTATATATTTATACTGCAGTGTTGGCCAATAGTACCATTTGGTTACACAGCTTCCAATAGTTCATAATGTAGGCATTTTTATGAAAATTGAAGATTTATCTTTCTGTTGTTGTGTTCCTCAGAGCGACCTCACCAACAGCACAAGCAAAAATGCAGCAATATACTGAATAAAATTTCTAGGGTTTTTAATATACATGCCCTAGGGAGAATATATTGTATTTTGAACTGATGTTAGGGGCATATTACATATGAGATCTGACTTAAGTCATCACACCTCTATGACAGGTGGAAATTGGGAGCAAATACAAGAGCTGTTAACAAATGAAATGACATAGAGAAAAATACAGAGGAGAACAGAAATAGTTATCACTTGAAGTCCTTTAAAAACAGTCTCAAATGCACAACCAGAAAGTTCTAGACCAACTATCTACAGTAGAGACAGTTTATTTCCAGCTGTGGAGCCAATTTTAGTGATAACTCTCTCCACTTATGTTATAATTTTATATATATATATATACACCTACATATATACATATCAATAAATATTTACATACACACAAAATAGATATATATATACACACATGCCCATTATATTCTCTTTGTGCTAGAAGCTACTTTTTGTTGCATTTACAGTCAGCACAGAGCACAGCTAATCACAGCTATGATTTTGAGGTGATGCTGTAATTTTTCCAATGGAAAAAAAAAACATCAATCATAATATAATATATAATATATTAATTAATTAATATAATAATATAAAATAATAAAATAAAACAACAATGTAAATAATAACAATGATAAAAACAAACAAACAACAAAACTTCATTGAAGTTTTACCCCATTAAAAATCCGTGTCTGTCTAGATTTAAGCAGATTTAAGCAGAGACAAAATGAGATTTTCTCAGTCAGATCTCCACATATCTCCTTGGTGAATCCAACAAGAAGGGGGGTGTTAATGGAGCTGATCAGTCATCCCAGAGAGAGGCACAGTGTTTTGTTTGCATATTAGTTTACTGAAGCCAGGGGCGGGGATCATGAAATATGGAAGTACTGAAAATGAGGGAGGTACTGAATGGACTGTCATTATCTGAATAACTGGGCCATATCAGATGAACGATTTTTAACCACCTGAAAGATTTACACAAGCTCTGGTACTCAAAGATAACCCCATCTCTTACCTTGGAAGACCGTTCTACCCATCAGTGAAGTTCAAGCCAATATACAAACCCCATAAACAAAAAAACCACTTATTTTTCAACGCAACATGACCTTTTCATTTCAGGAAATGTACGTCAACTTAAATCTCATCAGCCTGACCCCAATCTGTCCTATTCCTTGAATCTATGGAGCTCACTGAAGAAACCATTCCCACCCCAGGCTAAGATCTCGTCAAGTCTCATAAGCAAAATGTGGCCAGGTTTGGCTGGGACCATGGGAGACACCTCTAAGGGAACCCCAGTTGCTTCAGGATGTTCTTGATGGTGACTCACCCAAGTAATGCTCAATGGCAAATTCACACCCCACAGTAATGCTTAGGATATTCAGTTCCTAAAAGTTTTGCATTTTAAATAGGAAGGGATAGGAATTAAAAACACTTATAAACTCTGGATATGTTTACCCCTATACACAACACTGAAAGTTGCACTATCATGTCAGCTACTGAAGTTCTCCCCTCAAGCTCCAATATTATCATCATGCATAAGTTTTTGCATATCTTTTCAAAGATAGAGAAAACAAGAAAACACTCAACTGATGTTCAGGCCCCTTATCAGGCCTGCTTCACAAAGTCAAACTTTCCCCTGAGCCACTTAGAATAGTGAAACCGGAGTATGTATGTAGCAGCAACTCAGTGTACACTGTATTGCAATATTAAGCTAAAAAGCCAATTACCACTTCAATTACACTTACGTATGTGCCTCAGAGTGTTAAATTCAAGGTATTTTTTGCCTAGACTATGCTTCTTTCCTGTCTAGCAAGTGACAAGCACACAGTGTGCCAGAAAGTAAGAACAAGTGTGGAGTTGGTCCATAAGGAATGATTGGTACCTTTATGTAATGTGTTCCATTATTGACTCAACACAGGTATTAGCTAAGTCTTTAATCGTGCTAATCTCGCAGTCTGTTTACTGGAAAGATTTCCACTTTACTGACTTTCATAGAGGAGAACAAAAAAAAAACAACCCAAAAAGCTGGAGAGTGTAACAGCTCTTTCACCTTCAGGACAGCTTTCAGTAGGAAAAAAAAAAAAAAAAAAAAAAAAAAAAAAAGAATAAAAGATTGATTTTCAAAGTGATCCATGCACATCACAAATTCCTGTATTTTAAAGTGCTTTCTACCCTAGCAAAGGCATGGATATTTCTCACTGAATTGTGTAAAGCAAGTCAACATGTGTGAATGCTAGCTTTTTTAGCTATCACTGTATAAGTTCTACTTGTTAAGTTTCTAATTGCAGACTTTCCGCTACTTCCTTTGATTATTATGTGAGATGCATTCACAGGGAGCTCAAAGAACAGTCAGAACAGTTGGAGCTATATACAGATACAGTAAGTGAGCGCTCTGAAGTTTCATTATGTATAGATTAACACCTCCATCTCGCTGAATGGCAGCCAGAAATAGGGAACAACAAGAAAGCAAATCCACAGATTTCAGACTGAAAAAAAATCTCCTTGCCATATATTTCTCTTCAGTGTTGAATTTCCATATGTAAGGATGTTTTTAATCTTTAGATTTATCTGCTTTAGGGTTATCCTTTTCCTTAAGATTTCCCTGCAAGTAAATGGAGTTTTTTTCCAAGAGATATACAAAACCAGATCGTGCCCTTACCAATCTGCAATTGTTTCACTGGGCAATTCACCTACAAGTTCACAAAACTTCCACTCCTGCTACGAAAGCCGAGAAACAGATTACTGAATAACAGCATTAGCATTCACAGGCAGCTCCAGAAATTACAGATACACAAAGAACGTTATTTAACTGCATGTCCTTCCATTTCCCCTGGATGAAGTCACTACCAAGCTACAAAGAAATGCAGTTAATCAGCATGCACACACGCGCAGAGGCAGCAGCACAGGCCATTTAAGCAGAGACACTTCCCTGCCCTACCCTGCTTCAAAGTCAGTCCAAAAATAATGTTTCCTCCAAAATGAGTTTCCCCAGCTGCCACTCATCTTCAGCAGGAAAAGTTTCTGTACGTAAGTGCTCATAACACCATGGTTTGGGAGAAAAAATATTTAAGAGAGAAAAAAAGTCAGTGTTAATTTCGAGCTTCTCTACAAACACAGAATCAGTTACTTTAAATTCTAACATAAGGTTGAAATGGATATAAATCATTAAAATTAAATAGTTACAAAAGTAGAAGGGTAGAAGGCTTGCTCCAAAATAGTGTCTTCTATTTATTATTCTATTCTATTTATTATGTTGGCCCACTGCTTAAGAGGTGGATGTTGGTTGTATGGCAGTAGAGTCTGAATCTTCCCACCAATATTCCCTTACATTTTGTTGCTATGTGACAGATGTCAGCAGAGGGGCAGTCTGACAAAATGGTATCCAACATAGAAGAGCATATGAAGTAAAGATGTGGAACTGAATTCGTCCACGTAGAAAAAAATGGCACCTATTGGCATTCACTGATGTTTGCTGAACATTTATAGAGATCAAACAGTGGATGTGAGCACAGTGAGGTGGTGGCTGTGTGTTTCAGAAGTGGTGACAGCAACATGAAAGACAAGCCACATCCCAGATGGCCATGCACAGCTGTCACACCATAACATGAAGAGCATCTCAATCAGCTCATCCATCTATACCAGTGTATTATTACCACAGAACTGAGTATGGAACTGCATATTTGCTTCAGTGCATTGGAAATGATGGTGAGAATGTAGGAATATCATAAAGTTTGTGCCAGATATGTTCCACGAATGGTCACACAGGAACAGAAAGAACACTGTATGCAAGTTTGTAGGACCTATTGGACCAATACAAGGCTCAGGGTGATAGTTTCCTGGATCATATCATTACCAGTGATGAGACATGATGTCGCAACTATGACCCAGAGTCAAAATAGCAGTCCATGAAGTGGCGACACGTGACATTTTCCTAGTAATGATGCTGTCATAGCAACTGTGAAACAATGAGTCACCTCTGATGGTGCAGGTTTTTATGAGTGTAGTATGCAGGCTCTTGTTCATTGCTGATGAAAATGCATAGCTAATGGTATTGACTATGTTGAAAAATAGCATTTTGCAGCTGAGAATTGCTCTATCAAATAGTGTTATTGTTCTCTTTCTATCTGTTGTAGTTTCCATGGAAATAAATAGGAGGTATCACTTTCAGGTTGACCTATATACATGTACAATAGCTGCCAGGGCAACACATAGGCTTGTCCTCTCCACCTGCAGTGAACTTGAGCAGAGAACCCACTCACTTCATGGAGGTACTACACAAACTCTCCAAGCAGTGATGAAGCTGAACAGTGAGAGTTTAGCACCATTTTCTGGTCACAACAGATCAGCGAGACTAAAAAAAGCTTCGCTGGTGTTACAGAATTAAGAAAAAACAATATATATATTAAAAATCCTGCTATTTGGAATCAAGGCTACATCACTGAAAACCTCAAAAAATATGCTCCAGTTTCAAAATTATTACCCAAAGAGATGTGATTTGGCTTTGTATGTCTCTGGTGAAGATCTGCCAGCTGTCATCCAGCAGTGCTCACAAGACCCACGGGAGCCCTGCCTACAAGGCAGCAGCATGGTGTTGCCTATTGCCTTCCTCAAAGCTGGTGGCTACACTTTCAATGGATGTGGTTTCAGGCAGGTTTTTAGGTTAAAGCAAGAAAGGAAAATACAGCTAGGTGAACAGAATGATGGCAATTTGATCTGCATTCATTACTTGCTGGATGTCTCAGAAACAAAAATACTGTCCCTATTATTCCATACTGCTGGTGACCTTAACATCACACAAGATTTTTGTTTCCACCTCCAACATTTGCTCCACCCTTGGGCTTGCACCCTTCTCTTCCACACATTCATAGATGGGAAAAGTTGATTCCTCTACATTAGTAAGCAAAAAGATTTAAGTTATCCTCTGTTATCATGCTGCAAGCCTCATAAATAACCTACAGATACTTAAGCTGTCTAGAAAATTTCCAGCTAACATTCTTTGCAGTTCTTTATTTTAAGGTATCTCCCACAGAAGGACAAGGTTTGCCCATACAAGCACATATCTACACAACAGAAATACATATATAGAGTACTCTCCTATTATGTCAATTTCTAACTCTGTTTGAACAGTGTGAGTTATTTCAGCAAAGCATACATCATTTCAAACCATATTATCGAATTTCCTAAAGCTGGCCTCAGGACAAAATGCCCTCGATGTTCCTGCTTAGGCACTTTGTCGTTAAGTATTTTTTTATTATTATCATTATTTTTAATTCATGCTTTGCTGTATTCTCCCGTCAGTGCAGCTGACACCAGTTGCTGCATTACATACACAAGCAGACAGACTCCCATCTCCTACAGGCTGCTGCCTATGTAGTACAACTGTTTATTATTCTCAGTGCACAAAGTGCTATCTAAATCAATAGTTCAAAAGCCTGGTTCAATTCAAATGGACTTTACAAAGTACTGCACTGTAATAAACACACGCAGTAAGACCATTTCCCCAATTGCTTACATGACACAACTCTTATCACGTAAAGCAATACAATCAGTACATTTTTCTTACTATGCCGAGTCCCGGTTAAGTCAAGAATGAAATTATTCTGTTAATCACAGATGAATGAGGTGTACTGGCAATGATATACAGCATATAAAGTGGTAAAATAAATACACTGACAAAGATCCTCACAGGGATCACTTCTAATGCATCAGACACTGTGGTGATCTGAACCAGTCTCCATCTTTCACACAGCAAAATTTCCCCACACAGGTACTGTTAGTGTTTTCCAGGTGGTCTGGAGAGCCATCGAGACAGAAACTGTCCACTGAATTGCAGTGGAGTAACATGTCTGGGAGGACCATTGTGTCTCGTCTGTATCCTCTCTAATCCTCCTGCACAGGAGTTGTGATGTCAATTTGCATGATGTTTCATCCAACTACAATCAGCATCGCAGACATCCAGCACTTATTTTGCTATGTTAAGCGTTCACATGAACAGGAAGAAGCAACCAGGCAGAAGGGTTACATTTCCAACGTGATCAGCAATTGGAATATACAGATATGACAGAAGGTCTTCAATTTCTGCCCCAAATCTTTTTAAATTATTCTCAGAGCTCAACCCATGTCCCAGTCTAACTCAATTTTTAAACTACAAAAAAGATCACTCAGACACTTTAAGCTCAAGGATTTACCTAATGTTTTTCAGATGATCCTAAAGTTCCATGCAAAATAAGAGTAATAGTCACCACGAGGCAGCTTATCCTACTTTATTTGTTCAGAAATCAGTCAAAACAGGGCAATGACTCCTACTCTCTTAAGAAAAGTGGCAAAAGAGTTATCAGCCAGGGATGCTATTGTAAGTACCAGCTTGCCCACTTTTGATCAATCAGATACTACTGGCAGAGCAATAAAGGAAGAGTGAGATAAGGAGGAAACATCTGTCAAGCAACATCCCAGGCAGGGAAGAAAGAAGGAAAGCAGTATAAGAGAAGAACAGGATAACAACAAAAAATTACCAGCAAGTAATTTTCCTAGTGTTGTATGGTCCTTTTCTCCCATCCTATGAATAGAAATTGGACAGATAGCCCAGGTAACAAGTTGACTATTCGAGACAACTTCTGACTGAAAGGATTTTTTACTGACACATCATGTCTCAGGAGCAGCACTTTGGCTGGTTTGACAGCTTTCAAGGCAGATTCTCAGCACTTGAGCCACTTGAAGGAGTCAGGACACTTCACATTTACAACTCACGCATTAGATAGCAGCAACCAAAGCTGATGTGTACAAACCATAGCAGTCTTCCTGCTAAGGAGAAAAAGACTTAGAGGCTTTGGTCACTCGTAGCTGCACTTGAAGCACAAGAATAATTATGCTCTTTACACTAAACTAAACACAGGATGGGTGAAGTTGCATGGAAAATCAACTTTTTCTCTTAAGCTTGCTGGAGATAGGCATAGGGTGAGCAGGCAGCTGAATGCAGACATTACTTATGGCCAGAGTGCTGGGAGTGGAGGTTCAGCTGTCCAGCTACAGAGATTAAAGGTTGAGGGATTAAGGAGAAAAAAAAAGTAAACTTCACTGTAATATATATGATGAAGATAAACATGGCTGAGAGCTACTGAAGCTTCCAAGTGATTAGCACTAATATTCTTTGCATTATTAAGCATACCATGCTCAAGTTTGTTTGTGTAAGAGGGCACATAAGACTAAATTAGCCACAGCATAGAAAAGAAGGTCTCATAAATTCACAGAGCGCTGCTTGCTGCCTGTTTCTGTTATTGTTCTTGATTTTTTTAGGAGTTGGATTATTATTATTATTTTTTAAATCACCACTAAACTAAAGATTATATTAAATTCACATCCCTTTCAAGGTATTACTTAAAGCACTATTCCTGCCTTAAACCAGGAGAAACAACGTAACTAAACAAGAAAAACAAACAGAAAACCCAAATTCAAACAAAACAAAACCATACAGTTTTTTTTTTGTTTTTTTTTTTTTTGTTTTGTTTGTTGTTTGTTTTTTGTTTTTTTTTTAAATAATTATTTTATAAACTTTCTTTTAAAAAGAATTTTTCAGTACATGCATGGGCTGGAATCTCTTTATGTGTATCCCTCTCATCATTTATGCATACAAAAAGAACAAATGAGAATTAGCTGCAGAGGATTTTTTTTATTATTATTATTTTTTATTTTTTATTTCCAGTTCATAAGAAAACTCATTCAGGACCTTTGAAAAAAGTAGTATACAATAAATTTCATTTTTAAATGGTCCAAAAAACACTGAAGCCAAGTAAATAAATCTAAATGTGAACTGTCAAATCAACCACTATGCAATTCAAAAGAACAAACAAACAAAACCTGCAATTGTTTCAAGCTAGGGGTGAGCAGGACTTCTTGCTTACTCAGGTCAAAGCCATAATAGCCTCAAATGTATCTCAAATCTTTGGAAAGATGGAATACAGATAGGTCCCATCCTTCCTCCCCCAATCAGCTTCACCTTGGAAAGGGACGGTATTTATTTATCATTAGGAGGAAGAGCATTGCTGCGCGTGGAAGGAATTAATTGCTGTCATTTGATTACCTAAAGGCTGACTACCTGTGGGTACAATCAGCATTCTTTTTTCTTCTCTTGATGTAAACTGGAAAGTAATTGAAAACCTGATGTGTACCCAGGAGTAAAAAAATAAATAAAAAAAAAGAAGAAAGATGCACCAAGCCCATAGCAGGACACTTTACCCTGTCTCATTCTCTCCAGTTATGGGAGGTAAAAGATTTAACATTTTAAAACAAAGGAGAAAGTCACTTACAAATTGTGGCGATTACAGATTTGGCAGTATGTTCCTGAATCTGCCTGAAGGTTCTCATCATTTACTGAGTCCCATTTAACCACAGGAATTTGCAAAAGAAATACTTCAGAACTCAACCCAGATTGTTACTTACTTGCAGCTTGTGAGGGCTATTTGAAGGCTGATGCCTGTGTCCACTCAATGAACGGTTCACAAGCTTTTAAAAACTTTTATCAACTTTCTAAAAAGGAAATTACACTAAGCATGATAAACTGTAAATTACAAAGTGGTTGTTTTGGGGCATTGGCCATGAAAACCTTCATAAGCTGACAGTGAATCATGCTCTCTGCAATACAAAGAGCCAGACTGAAAGGCTGGTAAGGTAAGAAACCCACCTCTATTTCCTGGCTCCAGTTGCACGATCTGTTCTCCACTTAAATCACAAATCTAAATGATCATCCAAGGGATGGAAGACCTACCTTACGAGGACAGGCTGAGAGAGCTGGGCCTGTTCAGCCTGGGGAAGAGAAGGCTCAGGGGAGATCTGAGAGAGGACCTTCAGTATCTGAAGGGGCTATAAAAAGAAGGGGACAGGCTCTGGGTCTGTTGTGACAGGACAGTGGAAATGATTTCAAACTAAAACAGGGAAGAATTAGACTGGATGTAAAGAAGAAGTTTTTTACTATAATGGTGTTCATTGCAGAGGGGTTGGACTAGATGACCTCTAAGGGTCCTTTACAACTCAAATGATTCTAAATTGCTGTTCGTGTCATAATTTATGAGAAGGAAAGCCATTTATGAGGAAAGTTCAGATTTTGTACAAAAACTGAGAAGTATTTACCTATGGATATTATATATTCATTTAAGAAACTCAGCACATACAGAAAAAAGCACCTCAGTACTGCCATCCACCTGGACAATGAAGTTGCAGTGCAATGGGGAAACTGAAAATGTTCTCTCATGGAGAGCTATTAGGAAAAAAAGCAATGTCTGGATATGCAGATAATATCTAAACACAGATAGGAAAAAATAATAATAAAGAAAGGCAGCTTATTTTATTGTCTCCTGAGTCAGACAGACGGATTAAATCTCTCAGCATCTTCTGTTCTAGTTTTGAGCCTTTCCTGCACCAACAGGGTCAGCTTCCCACTGAAAGCACAACTCAAACTTTTGCAATACAGCAAATTTGACAAGAAAACAGAAAATAAATTATCAGCCTACTGGACAATATTTATTTGTTTTTGTTGCAGATTAGACTGATCAGACTGAAGCAATCATTTCTGCAGGGCAGTTAAGTCCTGGTGTACCTGGACAGTGTGGACATGGTGGGAAGAGAGTGTTTTGTTTTGAGAGGGACATGGAGATGTACAAGAAAAGCCTGCTGGACTGTAATAGAAAGGAACAGCAGCATCAGAAGAAGATAGTGTTTACATTTGGTGGCTCAGTACATGCAGGGAGGTATCCACACTGCAGACAGACTGCATGAGAAAGGGGAGCAGTCATTAACCATATGCAACTCAAAGATTTTCATGTTTTATAGGTCATGGTTCAGAAGGAGATTAGAAATTACATTAGGTACTAATAAGTTTTGCTTCATGAAGGCACAAGCATTTTTCTTAAGGTTCTCAATGGGATTTACAAAAAGGTCATCACTACCACCACTCCATTGAGAAAATGAACACAGGTGGTGGCTGAATCACTACAAAGTTGCAACAAACTTCAAACTGCAAAACACAGATTAAGAGGAACAGAAGGAAGAACGTTAATTTGGGTATGCTACCCAAATGATGACTAAGATCTTAACATGCATAAAAATCACAAGTCAAGAGAAGATACTGTTTTCTTCTTAATTAGCTTACCCTTACAATCACTAAGGGAATCTGATTACCACTTTCTAACACAGATGAAGGCAGAGTCTCACATCTGTTGAGGTAGTCACTGTGGATAAGACGCTTTTGTTATTGCACATGCCACAGCAAATGTCTGTATCCTATCTCACCTAGTGAGTTCGCTCACGCTTTCATCCAACAGCTCTCCTCCAGCTAACATTAATTATTTTGCTAGCTATGTTTCCTCAGTTGATTTATCCACAGAAAGCCAGATTCCTTTAACCTAAACTGGAACCAGAACAAAAAATAATTGGGTTCTCCCATTTCAACAACTGCACATTCCAGTTTTACTGGGGGAGGGGAAGAAGGAAAAAAAAAAACACTCTGTCATCTGCCAAAGGCAGATACAGATAAGAAGCACCTTCAACACTAGGAAGCATGGGTAAGTCCCTTACACTTTCTGGAAAACAATCTAGTGATGGGTCAGTGAATCAATTTTTACTTCATGAGGTCAATACTGAGCAGTGTAGGATTCGTCTGGGCAATCAGGTAGTTGATTAGATGCAGTGGTGATCACTGATGCTTAAGCTATTTACCTTTGACTGACTGCTTAGGGAGAGAGCTACAAATGCTTTCTTGTTGGAAGAAACCATAGGGTAAACTTTTTTTATTTTTTTATCTTTAATACCCTTATGATGCCCTACACTTTGGAATGTAGAATAAAAATATATCTATTTTGTATTTGAAAAGCCGGGCTGAAGTATACAATTCAGACAGATGGAGCAAGGTAATACTTTAATAAACTGATTTGATAAGAGAAAAAGAAATGAGAACTCTGAGGCACAGGTGATATGAAATACATTCAAGCTTTGCCTCGCATGTACCTGTGGAGCAGCAAGAATGTAGGCATTACAGTTCAACAAACTGCATGATTGCTTGGGTGCACGTAGCACCCTCAAACAGGTCTGTCCTGCAACCACATTCAAATACAGACCACTTGAGGCCCAAGAAATCTGCACAGATCATGGGCATTGTTGTAGCATTTAACATGGATCCTGACCTTGTTTTCTGGCTTAGAAACACAAGCCAAAATTGAAGGAATTGGCAGGGCCCTCAGCACAGCAGTGCTTACAGAAAAGGACCCCTTTACTTTTGGAGAACTGCTGTTCAGGTAGTTGTGCATGGCCAATTTCTGCTGAAGTTGGTTAGGAGCAAATAAACGACCATTTTAGCTCTACATATACAGATTGCAAGCAGTTCAAAATAAACAAATGTGTTGATGGAAGGAAGACGAGAAAACAAAGGCCATCCTGTAATGCAAGGAAACAGAACAATTAAGTTTTATGAGCTCCTCTTCCCCCTGTACCCTCCTATGATTAATGACCGTGCTTTACTTTCCTTAAGGAGTGGGCCCAAGGCTTGTATATCGGTTTTTACAATCTGTTTTTAATGTGGAAAGATAATAACTGTGCAAAATGGAGCAGACTGTATAAAAATTCTCTCTGCAAATGTGATTACACATAAAACCCATAAAAACTGTACAAAGCGATAGATGAACCAAAACTGAACAGCTGTAGTTTTTCATTATTTTGGAACTGAGCAGAAAGAGTGTACGTATAGAGAATGACTTCAGTTTTTTTAATCTTCTGGATTTAATTGAATTATACATCTGCCGGGAATTTAAAATTTCAGAAGGAATATCATATTTCTGCTAAATTGAATTCTATATTGCTGAAATGAAGAACCGTCTGTGAAATATTAGCAATAGGGTTGATATATTTCAATAAATCCCTAGCAGTACAGTTCAAAATAATGTGGCACAGTTATATATATATATGTATAAAGTTATTACAACTAAGACCATTGGTAATCTCAAGACATTTTTAGCCCAGAGAACAAATTAAATAAAGTATAATGGTTTTTATGTTTACTGTAGGGATGATTTTAGACAAATAAATTAATTTTACTTAACCACTTGTTGGCTGCTTCAGAACAATTATTTTACTCCTCAAGTCTCTTCTTTAAAACCTCTTTTTTTTGCAAAGAGTTCAGACAACAAATTGTGAAGGGGGGCTGAAAGTAGATGATCATTGTGTCCCTTTTCAACCCAGGCCATTCTATGATATGATGTGATAAGTGCTCCAGTTCTAATGAGAGTTCAGTAATGTCTGAGAGGGGCAAAAAACATAAAATATACTTGAGCTACCTGCAACTGGTTCAGCACAGGTGTGAAAATTAAAGGGTAAACCTTAAAACTACACACTATTTTGGTGATGGCATTAAGTATGGTCACTGACTTTTACTGATAGAATCCACTAAGCTGTTTTCTTGGGTGATGCTTAGCTAGAAGACATCTTTAGGGTCCAGAAGGTTGTTTCGTAGTGTGACTCACAGCAAAAAGTGATCTTTAAGCTGCTAAGTTTTATTTAAGAGAAACACAATGCAGAAAAATAGAGGATAAAGTTTATAACTGTGGTGAGAGATCAACCACCTACTTCAAGTGACAGAAAATCTCCCATCTCCACCTAAATCAGACTCTACATCTGCTGCCAAAACAGACCCTTGTCTCCTCTTCACCAGAACTACTCACTTGCAACCTACAGAAACCACAAAGATAATGGCTTTCATGCAATCTTGATAAGCCAGGTTTCAGTGGGTTAGTTAAAATACTTGTAACTAACTGCTAAATCTACAAGAGCATTTGGTTTGGGAATTATCTCCTCACTGGGAGCATTGACTGTGATTGCAGGGAGAACAGTGCACAAGGCTCCAGGGAAAGCATCTCCAGAATGGGCACATCTGCACCTTGGGCCAAAGTGCCTGTTTGGGACCTTTCAGTACATGACTCGATTCAACCAGTAGAGCAAGACACAGCTCAAGGGATCATAAGATCATATCATCCTGTCAGCTGAGTAAATTAATCTCCTACCCCACATACTACTATCTGCAACCCTCATAATGTATAAAAAACAGTGTTAAAAAACTAAAAAACAATACAAAACAAAAAACCCACAAATCTAGCCAAGCAACCCTCCCCCTGAAAGACTACATTATCTGCAGTGCGTCAGTATGGCTGACAAACAGCCCAAATTGCGACACATCTTATTAAATGCCTTGGCCAAAGCCCAGTTCTCTTATCAAGCAGTGTATTTAAATAGATGTCACTAAAAGAACTGTGTTTACTTGCTGAAGAAAAGGCAAACATGTAATGTAAAATGCTACCAACAATACTGTTAAGCACCCTGTGTTTCAATCCAAAAGGGTCAAAAACCGTGCTAAATTCTCCCTGAAGACAAACATACACCAAAAAGAAGAAATTGCTATTGCAACTGAACATCTTAATTAATAAACATTGATTGTGCTCATTGACTGCTGCAAATTGTATTAAATATTAACAGCAACGTTTTGTATATTTTATATTACTCATGAAAGTTTTATACCTTTGCCCTACAGCAGCCATAGATTTTATGTGAGCTCACAACAAAAGTGACAAACTATTATGCATCATGGAACACTTCTATAAATACTAGCTGCACACTATTATGCACTGATACAGTGACTTTATGTTTATCTATACAGGAATGTTATTTCAAAAACTAACAGATTATAGGCCTCTAATGCAGCAATAGAAACTCCTGTAGCTTACAGGCTACACAGTAATTGTCACCAAGTAGTGATGTGGTCGCTAGCTATGTCACTGCTATGATATGAGCACTGGGCTTCACTTTATCTTGTCTACTGCTACAGATATACTAATATAAGTATAAATATGAATATATGTTTGGATCAGAATTATGGAAAACTGCTTGTGTGATGGCTATACACCTGGGTACATACTGGAAATGTAAACCTTGCAGGAGCAACACAACTTTTAGAAGAGAAGGAATGGCCTTAAATTGTGCCAGGGGAGGTGGATTGGATATTAACAAAAAATTCTTTTCAGAAAGAGTGGAACAAGTGATAGAGTCAATGCCCCTGGAGGTTTAAAGAAACATGCAGATGTGGTGCCAGTGGACATAGCTTAGTAGGCATGGTGGGGATGGGTCAATGGTTAGACTGGATGATCTTAGTGATCCTTCCCAATCTTACCTTAATAATTCTATGAAAGCACTGTCCTTGGAAGGCAGTCATGAATGAGATATGCTAAGTGGCCGTGGATTCATAATATCAAAGTATCTTGAATGACTTTCAAAGAGGGCCAATTTCCAAGCAAAGATCATAATTCTGGACAGTGGCTGCACAACTCCATTTTCATTAAAAGTCATGCAAAAGTATCTCTGTAAACAGAACAGCTTAATGCATCCACCTCTAGAGAGGAAGATAACAGCTGTTTAGCAGTGTGCAGCCATGCTTTACATAAAGAGTTTACAACAGCAAGAGCAGAAAAATACTACATCTCATCCAAACTGCGAGGGAACTGTGATAGGAAAATCATTATCCATTCAGGAACATTACCAGGAGAGTACAAGTATGTGTGTGTGTGTGTGTGTGTCAGTGTGGTAGGTACCCAACATATTACCAAAACAGAGAGGAATTTTACTGAATACATGTGATCGGGCATTAAAGCATCCTCATCTCAGAGACTGACAGGCAAACTGAGTGTTCTTGTTTCTGATATCTTGGACTTTTTTTAATGGCAACAATTGAGAAAGTTGTGCTGTCAACATGATTTTAGCATCTACAGTTCCAAAGGGGGTAGTGTTAATGGAGAAGCAGTGGCATCAAGGTTTTATTAATTATCCTGAAAAAGCAATTTAGAGGACAGGACATCTGCAGAGGATGTTACCTTATTTAAAACTCTCTTCAAAAAAAAAAAGGAAGGTTTCTCTCTTCTCTCTCCTCTCACACAAACCTCCCAGCCCCATTTTAGGGATTTTCTCTCTTATCTTTTTCTTTCTTTTTTTTTTTTTTTTTTTTTTTTTTAATAAATATAATAAAGAATTCAAAACATACTAACCTGAGGAGAAAATTATATAAATTAAAGTTTTATTTAATGAGTGCAGATCAGAGTCGGAAGTATTTTCTTTTCCTTTTAACAGAAAGCAATATAAGAACTTTGAAAATCAGAGATGAAAGCTTCTGAAAGGCTCAGGTAAGGTACTCAAGGGACATTACTGACTTTGGATCTTGGCTTTAAATAAAACATAAGCTAGTCTTGTTTTAATCACACTCCTTATTACGGTATTAATTCTCCATACAGCAGTATTGTTGTGACATCCTCAGCAGCAATGTGCCAAACCTGTGCCTTTGTGTACTGGGATTGGTTCTGCAGAGCAGCACCCTGAGCACGTTTGAAAAAGTGAGTTTGGTACTAAGTGCCCACCTGGTTCCCACCACAAGTACTGCAGGCCATGTGCATCTGATTGTGTGTTTCTGGTGATTAATTTGAGTTTGGATTCTGCTACGCTCGATTTTACAACCTGAATGTTACATTAGGGGGCATTTCAACCCTATTTTCCATCCACATTACTGATATTTGCAATAAGGAGAAATGGGTTCCTTACCTTCAAAATTTTGTCAGACAGTTACACATCACCTCTACAATTAGGTTACAACATTTAAAAAGTGCACAGGGATAAGAAAAACAAACAAACAAACAAGAGCAGGACTTTTCTCATTATCTCCTCCCCCCCCAAAAAATAACCCCAACAACCAACAGAAACTCTTTGTTGACTTCTGCTACAACATGTGCAATGTCTTTTAGCTACTTTCACAGAAGTATTGGAAAATATATTAGTCCTTAATGCCTGAGAACTGAAGGGGAACTGTTTCATATATGCACATGTAGCAGGCCAGAGGGCATGCTCATTTCTGGCAGAGAATCTGACAGGTTCAGTAAACTATGTATTTGTACGCAACACCTCCAGACACAGATAGTGAGCAGTGTGGATTTAACCATCTTTACTCCTGGCCTGGAAGTAAATTAAATCTGCATCTTGACCATGTTGCCTGGAAGAAGTTATTCAATTATTTACAGGGCAATAACAGGTAACTGCACTTTACAGCAGTTTGTAGACAGCTATTGTACAGTTTTGAACAAAGAAAATATAGACTGTGGCAGTCAGGATATATTAAAGAGAGGGAAAAAAAGTTCTGCAAACTCAGAGGTCTTTCCAACTATGTTTTCCTCCAGGGCTCCTCTTGTCCCTGTGTTACAACTATCATTGCTGTAGATTCAGCAAAACATCCATCATCTGACAATGCTGGAATTTCAATCCATCCCAGAATTTGAAGTTTGCCTGTTTTTATTCTTAAAGCCCATTCTTGTGAGCTTGGTTTACCTTCCTGTTTTCCCTTTCCCTGACACTGATCTCCTTTTAGTTTCTGAATATTTTCTTAAGTGTCAAGAAGCATTTATTTATGCAGGTAGGTTGCTCCAAAAGTAATGCCACCTATACATTTCCATTGAAACAAAAACAGATACAAAGAGCACAATAACACATTTTGGTAGAGCAAATTCTCAGCTATAACACACTGTTTTTCAAGACAGTCACTGTCATTAGCTATACATTTTCAGCTGTGTTGAATCTGCCTCAGTGGAGGTGATCCACTGTTGCTGTCACCACTGCTGAAACACACAACTCACCAACTCACTGTGTGGACACCCACCATTTAATCTCCATAAACAAGCACTGATGAATGTCAATGACTGCCATTCTTTTCCACACAAAGGACTTCAGTAACTCCTTTGCTTAAAACGCACTTTCATGTCAGATGTCATTTTGTCAGACTGCCCCTCTGCTGCCATCTGTCACATGGCAACATACAGTAACAGAAGTTTGCTGGGAAGATTCAGCCTCTACTGCCATACCACTAACATCAGCCTCTGACATCATGGGCATGCAAAATAAAATAGGAGGCACTGCTTTTGGAACAGCCCTTGTAGTGAAAAACAAACAAACAAACAAACAAAAAACAACAACAAAAAAAAAACATCAAAAACCAACCCTCAAATCCTGACCTGGTCAGGAATTTAAGTGCCTGGTAGAAGCTGGCAGAATTCAGCCAAAGGATGGTCCTTGAATTACTTGGACAAGGCTCCTTGGTCAATCTTCTTCTCAATTCTTCATCTTCTTTAAAGCACAGTAGAAAAAACAGTAATTGCTTTGTATTACCCATATTCTCTTACACACGCTTTGCTCTAAAACAGAATTCATTATCCAAAGAAAGTACTTCAAGACACAGTTTGTAAGAACCATTTCTGATCCAGCTGTGTTACAGTGTCACTTGGTCAGGTGGATGTCTACATGCTCCCTGCCAGAGCTATCATGCTTCAACAGTGGCCAGCTGGAACCAGTCAAGCAGGGATTTGCAAAGTGCTTTGAAGAATTAACACACTGCTACAGGACACGAGAATTACTCACCTATTAGGGCAAAGGAAACTGAGAATGCCCAAAGCCACAGAAGGAGCCGCAGTTTCCCGCTGGCTCTCAGCCCAGGATCCAGAGCAGGAAACCAAACTACTCTAAACATGATTAGCACAGCTCTTGCTGACAAGCAGGAACAACTTTTGCTTAATTCCAACAGCAAGTTGCAAGTTTTGGATGTTGCTAATTAGATGTATCCTTTGCTACACACAACCACTAGCTAGTCAACATGATGCTGTATCTACCAGCTCGCACATACAGCCAAGGACTTGCCCTTGCTCGGCTTTCACCAGTTAACTCTAAAATGAGCCATTATGGGCTTTGGCTTTCTTACCTGCAATTTTGCAGCTTTACACTTCTAAAAGTGCTGCTGGCTGCTGTGAGCTGTGGCTCTAGTTCTGATCACAGCAGATTCTTAGCCTTGCACATTGGGTTACCTGCCGTCTCTGCATAGTGCGCTTAATTAAGGGGCATTGTGTGAAAGAAAAAGCTGGAAAAAATAAGCTGAATTTGCCCTAATTGCACATCAAAATAAAAAATTATGCTCATTGAAAGAAATCAATGTAAAAGCCCTTTCTCTGAAGAGTGAACATGGGGCTAAATCTTTGGTCTCATTTATTTCAATCAGGAAGAGAAATGATTGTTAAACAAAGTTCCCAAAGTTCAATTTTTTCACTTCCAGATAATAACATTTTCTCATTGCTTAGATGAAGTCGTGCAGAGGGCCTGCGTTTTTCTGTATTCCATTTCTTGGAGGGTTTATTTGCCTTTCAGAGAAAATTAGCACTGGCAAGAAACAACTGGGTTACTGTTTGAGAACAGGTTCTGAGAGTTTCCAGGAGTTCTCAGCTTTTGCTGACCACAGAAGAAGCATCACCTTTTGTGCAGCACCAGACCTTTGCACAGCTAAATTCTCATGAAGTCACCCTTTCTTGATATACTAGTGACATTAGGATGCTTTTGAAGTTTTGAAGCAGTATTTCAAGGTCTTTAAATAGTACTTTTTCCCTTCCTTTGGAAAATCTCACATAGCACATGAACTTCCCTCTCCCACCAGTAGTAAAAGCTTTCTCCAATATTTGCTTTGACAATTAGGTACTAATTTTAACAGTATCTCAAAATTAACTGCAGTTAAGGACTTCCTTTTCAGCTCCTATCACGACCAATTCATGGTAAGTCTGACAAATTCCGACTGTTTGAGTTTATAATAATGTTTCTTGGTTAACCTGTCTCTTTTTGTAGGAACCCACAAAGAAAGAAGTTCAAACTCTTCAGATCTGGAAAAGGAAAACAAGTTTTTTCCATGACAATAATACACACTCTAGTCCCAGCAGCAGGTAAAACTAAAAGGTGTGTTGATGACTTCCATATAAAACACCCAGTTTTTCCCTTTTAACTTTCCCTCCTCCCTCAGACTGCAACAATTTTCAATTAAAGCATATAAAGTCCTTAAAGGACAGTATTTAGAAAAACTACAACTGTTCATTTGCTCATGAGATGAGTCAGTAAGAGCAGATATCATCATACTTTTTTCTTCAGGATATGATAAACAAAAATCTTTAAGCGACCCTGAAAATAGAATTTTTTCTTTTTAATCTTATTTAATAAGATATTTTTGCTACCCTGGAATATAGTGAAACATATCTCAATTTAGAGTATTTGGGCATGATATTGGAAATAAGTGCAGAGAACATGGTAACGGATTGAGCATGGAAGATAAAAGACACTGTGCAGCCACCAGAATTGAACTTACTATCTTTGAAATAAGATTGCTTTATTTGCCTGGATTCACAGGACTTGGTTAAGAGCTGGTGGACTTACAGGTGTTAAACTAGCCACTGATAGGCTATCGTGGCTTCTCTAAATACAGAGAAAATATTTTTCTACTTCACAGCAGGAGCTGCACGCATGAAAAACCTCATGCAAATTGGATTTATTTGACTTTTCTTCTTCAGTGAAGATGTGGAAAGATGATGATTAAGCAAGCAGTTTCCTCCTACATTTTCATTCTAAATTGTTTCCACGGGCTCAAGTCTCAAATAACGTGAGCCATTTTTGGCTCCTCTAATGCAGGGATAAGTAGATCTGTGCACCACTCTCCATTCCCTGAAACACTAAACAGACACCAGAGCTGGAGAACATCTGGATGACTTAGATTCCTCCCCAGTTTCTGTGTCATGTAGATAGCAGTGACAGTTTTCTTTTCTAGGATGGACTTGCTACTTGGAGGTTCCAAGACTCATCAAAGAAATCAAAGCAAATGTTTAGGTTGAGCCCAAGAAAGACAAGAAGTGTAAAGAAAAAGGGATAGAAAAACGCCAGTCTTCCAGTTTGTCTGGGATCTACTGCTACAATTCCAATTTAAAGCAAAATAAAAAAGAAAAGAAGCAGCCTCTGAAACTGCAACACATTTTGAACTGTTTCCCCTGTGGCTTGATCATAGATGCTCAACGTTATAAATGCAAGCACATAGGACAGCCTTGAAAAACAAAGGCTGCATATCTGTGGTAGTAGCGTAAGTATTTCTAACTTCACTTTTCCAATATAACAACATTGATTAAATTAGACCCAAAAGCAGAAAAACATAATTTAATAAGGAATTTAATTTCCTTTCCATAAACATATACAATTCCTTGTTGAATGGAAAGCAAGCTGCAGGTAGAAAGCAGACAAGGATTCTATTAAAGAGTTCTGCATGATTCTTTTTTAATCCCTTCTTCCCTAATAATAAAGATTTTTTATTTATTATTTATTTTTAAAATACATAATGAAAAATCCTGTAGAACATAACACAATATTATGAAATAATGGATTTTTGTACCTGAACTTTGAGCGCTTCAGTTCAGGAAATGAGAGCTATTCTATAACTGCAGAACCCTGACAGTAATCCTCACTTTCATTTTCAAGCTTCGTGTATGTCCTCCACTCCATCAGAAGTGGTGTTCACTGCTTGTTTGTGTACTTCCCATGTAGGTATCACAGCACATTCCTACTGCAAAATGCAGTATCTGCCTCAAATTAGCCCTCTGGGAAGAGGTGTAACTGCCTGTAACAGTGACTGGACTCTTTCTTATACCCAACACATGTTCCTAGAAAACTCTTTCCAGCTCAAAACTCTCTGTGACTGTGACATGGGAACTATCACTTTTTAATAGGAAGATGCTAGCAGCTTCATAACCACCACAGATTTACTTATTTTTAAGACACCAAACCCTGTACTTGTGCTGGAAGTGCTCCTAAGTGACAAACATGATTAATCTCCAGAGACTCTCACCCTCCACTTTTCAATGATTTCCTTATAATCATTGCAGTTTACTTCAATTAAATTGTTGTATGGACTGAATTTAGCTGCTGTTGTGCAAAGCATAGCACAGATGGGTCTATCCGGGTTTCCTGAGTCTAGCTGTAGACACAGGAATTTATAGAATCAGACACCCAGTTTGTATTTTCTCTATTGTTTTTTCAAGGAACCCCAAAGAAGAAGAAAAAAAGCAAAGTAAATATCTAATTTACAAAACAGTTTGGCAGAATATACAACTGCCAAATCAGCCTTTTTGTATTAAGCTGTCTTCAGGGAATGGATTTTTGTGACTGTGAATTACTGTTTTTAATATAAAAACATAATCATGTTAGTTATTCATACAAAGTAATTTAGCTTGCACGATACACTGTGTTTCAAGCCAAGTACAGTTTCCCTTGTTTCCAAAACCTTTTGCTCCTACCTTCTCAATGGAACAAGCAGAAAATGGGGGTATGGAGAGGGAGGAAAACCAACAAGAAACACACCTAGTTGTTTGTTTGTTTTTTTTAACACACATATAGAAGTGGGCTCAGTAAAATTTTGCAGAACAGACTAGCTGTGAAGTCAGTACCACCTCAGGAACATGTCTTCCTTTCTGCAATGCCTATGACCCATGCAATTGCTAAAGAGCTATATCTTTGTAATAGCTAAGTTACCATGGACCTGTTTTTCTAATGCTAAATAATTTTCTAATGCTCTTGGTATTAAACAAGTCCCCCAAGACCATGTGAGATACCTACAACCAGTCTGGGGTGGGATCTCTGATTTCTATGGCATCCGAGTCCTCTGTCTTCACACTGTTTGCTCTATTTATTGAACACTGCATATTTATTAGGAAGAAAAGCAACAAAGCTCTGGTCCTTACAATGCAGGAAAAAGCTTCCCCTCTTTTTTTGGTTACTACTTTTGATTATTTGTCCCAGGAGAGTCATGAATGCTGGAAACAGTAAAAGGTTTGGGACACAGAACCATAGAATGGCTTGGGTTGGAAGGGACCTCACAGATCATCTAGTTCCAACCCCCTGCCATGAGCAGAGCTGCCAACCACTAGACCAGGCACCAGGTCACGTTGCACAGGACCCCATCCGTCCTGGCCTTGAAGACCGCCAGGGATGGGGCATCTGCAGCTTCTCTGGGCAACCAGACATGTTCTACCTTTGTGCTAACCATTGTGTCAGGCCACATATTAATACTTACAGAAGGGGCTCTTAACATTCATACCCAAGGCAAGGCATCATGCAATTTTCACTCAGCAGAAACATGGAAATCCATTTTTAAAATATATTGCAAATAATGCTGCATCTCAATAATTTCAGGAAATAGGAATTATCCTTCTTGAGCAGAGAATTTTGGAGACATTATTATCAACAGCTTTCTTTTACTTGCCTGCCACGCATAGAGTGAAATAGTAAAATCAAACAATTGCATTGGCATAGACTGCAAATCTCAGCGGCCAAATGAAGGTTCTTCACTAACAGTTTGTTTCCCTTATACACCTCCACAAAGTTGTAGTCCATTATCTGCCTATAGCACAGATTTTGGACACTTGGGTGCTTTTACTGTTGCTGGTGGATCTGTGTTTCATTGGTTTTTAAACATAAGAGTTTAGAGCAATTGCAGCAAATGGAAGGAAGAGAGAAAACCTCAGACTTTGGAAGCCCTATGTCAGACCTGTGTAGTTTCTATAGAAGAAGAAATGAAATTCAAAACAAATATTTGAACCAGATGCTTTCTTTTGATTGAAGAAGTTTGATTTAATTCTTGTTCACATTTTAGATAGGTAATGCAAAGACAACATCTCTTTTTCTTTCAGTAGCATCCAAGGCTGGAAATAAAAGAATTGTATCCACATTAGGAAAAGAATCTCCCCCAAGAGGCACAGACTCCTGTCAAGAGATGTCATCTTGTACCTTGTTTTTGTCATGCTTGAATCCAATTTATTCAGCTTTTACTGTGCAAAAAAGTAGATGAATCCCTTCTAATTTAATTTTCCCTGGCCTTCCACGCAGGCAATGGGCAGACTGAAGCACTTGGTAGGGGACAGGTAGGGTTCTCTCTCCATAGCTAACATAGGGTGGTAAGAAGCATCCAATAATGAGCTTTTCATTTACCCAGACTTTTTTAATTCTTTCGCAAGTAGTAGAGACTATTCAGCGCTTTCGGTTGCCACCCGACAAAAGACAAAGTGACACGCTAGCCACAAGACTAAGCAAATGTGATGTGAACTTCTCAATTGTTCATTGAATAACTGCTTGATACAGCGGTTATAGCTGGAATTTTGCTCTGTGCCCTTTGCCTTCAGTTTTGTCACCATACCATTTGATCTGAACTTTCTCTCTGAGCTTTCATGCTCTGAGATTTCTGGACTTTTACCCATAATCACTTACAACTTCATGGAAGTCAGAAAGAATTGTATTTGGTGAAGGGAGGGTAACTTCTGAAAGAGGATAGGCAAGTCCAGCAAAATGCAAACGTATTGTGCCCTCCCTTCACTTCCTTCTTCCATTTCACACACAAAGCTTTGTCCCAGACACTAGAAAAAAAGCACAGACATCTGCCTACACTTCAGTCGTGGCAGAAGCCAGCAAAAATAGCCTGCATAGCTACAGAGAAGCCCTGACTTTATTTTCAAGTTGAATTTGAACTAGGGAAACACTGACAGCTCAATGGCTGGAAGTTACTAATGGAGTCCTCCATAGGTACATCACAGGCAGAGTAATGAGAAAGCAGAGAAATGTTGACAGTTCAGAAGCAGCTAAAACCCTGTCTTTGGGAGTAACCCTCTTCTGCAGTACACAGGCTTGATTTGTGATTATCAGCCCCCAGGACTGAGACAGAACAGATTTCAAAAAGTGTGTTACTTCCAGCCTGGGCTCTCATCATCCAGCCTCTGAGAAGTTGTCTCAGATCCATCAGTTTGTGAAAGAGGGCAAAACCACTCCAGCCAATGTGCTGTGAGCAGAGGAGGATGATTAACTTTAAACACCTTTTTTGCTGTCACTCTCCCCAGACACTAAAATACAACTATACACTACTTTTCAAATGGTACTGTTGGAGACATTCAGTATCGGGCTGGACCACGCTCTGAGCAACCTGATCTAGCCATAGATGTCCCTGTTCACTGCAGGGGAGGTGGACTAGATAACCTTTAAGGATCCCTTCCAACTCCAACGATTCTGAGTCTATGATTTCATTGGACTGTTAATAATTTCAAAGCAGACTCCCACTGTTCAACCCCTGTTTTCATTCATCTCTGATAACTTCCAACATTTAGCACTTGTACTGCTTCCTCACCTGCTGGGAAGGCAAATACAAGCAGCAGTACCTGCTGCTGTTAACTTTATGCAGTGCTTTATGAAGTTTCTCTTTGACCGTGTCTTCAGTGGAGCCTTCTAAGCAGGCTGAAATGTCGCAGTCCCATTCAATTAGTTTCAGGGTCTGTTCTACCAGGATGATTTCCTAGCAGCAGCCAATAAAACAGGGAATGTCTCGTTCTCTGCAGATTTTGACATTGACAGCTGGAATCGAGTCACCTATGGCTGGCTGGCTTCCAAACTGCTCTGAAATACAAGTGGGATGAACAACAGTACAGTCCCATGCCGAGAAGAGGGCAATGCAAGAAAGGCGCTGAGCTAATGCAGCAGTGCCATTGTAATTTTGGGGTCAAAACATAAATATTTACTGAAAAACATAAATGTTCCTTCCTACCAGGGGAGACAGATCTCACAAGTGCTGGGGTGCCAATGGGCTCATACAGGCAGTTAGTACAATGCCACAGGAGGTGCCATTGTGGCTGTGGGAAGTCCATCCAATGTGACAGGTACGTCACTTCTGTGCCTCATGCCTCTTTACACCTGATCACACTTGTTGACACACGTGCCAAAATGAAGCATTTGTATGGGTGAGGTAAGAAAGAGGCTGCCAAGTTGACATGCTGCATTGCAGCAGGAGCTCAAGAAGTCTTTCACCCTGCATGTCCCAAGGATAAATAAAAAATAGGTATGTGTGCAGTGCAATGGCTGACATGTACTGCACTCACATGCCTGACTGAGAACTGTACTCAGCATCAAGGGTAGAGGTCACTTGGCACTGAAAAGCAAACAAAGAGCCAGAAGCCCCCAGCTTTTACAAAGCCCATTTGCTTTCATGCCGTTGTCAGAAGAGATGAAACCAAAAATGGAGAGCATCATTTCCCTCAGGACTTCCTTGCTGTGTATTGCCTGCAGTAGGTGACAGACAACTCAGCTACAGCTGGTAATTTGATTTCAGAGGCTGTCCTGTTCGTTCCCCCCATACTGCTTACAAACATTCCTTATTTTGAGGACAGTGGCTTCCCAAACACCTTGTTCTTATGTTTTTATTAACACTGAACAGCACAGTTGTGGTGCCTTTTGGACAGAAGTCACTGCAAGCTTTCAGAGCCATGTCTGTCTGCCGAGTTTTCCCCAAAACATATAATCTTACTTTTGATTCTTTTTCTGAGCCCAAGTAATACACGACCCTTTCTAAATGGACAGACCAACTGCAGGGGCTGGGATTAACCAGCATATTTAGCTAGGTTCTTTTCTGGGTGGTAAATTCCTTGATTTCCCCACATATTAAGTTTCTCCATAAAAACCGAAACAAAAGGCAAAATTCCAAAGATTAACAATCTGTGGGCCTAGGATACTCAAAGTCACAGCTGCCAAAGATTTGAAACAAAACAGTAAGTCATTTACTACATTTTCCTCCTCAGTTTGGCAAGAGGCATTTTTGCTGTGCCACCCAAACAACTGGGAATGTAAAACTAAATTAAAGCAACTCTTCTTCCTTCCTCCCCCTGGACAATCATGTTCTTGGAAAATTTGTTTTTAAATATTACAAGTCCTCACCTAGGAGTTTGAATTTATTTATTTATTTGTTTAATTCTTTTGTGAAAGCATAACAAAAATAAAACCAAATCCAAGATATTTCAGTGCACTAAGCAGGGCACAGGCAAAACTCACACATACATACAACAGAACTCACTGTTATTTAAAATCTTGTTTTCTTGACTTTGCTCAATGAGTAAAAATAGTTTTGGAACTAGAAATCCCACTTGATCTAAAGAGTCTGTTGAGCAGTGTTGGATATTGTTCACTCTACGGGGTGATGGGAGTCTGGGGCTGAGCTATAAAACTCTACGTTAGAGAATTAATAAAAGAAAGTTGGAATACTTTTGAAATGCCAACATCTATAGGTATAAAATGGGAAATCAGATAAATGAAACTAGCAGGAGAGTGTCTGTCTTTTGCAATTGAAATAGAAAGGAAGCAAAAAGCTGTAAGAAGGGCAACAGCCAAAATAAGAAGGGGAAGACAATTGCTATATGCAACATATCAGGCAGTGACTGCACCATATGTAGATAAAGGCACCTGAGTTTTAAAATATTGCTATTATTGGATAATACATTGTTAAGATTGCTGTCTCATGGAAAAGAGAGGTGAAAAACATGATAAAACCAGTGATCATTAAAAAAATAATAATAATCCAGTTTGATGTTTAGAGCCCAGGCTGAACATGCTTAGGTGCCATTTAAAACAGGAATCTAGCATTCCCTTATAGACTCAAATTTCTTGAAGTTTCCCACAAAGAAGTTTGAGTCACGGTATTTCATAGCTTCACTTTTTAAAGAACCTCAAGTAACCATAGTTTGCAGAAGCTGTAACGTCATTGAAGTTTGAGTGCAGATACAATCTATGAGGAAGGTGCTCCTGCAGAGCAGCTCATCATGAAGTTTTGAAGCAAGAGATTTAACTTGACCACCCTTTAATAGGCAACTCCTTTACATCCTTAAGCATAAATAGTGTAGGAAAGGCCGAAACTGGGAATCACTTCTATTAATACAAAGTGCAAAATTTGAAAGCAAAACTGTGTTTAAAAGGAAGCTCCTTCCAGCAAAATTCAGAACTGTACACAAAAGATCAAAAAATAAAATAAAAAAAAAGCCCACCAAAAACATCCAACTCTGAACTTTCCCAATTTTTCCTTCTGCACTGCAGATATTAAATACCCTCATCTATAAGACTCTCCAAATACAGGCATCTGGTTTAAAAACCCAAGCGCGCATACACAATACATAGCAGGACACTTCTGTGTTCAGATATCTGATATATCAACTTCAATTACCCCAAATCCAAGGTCTGGCTGGTACAGCAGGAGTGACTATGCTGCAGAGTGCCAGCATGTCCAAAAAGCTCTGAATATTTACTTTAAAACAGTCATAATTGACTATAAGGTTCATCTTTATATATATAAAAGGAAGAGAAATAAAAACACAGCTTGGTATTACTTTAATTTTGATTTAACAACACGCAGATCATTCTGATTTCACTTCAGCAGTGCAGAACTTGTCATCAGATCTCTTTGTAATCTTACTTCAATAAAATATGCTTGACATCAAGATCCATATACATTGCTTTCAGTACTGCCTATAAACATGTCTCTCTGCTTTGCTTTAAATGGAACCGCAGGGTACAAAGCAATACAACACAAAAATAATTGTGCCATTTTACGGTTCCGAATGCCGTGCAACTGTAAAAGCACAGCTCAACAAATTGGAATGATAAAAACATCTTTATTACATACAATTTTAAGATATATATATATATTTAAATTCATGTCCTTGTGATGAAAGAGCTAATGAAGAGATGAAAGGAAAACAGAGGTTATTTTCAGGGAATTAAAATGCTCAGCACGGCCCACAGACAGCAATAATATAAAAATGTACGTCTAGGGACTTAGTAAATTCACCTAAACAGGCTGGCATCTGCATGAATGGAAACACAATTGCTTTTAATATCAAGCCATCAGCCCATTGTGTTTCATAACGACAAAGGAAAATTCAAACAAAACAAGAGAGTTGCTTTCTAATTGCAAAGGAAACATGGGAAAATGCTGCCTCCATTTTAGATCACGTAAAATTGCCAGAGTTAGCATCACAGAGGAGACTTCACCAAACCAAAGTGCAAATATTAATTAAAAAATGAATTATCATTGAAAGCACACAAAACAAACCTACAACCTTACACAGACCTTTGAACTACATGCCAGTAAGAGACATTTGTTCTATGCACTGCCTGTGGTCAGGAGCTTACAGACACTAATCCTTTGTGCCCAAACACCTTTTTTCACTCATTACATTACTAGAGGTAAAAACCAAAGCCTGCTACTCCAGAGGCCAGGGCCCTGGAGGAGAGGGCTTAGCTGGAAAGCAGCAGCTCGAAGAGGAAGGATAACACTGTGTTTATTGCAGTGGGCTTTTCTCTATGAGACCTGGATTACCATTTTCATTTTTGACAGAGGATTTCCATGTCACCTTGGGCAAGGCACCTAATTATACCCATTCATATCACAGCAACAACTACTGCCTTTATCTTTTGCCTCCTCCAGCCATACACTTACACATAAAGAGTGCTTTAGAAGGTGCATGAATGCTGCCAAGCACAACAAATCCTGCTGTTCACCTCTAAGCCCCAACATCAAGTTGCTATGGTCAGCAATTCCAATCTGTGTGCGCTCCTGCCAGTGGTAGAGAATTACTGATACATGAGTTAGATAGATTTCTTCCTTACTTCCTCCTTATTTTGCTCCATAGTATTGCTTGATCCTGAATTCACCTCAATGCTCTCCTGGTGCCATGACACTCCATTCAGGTGGGTTGTTTTCTCTCACCTGCATCACAGTGTGAGCATCTTGCATACCTTTCACAGTGGAATCAATGATACAACTAAAAATTACTTAGAAAAAAGAAAGAAAAAGAAAAAGAATCAGAAACCACAAAAACATCTTTAGTTTGATGCATGATGGTGTTTTGCCCCTCCTTGCCTTGGACTAGACTTTTCTTAGACACAGTCAAACTCCACATTCATGCCATCTTTCCTTTCCACAGACCACTCAAGTCTAAAAGATATAATTATGTGCAAATAGTCTGCGATTTTTCAGATGGGCGAGTCCCTCACTATGCAATCATACACTCTGAAGCACAACTGAGCTGCATTTGCATCCAGCATCCCTCCAGAGTTCTGGTGAGTCAGTGGAATGACACTGCATCCTCCAAGATCCTGTCCCATTAATCAATAATTTGTAGCCAGTTACACAGAAGATCCCAGTTTTCCTTGTCCCACGTGGGGACAAAATTGTTCAAGAAAAACTGATCAAATGTAGATGTGATAAAAGAAGTGACTGCCTCTTTCACCACAATCCTCTGTACTGTTTAAATTGAAATAACTCAGATTTTCCATCTTACTATTTTTTTTTCTTTTTTTTTCCAAGAGAAAGCAGCAAGAGAATCATTGTTTTGGCCTCAAGGCATTCATCAAGCCCTCTCATTTCTTTCTGGAGTTCAGCAGAGTAGCCACTTTATCTGGTGTGTGATTGGATAGATTTTTTTTCCCCAGGAAGATACTTCATTTTAGTGTATATGGAAGGTATATTGCACATAGAAACCAGGGAATAGAGTAGCAAGGCACTAAATCTATCTGGTAAAGAACATTTATTCAAAGACCACCACAAGGCTCAATCTAATTGACAATTTCTGCTTGGGGCTCATGATTAAAATACGATGGCAGCTGCAGGTAAGAACAGGAAAGAACCTGCACTGCCATTGGCAGGATCGTGCACAATGGTTGTCATGACCAGCAGTTATCACCAATTTGCTTTTAGTACCTAGTATTAATCGAGGCATGATGAAAAAAGATTTCAACTCAACAGCAGGGCATACCCCGGGGCAATAAGGGGTTAGGAAGAGAGTGCATGCGGTGTTTGTTACGAGTATCCTTTGGAATGCATGATTGTTAGCCTAAATATGCGCATGAGAAAGGACTGTTTTTTCTACAACACTTGAGGCACATTAACCCATACATTGTCTCTGTTAATGTTTTCCATGACCTCAACAACTCAAAGAGATTCAGTAGTTTTTCTTCTCTTATAACTTTCTCTGTACAAAGAGGAAACAGTAGGCAGAAAAGTTGAGAATTTCTGCATCTCCATCAATTAACCATTACAGATCAGCGTGCATGTATATCCTATATACACTTCGCACTTGGTGTGACTCACAGTGAAGTGGTTTGTAAGCCAAGAAGTTAACAAAGATTTCTTTCCAGCCAGTCATGAATGGAATTATACTGAAAACTTCAAACACTTCACTCATGCACCAATTTTATGCACTAATAGAAAATAAGATCTTTTCGTGCAGTCGAGTATCTCTCACGTATATATGTCTGAACGGTGGTGGTGTAGGTGCTGATTGTCCTCCAGTTTAACAGTGCATCTACCCGCACATCACAAAGGTCAGACTTCTACAGATAAGCATCTACAGCACAGATGTTAAACACACAGCCTGTTCATTAGTTCTTCACGATTTGACTGTAGCTTATGTAGATATGAGTGCATCCAGACTACTTGAAAATGGTAACAGCATGGATATATATACACGTCAACCAGTGATCGAGAGCAGTTTGCAGTTTGCCATGTCTATCAGTTTTAAGGGTCGATCTGTAAGCAATGGGCTGCTTATCTTGTTTAGATCTCAGACCTCAAAAAAAGAGGAGAAAGAAAAAAATAAAATAAAAAAAAATAAAAACACCACAACAAACAAAAACAAAGAAAGGAAAATAAAATCAGTCGCCCCCACTCTCCCCTCCCCCCCCCCCAAAAAAAAAAAAAATTAAAAAAAAAGGAAAAAAAAAAAAGGAAAAAGAGGAAATTTAAGTGTTCTTGAGTGAGTTACATCATTTGACAGGAAGAAACTGTGGTCACACACCTGTTTTTAGCAGCTAGATGTGGAGCAATGTCTGACAGATTTGCATAAATACAACAAAATCCCACCAACCCTAATACTGTTCTAAGAACATGCCTGTGGTTACAACATAGCTTCACTCGACTTAATTTAAAATATCTCAGTTGATAGACAGGCATATTTATGTACTTCAGAATCTAATCTACTTTGTTCAGGGTCAACATTGGTATGCTTTTAGTGGCGGCCTTGGTTTGGGAGTCAGGTATCTCAGTCAACACTGGAATTTGACTACAGAAGATCCATACTCCTTCAGCTCCATCAAGAAAAGCTGAAGTTACAACTTGAATCTGTCTTTTTAATAATATAATTTGAGAACTCCTTTTATGTGAACAGAGACCGAATGGTTCTCGGTGCATAAACCATGCTTGCAAGCTTTACTGCTATACCCTTCTTGGACTAATATAGATACCATATATCTAAGCTACCATCAAAGTTGAGATTTTGGGGTTGGGGTCTGACACCTGCATTCTGCTCAGATTTATGGTTTAAATTAATTTCACTAAGGATGGTGGGAAAAGAGAAAACTTTCTTACTTTGCAAACAATCAGCACTGAAGGCTGTCAGGGGAACCAGCTGGAGGAGAGGTGCCTACAGTAGGAGTTTCAAAGTCCTGAGAAATCACGTGGAAAATGATTTTCAACTTTCTATAGGAAGACAATCAAATATCAACTAAGCTGTAACCCCTTATTGCAGCTTTAAATGCAGACCAGTGTTTTAAACTTGCTTTGTCAGGTTTTTCTTTTGCAAAGTTAAGCCACTTACTTAAATACTTAAAAGAGCTCACATTTATGAAGATCAGACATCATATTCAGTCAAATTTGTGCTTAAAATGGGTTAGATGCAGTATGTATACACAAGAGTCAGAAGACTCTTAATCAAAGCATAGAAAGTTTATCTCTGTACTCACTAACATACAATCTTCATTCATACACATTTTTGAGGGGAAATCAATTATGTCACAGACTTCCCTTCTCCAAGGGCCTTCTTCCAATGGCTAATGATCCATGAGAGATTGATGAAAACAAGGGGGAAAGAGGAGTAATTTGTACCCAAGAGTACCAAAGAAAGCAAGAAGGTGATTAGAGTCAAGTTTGAGTTCAAAGCAAAATATGTTATCTAATACCACATAAACTCATTCATATTCAAAAACCTAATTAGGAAACGCACAAAAGGTGCATAGTGGATCCTATTCAGTCTTCACAGGGTACCAGATAATTCAAGATATTACACATTTTATTTGTGCTTTTTGGAAGTGAACTGGCACTGAAATGACAACCACTCTCTTTTGGAAAATACCCATGATTACACTGCTGCTTACTGTCCTGCAACCTACTGTAAATGCTATTTAGGGAATTACAGTAATTCCACAACATCTTTGAGCCTGGATTGCACGTGCATGCATATGTATCTCTGACATGTTTAAATTTATAACATTTAGAAGCTAGAGTTCATGTTTTACTTTGTGAAAATTGCATACCAACATCTAAGGAGTGTCCTTTTATATGGAGGCTTGAGTATCTATTGACATCATAGGGGTGCCACGAGCTATTTAGCAACTAAGGACATTAAGCTGTTCCCTACTGGATCATGTCACACACAGGTCATCTTTTCTTCATGAGGTTCTTAATGCCTATTAATGATGGATGCCTAATATGGATATCTTAATGTCTGCTATCTCAACTCAGGAGTTCTCACGCTCATACCTTTCCAATTCTCTCCCCATTACCACTTGGGGAGAGTAGTAGGTGGCTATGTGCTGCTCAGCTGCCTGCTGGGGTTAAACCACACCAGCCAGCATCTCCAGACATCTCCCAACATTCATTGCCACACATCCTTAACCTCCAAAATTTGGCCCACTTTCCACATCTTTTCTCCAACTGTGATCATCTTCTCCTAGAAAGATGTAAAAGTGCCTTCTGCTCTCCAAAACCATATCCTTCTGGGAATCTGTCTTATCAGCCTCCTTTTCTTTCTGGGCCCTCAAAGTACCCATTTATGAATTAAAACAGTCTGTGTGTAGGACAACATTTGGCCAGCCTGCTATTGGGTGCATCAGTGCCAGATCTCTCTAGTAACTGCTGGATTTAGGACATACTACTTTTGCTTAGTGCTGGTGTTGTCAACATTTACCACCAGTCTGCACCAGTTGCAGATGCAAAGTTGGCTTTTTCATCACAGTTCAAAAGTGGATACTCACCCCCTACACCCCACATTTTTGCTACATGTTATCATTCACTATTATTTATTTATTTTGCTGTAAGAATTGTCAAACTTATTAACTCATCTGCAAGTGTCTAATTGCAAAGACGCATGGCTTGAAGCAGAGGAATGACAGAATCCATTTTGCATCAGAATAGAATCCATTGTTTACTGACTACTTGAATGTAGATAAAGGTATGACTTCCTTATTTATGTCAAGAGGTGTTAGGCAGGCACTAGACTACTGATTTACATGCAATAACTCAACATGTTGAGCTGCTGCTACATTTCATATGAACCCCCACAAGACAGCAAGCGTATCACATAAGCTAAATACATCACTCCCCCTGAAATACCAAACACATTTAATCATGCCGACAAATATTAGTTTTAACCTTATGTAAGCCTTGAATGAGCACACAAATCTTACTATTGCTATTTCAAGTCTATAACTGGCAAGATTCCCAGGTAAACCACTGTCATTTTGGAGAACACCAGGAAACTGAAGTGAAACAGTAAAACTCGGCCTGCCCCAAACAAGCAAATGCATTACTTTGCCAAACAAAAATTCTAAGCAAAGTTTACCACGGTATTAGAAACAATTAAGATTCACACAGAAGAAATGCTGAAAGAGATTCAAAAATGTAATGAAAGTGTATGTCCCAGAACTGGGGATCTTTTATCCAAATATCTGAGATATGAGCATAAAATCCAGACATCAGTGGTCTCCAAAGTCAGGAGCAGTTCAAGGCGGCTAAATACCTCAAAGGAGATGCCCGCAACAAGAACTGGCTTTAAAAGTTCCAAATACATGTCCCATTTTTATACTGCTCAGATTTGGAAAAATCTAGTGCTTTGGCTAAACTCAGGATGTGGGCAAAACGCCAGACTCTCTCAGGAGCTTGAACTCCAAAAAATGAGAGCATGAAAGATTTTGGAGCACTAGCCATCACTTTTCCTGTCTTAGTGAGGGCCAGTGAGCAAGAGAATAATATGAAAACTTGGCCATAGATGTCTCATTTTCATTTTGTTTCTTTTAAACAAATAGAACAGCCTAACAATCTCCAGGGCAAACACAGCTAAACAAAAAAGATCCCCACCCAGCACTATGATTATAAAGCATTTGGTTTGGCTCAGTCTTCCAGAACAAATAAAAACATAAATACATTGTCTTCACACATAAACTGGAGACATGCAACTGAGATGGGTCATTATAGGTATGAAGTCTTAAAACTATGAGCTACTAACAATAAGCTTGAGAATATAGAATGGCTACAATTAAATGACTTCCAATCTTTTCTTGAAGTGTGCTGATGAAAGACTTCACAACCTGATGTTTTCTATGAATGCTGGGCAGCAGCCTTAGTTTCTGTAAATTGTAATAACATGAAAATTCTCCCCAAAACAGGACAGATACTTCTACTTGAAGTCATGAAACGAGCTGGGCTTGCTTATCTTGGAGGTAATCTCTGGGGAGATCTCACTGGGTCCTTCCAGTACTTGAAGGAAGCTTATAAGCGAGATGGAGACCAACTTTTTACATGTTCTGACTGTGACAGGAGAGGGAGAAATGTTTTAAACTAACCAAAGGGAAATTTAGACTAGATGTTGGGAATAAATTCTTTATTTGGAGGATGGTGAGGCCCTGACACAGGTTACCCAGAGAAACTGTGGATGCCCTATCCCTGCAGGTGCTCAAAACCAGGGGGTTGGAACTAGATGATCTTTAAGGTCTTTTCGAACCTCAGCTTTTATAAGATTCTATGCTCAGCCATTTGGCAAAGAAAGAATATGAAGCTGTGAAGAAGCAGGAGTTTGTTGTACAATTAAGTTAAGAATCATTCCTATGATTTGATTAATTTCACCACAAAGAACCACTCAAAGATTCAACACGTCTGGATGCTCAATTATTCAAATCCCTAATATCTGTGGAGTTGACTTTTGATCATTTAAAAAACAAACAAACAAAAACATAAAATGGTTTGAGTTGAGTTGAAAGGCTGTTCAGTTTTCATGCCTTGCAATAGGCTGGTTGTCCCCCACCAGATCAGAACACCCATGGCCTTATCCATCCTGGCCTTGAGCAGCTCTAGGGTTGGAGCGCCCATGGTTTCTTTGGGCAACCAGTGCCAGTGCTTTACCACCCTCTAAATACCGAATGTCTTTGCGAAACCTAATTTAAATCTACTCTCCTTTAGTTTAAATACATTACCCCTTGTCCTATTTACACTACATTTTGATACTACACTGATAAGCGTCCCTCTCCAGTTTTCTCCAGTTTCCTGCATCCCATTAGACAGACCCCAAAGGTGTGTCAGTGAATTCCTCCAAGTGCTAAGAACTGCAATACAGACATTTATTGAGCAATTGCTGAATATTTATAGAGACCAACTAGTGGACAGTGAGGTGGTGGATGATGAAACACTGAAACAGTGAGTCACCTCCACCAGTGAAGTGTTTTCTGAGCACAGTATACAGGCTCTAGATCATTGCTGGTGAAAAGTCATGGCTAATGGTGGTGACTATGTTGAAAAATAGTGTTTTGTAGATGAGAATTTGCACTACCAAGTAGTGTTATTGTGCTCTTTCTATCAGTTGTAGTTTTCATGGAAATAAATAGCAGGCATTACTTCTGGAGCAACCTATGCAAAGCCATATAGCAAGTGAAATTAATAAAGTAAAAATAAATAATACAAAACAGACCCCCCTCCCCCAAATACTGAAGCCATCAAAAATAAAACAGCTAGCCTTCCCTTGCCTTCCCCCATATACAAAACAATGAGAAGCAAATTTCAATGGTTCCAGCTCTTCCACAATGAATGTTCATTCTTAAAATGGCACGATAATGCAGGACTGAAAATGTAGAACTGCAAATTAATACAGCTTTTCTATCTAAAAATTTTCTAGCTTTAACATACAGATCTTCCCACACAAAGGTAAGATCAAATGAAAACTGAGACAGAACCAGTTATACTAAGGCTTGCTGTGTGCATAACGCTGCTTGCTGTCTCAGTATTTTCCAGTTTGTTATCCAACTTGGGAACGTTTGCTTTACAACATGCAAAAGATCTTATGATCTTGGAACCTTCAGGACCATGTATTTCGTGGTTAACCTAATCTGATGCTTTACCCCAGTGATACGTCTGAATTTATCTTATCTTTGTTCGTCAGTGCATCAAGCTCCCAGGAGTTAAATGAGAATCTTGTAACATTAAAACAAAGTTGTTTATTATCAACCATGCACAAGCTGTTGGTATGGCTAGCTGCCACACAAATCAAGGTTAAAACAGACCAGGCTTACAGCTGAAATATAACTAATATGACATTATTCTTTCAGACATTTGGTTGTGCAGACAAATTTGTAACTCTGTAATTTACACAGTGTCCCCGTGACATGTGGCAGTAATGCTATTGTATACGGAGATTTTTATCATAGAAAGGAAGGGGAGGGAATCTACGTTTTTCTAATGCAAATCTTTCCCATAACAATTTCAGAATGCATGCTGGCTTGCTAAAGTATACAATTTACCTATGTGACAGTACACGAAGTTCAGATAGTGATGGATAATTATTTTAATGCAATGCAAAATTACTCTGTGGAACTCGTTGGTACAGAAAGTGGTTAAGATATCACATATAATACCACCAAATAAAAGTATATTCCTCAGTAACATGTGGCTTGAAAGATTTATTCTGCCTTTTGACTCATGCATTGCATCAATAAAGTAAATACTGCTAGAATTCAGCATTAAGGGAGAAAATTCAATTAGAAGGATTTTAACACTCTTGTGTAACACGGGAACTGTCTCATGGGATCAGACAGGAGTTTGTTTTATATGACCTTCTATCCCTGAGAGATACAAAGAGCCTACATGGATAGGGATACGTTCCCAAAAAAGGAAAGATTCTCTTTGTCCTCAGATAATAGTTGGCTGAAGTGTGAGCACTTAGATCCTTCCCCATCCATTTTAATCCTATCTAATTGTAGATGCCCTCATCACCCATTAAAATCCTTTTAGTTTCATCTCCCCTTTTCTAAGCATATGGCCTCCATGGTATCTGCTGGCATGGTATCCTCCAAGCTCATTTTCATGCGGGTTATTGCTTTCCAATCTCTTGCAAGACTTTCCCCTCCCTTTGTCTTATTACAAAATTCAAAGAACAAAAGCCTAAATCGCCATTTCTGAGAAGAGCTCATTATTCTGGATGACTCTTTGCCTCTGTAATTAAACGCTCCTCATAAGGAACTCCTTATAGGTCTGAAATTATTAGCTAACTACTGCTGGAACCCCTCAGTCAAAGCATATTTTTTATCATCTTCCTCAAGGAATTCAGAATTGGCTGCTTCTGCTGAGAAGATACAAAGCTACCATATATAGGTAACTACTCTGTTCCAGATCATCACATCTTAAGAAAGCATCATACATGCTGATTATACGGATTCCTCCCTGGAAAGCTGATTTTATTCAACAGTGCCACACTAAGCTTCCAGCTGCTGAAGGAATAAGAAATGCCCAGCCTTTTGCTGCTGAACTAGTTCTGCTTTCCCATCCACTTTCTCCATGTACATTTGTGCAAACTTCCTGTGTGGTCTGACTGCTGTTGTGTATTATAAGAAAAAATAGGAGGGAGGGAGGGGGGGGGAAAGCAGAACTCATTTTGCATCCCAAATTGTCATGTTTTGCGATGTTGCAACATGGAGTCCAACATTTTTACATGTCCACATCACAAGTTCTCTGTGTACATGGCTCATTTTCATCACCGCAGCTTGTTTGTTTGTTTGTTTTCCTGTTGTTACAGCATGCATTTTCATAATATCTGCTTAAATTTAATCCATAACCTGAATTGCAAATACATAAGAACCAAACAAGCCTGCATTAACTTGCAGAGAGTTCAATGGGAAAGCAAGGCAATGATTACTACAGTCAGATTAATGCAGTACTCTAGCTATGTTTCTGTACGTTATGGCACATTTTGATCTCAAGATGTTTTATTTTTTAAACAACGACTACAATGTTGATTCATTGTGAAGATTCAAAGTGAAGCCTTTGCTTGGGACTTTTCTCCTATGATGTCCATACAGCAAATGTTTCTAAATGCACCAAAAAGAATTTTGGCAACTGTAACGTCTTATCTTCCTGTAATAGGATAAAATTGTGCCTCTTGGAATTGGACCTGCAACTTTATCTCTGCTCATTCTCCTCGTTTCAGTTCAGCCTCAGTTCAGTTACACCAACATGAACAACATGAATGTTTTTGGTAGCGGGTCAAATCCTGTTTGCTATTTTGTCACCATATGAATAATTACCTCTTTTTGTTGTTGGATGCTCTTTTGTATGTTGTTATGCAATGTCCATCCATCAGAGAAAGAAGAAAGGATGTAGAAGTGTAATAACCACATCACAGACACACCACAATGGGAAAATTCTGGGTGGATGTACCTTGCTCTGGAAGTAATGCCTCCTATTAAATTCCATGGAAGCTACAGCAGCACAATAAAATACCTTATAGAGCAAATTCACAGCTACAAAACACTATTTCTTCAACTTAGTTGCCACCATTAGCTGATTCACATGGATGAGCTGATCAGGACACTCCGTATTTCATGGTGTGACAGCTGTGCATGGCCATTCAGAATGTGGCTTGTCTTTCATGTTGTTGTTATCACTGTTGTTCACCAGTCATCACCACTATGCTCAGATCCACTGTTCAGTCTCGATAAACATGCAGCAAATATTGATAAGTATCAGTGGGTGACAATTTTTCTTTGTGGAGGAATTCAGTGATACGCATTTACCTCATATGCACTTCCATGTCAGACACCATTTTGTCAGACCACCCTTCTGCTGCCATCTGTCACATGGCAACAAAACGTAAGGGAATATGGGTGGGAAGATTCAGACTCTACTGCCATACCACCAACATCCGCTTCTGATGAGGTGAGCCAAAAAAATTGAATTAATTTTGAAGCAGCTCTTGTAGCTTATTATAGAAAATATTGCTAGGGAGAGTATGTATATTCAAGTTATAGAACCTCTTAGTAAAAGAGTAACTGTATTTTTTTTTCTCCAGATAGTAGGCATGGAGAATCATAGAACAGAGAGAACAGAGACTGCTTTTAGATTCTTATATCTCATTGGCATTTTTTTTCATAAGATTTAAGCAAAGACCTTGAAGAGAACACATGAAACAGTGATGTTGCCAGTTTTGAGGAATCATGTAACTAGATTCTGGAGATGCACCTGTAAGGCCTGTATACACAGCGTGATCGCTCATTAACCAGAGGTTTTAAGAATTTCACAGCAAAGAGAGCAAATTACTGACCACAGAGGTAGCTTGAACATTCATCAAACAACTAGGAGATCTGAACTCAGTTCAAGAGCAGTCCCAGAGCCCTGTGGAGGAGCCTCACTACTCTGGGTTAAAAATACAAACTTCTTTATCAGGAATAATAAAAAAAAAAAATTGCAAAAATCACAACTAGCTCTAAAGGGCACCAGAGATATTTTAGTCTGATGCAGCAAATTTGGTTTCCCCTATCACCACTTCCCAGTGACTTAAAGTGGCTGTACAGCTTACATAGTTGGTTTACACAGCCTGATTGCAAACTAGGATGTTATAGGGTCAGATTTGTTAGAAGATTATGCTGAATTTATTAGTTTACTTGAATGCTGATTGAAAGAGCAAAGAGATAGGTCATTTATTTCTTTTAAATAGAGGGAAAAAATAACTAGAAATTTAAAGCCAAAGTTAATCTTATTCCCAAGAGCCTTACAGAGTCTAGACTTCAGACAGAGTAAATCTGGTCATCAGCAGGCTGGAAGTAATTCATACAGTAACTGCTCTGAACAAGACATTTTTTCACCCATTAGATCTAAACATTTTCCATGGAAGAAGATGTCAAGTCTTCTCCAAAACACACAGGTCCCAGCACAGATCATCTAAGCCAGTACAACTTGCTCCAAGGAACACTGTCAGTTCATGTCAGCTGGAAATCCAAATCCAAGTCACATAAAATACTGTCTTGATTAATTCCTCTTGGAATCAATGAAAGTTTACGTCAGTGTTTAAATGCTTTTCTCCCCATCATCCTATTTGAGGCCTTTAATACCTTACCCCCTTTCCAAGTCCATAATTTTTCCCAGGGCTCTGCCTACAGAAATCCCTTATTTTGGCACATCCAGATGAAACTTAAAACTGGTCATCAGCATTCTACAGGTCTTGCCAGGCCACTTTTTTCCAAGAAGTAACAAGTCTAAGATCTACAAGAAAACCCACCAGCCACATAAGTGCTTGTAGCTGATGGGATTGAAATTCTTCCCTAAAACCAGAGTGATGGAAGGGATGTCCACCAAATTAGCAAAAACGCCCAACAGCTCTACTGAGTCTAATGATCAACTCGATAACATCGGTCACACATTTCCTATCAAAGGGACTCTCATGCAAAGCCAAGCAAATCTCCCAAGGATTAGAATCTACCTTTCATTAACATGCATTAAGCCCTTGATTTCTTCAAGTAAAGATTTATTGCAGTGCTAAAGGTTGAGAAGTGATGTTACATCCGTTCTAAAAATGCCTGAAGGTAAATTTAGTTACTATTTGCAGACCCAGATAGGTTCAGCTTGAGATTTTCCAATGGATCAGCCAATATCTCCTGTTTCAGAATGAGAATAATAGGAGATGCAGTGTCAGAGTGACCACTGTACTTTAACTCCCTTGTATATTTACAATATGTTTTGTATGGAGAAAGACCTTTAGATGCACATATATTTCAGAACTGCAACATCCACAGCTTTAAAAAGATTCAACTATAGCCTTTTCACATCATCATTTTCTTTGGGACTTGTAAACAGAGACCCCGATTTAAAACTAAAGATCTTAAAACTAAAGAAAAAAGTTAACATCTCCCTACTTTACTTTTCCTTAATCTGCTTAAAAGAGTGTTAATAGATAAAACTTCCAGTTCCACCTAAGTTCTGGCTGCACTGATCTGCTGCTGTAAGATAAACTCTGCCTGCAGTTCAGGCATGTTCACCTGGAATCTTCCACTTTACCAGTCTTCTCCGACTGGTACAAATATAAAGCTTTTTAAGAGAATAACTGCAAGACAATTTAGCTTGAAATATGTTTTAAAATAATCTAGCAGAACTTACACAATAGATTTTTTTCCAACTATCTGAAATCTACACATTCAACAGAAGAGAGAGACAGTATGGTTATTATGATAATTGCTGAGCTTCTCAATATTTCTACCTTTAGAAGATCTCAATATTTAAATATTAGTTTTAAACGAATAAATACATAGAAATCAGTATCTGCTGATTAACAGTGGTCAGTAAGCACAGTGGTGCATTAACAAGAGCTTGGAAGCAAGTGCCCTGTAATGAGTTGTCAGCTCTACACAGTAGGTGCATTGACTTTATCATGAGGAATAAAAAAAACTAAGGAACCTGTTCCACTGATGATGAGGCAAAGGGATACATACAATCAAGGAAAAACTATCAGAGAAAAGTTACATAAAAACACAATTCGTATGAAAATTTTGTTGTTTAATTAAGGAAAATTGGTGTACTATCAGTATAAGCAGGTCCAGCTATTCAAATAAATGTTAACATTTAGGTTACACTAAGAGGCTGTTTATTTATTTTTAGTTCCAGGAAGCATTTTTTTTTTCCCACAAATAATATTGCTCCTGAAGTCTAAACAGCTTCCCTGGGAGATGGTGATACCCATCAGACAACATCCACAGGGAACAGCTGGATCATTTTCCTTACACACAAGAAATTCAGCTCCTGCTCAGGTCAATCAAAAGAAAATCCTCTGGCTCTTGCAGAGATCCAGCAAAAAGACTACAAATATCCCTGGTATCACCTGCTTCTGGTCCATGCTTGGTACAGCATCTTATTCTTTATTGAATCCCTGTTGAACAGAACAAAGCCTGCTATTTAGAGAATGCTGTAAGAACAACTACTAGAAAAATGAAGTACTAAGAGTGTTTCGCTGCTTTAATTATACCTGACACAGACACAGGACGCAGTGGCTATCTATCCTACCAAAGGCCAGGAAAGTGCCATGTAGCCTGAGTATCTCTGAAAGAAGGTGATGAACCACAGGTAAGTAGAGGTGCATTTCCACTGATGGGGTGAAGCGGGGGGTGGCGGGGTAGGGAGATGGAGAATATGAAAATTAAGGAGAGAAAGAAATGAAGCTAGGACAAGTTATTTGCATGGGCATTTATGAGACCAGAAAAACAAATAAAATAACAAATAAAACAACAAAACTAAGTAATTTGCTATTGGGTAAATCTCAGACAAAGCATTCATTTCTAGATTCCATGCTTCCACCAGCTTCAGCCTAACAATTTCTTGGAAAAATAGAAAGCTGTTGCACATAGGGATAATTGAGTGATTGTCCAAGGAGTTGTCTAGCAAAGGCAGGAATACCTTCCAAGGACTTGGAATTACTTTTCTCTAAAGAGTTAAATTCTAGTTTCATTCAGAAGTTATTTTTAGGAGGGCAGTCACTAAAACGTCCAGCCAAAGAGTGAACCTTCATTGCCGTGGGCTCTCTGTGGATAGAGCCGTATGCCATGACAAGTTTATAGATAAGACAAGTATTAACAACTCCATTTTACTGGTGGGAACTGAGGCACACAGAGATTAAGTAACTCATCCTAACTGTCTCAAAGTCTGGGGAAAGCTTGAATTACAACCTTATCTCTTGAAGCATAATGTAAGTTCTCCACAACCTTTCCTTTCTACAGAGCAATTTCCTTATTTTAGATCCACAAAACAAAGAACTAGACAAACCTTAAGATTCACAGTGGCTTAGTTAGTTACAAATTGGTGCAGAGAAGTAGTTTGTACTTTGATTGATTTGCAAGATGAATACAATGAAATGGTAGATGAAAAGAAATATAACAAAATAATGTGTGTAGGAGAGAAGGATCCTGATTTTTTCCCTACATCTTATAATATGTATATCCTTGTAACTGAGCACTGCTAATCACTAGTCAGAAATTAAATTCTGGAGTACAACAGATGCAGAAACAACACAATCTTCCTGCCCTCGAAAGAAAGAAGAATGAATTCAACATATCAAGGTCTTAGGAAGGAAACTGAGCACCAGCACAGTTTGCCCAGAGAGGTTGTGGAGTCTCTCCCTCTTTGGAGATCTCCAAATTCATCTGAATATCAGCAACCCACTCTGTGTGCCCTTGCTTGAACAGATGTTGGACCAGGTAAACCCAGATGTAGCTTCCAACCTCAGCCATTTCAGAACTCCATGAAAACACCTCAAACAGCTGCTGCGTGTCCCAACATATAGAAGCAAGACAAATTGCACCTAAAAAGAGCCCTTCCAACACTGCTTTGTTAACATACATGCAAACAGTGGGTCAAACTACAAAATTTCTTTGCTGCAAGGTACTGTGGGTTGGTTGGTTCAAATTTAAAACTGCAAAAAAATCAGATGAATTCAATGAGGAATAATTCATCAAGGGAAAAAAAAAAAACAACAAACAACACTGCTAACATAAGAAGTCCCTGAACTGCAATTCCCTGATAGTCAGGATGAGTATGACTGCAAATTTACTATCTTACACTCTTGCTAAACACTTGCATTACTGCTTTGGTAATTTTATATTACATGGGTAAGGGGTTAGGTCACTTTAAACAACTAGACAAAGGAGTACAGCAGCAGTTGTAAGTAAACCTCTTTGTAAAAGAGCATTCATTTGAATTGGATGGTTAAATCCCCAATGAAGCACCTGGAAGATTTACCAACTCATGTCCAAATGAACAAGATGTAATGAGCTTGTATACAGGCTCAATATGAAAAGAGGATTGTTTTTAGTAAAATGGTAGAGAATAACCTCTTACTGAAAAGAGCTATATTGAATTTTAATCAGAGGAAAATAAAGATGCAAGAATAAATCTGCACAGGCTTAGAGAAGGACTAGATGACTTTCTCAGTCATCAACAATGATGCTGGAGAGTGTTACACCCTAATCTGCTATTTTCTATTATCTTTACTTTTTCGATCACTCCATGTATCCTGCCTTTCTAAGAAAAAGAAAACAAAACAATCAAAAATAAAACCTAAAAAACCAAACCAAAAGCAATAAGAAAAACTGACAGTATTGTCTTCTGCAAAGCACACAGAAAACACAAAAGTTAGAAAAGTTATTAAAAACCTGTACTTCAAATTTGCTGGCCCTATTTTTTCATCCCAGTATTATTCACTGAAGAGTTGCATGTTCAGACTGGAAGTGGAGGAACCCAGACTATGTTCTGCTGTTCATATTTTATATATTAGAATTTAGTCACAACCACCATCTTCCTGTTCACTTTCACTTGTGTGATGACTCAGGGCTTATTTGACCCTCATTAACATTCCTTTCAGAGCAGTCTTGTATTTTCAGAGCTGTTAACTGAAAAACTATTTCTAAAATGTGCTTTTAGTTATGAAAAAAATATATATAAAAAAATCACACACTCTTTTTTTCTTTTCTTTTTTTTTTTTTTTTTTTTTCTTTTTTAAACAAGCATATTTTGGCAATTATTAGGGAATTTAAACATCCGCTGATGTCTAAAATTCCATTATTTGTATTTCATCATGGTAATGGAGTCCAGCATTATGTCCCAGAACCGAGCTTTTGGGACTCTATTATAGAGTTGTTTTTGAGGAATGGGTGGAGACAACATTGTTTGGGTCCTTGGAGTAAAGCATGTGAAAACATTTTTTGTTCCTTTTCTGAATAGTAGTTTGGTGTTAAAGATCCATGCACTGAAGCAGTCTTCTCTGACACAGAATTCAGCAGAGGAAGCCTCACTGTAGTTTTGCTGAGATGGAAAGCCAGAAGTCAAATCAGCAACAGAATTCACAATGCTACAGTTCTCTGAGGTTGTTCCGAGCCAGTAATTGAATTTGAGCCATTGCATGCGTCTTCTTCTCCACTTCCCCAGCTCTGTACCTTGAAGCTACCTAACCTATTTAATTTCACAAGTAATTTCACAGGTGGAAGGGAAAGGACCTTTTTTCCCCAGCAAACTCATAACACCAACACAAGATGGCTGAAATTGCTCCTCCAGGTCTGACTTGTTAAGCAGGGAAGGCACTTTTATACTTGAAAAGCCAAACCATCTACAGGCTGTTGGGCTGATAGGTATGGCGGGAAATGGAAATTTGGAGTCATCTACTCCACATAAGGACATATTCCCAATTCCACTAGCCAAGCTGTATCCACTTGCTCAGCAGGACTTGTGAAACTGGAAGAAATTTGGGTGAAATCTGCATGGAGAGCATTACAGTAAGATTGGCTCCTTCACTCCTGCTCTTCAGATCTCACCTTGAGATTGCAAAGGCAAGTTTAAAACAACATTTTTGTTTATTTTAAGCAATAAGCCACAGAAACACCACATACTTCTTCAGGGAGGAATGCAAAGGAGGGCAAGATTTTCTCTGTGCAGGTAACTTGAGATTTATAGCATTGTATTTAGCCTTGCCTGAGCCAAATTAAAGGGACAGAAGCAAGAGCAGGGATGTGGCCTGGAGAGATTTTATTTTGTGCTTGTCCTTGCAAGGTTCCTGCTCTGTTCTCAGAGCATAGGCTCCAGCTTCAAAAGCAGGAACCAAAGCCATGCCATGCCATGCAGACCAAGATGATGTCACAGAAGTGAAGGGAGGGGTTGGGGCATGGAGTAGAGATACCTCTAACATCAGTATAGATGGTCTCTGTCTCTTCTGCATGCTAGTGGGACTAGACCCCACCTTATAGATCCCTTTGGAGTCAGTTATATGGCATTTTTGACCTTAGAGTGCAGACCATTTGCTGGTATAGCCCTGAAATATTTTAAAAAGGCCTGAAGTTTTGCCAAGCTCTCCCAGCCTCAAGGTGCCTGACAGTCACCACAGTAACTCCAGTCACACTATAGAGAGACAAAGGAGGATCAGGCAGAAGTGTGTTAAGGTGAAAGCAGAGGTGTTATTCTGGGAGCTTATCTGAAGAGAAAAAGGAGAAGAAAAAAAAAAATCCAAGCTCTTGTGTACTTATTTTCTAATAGTTTTAATATTCAGACCACTGACAAGAAAGATATTTTCCAAAGTGGGTTTTGTTGCTTTGAACACTAACCTGTGTTAAGAGCCCTAACATGAATCTAGTGGCTGCCATGATCTCCAGAAAGCATTTATACTTCTTGCCATTCTACCCCAGTCAGAAACAACAGAAGAGGCGTGTCTGGTATAACTATATACATGCCATGTATTTGTTTTAAAACATGAGGGTTAATGCTTTAAAACTAAAAGAGAGGAGATTTAGACTGGATATCAGTGGAAAATTCTTCACTGAGAGGATGGCAAGGCACTGACACAGCTGCCCAGAGAAGCTGTGGGTATCCCATCCCTGGAGGTGCTCATGGCCAGGTTGGATGAGGCAATGGGCAGCCTGAGCTGGTGGGGGGCAATCAGCCCACGGTGGGGGGCAATCAGCCCACGGTGGGGTGAGGTCCCTTCCAATTCAAGCCATTCCATGATTCTATGATTCCCCCAGTTAACCAGGTCTCAAACTGTAACCAAGTCACAGGACAAATTAATAGGTGTGCAGAAGGAAAACCAGACTGAGAATTTGCCACCATTGAACACTGTTGTTGAGGTGACTGCAATATTTGCTGCCACACTCTGGGTCTAAAGGAATTACTTCATGCCACCTCTATTTATTATAAATATTAACAGCCTTCTCCCTTGATACAAGTAGTATACTCAGAGACATCAAGCTAAACTAGATGGAAACTGGTCTGCAAGAAATAAGATTTACAAGGAAAGGTGGAATTGTCTCACAGTTGGCATCTCAAACCATGACCTTTATGTTGGCTTCCAGCTGATTACTATTTTATTTATTTATTTTTACTATCGATCATTTCACTTACATGCACACTGCCTCTTCCTTCATTTTCATGGTGTTGTAGACTTGTTTGAGTTGGAAGAGACCCTCTAAGGTCATCTGGTCCAACCCCTTGTAATCAACACCTACAGCTAGGTCCAGTTGCTCAGAGCCCTGTCCAGCCTCACAATGAATATCTCCAGGGATGGGACATCCATCACCTCTCTGGGCAACTTGTTCCAGAACTTCACTACCCCTACTGCAAGAAACTTTTTCCTTGTATCTAATCTAAATCTCCCCTCTTTTAGTTTGAAACCATTTCCCCTGGTCTAATCACAACAGACCTTGCTAAAGAGTCTGTCTCCTTCTTCCTCATAGCCACCCTTTAGATTTTGAAAGGGGCTTTTAACCCTCTGCATTCCACAGTTACATACAGAGTTGTTTCCATGATCATATACAGTAACTACATAAATTAGTGCTGTGTAAATTGATTTAATCACATCCTTGACCTGCTATTTGTCTGTACACCTCTAATTTCCAGGTTCACACACAAAGTTGTTCAGTCACACTTTAGGGAAAAGAGCACGAGGGAGACATGTCTGCTCTAATCATACAAACACATCACTTTCTTAAGAAAACAGGATTGCTTGAAAGAGCAGTAGTTTCTCTTCCTTAAATCACTTCAGCTTTCCAGTCCTCAGTGTCATCCCTCTTGTCAGCATAAAACCTGCTATCACCTGACTACCCTAGCAGAGGAAACAGAAGTTGTCTCCGAATGGGATAAACTTTTAAAGTAATTCCTAGAATAGCTTCTTCTGGAGCACACACGCAGCAGACAACACATATGGAGCTCTGCAAAAGCACTTTCCTGGCATTCACTTGCAGGGGATGACTCACAGGAGTCACTCTGAGTGCGGATCACCCTGACGTGACCACCCTTCCCCTGATGCCACTCAGACCCCTCTGACTGCAGCACGCCAACCACTATACTGAGGTTTCAGATATCAAACTGACAGAAACTATGTGCTGACAGTCTTAATAACAAAATTAAAAGCCAAATTTGTAGTAGAACTGCTCATCCAATTCTCACATGGCACAGACGAGCATAAGGGATCCTCGCACACGCTGCTGTGCACAGGCTCAGAAGATGGTCAGAGAAAATTTAACTTCTGAAAAAAGGAAGTTAAACACTCTGCGAATGTAAGGGAAAACAAACTCAGCCTGTAAGTAGATGCCGTGGTTTGATTTTGAGGTCCTGCTCAGCTCAAGGTGTGTGGTGCATGAAGCCACTTAAAGCACTATAGCAGGACCCTCACTTATACTTCGGCATCACAAAAAAATTAATTACAACTCATAAACCCCCTCAAAATCTTTGCAGTTATTCCCTTAAAAAAAACAAACGCACACAACAAAAAGCACCACAAAACAGTTATTAGGTGTAGCTTCACATTTTGCATCTCAGTTAAGAGAAACAAACTTTGTATTCAACTTATTTTCTAATTTAACCAACTACATCCCCAGCTGCTTCCCTGAAGTTTCTGCAAACCGTCTGCAAACTTTTTTACACGTCAAGATACTCAGTCAGCAAAGCAGTGCAGTTACAGCAGCATTGAATGCGGCCACTTAACACTACATTTTTAATATCTGGAGCAAGCAATAACAGTGCTTTTGGTTATTTATCTCTTTTGGTGACTTGAATTAATCACTATCCACATTAAAAAAGAAAAACAACCAACAGCACTGCTGAAAGAAAAATCAGTAACAACTTCTAAGTATCAAATACATTCATCTGATGAGATAAAGAAAAGTGGAAATTCCAGCAACAAAGTTAAAGAACAGAAAGAACATTTTCCTCCACACCCCCCAACACCATTTCCCTCTCCTTTCATGCTGCTTTTTGCTGCTCTGAAGTTTTCCACCCATTCCGCTGCAACAGCACAGCAAAGAAAGCAGAGAGTTCATGCAGCAGTTTCAACTGGTGTGAGCCTTTGCTATTAAGTTGAATTTACAGAGCAATCTCTCCTTAAATTACAAGGAAGAAAAGAAAAAGTAAGAAAAAAATAAAATAAAATCCACGCTTCCTCACTGCACTGCAACACTGAGAAGTATATCTTAAAAATCTCCCTCGAGTCTCTCTAAACATCTGCTTAAAGGTTTGCTGTATCTTAAAAGGGCTCTAATTACCAGAAACTCCTCTCTTACTTAAGCCCGGGGCTCACATTTCGATTATAACTCAAGCTCCAGTTAATTTAGGGCTGAACCAAAAAAAACAAAAACAAACAATCAAACAAATAAAAAAAAAAAAAAAAATGAAGAAAACATAGGCCTACCTTAAAACTTTCCAGCTTTTCAGAGGATCCAAGTCAGAGATTATAGACACCATCGTATAAATAATAGCAATAAAAATAATAATAAAAAAAGAAAATGGCAGGGAAGCCTAAGCACAACAGCAGCAAGGACTCTACTCAGTGTGGGAATGACAACAAACCCAGCACAGCTCTTCCTCCTTCTCGAGCTGATAAGCACTTGTCCCAGCTTCTCTCCACCCCCAAAATCAATCTTGTGCTATATTGCTTCACAGTCCCAGTTTCATTTCTCCACCACTACCTTTTAAAGCCCTTGTAATCTGCTCCAACTGATCAAATGTGACCTTTTTGTAGCCCACTTTATTCCAAGCACAGCCCTCAGTTAAATCTCTCTTTATTAACACCGTCCTTCTTGGCTTTCTTTTGGAACAAACACAGCTCAGGCTTGAAGCCTCCAGTCTTTGCCAGCAATCATTTACAGATTACTGCAAGCTGCAGTCATCTCCTTTTGGGTATTTCTTCCACCTCTGAGGTTTCCCTCTTATATTATTTCCAGGAGAGTGGTGGGGGTCTCCCTTTTCCTATTCTGACTATTTTAAAGGAGGGACTTCAGAATGCAACTCCTCTACCACCCATCTCTCCTCCTCTTGTCTTCACCCCCAATTTACACACCCCTCCTCCCTCCACAGAAAAAGCTGTTCACAACCCTTTGAATACAGCAGCGTCTTTTCCTCCCTCCCTCTTTTCTCTTTAAAATCTAATAGACTTGATAGACTTGTAAGCTGTGACTGAAAGCACTCTAATTTATGGCAAGACTGCTATTATGGTGGAATAATAAAAAGCATAATAATGCGAGGGCAGATATAACATCAGTGTGTCTGAAAGGGGAAAAGGTGGCTGCGTAATTCCATTAAATCCGTTTCTTCTTTTTGTTGCTACTTAAAAAATAAATAGTAAAGCGTCCTCCAGATCACTATGGTGATCTGAAAAGTTGTGTAACTGCTCGGCCAGAGTCTGTTTATTTAGAAAAATCTACATGATTTGCTTCCCCCCCTCCCCCTACCTCTTTTTAGTAACACTTTCTGACATTGTTTCCTTTGCTTTTGAAAACTTCTGCATTTTTTCCTTTAAATGTTCTGGGGGGGGAGGGGGGGGGGGGGGAGGAGAAGAAAAGAAAAGAAAAAAAGTAAAAGCAGAATAGTATCTTCTGAATTGTACAATCAGAACCAAACTACCCCAAACTACAGATACTTCCACTTTGCTATTTACAGTGTAACCATATACTCCTTGTTCCTCCCGACCACAAGTTCTTAAAAGCAGGTATGTATGTAAAAATGAAGCAGCAATTCATTAAGTCTTCCACCATCACCTCCTTTGATGAGATGGAATTTGAGGTGTTGCTTTCAGGGTGACCTCAGCTGCTGTAGGCACAAGAACTTCCCATTGCTGGTGTCTCTATGGTACAGAGCAGCAGTCTGCCCTTGACAGAAGATGACCCTGTTCCAAAACACCTTGTGACCATTTTATCTGCCAGGACATAGGAGTATGGGGCCCTGTCCACAGATTTTAGCAAGATAGGCTTGAAGTTCGGATATCTAGATTTTACATCCTCCCAGGCAACACCTTTGCTTTGTCTCCAGTGAGGATAAGGAAAGCAGGGACTGCTGCTGGTGAGACTGCAGGTACAGATCTGGGGGTGGGGATAGCTGGGGTGACGGATGATCCACCACTCTCTTAAAACCATTGTGGCACTGAGTGATTCTCACCTGGTACAGGTCTGAGCACTTCTTCAGAAATAAAGATTATATCAACCTTTGGACACATTGGGGATCTATATTTATTTACCTACAGTAAATGGCTTGCATACTTGTCATGGAAAATGAAATTCAATTGCCAATTGTCATATGTTTCTTTGTGGAGCTGATGAAACATTGATTGTCATCTTGGAACACAACAAAACCAGACTGACCAGTGTTTCTTTCTTCCTTTCCTCCCAGAAGTTTGTAAGCCATCTTTTACACAGGTTAATCCTTACCTGAGGGCAGGAAGCATGTGATTAGTTATAGTACTCTATCTGTGCTTTTTAAAATTTTTTTAAGATCCTTGTCACATCCTGTCCAGATGCTGTTGCACATCAGGATGTAAAGGGGACAATGCTGCTCTCCATTTACACCTACTTGGGGATACATTTATTTCAGTTTCTGTGCTGGACAGGAGGGGGTAAGAGCTGCAAGGGTGAGAGACACCAAGGCTGGATGCGCCTACATCTGTAGCCTTCAAAAAGTAGGCAGACATGGTGGAGGACCACAAGGAATAATGTAGATGGAAAAAACAAGGCCAAGATAAACATCTTGTCCCTGCCCCCTACTTCAGGACACTGTAAAACTTGGCCAGAGCTCTACTTCATTGAGATGCTGTGTATCTTAGCTATTCACTCAGAAATCCAATAATCTGTTTCCATGTTAAGAGTTTTCTCTCTAGCAAGTGTGTTTCATACTTTATATAAACATATTTTTCAAAGCTATCCCATGGAAAACGTTCCTTTATTTTCTTCCAATGAATGTGCCTGTATGAAAACAATGAAGTAGGGGACAGGATTCTTGCTTTCTAATGTGCAATTATTTACCATTATTTAAAATTATTTTTATCATAAAGTTACCATCTCTGGAAGGAAGGCCAAGCCTCCATCTTGAAGGACCTGGCCTGCATTTTGCCAGCCTTTCTACCATATTGAAGAAAGCAACTATAACCTTTCTAAAAATAAAACTGGAAGATTAAGTTTAGCACAGAAAAACTTGTGACAGGCAATGGATTTTCCAAAACAGCCTCACTTATTTCTTACAGCATGTAGCTATAGTAGGAGAAAACAAATAAAACAGAAACAGAAACCCACTGTAAGATTATTTTAACTCTTGTGCTCTTGTACTCCCTCTCATCTTTTAGCTAAATGTGTTTTTTTTTTGTTTTGTTTTGTTTGTTTTTTCTGTTGTGGTTAAGGACTTTGTCTTCCAAGCTTTTATTTTATACTTTAAGTGAAGACATTTTCTATGATCGTTAGCCTGTTTGCCAAGAAAAAGGCAGCACATCTGTGAAATATTACTTAGGCAAATTTATTACAGCTCTGAAAATTTCCTCTACCTGCTGAAATCCAGCGTATTGTATAACTTGGGTCTCACATGCCAAAACGTGTCCCACCAGTGCGAGTTTAGCAATCCTTAGTTAATATGATAAAGAAGTACAAGCTTTCCAAGATTTTGAGTCATGTTAAAGTAAATATATATATACTTCTGAAAACAGTATTCGTATATACACACACATACACAAAAGAATCTCTAAGCAATATCATCATCCTTAGTTTAGACAGCTGCGGAGCCAAGAAGTTCCAGATCAGCTAGCTACAAACATTTGAAGGTCAAGTACAGGACAAAGCATTTAAAAAAAACATAAGCAATGATGACTACTAAGCATTAAAGAGATTCTATTATGTCACAAGCTTTTTTTATAGCTGTTTCTTTATCAGAAACCTATTGAGTTGGGGACTTTGTAGTGTAGGGCAGGATTAATAACCAAGTGTAGTAAGTCATCTGGGTTGGTTATTTAACCTTCTTTCAAAGGTGTTATCTCATTCAAAATAGTTTAGGAGCCAAGGAAGATCTGCCAAAGCACAGTATTTTAGTCAGGATGCCCAACAGCCAAGTTATCAGGAAATAATAGCAAACTAAATAACTTCTAACTGCTTCCCAACACATATTTTCCATTGTTCATCATCTCATCTCTATTGCACTTTCATGAAAGCAAAATTAAATTATTTGAAAGAAATACTGCTCTTTTACCAGGAAAACCTCACTGTCCCAGGGCTGCCTGTTGTTAAACAAAAGCTTATATATTAAAAAGTGGCCTCAAACTTCAGGACTGCTGTTCTTGGCTGATAAAGCCTCTTATCCAGACTGCCTCATGCTGTTCCTCTCTGCCAGCACTGCCACCCTCCTGCCTCCCCTCCCTGTGCCTGATGCTTCTCCTTTTAAGCAGTGTAGTGACTAATTGAATACGCATTCTGGTGCTTTACAAGCAGCTTTTCCTTTTCTGCTGACCGGCCAAATGTTTTAAAGTTGGCAAGATGATGTTTAAACTTGGGAACTCAGGCACATATTCAGGGTCTGGATGGGTGAAAAAAAAATCTGGCTGAATATAAAAATTCTGTTTAAAAAAAAAAGAAAAAAAAAATAAAAAGAAAAAGAAATAAGTCCCACTGCTAGAGCTTGTTTTAATGAGTATTACATATCTTTAAAGCGACTCCATTCTTCCCTGGCAAAATACATGAACTGGGAGACAATTTAAGTTTAAGAACTGCACAAAGTCATGCACCAGCACTTGAACACAACCGGAGAAAAAGCAGTTACAAGCAGGCATAAATCCAAATGACAATTGCCCTTTGGGAAAGAGTGCTGTAACCGAAACACCCCGGAGACAGCCAGTAATTCTGATTCACAGCCAATCAATGGCCAGAGTATGGGATTCGGGGCATCTTATCACACAGAGCAACTCACAAGTTGGCTTCATCCAGCAGCTGCAGAGATTTAAGGGTTTTGTTTCTTTGCTAAACAGCTGGCTTGGCTGTACAAAGCCCAAACTTATAACAGTTAATCATTAATCTTGAATTACATAAATGTGTTGCATACTGATCGAATTCTCACTTTTACAAAGTCTTAGTGATAAACTTTTCTGAGATGTGGTTTGTTGTTGTTGTTTTAAGTACACAGATTGTGATTTTAATGGATTTTCAAGTACTTTCTGATTCTGCTCATGACAACTGCTACAATAAAAAGTCTTATGAACAAAGATGTGTTTTGTGCTTATTCACCCAGCAGAAAATGACTGTATGGCATGCTTTATAATGAGAGAAATGCTTTCCAGCCCCTTTGAAGAGATAGACTTCCACAAACTCTCATCATCCTAATTTCTGAAGGTGTTTGTAGTTTACTTTAAATGGCATATGAGCCAAACATTTATGTCCTCTGGTAAATTTCCCTCTATTGGCTAGCAGGAGAGTTTCTTCATTCTGTAGCATTGGCAGAGCAAGAGCACTTCTGTTGTCCAACGCAGGGGCTGCCCTTCCTAACCCAAAGGAAAGAATAAAAGGAAAGAAAAGCTCCTTGTACTTGCCAGACATGTTCAAAGAGAGCTACTTGCACACCCCAATCTGCTCCTTTCATTCCATTCAGGGGAGTCATGGGTCAAATTTGGAAAGGAGGAAAATAGCAGTCGTTAACCCTTTCAGTGCTGCAGTAGACTGAAATGCCAAAGCTGAAGCTGTCTTTTTATTCCCATTCTTTTGGTGTCAAGTCATACAGCGAGCACCAAGAGATCCTTATGAATCCTTATGAAAAGGTTATTGTTCATGCTGCCTTCATAATGCAGTCCAGAAAACAAAAACTGAGGTAATGACCTTAATAAGTGCTTTGTTGTGAAGGCTGTGTTTTCACATGGACCACAGCTGCATTTATACAGTCTGAATTTCATCTCATGCAGTGCTGAAGAATAAATCTCAGAGTAATTTAATTATGCTGAATGCATACTGTAAAATGTTTTGGAGATTTCAAATGACAAAAAGGACAATTAGTGCCCCATATCTGCATGTGTTTTAAATAGCCTCTTCTAATATTTACCTCTGGTATTCTATCCATTACAGGAGTTCAGAAAAAGGGATGGTTATTGGTAAGGGACTAGATGGAGATATTTAGCTAATTCCTTTCATTCTTCTTGACATTGAGAAAACTGTTTTTTTATGTGTGTCCTACTTTCCCATCTGGGAGGGACGGATACCACCCTAGCAATCCATAGAGTAGAACATGAGGAACTTTGAAGACAAAAAAAAAAATAAAAAAAAATTGGCAGCTTTATGAAATTCCCTCCTTTCCAAGATTGTTTTAAGTCTAAATCAACTGAAATAGTAGTTCATCATTCAGTGTAAAAGAACATGATCTGTTGAGACAGATGGCTTCTACCATTTCAAAAATTTAAGAGTTGCTGTAGCTAAGCTAGAAACCCCTGAAGCTTTAAATAATGGTCACCTATATCATAGTCTTTACAAATATAAGTAATTTCAAAGCTCCAAAGTGCTAGAAGGCAATAAAGGGGAAAATAGTAAATGAGAATAATGAAGAAAATGTTGAAATAAATCTTCAGTTTCACGAAGAGCTTCATCTTCACGAAACTACAGTTTAAGATGTAATTTTGGAAGTACCAGCAGCAGACCAGCAGACACGTACCTTCTACATGGAGGTTTTATCCTTTAAACTTAGGGAGAAAGAGAGACAAAGTCCCCAGTGACAACATGCTTTGCTATTGACCTAAAGATGGTGACATGTAAGTAGGGAAAGAGAAAATGTTTTAGATGCCTGAGCAATCGCATACATATTTCATGTGAAGGCATGAAGGAGCATTCCTTTGGCCTGTGTATGAACTGCACTAGTATGGGATGAGTTTATGTTTGATGCTGGTCAAGATTCAAGGTTTTCTGGACTTCTGCTTTTCCTAGAAAAAAGCTCAACTATGAAAACAGTACAGGGTTGTTTCCTAGTGGTGTTATTTAATCAGTAGAGGGCTGTAGTTTAATGTAGGTCTAAAATGCAATTTATCCATATAAAAAGTCAATAAAAATTATTATTTTCCTCATTCCTAATTCAGATTTTTTTTCTTTTTAATTAAATACAATTATTTCCTCTTATCTTGTAAGTAAATATGAAAAAAAAAGGTATCATGTTCCCTATTTCTGACCACTGAGGGGTGCACTTTTTAAATAAAGTGTCACATAAATGATCATTCATTCCCATACTGGCTAATCCATTACTTCCTTCATCTTCATGAAAATTTTCTATCTTTCAAAGCATTAATAGCTACTGCAGACCAAATCACTTATATTATTTATATACACAACTAGTATTCACACATGCAGTTTGTTTACAACAGATTCTTTACTTCTGTTCAGAACTATTCAAAATCTCATGTTGCATTTTTCCTTTATGCTGATCTCTTCTACAAAAACTGTAGCACTGTAGTGATTTTTCTCCCAGACAAGGCCTGGGCTGTGATTCCAATAAAGACAAGCACCGGTCCCCATGTTGAAAATAAAACATTTTTATTACTTTCTAAACCTGGGGCATAAACATTCATTTCTTCATCTGACAAAATCCAACCAATAAAGACGGCAAAAAGAGTTAGATTTATGGTAGCAGCTTTCTAGAACATTACACTGCCCTCTAGACACTGGATGTCTTGAAAATTACATTTTTGAATGGTTTGATCCATAGATTAGAAAGAAAAATATTCTTGTATTCTTATTCAGATGTTTGGTTGATGTAGCTTCAGCAGAACAGCTCTCACTCTGGAAGCTGTAGGAGCTAACACTGGATGAAGCCTCTATGCCTGGATTAGGTTGGTTGCTCATATCTCATGGGGTAGTTGGGATACTCTCTTCACTTCACAGGTTCCTGGTGTGTCAAGCCAGAACATACCAGCGGATTGTCATGCAGAGTTGCTTAAATTTTACTGCTCTGCCACCTGACCAGAGCTTGTAGAGGACTTGCGAATCTGTTTTGGCTGTTCCATATCATCCAGGAAGATGATCAGTCTTCAAGTGAGATCAGAAGGTCAACACATTGCTGTTTTCATAATATTTTGTTCTAATGATTTCTATTCCCATCTTTTGTGGCTTTTTTTGTGAACGACACATCCTAGGTCTTGCTAATTATTCCTTATCCATATCCAGTAGTTTGAAATAGCCTTTGAAGACTCAATATCTTCTTCTTGCATGTGTCAACACATTTTCCAGTCTACTTTCAGATACTGAAAATCTTTTTCCTATCATTTTCCCTCCCTCCCTCCCTCCCTCCCTCCCTCCCTCCCTCCCTCCCTCCCTCCCTCCCTCCCTGCCTCCCTCCCTCCCTCCCTCCCTCCCTTCCTCCCCTTCCTTCCTTCCTTTCTCCCTTCCTTCCTCGAATGTTTCTTCTTTCACAATTTTTTGAACACCAGGCCATTGGAAAGTAAAAAGAAAGAGAGCTAACAACGAACAGACCTACATTTGCTAGGAGATGTGTTTTTTTTTTGTTTTTTTTTTTTTGGCCTCCAATTGAACATTTGTTTGGCTCCAGTAATGAAACAGAAAAATTGAAATCATAGAAACATGGAATAGCTTGGGCTGGAAGGAACTCTAAGAATCATCTAGTTTCAACCCTTTTTCATATGCAGGGCTGCCCAGGGCCCCATCCAGCCTGGTTCTGAACACCTCCAGGGATGGGGCATCCATGGCTTTTCTCAGCAACCTTTGCTGGTGCACCACCATCCTTCGAGTAAAGAATTTCCTTCTAACTTCTAACATAAATCTTTCCAAACAGACTGAATTTTTTATTGCCAACTTAAAGGCATTTTCTTCAGTACTTGATTTTTTTTTCTTCCTCAAAGGTTGTTTCCAGACAACCTACTTTTCAAAGTAAAAACGCTGCATCTAAAATTCATGTGTATTTTATGACATCAGTAGTGGGTTCAGGCTTCATGTTGACATTATTGATCACAAAACTGGGCCTAGTACTTCTTCACAAATACTATCTTTCATCTGAGGCCTGCTTTGAGATGTTAATTGCCTTGAACTCAATCAATTAAGTTGTCCTTTATTGGAAACAAAGTCATAATCTTCCCTAGGAGCACTAAGTGTAGAACCTAGGAGTACCAAAGCTGTGTTGTTACTTTTCTCTTGTGCATTACAATAATATATTAATTATATTATTAATAAAATATAATGGAATGAAATGGGTATTTTTGATCAAATTCCTGATTTTCATGAATGACATTAGTCAAAGTCTTTTTAGTCAAGTGCTCCATATCTTTTCTGCTATTTTTCCTTCAGACAGTTTGAGCAGCCCATGGGCATAAGCAAACTATTATTTTTGGTTTCCAAATAACATTAACATGATCACAGTCTGGTAAATAATATTTCCGTCTCAGTACTGATTGACCTAGTCTACACATTTAAAATAATGCATTTCTATGAGATCCTTATCATAACTCATATTTTCAATAAATTGGAAACAAATTTCATCATCCTTAGATGACGCCATTATGACCAGTGGCATCCTGGCTTGTATCAGGAATGGTGTGGTGAGCAGGACTAGGGAAGTCATCCTGCCCCTGTACTTGGCATTGATGAGACCTCACCTTGAGTATTGGTTCAGTTTTGGGCACCTTAGTACAGAAGGGACATTGAGGTACTGGAGCAGGTCCAAAGAAGTGCAACCAGGCTTTTGAAGGGCTTGGAGAATATTCCCTGTGAGGAGAGACTGAAGGAACTGAGGCTGAGGGGAGACCTTATTGCTCTCTTCCAATAAAGGTGATTACAACGAGAGCAGGGCTGTTTTCTTCTCACTGGTGACAGGTAACAGGACGAGGGGAAATGCCCTCAAGTTTTGCCATGGTGAGTTAGATATCAGGAAAAACTTCATTACAGAAAGGGTTGTTAAGCACTTGAATAGGCTCCCCAGGGAGGTGGTTGAGCCACCATCCCTGGCTGTGTTTAAAAATCATTTGGATGCAGTGCTCAGAGACATGATTTAGCAGAGGGTTGTTAGAGTTAGGGTACTGTGGTCAGGTTGTGGTTGGACTCGATGATTTTCATGGTCTTTTCCAACCCGAGCAATTCTATGATTCTGTGATCATATGATTCTATGATATAATCATCTTACTGTATTTCAAATTGTTTAGATTGTCTTATCACCTGTGGCCTAGAAAAACCTATTGTACCCTTCCATATTTCCTGGACTGCCACCAGTAAATTTATCACTAGCTTGTACTGTCCTATATCAAGATATATATATCAGTCAGATATATATACTGTCCTATATCAGGAGACCAACACAGAAGAGCACTGCCATTTTTATTCTTACCCATATGTACTGAAAGTTGGCCAACTTTTGCTGATGTAAATTCCTCCTTCCCAGCTCCCACCTGGCAGCTCTCCCTAGCCATTAGAGGTCAGAAAGATTTTAGTGAAACCACCTGAACTGATATGTCTGTCATAGTTCAGACTTATATATGAGTAAAACTGCTATCACATAAAGCTGCCCTGACCTGGGCAGCAGGACAGCTTTTGGACACCTGGAATGGAAAAGCAATACTTAAACCTTATCAAACCTTAATTTCTGCTCTAAAAATTGTTTCAAAATCTGGCACAGGAGTGGAAAAACAGTAGTTGCAACTTTATCAGCCATTTAATTTGGTGGAAAGAAGTGCTCTACAAAGATCAATGAAGTGTTGAGGATCATGGCAATATATTACCTCAGTCTTCACTAGCATCTGCTTTACACACAGCCCTTTAGTAGGTGGTTTGGAAGGTGGGAAGCTGTGGAGAGATGCCCCTCCTACTGTAAGTAAAGACCAGGCAACTACCTGAGAAACCTGAACATTCATAAGTCTATGGGTCCTGATGAGATGCATCCCAGAGTCCTGAGGAAATTGGCTGACGCAGTCACTAAGCCACTCTGAATGATATTTGAAATGCCGTGGCAATCAGGTGAAGTCCCTGTTGACTGGAAAAAAGTCAGTGTCACACCCATTTTTAAGATGAAAAGATGACCCAGGAAGTACTGACCTTTCAACCTCACATCCGTCCCAGAGAAGATTATGAATAATGACGGTGTAACTGCATCATTAGATAAGGAAAGAGCCATTGGCATCATCTATCTGGACTTCAAGGCTTTTGACATGGTCCCCTATAACACCATTCTCTTCAAATTTTATGAATTTGATTGGTGGACTGTTCAATGGTTATGAGATCATACCCAGAAACTGATGGTCATTGTCATAGTGTCCAGATGGACATCAGTGACACGTGATGTCCCTCAGGGATCAACAATAGCACTCGTGCTCTTTTACGTTTTCATCAGTGATACTGACAGTGGGATTGGCAGTACCCTCAGCAAGTTTGCAGATGACACCAAACTGTGAAGTGTGACTGACACACCTGAGGGACAGAACGCCATTCAGAGAGACTTAGACAGGCTTGAGCAGGGGGACCTGGTGAACAAGAAGCTGAATCAATCCAAGTGCAAGGTCTTGCACCTGGATCATGGCAGTCCCTCCTATCAGTACTAGCTGGGGGTTATAAAAATGGAAAATAGCACTGTTGAAAAAGATTTGGGGGCACTGGTAGATGGCAAGCTGGACATGAGCCTGCAATGTAACCCTGCAGCCCAGAAAGCCAACTATAACCTAGGCTGCATCTAAAGAAGTGTTTTATAGTAAAGGTGGCGAGGAGCTGGAACAGGATGTCCAGAGAGGTGGTGGATGCCCCATCCCAGGAGGCACTCAAGGTCAGGCTGGACAGGGATTTGAGGAACTTGATCTAGCTGTGGGTGTCCCTATTCATTGCAGGTGGGTTGGATTAGCTGACATTTAAAGGTCCCTTCAAATTCAAATGACTGTATGACTCTATGATTTACTCTGGAGCTTTCCTCAGTGGTAGAAAAAAAAGACAAGGTGCTCTTGCCTCTACATGCACTGCTTGTGGATTTACTGGAAGTTATCACCTAGTGTTGAGAGATGAAATTCAGTGTGTATGGACACTCTCTGAAAGACTGCCAAAGGCATTAGAAATAAGAACATAAATTGAAGGTGAACAAAATTGCAATTGAATCCATCTCCAGCAAATATAATTAAGAAAATAACCTAGTGAATGAAAAATACATTGGATTTTTAGAAATTATGTCATTTTCAATAACACAAGAAAAAGGTTCCTAAAGGCAGGAATTCCCAAATTAAAGAGTGATTTAAGAACCACTTTCAAGTAAATGGTCTGTCCCAGAGCCAAAAGATTTTACTGCCATACCAGCAACAATGCTAGTGTGTGGCATTAAATGTTCCCCTGAACACTGATGTTTCCTCATAGTACACCTTCAGCTTCTTCCTCTTGTTTGGATTTCTGACAAACACTCCCAGCCTCCAACTATGCCTTTGACTTCTCTGTAACAATGTTATGTATTTCATAACGTCTCATCATCTACTTCTTTTTTTTTTTTTTTTTTTTTTTTCCCCTTCAGTATTGCAATATCCTTACATATCTATAATTTCTGTCCATACTGCTGAGATGACATAAACTTTTAGCCAAAGTTGTCCTCTTTCCTAACAGTAGAATTATAGCAATCTAATAAATGATGAATAAAGAACTTCCTATTTTCCAATGAGTTTAATTCATGTCTTCTATCTCTGGAAAACTATCTCTTTTAAAGCACCAGTATGTATATGATTAGCAGGGATGTGCACTCAGTTTGCGGCACTGAATGTAATCATGTCATGATCATTTGTCCTTAGGCAACAAATAACTTCTAGTCCAGTGATAAGTTCATCTTTACCTAATCTAATGAAATCCAGAACAGACTTTGTTTGCATTAAGCACAATGTAATTTATATTTGAAATCATTAAAAAACAAACTCAGAACCAATAAACAAATCTTCATTTCTATTTTGCAACTAGCTGCATGGATGTAGTAGCTATGTCTCAGCAACTGAAGTCTCCCATCTTACTGCATTTCATCTCCATGAATTACTGACTGGTGCTTATGGAATAACACTTCTGGTCCAGAGGTTTGGTTTGTGTTTGAAGTAGTCAAGTGGAGCTGTCTTTATAGCACTTAGTTAATAGCAGTAATTGATGTATACCTTCCGTCCCACTGACACTGATACTGTCAGCAGTTTTAGTACACACGCCTCTCCTATTGTCCTATGGTCCACGATCCTATGAATATGCGCAGAACTCTACTGCACTGAGTCCCTGTAAATCTTCTTTTCCATCCACACATTAGCACCACAAATAATGTCAATTTCAAGTCTTTTCTCTCTAGAAAGCATATATTGTGCTTTACATAGACTGATTTTGCACACTCTTCCCTTTGAGCAACCTGTGCGTGACCTCAAGTCTGACCGGACTTTGAGAACATTTGACTAGAAATCTCCTGAGACCACCTACCTCAGTCAACCTATGATCATAAAATACTCTCCATTCACTTTATTTATTTATTTTTTGCCCAGTCCACACTTTTAAATTTTGTTAGTAGTGGAAATACTATGCCTGATTATTCAAATAATCAGTTTTACTTCTCTTTGACTTTAATACACAAGGCTGACACTTATATGTGAGCAATAAGACATTGTACTTATTTAATGTTCATTGCTGCACAAATTCAGTTTTCACAGAATCATAGAATCGATTGAGTTGGAAAGGATCCTTAGATCCAACTCCCCTGCAATAAAGAGGGACACCTACAGGTGCTAGATCAGCTGCTCAGAGCCCCATCCAGTCTGACCCTGAATGTCTCCAAGGACAGAGCATCCACTGCCTCTCAAGGAAACCTGATCCAGTGCCTCAACACTATTATTGTAAAAATCTTCTTCCTTGCATCCAAACTAAATCTCCCCTCTTTTGAATGTTAATCACTAATTTTAATTTTTGACTGTCTGGATCTTTATAGTTCCCCAATAATAAAGAAGCTTTCTTGTTTGCTCCACCTATTAATTTGATTGAAAATTGGTATTGCACTGTATGGGAAATCAACTAGGGGTCAGGTTGTCTAAGCACAGATAGCTTTTAGACTGCCTGAAGCACATGTATGGCCGTTGGAGAATGGGGTGAGATCGACCTCCCATACATCTGAGTTTGTTTGTGACTTCCACAGATGTAGAAAACTGGATATTTTCCAGCAAAAATCACTCAAGTATCTGCTATACTTTTGCTGTAGCCAGCTAATGCCCTCCCAGCATGCTCTGCTTTTCACTGTCCAGCTTGTCTTCCAAAGTAAAGCTAACAGGGGGGCAACATCTGCTCCCCTGCATCCTTCCCAGGATCAAGGAGCAAGGGGTGGTGATAGGATTATAGAAAAAAAACAGTTGTGTAAGGCACATGTTGCATTCTTCTGAGGATTGTACAACAGCTGAGGCCTGGGGATCTGAAGGGATGAGTCATTTAAACCAGACACAAACCTTCCCCCACCACCTTCCCACCTCAGATGAAAGGGAAGAGGGACAGAGCCAGACCATCTGGATAGCTCTGTGGGAGCAGAGGCCTGCAGAGAAGATTGGACTGCCTCGATGCTTAGCACGGAACAAAGCAAAACAACTTGCTCTACAGTGTTTCCTAGAACACACTTATCAATAGCTATCAGCTGGTTTTATATCAATGAGCATTTGCAATGATTAGCCCTTATTTCTAGTCTCCGCACAATAAAAAAGACTAAGTTAAAGAATAGGGCAATGTTAAAAAGCAGATGACATTACAAAGAAGGTGACACTGTAGAGAGGTTAACTGTAAATTAAATCTATCAGAATGCTTTGGAGCCATTACCACACCACAATTTCACAGTGGTCTGGTTAGAAACTGATATGAGGATCCAGAGTGCTGCTTTTCTGTTGTCACTTTACCTTAGAATATTCACAGAAGGTTTAGAAGTTAAATTTAAAATGGAAATTCATTGGAGTGGCAACTGAACAAACAGGATAATATGTGACTGGGAAATGTAGATTTGCAGAGTTTGTGAATTTGAGTGAAAATCTCAGGACAATTTCTTCATTGATCAGATTTCTCTCACAACACAAGTCTTTCTTTGCACAGATTACTGCAAAACAGTCAAAATTAGCATTTGTTCCTCTAACATTAGGTTAGAATTTTCCCAGCTTTTGTAGTTTCCCCCAGCTATCTCTTTCCATTAGCCTCATTATCCAGCATAACTATTTTTTTCCTATAAGCATTTCACCACTTTTGCAGTTTTGAATCACCCAACAATAAAGCATACAGTAGAGAGAAACTTGTAATTGTTGTATATAATTATATTATTTATTCAGAAAAAGTATGAATCTTTTTCATACTAAAAATGTTATTAAAAGGCAAAAAAGTGCTCTAACATTTCTGCCAGTGTTACTACACCGATTACCCCAAGAAACAGCATGTTTCCCCCATCTTCCATTATGATATTGCCTATGGATACTGTTTAGAACATATTTATAGTGTCTGACACAGTTAAGGTAAAAACTGATAACTAAAACTTCAAAGCTTGATTTTTGGTATATACTTTCTATATCCATTTGCTTTTGTAGGTGAACTTAAATAAAGGACTTTTGATTCATCAAAATCATGATGCATACTTAAGGAGACCAGCTCTGTTAATTTTACTTTTTGGAGCTCAGGCTTTATCAAATGTATATTTTGTGGAAGTTTCGATGGAATGTGGAAACCATCATAAATTGGTTCTTTCTCCTGAGCTGTTGCAAAAAGTGACTGTATCCACTTTTATTACTGCAAAATGAAGTAGCCCATACAAGTAGTTTGAGAATCTCTCAATATTCAGAACTTAATGTCAGGAAAATTGCTACAAAAATACAAAATATTTTAATTACTTCTGGAATGATTGCTATGGAAAGAATTTTAAGGAGAGGAAATTTTTTGAGTCTGGGAGTTTTAAACGATAAAGAGAATACATATACTAGGAAAATCATCTATAGATTAAATGAGTGTAGTAAAAATGTATTTATCAAAATCACAGAGTTCGAGATGTCACATAAAACTAGATTTTCTTCAAACAAACATTGAGTTAAAATGTGGATTGGGTTACAGCTGCTTGAAATATCAAGACAGAAAAGTCCGAATATGTGTCTTGGTGGAGACAAATTTCAGTTAAGTTGGCAGAAATATAGGAAATGTGGAAGAAATGTTGAAAGAGTATAAAAGCCTCACAATGAAGTTGGGCAATTGTACAACTCCAAATCTTAATTAGTTTATTGATTAGCTCTGTAAAGATGATGCCCTGTTAACAAAAAGGATATGTTACCTGTCCTCCACCTGTTCCACTGCTGTAGCTATTCAAGCAAACTTAGTATATACTGACTTAAATACTAGTCTCTACAGCCCATTTGGATAAACAAGTGGCTCAGAGGATTTAGCTAACCCCCATCTGGTTACTTTAAAAGCAGAAGTATAAAAATATCAAAGTAACCAAATAAAAAAATCACTTTAACCGGTCTCCATCTGGCAGTTTTAATAATGGAATTGCAAAGGTACAAAATGTGTCAGCTGTTCAGGTTTTGTGCAAAAAGACATATTCTGGTTAAAAACATAGAACAATTTCCTGTACAAGACAGGTTAGTTTTGAGTTCATCTGGGTTTCGACTGAGAACTTCAATGTTGCAGTAATGTAGGTCACAGTTTAGCATAGCAAACTGAAGTCTTTTTTTTTTTTTTTTTTTTTTTTTTTCTTACTCTTAAATGTTGGGGTTTACAGCAATACATACATTATTGCCTTGTAAATCAACCTGAAAGCAACAGACTCAGTTAGGATTCTGGGATGACAACTAATGCTGAAAAATAAGATTTCTAAAATATCTGTTTTTACAACTGATGATCTGACCATAATTTAAAATTTTAGAACTCTTTTGCCTTCTCAGAAATCTTCTCTTTTGGCTAAAGTAGCTGAGAGTGTTAAGGCTACACAGGAAAGGCCCAATTAAATGCTCACTGAAGTAAAAAGACATATTGACCAATTTTTGAGGAATCCTACAGATCGAGCTTTTATTATTTATTATGAAACTTGCATGTTAAGACCATATCTGTTACAACTTCGAAAGCAATATAGTTTGAAGTTCGTCCAAAACCTTTCCACAGTGGGTTTGAAAAGATCATGGGATCATGGTTTGCATTTTTCTTCTTCTTTTTTTTTTTTTTTTTTTTTTTTTTTTTCCTCTTTCCTCTTGCTTTTGTTTTGTTTCACTTTGAATACTTCACAGTGTTTGTATTTTGAAAGCTGGCCTATTTTCCCTCACAAAGCAGAAGATTCAGTTTGCGGTATAAATGCTAAATCAGCATGTGTCAAACTTGTTAAACCTTTTTTATGCCAAGCCTTGAAGGACTTGATAAAATAAAGCTGTAAAGATATACATTTTAATAAAACATTATTCATGCACTGTTAGTCCACAAAATATTCTCATGTACTGTATAGAAATGAAAAGCAACATTTCTCTGGCCTAAAGCTAACTTTTTATGATTCCCTTGGCAATTTATCAATTCTTAATACTATTTTATTTATTTATTTATTTTACAATAAGCTTTCAGAAAAGGGATGGCATTTTTCTTGACACATCTGCATATGTTTTCTTTCACTTCTTCCTTCCTTTCTTTCTTTCTTTCTTCCTTTCTTTCTTTCTTTCTTTCTTTCTTTCTTTCTTTCTTTCTTTCTTTCTTTCTTTCTTTCTTTCTTTCTTTCTTTCTTTCTTTCTTTCTTTCTTTCTTTCTTTCTTTCTTTCTTTCTTTCTTTCTTTCTTTCTTTCTTTCTTTCTTTCTTTCTTTCTTTCTTTCTTTCTTCCTTTCTTTCTTCCTTTCTTTCTTCCTTTCTTTCTTCCTTTCTTTCTTCCTTTCTTTCTTCCTTTCTTTCTTCCTTTCTTTCTTCCTTTCTTTCTTCCTTTCTTTCTTCCTTTCTTTCTTCCTTTCTTTCTTCCTTTCTTTCTTCCTTTCTTTCTTCCTTTCTTTCTTTTGTATCATAGTATCATAGTATCATAGTATCGTGCGAGTTGGAAGGGACCTTAGAGATCATCGAGTCCAACTCCCGGGATTCGAGCCCTCTAGTGTAGCAGAGCGGCAGTTTTACCCCTTGCGCCACAAGGGGGATTCGAACCTGGGCCCTCTGGTGTTGCAAGCGGCGGTTCTAACACCGTGCGCCACCGGTCTTCTTTCCTTCTTCCCTTCCCTTCCCTTCCCTTCCCTTCCCTTCCCTTCCCTTCCCTTCCCTTCCCTTCCCTTCCCTTCCCTTCCCTTCCCTTCCCTTCCCTTCCCTTCCCTTCCCTTCCTTTCTCTTCCCTTCCCTTTCCCGTCTGAGAAAGAAATCTCCGAGACAAAGATGATACCCACATTGGCTTACGGGCAAAGCCAGACCTTTGTGCGCTTAAGCACTGGAGCATGAGGGCTTGCATTTCCCAACCTGTTTTTTTAAGTTTTTTAATGTATCTGTGTGTCTCAGGAGTTCAAATGCTGGCTGCATTCATTTTTTTCTACATTTTCAACACACTGTGTTCAGTAGTAGATGTATATTTAGCTTTTGTTCTCCTTCAAAAAAATCTTTTTCTTTGTTGTTGTTTTCATGCAGTAAGCCTTAATTCATGATAGAATCACAGCATCATAGAATATCCTGAGTTGGACAGCACCCATAAGAATCACCGAGCCCTACTCCTGGTCCCACACAGTGACTTACTTTGATCTGTTAGCCATCCATTCAGATGTATCAAAGAACACCAAGAGCACCATGCTATTGTCAGACACATTGGCAGATTTGCAGGATTTTGAACCTACATGACCTCCAAAGTAGGTCCCCGAGAAGTTTGTACCACCTACAAAAGATTTCCCACTAGAATCTTTGCAACCCGTTATCAGCAATCAACAATCCAACGCTTGGCTCATGATGTGGCTCACTAAAATTTTGAGTGACTACCATGTGGATCTTTTTCAAGTAAAAGAATATAAACTAATCAAAGGCTTGACTATAGTTTTCAAAGGTCCTGAATTTGCCCATGCTTTTGCTGACTCAATAATCAGCAATGGATAAACAAGGAGTACTTCAGGAACAACAACCACAAAAAAACAGACAGAAAAATATTTTCATCTTTGAGATAGAAGAAGCCTGCTGCTGTGCAAATATCAAGAACTGTAACTGGTTTAACTATACACCTATTAAAAACCACAAGGGCTGCAGGAGATAATCATCTTTATCACATCATGACAAACTATAACTTTTCCTTATTATTGGAAAATTGAGAAAGAGGCAGAACTGCTGTCAGAAATGTGTAGCTTAGTTCCTCCACTGTAGGCACTGGCAGCACAAAGCAGCTTATTCTTTCTTTTTCTCCCTACGACTGAGAGCATTTTTCCTGTCTTGAAGGAGTCCCACTGTTTTTCCCTGCCTTCCACACCTGCTCTCTTCTTTATCTGCTGAGCTACAAAGTAAAGCAATAACATTCGAGGCACAAAAATTCACGTAGTTTGGCTTCCTGTATTCAAATAGTGATGAACTGAGAAGGGAGGAAATAATTTTTTCTAATTGAACTTCCAATCGAGTTCCTCCTTCAGCAAATGAACTGGTTAGATACGAAGGTTAAATCTACATCCTGCCATAGTTTAAAAGTATTTTGGATATTTCATTAGGATTTTTGCCAAAAGGACGGACATCTAGGAAGTCTGGTGAGATGTACAGAAGTAGGTAGAAATGGAGGGTTTGGGAGGTGGGTTTTGCTGCACTAGCATGCTGAGTGATTAATGCAAGCCACTTAGCATCTCCTTCCTCCCCCTTACTGTGCCTTAGGTTCAGGAGGAACCATGGCATTTCTCTCTTTTGTACTGATTTGAAAGCTACTGATGAAAACAGCTACTTAAGGATTAGTTAGAAATGTAGAGAGAAAATTGTTGACTGAAAAATGGAGAACAGTAAATATGCTTTCTAGACCAAATACATACCCTAAGAATAAAGGCAGAATAAAAGACTTTCTCAAAAAAAAAAAGTGACATTTCCAGAAAATAAAAAATAATAAAAAATTCCCTCAAAGAGAAGATTCATAGAAAATTTCCATCAGGCTATGAAAACAGATTAATTCCTGGCTTAGCTAAACATACTTTCAAATATGGTTATATTATTCATGCTCAAAGTGAATCTTGAAAAGAATGAGTAGTTGACTTCCCATATCCCCATTAAGTGAAGCTGTTATTACCTTTGCTGCAGTTCAGAAAAATCTCAACAGGTCATAACGTTCTGCTCTGTGCCTTAGATCTCAAGGAATAAGGGAATTCATATTCCTTTAAAGATACTGTGATACTGCCTCCATAAATCCCCTCAATGGGATAAGATATACATCTAGCTTGATGAGATAAAGACAGTGTTTTATACCAAGTTTTCAAGCTTCATTCTCAATAGTCATTGATTTTGTGGGCATACATCAGATTTTTATGTTCATTTGGATATCATTGTGTGCAGTTCCAACCTTTACTTTAAAAAAGGAGCAACACCTAGAATACACCCTGCTACATCCATCTACCTTGTTTAAAGATCTTGCTGTAATGCAATAAAGCATTCTTATTCCACATGAAGAATGATTTATACTCAAGTTAATGTCTTCAGCGTAACACATCTGCACTGGGTAATGTTATCAGAGCATATATTTCTTCTCTAAGAGTTAACCTACTATCCAACTTGCTTTTGCAATGAATGTTTGCATAATATAAAACTACCACTTTGATACTAATAGAAATAAATGGCTGAAAGAACACAAAAAAATGAGTAAGCTTTTGCTTACTATTTAAATTCTTTCAAATAGCAGTGCTGTGTGAAATTCTAATATACTCTCTCTGCAACTGTTAGATATTAAAATAGACCAAAGATTAGAAAATCACTTAAAAATGTAATTAATACAGCTGCACAATTCTCTGTGGTCTGTAAGATATGATGCATTCAGCGTAGCAAATAAAACATAGCATAGGACAGTCATCCACGTGTTTTAGACATCTAATCCACTAAAATATGTACATAGATTTATTCTATTTGCCTTACAAACGATGTATTCGGTGGCCTAGATATTAAAGAGTAATATTTAATTTCATTTTACAACTTTGCTTCTGTTAGTTTTTTAGTCCCTTTCTTCAGAAAATTTGTACAGTTTTAAATCAACAGTAACAGTAACAAAAGCTGGCAATTAAATATGTTAGAGTATACCCTAAAAATACCCTAATTCATTATATATCAGTTTATAGGATCACGAGAAAATTAAAATTGAAAGAGACTCTAAGAAAACACTTAGTTCAATCTGCACAATCCCATGTCAGCTGTGGTTTACCTTTCCATACATACACATAGTGGAAAATGTTTTGGTGCCTAAAGCTTCATACTGATAATTGGATGAAGGCTCAAATCTGGGAATTTCCTGCTGTCGACAGTCAGCTGCACCCTGTGCAAATCTGTGCATTCATGCTTTATAATCATGGTGCGTTTTCTTAGGAATCTCAGTTTCTGAAGCCATTATTTTATCTGACTGCTTTGCCAGAAGAAAGAGGATTTATTTATTTATTCATTTTCTCATTTCAAAGTGGGATTAGGAATTCAGTTTTCAAGTATTTCAAAATTGTGAGCACTTTTCAAAGGTACAGTTGCCTGAAGTTACTTCATGTAAAGACTGAAATGCTACCACATTTAAAACACCAAAAAGTAAATGTCCGGGCAACAAATCTTTAGTGAATGACCTACAGCCACCGTCAACATGCTATATAATACTCAGAGGTCCCCTTTTCAGTCCTATGCATAAATTTTTGTTTTTAACATTTTCTTATGTCTTACTGCCCAGTGAAAGCAATAAAGAAGAATCAAAATAAAGATGACAAAGTTGGTACAGTTTGGTTAACTCCTGGACAAAAGTGCTGTTATGAGTCTACAAATGACATGATGTCTCTACATTTAAAAATCACAGTTCCAAAGCTTTTGTAATGTTGGTAATGATTAATCCTTCTGTAACCTACATTGAAATGAAATGTTCAAACCTGAAGGCATTTACTCAGGCCAAATAATCTTTGTAAAGAGAGCCTGAACATAATGATAAACAATATGAAGGAGATAACTGCAAGATTAAGTCTGAAAACACACTCAGAAGCCCTTTTCACAAGACACCATAGAGACTGAAATAAAGAATATTTAAGACAACTAAATAGTAAGCAAAGAGGAAGCAAATTAATAATGGAAAAAAATGAACAACTACACAGAAAATAGACAGTGACTGGGAAACCAAAATAATTATATATTTAGAACTATGCATGTTGCTACAAAAGTAATGCCTCTTATTTGTCTCCATGCAAAAATACATCAGATAGAAAAAATCAAAATAACACTATCTGATAGAACAGATTCTCATCTGCTAAACATTATTTTTCAATACAATTTGCCATCATTAGCTATGCATTTTCAGTGGGCATGAACCAGAGCCTGCATGCTGTGCTTGTAAAAATCTGCACCACTGGAAGTGCCCCACTGTCACTGTTGTCACTGCTGAAACACACCACCCACTGCCTCACTGTGCTCACATCCTCTGTTTGGTCTCCATAAATGTTCAGCAAGCATCAATGAATGTTGATGGCTGCCACATTTTCTGCATGGAGGAATTCAATTCCACACCTTTGTTTCATATTCACTTCCATGTCAGACACCAATTTTTCAGACTGTCCCTCTGCTGACATCTGTCACATGGCAACAAATGTAATGGGATGTTGCTGGGAAGGTTCAATCTCTACTGCCATACCACCAACATCTGCCTCTGACTTCATGGACCAACATAACAAAATACAAGGCACTACTTTTGGAGCCACCCTCATACTTTCTGGAACTTGCTACCTCAACATTATGAGTGTGACGAAAAAATGATAGGGTGTTAGTGAGATGTATATTTGAAAGGAAATAGGCAGAGCAAATGAAGGACTCTACATGATGGAAATAAGAACTACATAGGAAAGCAGAGAACTATAGTACTCAGAGCAGTGCAGTGGCCTCATACACAGCAGTCAAAGGGAAAAATCCAGTAGAGAGATGTAGCATCATGCTTGCACCTCTGCACTGATGCTATTACCTAACGATATTAAAGATGTCAGCAGCCTTTGTTGCTGATCGTGAGCAGGAGGTCAGACCAGATGAGGTCCCTTCTAACCTGAATTAACCTACATCTCATGATCTTAAGATCCCAAGATACAACCATCTTGGACATCACTGTGTGATACAAGTCTGAAACATGCATAAATGAACTAAAAACCCATTAAAAGTTGTACTTGAAGGAAGAGCAGAAGAGACGAATGAGGTAGATCAAGAGTAGCTCAGTAAAATAAAACAAATTGGTTGGCCTCTTTTCCTCTCTCCAACCATTTATATACTTTCAGGCCTTAATTATAATATATTTGATGCAACACTAATTCTATGTGAGCCACTGTGCAATTGGTGAACAATATTTTCCATTACGGTGTCGAGGTCAGTGGTATAGATAATTAGCTAGCACCATGGCTCAATACATTAATTCTCAGTTAAGTAGTAGTAAAACATATGTTGACTGTGTAGATTCTATAACATTGTAATAGTTGTAGGTGTAATAATCTGCATGAGCTTGTCTACATCAGGTAAGGTGTTTCCTTAAGTGATGATGATAAACGCTTCTCTTCTAGGACGCCAGTGAGTGTCATTAAACTAGTTAATATTTTTCTGCCATCTGATGTAGAGTAAGGATTGCTAAAGGGCCACAGTGCTGTCAAACTCTTATGGGTTGGAGCAGGGAATAAAGCGGAGAGAAAATTGGATGAAAAAAGTAGATAAAGGGCCTAAGGTAATTTCAAACCTAATACACAGTACACAGTTGTTTTGTTTGCTTACTTTTCCCCCTTCCTCAATAGAAGTAGTTCAATAGCTATATTTTTGAGCAGTGGAACCCCTCTGCAAAACTCCCTACACTCCTCTGTCGCAAACAGAGTTCATCGTCTATCAATAAAGGCATTTCAGATCTCTCTAGACCCAGAGACATGAGGCAGAATTATTAGTTCTACTCCAGCTTATTCTGAGGTGCCAGAGTTCAAAATGAAAACACAGATTGCTGGTAGCCATGCTGGAGCTAGAGAGCTGCACAGAGCTGTCCTTTCATCACTTTCTGCATCTTTATGAAAACAAACACTCACAAGGATATCAAATAGTGAATAAATATCTGTGTGCAAAGCATTTTTGTCTATGGTGGACCTTAGGAAACTGTAGGGCAAATTCTCTGCTGATGTAATTAGCACAACAGTGCTGTTAAACTCCATGGACCTGTACCAGTTTAGATGCACAGGAGATTTGACCCCATTACTTTATTTAGTGACACTTAGAGTAATTTCAAATTGTCAAGTCTGTATTGCTGTACTCCAACAAGTAACACCTTTAATCTCTCTTAATAACATTTCCTCCTAAAAATATTGTGCAAGCAATTTCTTTCCTCTATGATTAAACTAAACCATGAAAGTAGATAATCTTTTAGTTATCTCAGTGTAGCAGTTTATATCCTGAAGAGCAGCAACACTGTGTAGAGACTCTGAGGCACAATTATCCACTTTGCAAAGACAACTGCAGCTGGGGGAAATACAACAATCATTTTGTACTGATATGAGATAAATGCATTTTGATAAGAAATATAAAGTGAGACTTCTCTTTTTGCCACTCTAGGCATGTAGGAAGGTCTTGCTTCTTCATCTTGAACAAACAAGCAATCCCAACAGTCTTGTATAATGCTTTGTGAAGGGTACATTCTTTGTTTATTTGGAAGACAGCAGTCTTTACATGGAATCCCTGGTATCTGAGTATACATGGATTTCCCTTGGTCTGTCATGATGGTAAGTCATGTCTTGGTCAATTCAAAGAGTTATAACAAATTTGTATCTGGTGCTGTGAGTTTCCCTGAAAAGTAGAACAAAATGCCATTATGTAAAACCTGCCTACATAAACATGCTTCTGGAAACAAATGTCAGTGGCTAAGGAACAGATATAAAATCAGTTATATATCTGTAAGGGAATAATTTCCCAGGGTAGGCTCTGATAGCAAATAATGGTGTGCATTAACTAAGGAAGGAGAATCTCTTTACCAGAGTAGACTTTATTGTACAAAGAGCTGAGAAAAACTTATAGAGTTCAAAGTATACTACCTATTTATGAGTCTTGCTGTATTGCTTCTACACTTCTATCTCCAAGTCAGACTATTTGAGATAAGAGATAATTTCCAATTAAGAATGTTTTAATGCTATGTTTCTGCCATCATTTTAAATGGCATGAATGATGTTGTATGATTATGTGATCTTGAATTCAAAAACAGAGTACACTTCTGGTTTTTAATTTTTTAATATTCCCTTCTCATCTCTAACCAGTCTAGTCATCCAATTTCTGTGTAATGAGGAAGCAATACAAATCTGGAATTCTGTAATTCTACTAAAGAATGACCCAAATTCATATATAATCCACATTAAAAAATTGCAATGAAATTATTTGCCTTTATGTAACTAAACTATATCATAGAATCATAGAATCATAGAATTATCCAGGTTGGAAAAGACCTTGAAGATCATCAAGTCCAACCGAAGCCTAACCAGTACCCCATCTCTAAGAAAAAAAAAAAAAAAAAAAAAAAAAAAAAAAAAAAAAAAAAAAAACCAACCTCTGCTAAATCATATCCCTGAGTACCACATCCAAACGGCTCTTAAACACATCCAGGGATGGCGATTCAACCACCTCCCTGGGGAGCCCATTCCAGTACCTAACCACCCTTTCTGTAAAGAAGTTCTTCCTAATATCCAACCTAAACTTGCCCTGGCGCAACTTGAGGCCATTTCCCCTCGTCCTGTCACTTGTCACTAGTGAGAAGAGACCTGCCCCACTCTCACTGTAAGAACCTTTCAGGTACTGGAAGACGGCAATAAGGTCTCCCCTCAGTCTCCTCTTCCTCAGGCTAAACAGCCCCAGCTTCCTTAGCCTCTCCTCATAGGGCTGATTCTCCAAGCCCTTCACGAGCCTCGTTGCCCTTCTCTGGACCTGCTCCAGTACCTCCATATCTTTCTTGTGCTGAGGTGCCCAAAACTGCACACAGTACTCGAGGTGAGGCCTCACCAATGCCGAGTACAGGGGCAGGATGACTTCCTTAGTCCTGCTCAGCACACCATTCTTGATACAAGCCAGGATGCCGTTGGCCTTCTTGGCCACCCGGGCACACTGTCGGCTCATGTTCAGCCGTGCATCAATCAGTACCCCCAGGTCCATTTCCTCCACACAGTCCTCCAGCCACTCCGCCCCAAGCCTATAGCGCTGCCTGGGGTTGTTGTGGCCGAAGTGCAGGACTCGGCATTTGGTCTTGTTAAACCTCATTCCATTGGCTTCAGCCCAGCTCTCCAGCCTGTCCAGATCCCTCTGTAGGGCCTCGCTACCCCCAGGCAGATCCACACTCCCAGCCAATTTAGTGTCATCTGCGAACTTACTGAGAGCACACTCAATGCCCCCATCGAGGTCATCAATAAAGATGTTGAAGAGGACAGGCCCCAGCACCGACCCCTGGGGAACACCACTTGTGACCGGTCGCCAGCTGGATTTAACTCCATTTACCACCACTCTCTGAGCCCGGCCCTCCAGCCAGCTCCTTACCCAGCCGAGAGTGTACCCATCCAAGCCACGGGCTGCCAGCTTCTGCAGGAGAATAGCATGGGAGACAGTGTCGAAGGCTTTACTGAAGTCCAGGTAGACCACATCAACAGCCTTTCCCTCATCCAGCAGATGGGTCACTAGATCATAGAAGGAGATCAGGTTGGTCAAACAGGACCTGCCCTTCATGAACCCATGCTGGCTAGGCCTGATCCCCCGGTCATCCCGCACATGCCGCGTGATCTCCCTCAAGACTATCTGTTCCATAACCTTCCCTGGAACCGAGGTCAGGCTAACAGGCCTGTAGTTCCCTGGATCCTCCTTACAACCCTTCTTGTAAATGGGAGTCACGTCAGCAAGCCTCCAGTCTTCTGGGACCTCACCAGTCAACAAGGAGAGCTGGTAGATGATGGAAAGCGGCTCGGCTACCACCTCTGCCAGTTCCCTCAGCACTCTCGGGTGGATCTCATCCGGCCCCATGGACTTGTGGCAGTCCAGCTGGAATAGTAAGTCTCTGACCGTTTCTTCCAGAATCACAGGGGGGCTAGCGTGCTCCCCAGCCGAGACTACCAGGTCAGAGAGAGGAGTACCCTGAGGATAACTGGTCTGACCTTTAAAGACAGACGTAAAGAAGGCATTCAGAACCTCCGCCTTTTCCTTATCCTCAGTGGTCATATGTGATACAATAGATATCTTTCATTCTTATTTTTACCACTGGAGAGGCCTGAACAGGCTATTCATATACCTTCTTCACAGAGTCACCTTTATCTTCTGGTTTGCTGTCTTAGTCAGCTGTTTGAATAAGTATTTTGAGCTACATTTGCTGTCATTCTTTTCATTTAGTACTATCAAAAGTTTCTCTGAGTAAATGTTAACTGGAGAAAATATTGTCATCTGCCAATGCCCTGCTTATCCATTATGCATGTCATTATCAAATGCATTCATTTTTGCAAATCTGAAGAGTAAATCTCGTGAACCATAATGTTAAGGTTTCTGAGAATTAAAGAAAGAATGGGAGCAAGGAACACAAAAGGTCTTTTGCCCCAGAGAGGAGCAGCTTTCTCTGAACTATTCCTAATGCATGTTTATCTAAACTGCTCTTAAGGTCTCCAGTAATAGAGATTCACAATCTTCTCTGGCCATCTATTTCTCCGCTTAATCGTTCTTACCATTAACAAATTCTTCCAGTGTCTAACATAAATGTCTTTTTCTGCAATTTAGATCTCATTATTTCTTGTCACATACAAAATGGGCATGTGAAACAATTCAATCTTTTCCCCTTTTCAGCAATCTTTTATATATTTGAAGACTACTTATCCTGTCTCTACACTGTCTTCTCTCTTGAGCAAGCAATTTCAACTCTCTGATTTCTAGTAGGTCAAGTTTCTACACCCGTAATCACTCTGCTCTGCCTTCAGCTGACTCAAATGTTTCTTGAAACACGATCTGCAGAGGGTGCTCTGGGCTTTAACTATGGCCTCATTCATACCAAATAGAGCAGAAAGACTGTCATGCAACTTAGAGATATTATTCCTGTGTGCACATCCCAGAATAGTATTTGGCTTTTCTGCAAAAGTGTCACTTCATTGATCATATTCATTTCAGGGATCCACTCAGATTGTATTCACCGTGAGAGTTATTTTTCCAGCAGAACTGCTGATCAGCCAGTTGTTTTCTTAAGTCACCTTAGATCTTTCAGTCTGTTTCTACAATGTGTGAAGCTCTTTAAGAATTGTCACCCTTCCAAGCATTTTTTTTTTTTTTTTCAGTTGTTTGGCATCTTCTATCCTAATAAATACACTTTATTTTCCTCTATAGTCCTTCAGTACAAGATTCCAGATGTTTATCTGTCCATTTTATAGTAGTTTAATCTAGCCAATGTTTCCCTTCCTTACTATCACGCTGTCAGGTGAGACATTGTCAGTCACCTCACCAAAGTTAAGACATATAGCATCTACTGCTTCTACCCTATCTACTAAGCACTGTTGCCCTGTCGTAGGAGGAAATGAAGTTATTTTGACAAGATTTGTTTCTGACAAATCCATGTTGGCTGTCACTCTTCTTTTTTGCTATCTTCTAAGGGCTTACAATTTTTTTGCTTGGTTATTTGCTCCAGTATTTTTCTAGGAATTGGAGTTAAGCTGACAAATCTGTCCTTCTTCTCCCTCCCCTTATTTTTAAAGATAGGCACAATAATTGCACTTTCTGGTTTTCTGGAACCTCCCCAGAAGCTTCCCAAGATAACCAGTAATGGCTCTGGGATTGCCCTGACACATCTCTCTCTCCCTCTTCTTCTCTTGTCCTTCAGGTGGATTGCTCAAGACACAGTGGCCATGGAAATATTCAACTAATAGAAGTACTTATCTTCTTTAGCTCCAGCTTTTATTCTTTGTTCATCCTTTTAAAGATTTTAGCCATTTGATTGCATAAATCTTTTTATAGAAGGCAGAAGTGAAAGAACCACTGAAACTGTGGCATGTTTTGCTGTTTTTGTCTATATCTTTTTTTACTCCATTTGCAAGCAAAGAACAAGTCTTTGGTTATTTTTCTTGGATTGCCTGACTGTATAACAACTGTATACACTGGAATCACACTGGATTCCGTTTCTGACTTAGACAATATTCATAAAGCCCATGATTGCTCATGAGGTCTCTGACAAAACCTTTTGAAAATGCCAAAGAAGTTGTGTCAGTTGTGCTTACAATAAATACTCTGTTCTGATGATGTTAAATACATTCATCACTATATTTAAAGACTTAATACATTCCATGCACTAAAATATTTCCATCTAATATCAAAAGGTGTTTCTGAACATATTTCTTCATTTATTTACATTTACTTATAATAATCTCTATAAAACCTATTTCAACAAGCATCAATTTAACTGCATCAATGCATTTGATCAGATGAACATCCTGTTCATAATAAAGACTTCTCAGTAAATAAACAGAAAATACAAATGAAACTTCCATGTTAAAATGCATCCAACTTTATGTCTCAGTTGTTTCTGTACGTGTTCTGAGCTGAATTTTTCTCTGGAATAATGTGTACACTGAAATGTTGCTATGCATATTTATGTGCTCATATAAATTCCACTAAAACATTGTCTAACTGAGGATTTGACCCCATTTCAGCCATCAACTTAACTACATTGATGCAAAGATGCAAACCACTTATAGCAAAGCAGATGTTACTTAGGAGGAAGGAAAACATAACTGAAACAGTTATTTATTTATTTATTTATTTTCTACTCTCTAAATCTCAGTGATTGTGTAAGAAAATCTGAATAGGGAAAGCATACACTTTCTGACAGTTGTTAATGATGTGGAGTGAAACAGGACAGGGACACTAAACTAATCAGGACTATTGGACATTGCTGAGTAGAAACCACTATAATAGTACCTAAACTGTGCAGTGATCCATGTTTCCTAATTCTGGGAGGTAGTTATGTTTAAATGATTTGAAAATAAGTGGACAGAATCATTATGTCTACATTTATAGCTAGGCTGATAGAAATCAGATGGATTTTAGTTTTGCACAGCACTTCATAAATTGACACTGAAGATCCCAATAGAATCTTCACTGCCTGCTTTCTCTCCACCCAATAAACTGTGATTATTGGATCCTGATGACATCTGCTCCAGGGCTCTATTAAAATGAATTGAAACAAACCTACAGAAAATACATGTGGAGACCACCTGAATATGGAAGACATAGTGGAGCTCATCGCCACTGACGTATGCTGTCGAAGGGAGGATGGTCATTGAGCTAAGCTATATGCTGAAAAACAGTGACTAGAAATGCAAACTCAGACTCCAAACTAACTTCAGCATTGCCCAGGATTGCTCCTGGAAGTCCTTTTTTCCTCCTTTTATTTTCAACATTTTCAGAACAGAATAGAGAACTGAGAGACTTCATAACAAAAGCAAGAAATAATAGAATACGAATGAGAAATGTTTGCCTTTTTGTTTAATGCTGCAAATCTGGCTTATTTCTGAAATAAATCTTCTACTCTCACGAAGGAGCAGAGATGTTCTCAGCAGAAACACCTGAAATATCTATCTGCAAATGGATAGGAAAGACATTAATATTATTTTAAGTGATTCTACACTGATTTCTTGCCCAGAGAACAGGACTCATGGTAAAAAGGATGTGAGTGATAGGTATAAATAATAAGATGCTGCTTCACTGCAGTATATAAGTATAGCATAACAGTCAGTGTTTATTACTGTTTCCAGTTCATGCCTTCACAATATGGAATATTCAACTCTAATTCTTGAAGAAACTGTGATTCAATAAGTTCAAGGCATGAGGATCCAGTTCCACAGAATTATTAAGCAGACTTAAACCTCTGAAATAACAAATATTATGTTAACATCAATGTGACTTACAAACTTGGTCTCTGTGGGAAAATGAGTATCTTAAATGGGACTTTTTTTCTCCCTATTTAATAATATTTGGGCTTTCCTCAGTGTATGAACAGAAAGGAAGAATTTCTTGAATTTTTAAGTTGTTCTTTTGAGGTCTGATTTCTTTTAACAAAAGCACAATTAAAAAAAAATCACTTTTTATCAACATTGTTATATTTTCTCCATGTGGTTCACAATGAAGCACTGTGACTGTCAAAGTAGATGAAAAATCAGCCTACAGCTCAGATATTTAGCTTACTATAAGTGATTATTAAAACTATCTAGAATTCCTACTCTTATAACCATCTACCACTTCTGGGACCCATACTACCTAGGCTTGATTGAAGACGTGGTTCTCTCCAAATTCCTGTGTCTTCTGAGGCTTGGATATGGGAATGCAGAGGTTCACACAAAGAGCAGTTCCTTGCTCCAGACATCCTCCCCCTTCTCCATTGCCAAAAACCTGTTCATGTTCCTTTGGCACCATTTTACAATCTTTATTGAAATTAATGAGATTCTTCACTGTTTTCTGTGATGTCTTCTGTGCTAGTGCCATGTCACAAATGTCACATTGTTAGCCTTGCAAGACAAGTAATTTACAGCTCTATAGCTGTTGTATGACTCAGGGTTTTCCAGCTGTTCGTGCTGAGGAGCCACTTAACTGGGATATATATATATCAAAAACCGCACTGGAATGCATCATCTTTCTCATATTGGCTGAAACACTCAGTTCTCTAATCCAATAAAAAAAAACATCTTTTCAATAGCAGGACCTGGAGAAACTCTTATTAGTTTAACCACACGTATCATGCGGTATCTACCTTGTTAGCAATTTGGTGTAATAGACATAAAGTCACTGGAACAGAACATGTTTACAGGGTAAATATCTCCCACTTTGAAAATAAATATCTTGGCTTTGGCTCAGCATTTTCTTAGCAGTGGGAAACTGCTGTCCTGTAACAATGTTCCATTTCACTGACATTCTCTCCTAATGATGTTATAAGTCGAGACAAGTTAACCTCAGAAGGTTCATAAGTTCAATTTTCATTTAGATAAGAATCTAGAAACTTTGAAAGCTTATGAGCCATTATCCCAACTTTGGTTGTTATACTTATTTTCTAACAAGAACTTGTGTCTTTTTCTCCTAACCTCCTGAACAATCTCCCTGTTTCTCATGAGAAGACGTGACTTGCATTGCTGTATGAGGTCCTGAGGAGATCCTGGCTACTGACACTCACCAGTTTTTCAGTGCAGTAGGACCACCAAAGGACTTCCTCTAAATAGTCTTCAGTTCAAGGCTAAAATGCAGCTATTTCCTGCAGCACACATGTTCTAATATTCAGAGGTGGTAGAGAGTTGCTGCCTTGTTTTTAAAGCATTTAGTGTGAGTCATCTAGGTTTTCTTTGTAACTGCCAAGAAAGTTCAGCTGGCACTGGAAGGGACTTGAATTTACTTGACCTTTATGGAGCTTATCTGGAAAGGTTTTATCCTGATTCTCACATTTTCCTCTCCATTAGGTTCATCTACTCCTTGTGTTCTGTAGGAAAGTCATCTTCTGTCCTGTCAGACTATCAAAGTAAAACCCCCTTCTTCTTGGTTACAGTCCAGGAAAATGACAGCCCTGAAACTACATCACTGTCTGTCAATATAATACCTACAGCAAAAAGTGCCTCTCCTCCTTTCTCTAGCTAATGCCTTAACCTTCATTCTTTCCCTCTTCACAGTAACCTTGCAGCCCATATGTCCTTCTGAGAAAATTCAAGAAAGATCTTCCCAGCTGCTTTCATTTCCTGCCATATTTCTAAACTTATTCTTTTAAACTGCACAGTTCAAATCTTTACATTTCTCTTGGCCAAGTGCCCATTCATAGATTAATCACTATTATTTTTGTCCCACACAAAAGTAATAAAATTTAGCAAGATTGGTGATTTGAATGCCTCAATTCCTACCAACCCAGATGGAGAAAAAGAAATTTGCTGAGTACTTCTCATCCTGAGCAGCAAATCTATCAAAGAGTTTGAAACTGGATATCCCCACTAGGGGGAGGCATTAAAATACACTGAGCTTTGGGGAAAATTTAGTCTATATAGCATCTTCTTACTGTTCATTATTTCTTCTAAAAGTTTCTCTCTCTCTCTCTCACTCACACTTCATTCATAGGGATGCATGCATTAATCAAAACAAACAGCTAGTGTATGGGGCACATGGACATAATAGATCTACTTAACTCCAATTAAACCAAGCAGTGGGCAGCGTAACCTCTCTTCCACTGCTTATCAAGCTGCTGTATTGCATACAGATTATGCAAAGGCAGGTTAGCATCTGACCATTCAGTACAGCCTTTAGTACTGAACACTTAGCAGCAGTTCGGGGACTGGGATTTTTGGGTTTGACACTTTGATAGGAAAAAAACAACAAACACAATAGAAATAAGGAAAGTCTTAATGCGGATATCTCCAAATAAAAGTGTGTACTTTTGAAGTACAAGATGTATTCAAAACATCAGTTTTGGGGTCCCTTTTCTAATCCTTAATATCCGTGCCTATAAATTCATAGCAATATTGCCTATGATTTAATGAGAGTCATATGAAAACAACAACAACAAAAACTCCTTATCTTTTATTAAAGCTATGAATTTTCAGGTCCATAAGGCTGTGAAGAAAAGTATGAAAATGTGACTCAATTGTGCCCAGCTGACTCAAAAAAACAGAAAAAAAAAAAAGTAAATTTTATTCTTTGCCTCATGTTCAATGACTTGGCTGAATGCATTATATTATGTCTGCATATATTACACCTTTATAATATATTTCTGTTAGAAGGAGACAGTGTTGGTCTGATGCATGATCTGAGCATTGTCAAACACTGCAACCATGCAACATATCAACAACATCCAAATATTTTTTTATTTCAACTCGGTGTTATTTTTTCCCTACCATCTGACCTCCACCTCTTGTGTTTACTGTGAAATGTGGTTGCTTTCAGCAATGAAGATTCATATACCTGTGGTTATTTTGTCATTTATATGCAGTTCTACAATCACTTGTTTTAATCTCTGTTTTAGGGGCTGTTCTGTTTACTACACTGTAATGATTTTTGAATTAAGCTCTGCTAAAAGTGTTATCACATCAACTATATCTTTGAATATTGAAATGTATTTGTTTGCTTAAACATTGGCTTAGTCAGACAGCACAGAGGATTTGTTTTTAAGTACAGTGTTTGCAACTGACAGATGACTTTTCTCTTGGTGGATTCTAATTACTTGTAACCAAGTGGGAAAATGTTTGCCATTGTATTTATTGACTTTAAAAACTAAGAAAGCAATATTTTACAAAATAAAACAAGAATTAATACTTCATAAACCAGTAGTCAATCTGCAAACCTAGTTGGAAGAAATGGAACTATAAATTTAAAATGATGCCTGTAAGAAATAGATTTCTGTTATGGTATAACTCTTCCCTGCAATACTTCAGGTACAGCATTATACATGTTATGAAATTCTTAGTTGTAATGCCCTGCAGAACACGTAGAGATAGTAATAAAAACAATAAGAACAGTAGCAATATTGAAAAGAGTTGGTTTCAATATGAAAAGAATACAAAGCAATTTCTCATGTCTCCAGGTTTATTCTTGTTCATTTTGTTCCATCTTAGAGTAGAAGAGTTCAACTTGATGGGTCCTACAAAGACCATCTTGTCCAACTGCCTGACCACTTCAGGACTAACCAAAACTCAGCCTCTCCTCATAGGAGATGCCTTCCAATGTTTTTTACTAGCTTTACTTCTCTCCAGCATTTCACTCTATGGCAAGTCTAATGAACTCTGATAATTGGTAGGTGGAGATTTTGAAGTGTTGCACAGTATATATGAAAGTATGGCCAGAAAGTGCTTGTAGTGTGCAGCTCTTTGGTAGAAATCTTTGCTATTCTCCATGTTGATATAAACTTTTAAGTAGTTAACATAACAATATTTGCTTCAATATTTTTTAACACATGCTATACTTTGAGTAACAAATATTGATTTTAATGATAATTGAATATGCTGATCCTAATCAAGAACATGCAACAGAAACCAGACAGAAGGTCCAATAGTTGCAAAATAACTATCTTGCTTGTTCCTTCCTAAAAAGAACGCCTTCCACTCCCAAATTTCAACAAGGAAAACAGAGAAAATGAAAAATACCGTCTTCACGTCAAACAAGATGGATCTCACTTAGGTGAAAAGATGGAGAAAACAAACGCTGATGTCTCTGTCTCAAAGACCAATGGTTTGGTTTTGCTATAAACACAGATCTCATACATATGAGATTACTTCAATGGAAGCTGAGCCTTTTGCAGAAGTTTATCTTTGTCTCACAATTCCCTACTTAAGTGCTTCTTCCAAACTATTCTTTTAAAGCTAACCAGAGCCTGAAATCGCAGAAACTACTTTTGATTTATGAGAACTTTGTAAAGTATTAGAAAGGTATAAAAAATTACTGGTATGTTACAGTCACAAGCAAATCTTGTGTATCACACAAAGCATGTTCTTCATCCCACTGGTGGGAGCTCTGTAGCTTTTAAATCAAACTGAACATTTTAACAGAGAATATACTTCAGGGAACCATCAGTGATATTTAAGACATCATCTGCAATCTAATATAGCAGGATTTGGTAAATCCAGTATATAGTAATTTGTGAGGGAAACTAAGAAAATAACACCTTGAAATAAGTTCATACATGTCCCAGTCTAGCTAAGCACTGGAAAATTATGTGCCACTCCTTCCCCTGATCATTCTGCAAGGATGCTCTGTGTCTTGAGGACCTTCTTGTACAACCTTATACCCTCCTACACCTCTTCTGTGAAGGGATAAGGCACAATAGTACAGCAACAACCAAACCTTTGTTTGCTCCAGTGGAAATATGAGCAACAATTCACATATTTAACTTAGGAAGGTTGGCCACAAGGTAATTAGAAAAGAGAACTGTAATTCAGTTACATCATTATTCAGTTACTCATTATTTATGTTACATTTTTTTCCTCACTGTAGTAAAATTGTATGCTGAAATGTGTTAAGTTACCTTCCCACTAGAGAGGGTCTCATAGCTCTTTAGGATGGAGGTGCACTCAGCCCCAAATTATGAAGTTAATCAAATCCAGATTAATCCTGCAATTTACAGATAGGTCACATTCAAAGTCCACAGGTGTTTTCACACCACAAATTCACTTTCTGCAGTAAAGCTGTACTTTTTCTGTCCTCTCAAAAGAGTATAAAATAAGTTAAAAGGTCTGGGTTGCATATTGGGTTCACTTACTTGAAAAAAAACAATCAATTAATAATCACAATTAATGTAGTGAACTTTACATGCCAGGAATTGTAGAACCACAGAATCATTACAGTTTGAAAAGACTGTAAGATCATCAAGTCCACCTACAACAAATATTGACCACTAAATCTTGTTCCTTGGTATGACAAGTTTCTTCAGTACCTCTGGGTACAGTGACTCTACCACCTCCCTGGCCAGCCACTGTCAGTGCCTCACCACTCTTCTGGAAGAATTTTTTCCAGATATCCAATCTGAACTTCCCTTGATGCAACTTGAGACCATTCCATCTCATCCTATTACAGGAATAGTCCCACTAAAGTCAATGTCATTTTGTACCATTTGTAACTTTTCTAAGAAATTGTCTGGTAGTGGGATCTCTGTTTCCTTGGAAATCACGTGTTGAAATCTTCTGCCTGTGATATCAAAATTACTTTCACAGAAAATACTTATTATATTAAGATACCACAATAAGAATAACCAATAAAGAACAAGGAATTAATAACTCCTAATATTGTTGTTTCATGGGACTAAGGCTGCAGGAGAGGAAAATGGACCAAGCTCTTATTATCAGATATCGCATTTTTATGCTTGGAAACCATTTAATTTCAGTTTCAGTGTAACATTTTTAAATATAACCAGAAGATATGCAAAAAAGTCTATTTAGAAAATGAAATAACAAATAAATGTAAAATAAGTTTCCTACAAGAAACATTTCATTATTATTCTGAAGGCAAATTAATTTTACTAATATCAGTCAAGAGGAAGCATGTGATTTTTTTTTTATTTTCTTTGGGCATAGCCATATCATTAAACACCACAGAAAATTCTCCTGTGAACTCCTGTCTGAAGAAAGCTTGTTTTGGCTCTCTCAACCCAAATCCCTGACAGAAGCAAGATGACTCACAGAGTCCAGTCAATTGGCCTAAGTTTCCTCACAGTTCCCATAGTTGTGGATATGGGAACCATAGTGGTGTTTAAGCACTTCCAATTCGTGAGAATTCAGACTCAGATACGACTATAAACTTAACAGCTGCCCAAGGACTGTCTACATAATTCAAACACCCTGCCTCAAAAACAACGGATGTAATTGGAGCCCAGTGTGAAAAGGGTGACTTATTCACCGCTGCCTTTTATCCACAACGTTTAGATTCAAAGGCATGACCAAGGAAGATGTCTTGCTGAGGCCAGCTGCCTGGATTTGTGCCAACAATTTACATTTTCCTACATTTCTTGTTGGAGAAAAGGTTGGTACAACCTCTTATGCAAAATTCATAGCATATAGAGAGCTGGTCAGTGATTTTGTTTGCCTTAAGGAAAAATAACTACAGAAATTAAAGGAACGCAGAAATTGGGAACTGTTTGCTGTATTTTACAGATTTTTCAGGCACAATACAAAAAAATATTACCAAATAGATGCATTCCATTTCACTGAAAATAGCTTTCTATTGAAAACGCTTCAAAATGCTTTAACTGCTTTAATTAAATTCCACCAGGAATAATTTTAGAAAAAGCTGCTTTTTAGCTGCAGAAAACTACATTAATGGATACTTAAATGCTCTAATCCTTCTCGTGCACCTAAAATAAGAAGCATATCAGATGATCTTCGGTGAAACAAGAATAAGTTTATATATTCTGTCACGTACACTGCTTATGTATACGAAATGTACTGTGAAAACAATGCCATGGAAATGCAGTTAGAAATTGATAATTGCTACTGGAATTTTCTGGCCAAATGTCTATCAGACCTCCAGCATCCAGTGGCCTCCAGTCAGCAACCAGAGATGAAAAAAGGAGATGACAGAATAGCAGAACACCTCCTGTACTCCAGAGTTGAGTGTTTCAGCAAGACAGATGTGATGTCTTGAGATTTTATATAGCTTGAAAGGCAAATTTCATCTCTAACTGGATAGCTTCCAAGACATGATGGCGGATATCTCTCTGCTTAATTTTTTCTCCAAACTAGGACTAGCAGACTCAATTTTTTGGAGCAGTTGCCTTCCAGGCATAATCTTTCTGTGGGAGATTGGTGAAAACAGAGGTTATAGCTCTTACAGATTAATTTTGCTTGGTGTTGCAGTGCCCTCACAGTTTGGGAAAGAGCACACAATAACCATTCTCAATTGTCATGTAGAAAAGTAGTTCAAGTTGGGAAAAGCAGAACAGTTCTTTCAATCATTTTAATGGGCGAGGTAATTTTGTCTTCTTCCAAAGGATTGTGGCTAATTTTCAGTTTGTACAGATAAACAGAGTGAATGAAAAGTTCAATAGGAAGACTCAGAAGCTTCCTCTTTTTGGCACATCGCAAAGGTGAAAGTATTTCTAATCATGTCCAGAAAAGAACAAATTAACTCTGTTCTTTAATTAATTAATTATGAGGCCCTGAACCATGTCCAGATAATAGTGACCCGAGCAGGTGAAGAGTCTGGAGCACAAGCGCACCACACTTAGGGGGAGTGGCTGAGGGAACTGGGATTGTTCAGTCTGGAGGAGGCTCACAGGTGACCACTTTACATCTCCCTGGAAGGAGTATGTGGCAAGGTGGGAGTTGGCTTCTTCTCTTGTGTAACAGTGATGAGACAAGAGGGTACAGGCTTAAGTTGCACCAGGGGAGGTTCATGTTGGATACTTGGAGAGAATTCTTCTAATTAAGAGTAGTGAGGCATTGGCACAGGCTACCCGGGGAGGTAGTGGAGTCACTATTTCTGGAGATGTTCAAGGAAAGGGGAGATGTGGCACTCAGGGACATGGTTAGTGGGAATGGTGGGTCTGCATTGGCAGCTGGACTAGATGATCTTACAGGTCTTTCCAGCCTTAATGATTCTATGAGTTCAGCACAACTGTGGGAATAAAAACATGCCAAGTTAATATATAGCCCCTCTAACAGTGAGCATGGGATATCAGTTATCTGCAAGCAACATGCAGATTTCAGCAGAGCAGGACTTACTTTTAGGTGTGCTGATATACTTCGGTGCAACTTGGCACCTCTAGTGCAGCACTCTGGTGGCACAAAGCAATTAATAAGGGAGGGGAAAAAAAGACTCATGATTTTCAGAAAGCAGGTATTTCTCAGCAGACTTGATTCCCAGCCTGTTGGACTTCAATGTGGAAAACAAGACATTCAATCAAATGCAGTTATGTAAGTGAAGCTTTTTTAGAACTCTCCATATACAGTATAAGATCTACAGGCAGAGCACGTTAAGTGCTTGGAAACTGCAGAAGATGGATATGGACACCTAAGTCTAACAGGAATTAAAAGAAGGGCCGGTATAAAGAGCGTAAGATGTAAGTAGCAAGGTTTATAGGGAGAAGTAATATCTTTTATTAAAATAATCTGAAATGTTGGAAAAAAGCCCCAGCAATTGTTCCAGGACAAAAAGTCAGTTAAAGATTGTCTGTTTCTTTTCACTCCTACCAGGTTTTCTAAGAAAAAACATTACTTCTGCCCACAAGTACTATCTCTCTTCTATGCTTAGACAATTACTTAAAACAAGTTATTTGTGTTCATTCGAGTGCTTTTAAATAATGAAAGCTGCATTCTCTGCTTGCAAAGATTGAGTAAGGATTTCCACTTAGAGTAATAACTGAGGACAGTCTCTTGAATAGGGCTGGGATCTGCCCTTTGAAAAGCAATTGGGAAAAAAAAAAACAGGTTCAAGTGAGTTTACAAAAACTCATTTTTCAGGATGAGTTTATTTTCCTCTAGGCAAATAATAATTTTCACATACCTTCATTCATCTTTTGAAGGTGCTGCTCCTCACAAGAGAAGGCCAAAGAAAGTAACCCTTACTCTCACCCAGAGAAACTCAAAGCATTTTGTAGAGATTAATTAATCAAGTTCTGATGTCCCTAGCAGCTTTACAAGTGTTTTGCAAGTGACACCATGGTAACAGAAATGCTGAAACTCATATTTCAGAGAACGTTACACAAGAACAACAGGGCACAAAAGAGCATACTCTCCTTTCTCCTTCTCATGTTGCTGATTCGGTTTCCAAAGTTGTAGGGAAGATCAAATCAAGATTCCAATAAGAAACAGGAAACTTTACATGTTAGTAATATTTTTCTTTATTTTAGTTTATTTTCTCCAACTTTTTAAGGTGTTTTTTTTTTTTTTTTTTATCAAGACAGGCTGAAAATATACCAGTTGACAGTGACAACTATTGGGATAGATTTTATTTACCTTTCCGTATTTACCAAGCAGATGACCACATCTGAGTTAGTTACCATATACTCTCCCTAGCTTTAATGGTGAGGTACAGACACAGTTAGGCTGCAGCTAATATTAATCTGTTCTAAACATTTATTTTCAGAAGAGAGAAATTGCATCCAAGAAACATCTTTTCCTTCATTTTCTATAAGGGTGGTGAAGAGTAGAGTTGAAGAGCTCAGATACTTTCTGTATACTGTAGATGAATACATTGATCAGATGTATCCAATCCTCTACTGCCAAACTATATCAGCCCATCAAGGCATGATTTCTTCTTTGCAGCTCAAGCCCTTTTCATCTGCTCTGTCTGTGGTATTCAAATGTTTTATGCACGCTATGTCATCCCTCTGAAAACCTCATGAATGTTATCTTTTATTTATGCCCTCTGAATTGCTGCTGATTACATTATGGCAATGTCTTGAAGGCTCAAACAAGATCAGGGCCATCTCTGCTAGGCACTGCCCAAGCAGAGTGGGTGCATCAAAGGCAAGGATCCAATATTTCTGAGTTAAGGATATGTCCCCAATTTCACACACTGTTAATAGCAGTTCTTCACATCTGCTCCCCTGACCCCATAGAAAAAAAAGCCTGGTGCACAGGTCATACAGGAGAGTAACAATTCGCAGGCAAAAACCCATGTGTGTGGCTGAGGGTAACAACGTTGATTTGCCGTGACACAGGTGTGAACAGCAGCTCCAATACTAAAATTGAGACCATCCCCAACAGAGTAAGCGAAAAGATCAGATTGTGTCACACTACTATTTGTGAATAGGAAAAACCAAGGCACAAAGTGATTGATCATCCCACAAAGTCAATGGCAGAGACTAAAACAGAGGTAATCTCTTAACCTGCAAGACATCCCTTGAATGTACAGATGTTTTATTATTTGGTATTAAACACCTTGCCCACAACCATTTTGCAGCTGAGACAGAGCTATAACCCAGGAATTATGACAGAGTTTTAGCTGAAACTTGAGAGTTATAAAACCTTCACACCTGTGGGAAAATGATCTAGAATGTATCAAAAAGTACTCAATTCCTGCATTTGATTTGAGAACTGAAAGTTAGGACAGAAATATATATATCTGTAAGTTACTTAGATATCAGCCAAAAAAGACTGCTTCCGTAAAATCTATGCTGGCATGTTAAAATGTGGAGCTCAGAACTGTAGCACGATCTATTTTGCACAGACATTGACGACTCCTGATATTTGATTGTTTTATTACTTCCATCTGAACTAACCTTCGTTACTTGGATTTTACAAATTTAAGAACTTGCCAGAATGCTTGCCAGTTAAATAAAGGGCATAGCTAAGGTCTCCAAACATCTGGTCCAAATACTTAATCATCTTGTTGCATGAAGGCTGGTATTTTTAAATCGTACTGTGATTGGATCTGCATATTTTTTTTTTTTTTTCACAAATTGGTATTTAAACCTCAAAACCTTTAGCTAACTACATCTGTCATTGATATTTTATTGTTTAATTTCTTTTTATAGAGCCAAATTACATCTCTCCCACATACAGCCTGCACTTTACACGTCTAATTTGTCGACATGTTCTATAATGATAATTTCATTGATTTAGAAAGTGACATTATGAGCAACATATGTTCAGTTTAGCAGTAAACCTTGTTAAAGCAATAATGTCCCATTCTTCCCTACACCCTCCCCAAATTCAAATATAACCCACATTAGGAGCCAGCTGAGTCACTTAACTGCCTTGATTTTTGTAAATATAGAAACCTGCTAGCTGTTTAGCTTTACACTTTGGCTGCATATATTTCCTACTTTGGGTTGCTAGGAAAGGATAATGCAGCCATGAATTATGTTACAGTGCAGTGTCTAAAAGCATGATGTGTGTTAATTTCCTTTGGAAAAGACACTTGGAAGACAAAATTGCTGTCTTAAAAAGAGAAAAAAAATATATACAGGCCATCCACATAAAAATAATGTAATTGAGGAACATCAATTCATAGACAATAATGAGAAGCTGCCCTATTACTTTCTTCCAATTATCTGTAATATAGTTATGAAGAAACAAACCTATTTTCACATTACTTCTGAAACAGCTGAGTAATAAAAAGGAATTATTTTTATAGACTCCAGAGCTACTTGAATGCTCTGCCATCTGTACTGGTGTAGGGCCTTTCCCCCAAAGTGTTCACAAATTGACTATATTTGGAACTGTTTAAAAAAAGAGTTCAACATTAGCAACATTTAAACTAGAATCTCAATTCAGTTGCTGCAAAAGTATTTTAGAAATACTTTACAAATCACTACAAAAGTTACTGAAGCCTATAATTCAATTAAGTAAAAAAGGCACCGATCTCTACTGAAGAATGTAAAGAAAGAGAGTAATAATAAACAGGAAGCTAAACCTTACTTTGATTTTGAAATAGGAATCCACATTAGAAATAGCCAGAGAGAGCAATTATTTCAGTGTAGAGGTCTGAGAAGAGGTCTGAGTCAGGAGTCTCATCAACAATGATGTCACCTCCATGTTGTGAACATGCTTGACCTCTGCAGATCACTTTCATCCATAGGTCAAGTGTCAAGAATCAAGAACTAAGAGCTCTGTTCTGCTCTTGACCATCCCACTCACCCTGTGGTCACATGCATTAAAAAAAAAAAAAAAAAAAGCCACAACCAAAGAATTCCTCTTTTGATTTTCGACATTCCAATTCCCTCCAAGCAATTTTTTAAGGATCAGTGTTGGAATATACTTCATATGTGAAAATCTCTTTATATCATGAACGCTTTTCCTCTATGGCTACATTTTCACTGTAAGTGGGTGGTTAGTGAGTGGAATAGATGGGGACTATGCTTCATTCACCATCTGGAATAATTTGAAAAGTTTTTTTCCTAAGAATTTTCAGATTTTAGCAATGAGATTTGAATGGTTTAATAGCAAATATAGTTGGGAATATTTATCCAGATATAGGTTGTTACACATTATTCGTGTTGATCAATTTTCAAGTGTATAATATCATTTTTCAGTGAAATTTTAATTCTTTTCTTTCTGACCTGCTACATTTTTTTTTCAATATAAGGTTTATAAATATATATATTAGAAGATATTATCACTAGATAAAAAGAGAGCCAAATACATGCAGGCCATACCTGTCCTTTTTGTGAAGAATCAACTATAAACACTAGCAAAAATAAATCAGAGATTTCTTTCTACATTTATTCTGAAATTAAGCATTTCATTAGAATAGAATGAAGATAAAATATTCTTTACAATGAAAGCAAATGACATTCTTTGTGGAATGAGGAAAGGACAAAAAAGCGTTTTTACTCTGTATTAGCTAAAACAAAGCAGAAACTTGCAGGGACAAGAGTGTTTGTTTTGTTTTTTTCTTCACACTGAATACAGGTCAGTCTTCTAACAAATTTATCTTTTCTTAGTTGGGTAAAGAATCTGTCTATTCCTTAGTAAAGATGAGGCTTTGGGAAACAGAATGTTTTTCTCTTAGTTTAAACCAGAAAAGAACATAACTGAAAGAAAAAAAAACTGTTTCTATCTGGGTTCCTATATATTTAAAAACTTCTTAGCCACCAGTAAGAAGGGTTAAGTTTTCCCTGAGATATGGTATACTGCAATAATAGAAACATGATATGATTACATTGGTGACATTAATAACTTTTCAGTTGGGCAGCTGCTTTTCTCAAAAGATACCATATGTACGGTTGAACTAGCTTTGGCTTCTCTGTATTAGCATACAGTTTCACTAGCATAGAGCCTATTATTAGTAGTATTATTATTATTTAAACAAATAAAGTGCTAAAATACAACTTAACAACAGGTAAAAATGAGTGATTTCATTCTTCAGGTGTATCTGAAGAGTAAAAGTTAATCATGACAGACACAAATACTCATTCCTTATCAAAAATGATGGACGTAACAGACTGATGACACTGTAGTTTAGTGGACAGCACATTCCATTACAAATTATAAACCATCTCTATTAGATTGTAATGGGCAAATTGCCTCAGTTTCTCCCTTTTGAATGACACTAACACTTAATGAATTACCAAAACACTTAAGAGTGTGTTGGGATCTGCGGGCCTCCTCTTGGATTCTGTTTAACTGGAGCTCTTGCATGTCTACAACTTAACCTCACAAGATGGATGCTACTGCTTGTACAAGACAAATTAAAACTCCTTTCTTGTTGTTTCAGATAGAAGAACAGCAGAACTATGAAAGTGTGTTTTTTTCAAAGGCATCGTGTCAGGCACTGTAATCTATCTGCAGTATACTAAATTCTCCTGTAAAATCCTAATTTTTACTGCAGACTAAACACTACAATGGAAGACAGATTAAAATTTGCTACAGCAAAGCCTTTTACCCCAAGACAACTGATTAAAATCTTGGCTTGATAATGAACAGGATGCATTCCACCTGAAACCTGTCAATGAGTTCTGTGTAAAATGAGTTTAATGCACTTACCATGAGTTTCACTAAGTTGTGTTCCCGATACCAAATACACTAATATTTGCAATCTAAATAGTGAACAAAATGGATCAAGAGATTAATTTGCTTTTCACATGAAGACTGAAATATTAGCTGAGGCTTGCTGAAAAAAGTTTGGGGAAGAAATCTAACATCCAGCTCTGAAAGCATTTGGTCACTTTGGTGAAGCACCGGTGGCATTTTGCAGCCATGATGATTTGGAGACTAGAATGAGAACAAGCAAGAGAAGAAGTAATCTTTTATTTGGCAAAGCGGTACATTTCTTCTTGCCTTTGGCTTTAACAGCTCCATAGTAGTCTTACTATTGAAGCATCCTGAGTCTTCCTTTTTTCGTGTCATAGATATTTGTTTTGTCAAGCAGAAGGGCAACTATACGCAGAAATGTTTGCTGGAAGTCTCCTGAGATCCCATCATTTTCCACTGGGTGTGTTACAAAACAGTCTCATCTAAGATACTATGGTCATCTGATTTTCTCATCTCATCACAGGAGATAATATTGCAGTCCCTTCAAAGTGAGCTAGATTTCAAAGCCGCAAAATCCCATCACCAGTCAGTGGGACCCTGTTTAAACTCCTTCACTGAACAGTATCTTTATAGAAGGAGAAAAATTCTTCAATGGGCTTACTGTTTGTTTGATGAAGTTATCTAAACAGGAAATCTATTCATTACACTTTGAAGAATATGGCTCCAAGTCTCCATCATATATCTTCAAAGAACGTGTAAAATGGAGTGCTAGAGGGGGCTCTTGGGAGCTCTGGTTTAAGAAATCCTCCTCCACCTCAAGAGTTGGTGTGATTTTTCTGCCTGATGGCATCCACCCCCTCTTTGTCTACAGCAAACTCTTTGCCAGAGAAAAGTTATCCTTGGGGTTCTGTAAAAAATACTTCTGAAGAATATATATGTATATTTTCCTGTTAGAACAACCACACCACAGAGAAGGATTTTGCTTCCCAGCTCACTTTCAAAATGCATAAGTGAATTAAGCAGTATTATTTACTGACATATGAATGCTGCTCTAGCTCTGCCTGCCTAACCTAAGGGCCAATTTCCCAAAGTTGCTGGACCACAGTGTTAATTCAAGACACAAACCACAAACTAAATATTGCAAGTTCTCATTACTCTCCTCCTCAGCTATTCCTTGCTCTTTCCAGTGCTGTACACTGGCCAAACAACATTTTGTCTTCTCAGATCACAGCAGATTTCATACCTAAGCAAAATGACTGTTTATTTGGGGATTAGGAACACAGCTTAATGGAGAAAGGATTTTGAACAACCAGATGCATGCATCTGCACCATCAATGCATTTCATCCATGTCCCAGTGGCTAGCAACCCATGGCAAGGGTTGGAGCTCAATGACCTTTAAGGTCTATTCCAACATGAGCCACTCTGTGAGTCATAGTTGAAGTACATAGATTTCATTTGGTAGGCAAGTCGTGCATTTGTATCACAGATCTACCTCAGTTTGAGATCTTGTGTATGCATCTGAATGTGTTGTGCAGAAATTCCTTAAGAATATTAGTAAGACATTAGCAATGAATAAGCATAGCCTTTTACTGATTTATTTATTTTTTCCTGTGATATATCTACAACTCCAGCTCAAAGATTCTTCATGACATGCCTTTTTTTCTTAATAGTGGCTAATATACATGTAGATAACTTTCACCCAGAGATCACGTGGCATACAAATTTCATTATCAGCAAAATGTGTATTGGTTGGACTTTTTAAGACTGTCAGCTTGAAACATTTCAGACAAAGCATGTTTTCATTAAAAAAAGTTAACAACTCAAATTTTTACTTCAGGTCTTAGCCAAATTCTTGTGTAATGCTTAGTTCCAATCAACTTATCTGAGTGCTTTGTACTAGAAATCTACAGTCAGATCAATTTGAACTCTGATCTACTGAGTTTCTCCAGATAAATTTACTTGAGACCAGATCCCTTTTAGACAGAAGTCTAGTAAGAATAAAAGGAGCAGTTGGAAAAAAAGATGTAGATGCTTGGAAATTTGCTATTTTTATCTTTTATCCCTTACACATTCCTGGCTGATACGAAGAAGCGCAATAGAGGAGAAGGAATTTTAAGTGAGCCCTTCTGTTGCAGGACTGAGTCTTACCCTGAGTGGAATTTTTCTGCCAGTCACTTGAAGCTGTAAGTAGAGTTTGAGTAGCCAGCTAACAAGATTTAGTGCATGCCTGCATGCATGGCTAGGGACAAATATAAAATTGCAAGCACTTACAAATAAGCTTTTAGCGTTTGTTGTTGTTGTTTGTTTTTTTTTTTTTTTTTTTTTTTTTAAATCCATAAGGATCATTTGATGCAAAGCATCTATATACCAAGAGAATGACACAAATACAGCTTTTCACTTTCCCAGTCCTTTGACTGCTTTGTCCTTTGGGGTTCATTGACAGTTTCTCTGCTACTTTAGTCTGTCTGCAAGAGGACTCTCACACTAGCAGAAGAATGCTTTTAATTTACCTATACATTTCCTTGTAATATTTTATATTTGTAAAGTGGAAGATTTCCTTTCTAGCCCATCAAAAAGTTCTGTAATATGTGTGCTTAAAAGGAAAAGTCATCTCAGGGTACTGCTTTGATTTCCAAACTTCAGCATGTCTGTAAACAGAAGCTCCATGATATTTTTTGAGGTATATATATAAAAACATATGTGTATCATGTACATAAATGCACACACATATGTAACACTTTACTAAACATTTATTATTTGATACTTGTATATAGACTGTTTTTAACTTCCAAGCTTTTATATCACCATGTTACGTTAAATCCAAACAAATAATATTTTAATATTTGTGGACATAAGAGAGAAACCTAGGCTTGCCTAAATCCTTCTGAATGAAAGCTTTAATTTACATATTTTCAAAGTGACCACAAATAAGTCAGTTTTCACATCAAGTTATTTTTTGTTTCTTGTCAGATTTTTCCCTTGTGTTCCCTGCGATGTTGGAAAAAACTTATAATTGAGATCCAGCAGGGTTGTCTTTAAAAGATTAATGTCCTAGATGTTCCATCACCTCACATCTAGCAATGATGGTAGCACAGCCCAAGAAAAACCAGATTAGATCTTGTCTGCTTATTTTACATCAATCCACCCATCCCTGCGTGCCCACTAAACATTCCCTCAGTGCCATGTTTTTTGAACATCCCTAAGGACAGTAACTCCATCACCCCTCCCTGGGCAGCCTGTTCCAACCCCTAATCACTCTTTCCAAGAAGAACTTTTTCCAAAAACCCAACCTAAAAAATAGATTACTGTGTTGGTTCTTACAGAATAGTTGTCTGCAGATTAATCACAGTCCAAGGAATTGCAGAAATCAACACTCAGAAGACAAGAAATCCAATTGCTTTGACATACTGCTTTTGGTCTACAGGTACTTTGGTAAAGGCAGAAGAATTTAGTGAGTGAAATAGGATGCGAGCAGAAACCAAAACATATATACAAACCAATAGGGTGAGGAAAAAAACCTCCTGGCATTTTGTTTTGCTTTTCCAACTGCAGTATCCCTTGGGTGAAAAACAAGTTGCAATGGACAGAAGGAGGAAGCCAGCCCATGAGTCGCACATGGGTTCCCCTCCTATGGCTATGAAGCCCTTCCTCTGGAAGGGAATAGTATTATACACAACCTATCAAGTCCCACGAGAATCAGTGTAGATTGGCCTTCCCAAAAACTCTTAGCTCCTATCTAGTCTGAATCTATGTGGGAGGTGTAAGGCCACAGTTGGTGCCCAGCTCCTATAAACTTTTTTTTTATTTATTTATTAAATCATCCTTTGCTTCTTTTGTCCCTTCTTTAAGGGACCCTTCCAACTTAAACGATTCTTTGACTTGTTTTCCTCCCATTTACTAACCACTGAAACACACAGTGAAATTGCTTTCAATAAATTTAAATGCTCATTAATTAAACACGACCTTCTTAGTCTAAAAGTAAATTGAAAAGATGTCTTGAGCATCAAGATGGATTTATACCTGTAGGACATGCTAAGGAAATCTAGTGTTATTCCTCGCAATACTGAAATCCCTGTAGACGATAAGTTCTCCATCTCATGGATATACTTACATTCCTCATACATTTTTATATGTCAGCAGCTATCTAAATTCTAGGATGTTTCTTGAATTAAAGAGTCATCTTGTATTATAATATGTGTACATTGTACTTCATATTTCCTCAGCAAAGTAAACTAAAACTGATGTAAGGCTACTACATATTAGGATATAATTTTTTTATTTTTTTTTATGTATACCAGTGGATTTTGTAGAAAAGTATTCTGCCATCTTCCAAATTAGTAGGAAAAATGATAAATGATATATTTTTTTGCATATCCATAAGGAAGAAAAACACAATGACATGATTTTTTATCTGTGGGTGACCTATAATGAAATGACTCAGAATGAAAATTTGTTATGTGCTTTCAGATAAGGGACAAAAACCTAAAAGCTATTGCTGAACCAATTTATTCATAAATCTGAGACAGTGTTCATTCAGACAGCTTACTCCCTGCCATCTTCCTATGACAATCTACCCTCATCTTTGTGTTCTGCACACTGCCATGTTTTCTCAGGGTTCTCACAGCAACACATTATTGTTTATATATTCAAGGCGACGTTTAACACAAACTGTCTGAAGTATTGTGGGAAGATTATATACAGATCAGCCACAATTCAGCAAGTATTTAGGTATGTGGAAGCTTTGAAGATTTACTTTGATCAGCAGGCTTATACTAAAGCTTATAAAAAGAAAGACTGCCAGCATCTGTAGTAAGTATGCACCAAAACAGGGAGTGGTTACGACACTTACAGATTATGCCCTATGAAGCCAATGTAGATATTAAAGAGTATTTATGGTTTTTTGTTTGTTTGTTTGTTTGTTTTTTCCATAAACAGTAGATATTACTGAGTAATGACTTGGCAAGCACAGACTGATTTTAGCATTTTTATTTTCCATACAGCAATTTAAATTTGTAGAGTGTCTAGGGGTCTGAGAATAGATCCTTAATAAATCATAAAAAAAACCAAACAGTAAATATGAAATGAATGGAAGCTGTAAAAAGTAATATAAGAACAAGATAGAACATTACTGATATAAGACCCAGTATAAGTAGTAACTAAAAAATAAAACTAAAAATCTTTGAAACAGTGCACAAGCATAAGCATAGCCAAACTTTCAAAATACTGCCTGAGATTTACAATAGGTTTTTACCAATTTGATTACAAATCACACTGCTCACTCTATATCTCCAACATTTCTAAAGAAATATTGGGTTTTCCATCCCTCAGACTGATTTGAATCATAACGTCCAGAGCAGGACAACAGCATGTTATGCTATTGCAATGGTCAGTTGTCAGAGTCCAGACTACAGAGAGCTTCTTTTCAAGGTGTTTTCTTGGTCAATGCAGACTTCTGAATATTTTAAATTGTAAAGTATTTTGTTTTTGTTAAAACATAAGACAAAGAATGCTTTGCTGAATCTTATATTTACATCTCTGCATACATCTCGCATGTAAGTTCAAAGCAACGAATGCCATGAAAATACCATCGCTAAGGATCTGATTTATTATTCGTCTAGAGATGCTGAAGACCACTGATAGATACAGCATAGCTCTTCTTCCTTAAATGATGTTTGGGAAGGGGTAGATCCTGGATGCACCCCTTCCATTTACTCAGGTGCATTGCATACACCTTAGCTCCCCTGGGTTGGCCCTGACTTCCCACCAGGAGCTCAGTCACTGCTTCAGGCTGTGACTTAGTATTTGTGCCACACTACCACAGCTGACCACGATCTGAAACTACAACAAAAGCTAGCAATGGGCAAATATCTTGATTTTCTCTTAGGTGTGTAAGACAGCAATTGAATCTTAGATACAGGTGACACTGGCACAGGCTGCTCAAAGAGGCTGTGGATTCCCCATCCCTAGAGATACTCAAGGCCTGCTTGGACTGGGCCCTGGGCAGCCTGATCTGTTGGGGGGCAACCAACCCATGGCAGGAACTGAATGGTTTTTGAAGTCCCTACCAGTCTAAGCCAGACTATGATTCTATGACACAGTCATAGATGTACTTTGCAGTAATTTGAACAAATCAAGGAGAGACTTAATTTCTACTGCTGTTATTTTAAAAATACTAACCAAGAATTGTTTTTAATTTTGCATCTACTCTTAGATTTAAACTCATGATATCCTGTTAAGAAAGAAAAGTGTCTTTTCCACTACCATAGCTGAGCCACATATACAAATGAGAAGACTGAGGAATTCATCTTGTCATTTTAGCTGTTAAAATATTTGATGTTTCTTTTGAGGTAATTGCATAGGCTTCCCTTATAGCTGATAGAGAGAGACAAACAACTTCAGAAGAAAATAATTCCATCTGTATCAGACATGTATTCTAGCAAGGGATCAGCTGTCCTGGCAGAAAGCTTAGATTGCTTGTTTACTCCAGATACTGTCTTCTATATGGCTGAAGTTAGATTAAACAAATCCTAACCGAATGACTATAGAAGAGAGATAATGAAGGTATGTAAGCACACAGTTCTGACAAATGCTCAAAGAAATGCTGAAAGATTAAAGAGGCAGGTTTTAAAAATACATTAATCCTTCAGTTATGGGAGTCCTAGGTGTTAAGTGTAGAAAAACTTGTGAGAAATTTAAGAGAGAAATTGATGTTTTATAAAGTTGATGATGCATTTTAACAAGCTATCATCTACAAATTATCAGAACTGACAATGTCACTAAAAAGTATTTTCAGCTCTGTATTTTTTTGTACTAAAAAATTAAGAAAATAAATGTAGGAAAACATATTGGAAAGACTTAGAACCCCTTCTAATTTGAGTAAGAAAATTCAGTCAATTAGTCAAAAAGGTAAAGAACACTGTACTGGTAATTAGACAATTGAATTTAGTCAAGCTTTTCACAAGTTTCACACTTTCTTCATTATTATCTTCTGGTAAACACTATTATCATCAAAGGTCTGATACAAAACAGGAATTTTGTTGTGCAGTATATTTTAGCAAACAAATATAATTATCTGCAGTACTTTCAGATTTAGAGCACCAGTAGCATACATGCTATATTAGGTAGCTTTATTTTAACCTGTTTTCCATCTCCACTAGCAAGAATTGCTCTTTTTAAGATTCACTAGGTAGTCTAATGAAAAATAGACTTTTTTTTTTTTTTTTTTTTTTTTTTTTTTTTTCTTGCTGGTATGGTTGCTGCCAGGAAAAGAAAACATCATGATACAAAACAGATTTTTTGAGAATTCTTCAGCACTTTCAATGATATAAGAGGACTGTCATTAGAAGCACTGACTAAAGCTGAGAAAATGCCATTCCTTGTATACAAAGTAGATGTTCTGCATGCAATTACAAAAAAAAAAAAAAAAAAAAAAAAAAAAAAAAAAAGAAAAGTACAAAGGCTTTCGGTATTCACTTTAACGTGCTCAGTTAGATAGAAAATGATCAAAGGCACACCAATAACTGGATCAACCACAGTGTCTAACTAATGAACTGCACAAGTATAAAAGCCGAAGCATTCATAGGGAAAAAGTCAACATTTAACTATAAATTAATAAATCATGCTGTTTGGATGTGGTGGTGATTCACAAATAAGATTTTATTACTCAAATTTATCTTCTCATTTACATTCAAATGTATCCTAACACCTGAAGCTACTCAAGAGTTATCTCCTGAAATCTTCCAAATTTAGCAGGGCATAGGATACATCACTTAGACAACATATGCATGGTAGTCCTCTCTCTAAGACAATGTACCAGAAAGGCTGAGTTTAGAAGACAGTGTTTTTCTCTGTGTCAAACCTGAAGTAAAATTTGGAAAACAGAGACTTCTGAAAATGTTTTTTTGAAGAGGAAATGGAACAGTTTAGGCACAGGTTGATCTGTGTGGAACACTGTATGTCGGATATAGGATTTTAGCTGATTTCCTACTACTAAGACAGAAGTTGCCTTCACTTATTGTCCTCAGTGGAGTTTGAGATCACTGGTTGGAGAAGCACACACAAGTTACAATTGATCAGTGGATGGAAAAGATTTTTTTAAATATATAACCCTTTCTGGTATACTGCTTTGTAAAGAAGTCCTATAATTTCATTATTTTCTCTAATTTTAAGTCACCATTGACATTCACAGTACCATGTGTATGTATGAAAATCTTACATATGTATGTCCCTGGATCAAACTAGATGTTTGTGTAGATAATTATAGATAATTATTTGGTACAAGTGGTTTTGGAACACAACATTAATTAATAACAGTGACAGATACTTCTGAGTATAGTACTTAGTGCAAATAATTCAGAAAGAAAAGCTGTTAATATCTAAATAACACATGAATAAGTGGCAGTTGTAGACCACTGAAGAAATGGAAGATTTTGGCTTTGCTGTTCTTGACTGTTTCATAAACAGCTGCTACCTTCAGCCCATAACCTCTTAACTATCCCTCAGGTTGTGTGGACTCCAGACTAGAGTATAAAAGCCCTTTACCTCTCTCATCAGATTGACTCTTGCTCTCTATCCAAGGACAGGCCACTGTAGGCTGTGATGTAGGAAGATGCTAAAAAAAAAGTCTACCAGTCCTGGATGTGAAACAGATTATTCAGCATGCTTTGAGTCAGTGGCTTGCAGAGTAAGAGCTCATCTTCATCTCTCTCTCTCTAAAAGAATTATAATTAAATGTTCTCTTGTTCCCCCCCTACTTTTCCTACCCATGCTATAAGTTCTGTACAGAAAGCACTAATCTGTGTGTGTGCTGTTATAGTACCTGAAAATGAATAGAACTTCAGGTTTGCTGTAGTACCAGTGTTAATGTCTTGCTTGTTGATGTAATGAACTAATGCTGTCCAAGGCAAAGAAACAAATGAGTAACATGTCATTGTCCAGATAGGTTCATTCCTTGTTCATATTTTAATACCTAATTCCAAAACAAGTGGCAAAATGAAAATTTTGCTCCAATCTCTAACCTACATCTTCAATGGCCTTCAGCAAAAGACAGAAGCAGAAGTAAACCATTCTTCCAAATACTTAGGTTGCCCATGGCGGTCTCATTGCTTTTGATCGGCTGCATTTTTCTACACTGAAAGGTCATTGATAATTAAAGAGCAGAAGCTTTTAATTTTTCATTCAGAATCTAAACAGCAATAGTTGCTAAATATCATTTGGGGGGGAAAAAAAAAAACAACAAACAAACACAACACATAGATTGGTCTCACAAAGCCCATACACAGGAGCCAGAATACATCTATTTGACAAAATAATTTTGCAAAGTAACTTATACAAAGTTTTAAAGTGAAAAACTAAATGCTTGATCTGATACTTATCTGTTTTCACCATATGTACAGAACAACAAACACTTATCTTTGGAATATTTTGTCTTTTATTAAAGATGATTTTTAGATCTGGGTTGAAGACACAACAGTATTTTCAAAAACGTCAGCATGACTTCTCAAAGAGCTGGAGTCTCACTGGGAGGAAAAGGGACTGTAATCATCTGTATCATACAGCTCTAGACAATTTATCTGTTCTATCTGAATTCCTGAGTTTCCAGCATGAACATTATTTTCAAGCTAAAGTCTAATTCTGGGCTCAAGTTTCATTTCCATTCAAGTTTTACAGGCTGATTTTGTACAACAAGTACATTTTATTTGCCACCAGCAAACCTGGATCTTTCATTAGCATCTCTGTTTTTGTGATACCAATTTTTTGGCACACACAACATTAATTTCCTTGTGTCCACTTGGAACACTGCTACAGACACCCCTTTCTAATTTCAGTTTGGTCACTAATTTCTTCTCACTTTCTTCATTTCTTGTTTTTTTTTGTTCTAACTTGTATTAAACAAGAATCACTCTCTCTCTTCACGAAGCTTCAACTCCACCTGAAGCCTTGCCATCTTTCATCTATTGCAAAACTGACTCTTGTATTTGATTAAGGAACAAATACAACTCCAACTCCATCACTGACATGTAAGCACTCTCTTCTCCCTTCTATTTTCACTACCGTATAAGCTTTAAAACAGACTCACAAAAACACTGTTACCTCATTTTCCCCCTCGAAACTCTCCTTTAACATATTGACAAATTGGCAAGTGTGAACGTAGCTGACATTTATCATGCTGACCAATACTGCCTTATTGTTTCCTTATTTTCCTTTGTTAGCTGTTTCCTTATTTTTTGAAAAGCATATTTATTTGCGGGCAACAAGAGTCTTATTTTTTGTTCTCTTTGTGTTTGGCTTTGTTTAAGCAGGTAAGCTGTTTTAAGCATCATACTTGTTTTACCTTCAAGTTCACATAACATATGCCAAAAAGTTAAATTATTCTGTTTTAGGGCCACAAGAAAAGACTCTAAGTTTTGTTTCACTATCCAGTAAAACCATAATCTATTGAGTAAAGAGCTAGATAGGAAGCAATGCAATCAGTCCAACCAGGCTACCTACTTATGAAGAGAAAAACAGTCCAATGCTTCTCTGAATTCAGTTTGCTCATTACAGACACCCACAGCATATAATCCCTTTCAGTGACTATTTAAAGCCCTTCTAAAAAAACAACTGGATTTCCCATTTCCATTTTTATTCTTACTGGAAGACTGCTTCAGAACCTTACTCCCCAGATGACTAGAAAACTTTATCTAATTTCCAGCCTAAATTTATTCATGGGCAAATTGTACCTATTTGTTCTTGAACCAACATTGTTCCTTAGTTTAAGTAGTTCTTCTCCCTGGTGTTTATGCACCTTATAAGTTTATAAAAAGAGCAATCACATCCTGTCTTTGCCAGTTTTCCTGGGCTAAACAAGCCAAATTCTCCTTGTGTTCTTCTGCAAAGAAAATGCTGTTTTTGTGCACATCCTAATAGTTTCCATTTGTGTTCCTAATGTAGGAGTAATCAGCAATGTACCTTATTTACTCAGTTATCTTTTAACATCATACTTGTCAAATATCACTAATAACAAATACTCCTCACATCCTTTTTCACAGCTGCATCCAACCATTCCAATAATCCTGTGATTCACCTGTAACCTCTTTCCATTCCCATTGTTTTGCCACTTTATTACTCATCTAGTCTGCTTTTGGCTGGCCTTCCTTCCAGTTTCAGTATTGTTTCTCATTTTTTGCAACAAGATAAATATTTTTCCATATATTACCAGAGAAAATTTCAGAATTCTCTTATTTAGACACTGAATTACCTTGCCACTGAGAATACCATATTCATAGTATCTCAGAGATAATTCTTTTCCACAAAATAGGTTCTAAAATATTGTGTCATCTCAAAATGTATAGCTTTCCAAGATCAATTTCATAATTACTGGGTTAATTATATCTAGGTATATGATACTCACCTGGCTTTACAAGTTTCTCATGTGTGATTTTACATGTTTGCTGTATTAGAATTGTATGTTAGTAATTATAAATGGCCCTCTATTTAGTATTTTTTTTCTTTTAAATCTTGTGTACATGTGACAATATCAGTTTCCGTCATCCAGCCTCTTAATACCTAACTTGACACAGCTTTAAGCAATCTTGTGATCAATCTTACCCTGAGTAGGAGGTTAGGGTAGAGACCCTTGAGGTAGCTTCCCACATGAGTTATTCTAGGATGCTATCAAGGTAAAGTGTGTGTCTATACATATATATATATATATATATGTATATATATATATAAGTTTCCTCCTGACTATCAGTTTTTTGTTAACCTATGGAGATGAACTGCAAATGAGAGCTCCCAGCAAACAAAAGCTGAAAGAAAGGATTTGCCTAAACTCCCGGTGAGTGCAGAATGTGTGAAGTTCACTGCAAGCATTGATCTCAGTGCCCAGAGAGTGGGACTACAATGTCTCACATCATACTAAAGATTTTAGCATTACCTTTGGAGATAATGACCAGAAGTTCAATTTTATTTATTTATTTATTTATTTATTTTTAACAATTCTGTGAATAAACTGAAGTATTTGGAATAATGGTTTCAATGCAGTCCATTTTACAGATTATAAAAGGATTGTATTAAAATCATTTTTCTAAGTGCTTCAGTTTATTAAATCATAGACAGCTTCCTTGGTGTGCTCAGGATGAAGGAAAGACACACAAATGATAAAAAAGCAAAAAACTGTCTGCTTTTTATTTATTTTATAACTCTGCATTACTAAGCTAATACAAGAGGGACCTAATTTCTCCACTAACCCTGCCTAATGAAGATTGAAATTTAATAAACATGTAAGAAATCCACACTACCATGAACTAAGAGGCTTCAAAATATGACATTTTGTTCATTATTTATTAACCTATCCCCTAGGAACATGATAGAGGGAATGCAGCTATCCATATTAGAAACTGTTTCATCTTTAAGAGATAATGGAGACTGTATTTTCTTTGCACAAGATTTATATTCTAAGAGGAAATGAGATCTAAGATGCAAAATTTATATCACTTGTGATTTCTTTTCTTTTCTTTTCTTTTCTTTTCTTTTCTTTTCTTTTCTTTTCTTTTCTTTTCTTTTCTTTTCTTTTCTTTTCTTTTCTTTTCTTTTCTTTTCTTTCCTTTCCTTTCCTTTCCTTTCCTTTCCTTTCCTTTCCTTTCCTTTCCTTTCCTTTCCTTTCCTTTCCTTTCCTTTCCTTTCCTTTCCTTTCCTTTCCTTTCCTTTCCTTTCCTTTCCTTTCCTTTCCTTTCCTTTCCTTTCCTTTCCTTTCCTTTCCTTTCCTTTTCTTCCTTTCCTTTTCTTCCTTTCCTTTTCTTCTTCCTTTCCTTTTCTTCCTTTCCTTTCCTTTTTTTTCTTTTTTTTTTTTTTCTTTATTTTTTTTTCCCATGGAAGGTAAAAAGAACATTCCCTTATTGAATATGCTTAGCATCACATGTTATAAAAGTACTTGCTTACAAAAATTAGAATTCCCTATCCAGGAAGCTATTAACATTGCATACATGGTGAAAGAGAAGTAATAGGGCAATGTTCCTCTAGGCACTAAAAAAAAAAACAACATCCGTGCAAAATCCACAGATAAGAGGATGGAGGCTGAACACCTAAATGTGTTAAAACACCTGTTTACTGGAACTGAAAGAATAACAGCTATAAAAATTTTCTTCAGCCAGCCAGCAAAATAGTTGTTCAGTTGCATATGGCTACTCCTATTTCTGTTCAATATATTCAATTTTTTTATTTCCAGATTTCAAAGAAATGCAGAACCCCCACCGAGAAGAATTACAGCTCATGAATTATAACCACAAATTGGAATTATTTTTACCCCCTTCTGTAATGACTCCCGAGTTTAAACTGTGTGAGTGAGGTCAGAATCTTTTTCACCCAATTAACTTCCACAACTGTAATCTTCTTTTTCATGTTACTACCTCTGTCCTTAAAATTGAGCCCAACTGGCCACCTTTATGCCTCCTGAAAGCAGCCCTGAAATCTTCAGCATTTCAGTGAGAAGGGGGAAAATGGATGCTGACATGCATTCCAGTGCAGCTTGCTTCCTAAACTTTTTAATTTTTTGTAAGTGGTTCTGTAGTTTTAGTTAAGTGGACCTGGAATCAAAATAGAAAAAAAAAATAAAAAAAAATAGCTTTATTAAAATACGCCTTCTAAGACAAGGAGTCATTAGAAATAAGTTCATGCATACAAAAGTGCTAGACTTCCTTGTTCTTAGAGGAAATTATCTGCAAAATAAAAACCCACCTGATATGGGCCATAAATGTACTTGACTTACTTTTTCTCATTGACAATGAAAATGAGATAGCAAATTAAAGATACAATTGTAAGAAAAAGTTACAGTGGCAGGACATGGATTATTTTAATATCTTACCAACTGAGCCACGGGTACTTCACAATTCATGAACAAATTTTCTGTTACTACAGAGTCATGCTTTTATTGACTGGTATAAAAACACCATTTGTATCTTTTTTATCCTGCTGTGATTCTATTTTATTGGAAGTGTCCTGTAACAGGTATAACATCAGCTCAGATTACCAAGAAATCTATAAAATAGCTTCCTGCTACTACCTTTGGTGGAGATTGAAAGAATACATTACGATCCCACTGAGTAAATGATAAAAGCTGTTATTCACAGGCAAACATGATTTATCCTCACCTGTTCAAAATTCTGAATGTACCAACTTTATTATTAAATTATGAAAACATTTCACTCGCATTGATTAGGAACACAGATACATCATTAAAGAAAGAGTTTAAATTTTTGTTACAAATTTAAGTTCTGAAGTTTGTGGCTCATGGTGGGTTGACAGATATTTCAGGTGAATGGGAGTGGACAATGGACATGAATAAATGTTCCACTGTAGAAGCAAAAATACATAGAAAACAAAATCTGTGGTTCAAAATTAGGAAACTACATTGCCTACTTTAAGTTTTTGCTCAGTGCTGCTTGTGTGCTAAACACAGGTAAAACAGTAAAAGAAAATTAGATTTTAAAAAAATTATGTTTCCTATTTCCTATGTTTCCTATGGAAGAAACTTTTTGTATCTTTTAATACAACCTAAGATTAGACAACCCTTTTAAAAGACAAAGTTTTGATACTTTCCAGATCTGTATCAGGCTGTATTTAAACTAAGAGCTACCAGCACCAGAACTAATTATCAATCAACAATGTTGCCATTTATTTGTTTTATATATAAGATAACAATTAGAAGACACAGAAGATAGGGCACCACTCATGTCTGTGCTCTTACTACTGTGTATGATGGCTAATATTGTAATATTTCATTTCAAACAAATTTTGTTCTTATTAAAATCAACAGATGAAAATGTGAGAGCTTTTGAAAATGTCATCATGGGTACCTTGTAGTCACAGCCAGTCTGAGTGTATTTTTCTGTCCTTCCAGTCACCCAACAGAAAAGATTTATTATTTACTATAATGGTATTGTGCAGAGAATTGGACTAGACATTTGGTTTATGTCTGTGTAATACTCCTTTCAAAGGTACTCAGACTTGAAAGGTTCATAGAAAGTGTCTGTATGTATGTGTGCACACGTTTGTCTTTTACATAAAAAAATGGACGCATATGGAAAAAATGGTCTCCCCTTATACTGAATAATTTATGTCTTCCCTGTCTTCTCCCAGTTCCCTTCACACTAATGACTGTTTTAACGCTGATATACATCAATTTACAATGTAAGAGTGTAACTTTGTATTGGTTTCAAGACCAGATTGCTTTAAAAAGCAATAAGAATACATAGAGGCACAAGAGCTTTGCAATGAGCAGTGACAGGATTCATACCAGGGCTAGAACAAACTGTATGTTATTAGCTGTGATTTCTCTCTGGTTTTATTGAACACATCTTTTTAATATTACATTGCTTTTGACAGATAAAATGTGAAAATATTTTCAGTATTTTCTTTTATACACGAACTGCTCAGAAGCTGGCAGTTGCATTTACCTTAACTACTTGCCACCTACCTGTTTTGCAGCTCTATCTTGAACATTTTGTGTCCTTTCTATATTAACAATTGAAACTCTTGCTGAGGTTTTAATATACAGAAAATTACATTTCTAATTCTTGATGTTAAAGCTTTACTGTAACCCGTACAACATTCATCTGATAAACTCTGCTGACCATCTGCTTCCCTTGCCTTTTTCATGCAGAACTTTCTAAATCCATTTGATGGGATTCATGGGAGCTGGGTCTCAACTCTCTCTTCACAAATTCGAGATAAAAACCTTCTTTAGTTCAATTCATAAATGGCAGAAATACTACTTATCATTTAAAGGCTCATCTTTATTATATAAAATCCTAACTGAGTTCATTTATATCAACTGAGGTGTATTACATTTACAATGATTTTATAGACCGTAGTAATTTAGCTAATTTATTGTGCCTTTGGTACAGTATGCAGAGAACACTAAAAGTCATGCTTAATGCTTGGAGCTAACCTTAATCTCTGAAAATAGCTGGAAATGCAATCCTGTTCTATTCAATGCTTAGAAGGTAAAATATATAGCTTATTGCTTTTATTTCACTGCTCATTTCATCTGCCTGGTTTATGTTATGGAGGTCTGGCAAGGTGTCACTACTTCTACAATAAGTGATGTGATTCTCGGTTTGGTGACACCACAGCAATCACATGTAAGACTGATATGAAAGAGGCACTGTCAGAAATGTAAATCTCTATACCTGTAGCAGAAAAACATTTTGACTTATTTAACCTATTTTTATTTTTATTTATTTATTTATTTATTTTAAAGAGAAATGACAGACTGCAAGCCTACTACTGAAAGAAAACTATACAGGCCTAGGCAAGTCACTATAATTGTTGGTTTAAAAAATGTTCAACTCATTAATCGCTTTCTGTTACTAAAAAGTTATGGAGTGGCAACTAGGTGATCTTTACTATCCTACCAACCCATGCCATTCTATAAATAGGGGAAAGCCCTCCCTTACCTAACACTGATTTTGTGATTGTCTGATCCACATTTCAGTTTGTCTCACACATTTCCCATCCCTTGAAAACATGTGGCAGCTGTCATTAACATTGCTTGAGTATTTGTGATGCCTTGCATATTGTGTTTAGGTGTAAGGCACAGGGAATATGTTTCAGAGTTGGTCTCAGAGAGTACTGAATATCTGAATATTGACTCAAAGAAAGAAAGGCTAGGTAGAAGCTAAATAGTTCATATGACTGGCGCCTCTCAGTACTGAACAAGCAATTTTTACCTAATCAGTCCTATGCAGGGTGCCAAACTGCAGTATTCCTTTGTTGTCATTTAGGTTCTGTTATATGATAGGAAAACTACACATTCCAACTTCAGGATAATGTAGAAATAAATCAAACCATCAATATCAGTCTCACATTTTTAAGTTATCTTTGGACTGTGCTGAGAGCATGGAAAACTATTTGCTATATTTCTGTAATTTTTCTGTAACTATATTTTATATCTTATAAAGCAGTCAACAAGTTCTCTGTAATTAGTCTTGGTGAGAAAAATTCATATCTCAACTCTACCTAAAATATTAAGGCACGGGTGCAGAGCATTGCATTCCACATGGGTGACAGCCCCACTTGAAAAGGGGCTTTGAGAGCCAAATATTCAGCCAATGCAAATCTGGCATGGCATGCTTCAGTAAAACATGGCAGTTTATACTAGCTGAGGATCTTGCCTTTCTCAAAAGAGAATCTTTTCAGGGTTATGTAACTCCATAACTCCAGCTGTGTTTATTTCTAATGACAAAACTGAAGTATCTCTACAACTACTGTATCTAAAGATCTGAACAAAACAGAACAGAAAATGATGACTAACCACAGACTTGCGTACATGAAGGAGATAGAAATCAGAAGAGATGTAGCATAAGTGGAACAAAACAAAACAAAAGGAAAACATGCCTGGAATGAAAACTAAAGTACATCTGGCATATTGTATATTTAAGGAGTGACAACTTTCATTATTTTTCTTGTTTTTAGAAATTAACAGTGCTCCAGAGACATAGCTGAATCTTGACTATAACATCAATTAGTGGAAAGCTTTTTTTCCTGCACAGGCATGTATCAATTTGGGAAATTTGATGAGTTTGAAAGATTCCAAATAGCACATAATTTTCAATGCTAGAATTGAAACAGAAAATAAAGCAAAGAATTCTGGAAAACATTGGGGTTACTAAAAAGCACACATCAAAATAAATATGAAGGAACACTGGTGCAATTGAAGGTTAATGTTTAATGAAGAGAGGTTATAGCTCTCTTTTAAATTGATTACTAAAATATTTTCAGAAGCTGAAGTTCCTGACTGTTGTGGTAGCTTCTGTCTACCATGGCTTTTATTTGTGACCCAAGAAACACGGCCATGCTACCGAATTGCTTGGGGGCATCTAAGAAAAGCTATCATGAAATCCCACGTTGATATTCCTAGCATCATCAGCAAAACTATTCAAAATATGGGTCCACTTCTGGATATGGCAGGGGATCTTTAACCAGCAAGAAGGCCGTCTACAATGATATAGCTTCTTCAGTGAGTGAATAAAGAGCAGTGGATGTTGTTTATCTGAACTTTTATAAGACTTTCAACAGTTCTCCATAACATTCTCAGACAAGCTGATGGAGTATTTGCTAGATAAAGTGAACTGAAAACTTGCTGAACCATCAGGAGCTCAAAGGTCCCTTCCAACTTCACAACTTCCCTCTGATTCTGTAATACAAATGTTCTAGTGTTAGAAAATAAATTATAATTAAGATTTGAATTCATTATTTATCTCCAGTTTATTTTCTTGTTGCTGATGTTTTATTACCTTAAAGATTTTTATACTGCAGAATGTCCAATGTAAAATTTATGTGACTAATTCAAGATTTCTAAAGAGCAGATGCATTATTCCTCTTTAAAAGGATGGGAAACAGACAGGCTAGTACAAACCAAATTTTCTAACAGTGTCAATGAAAATTTTGAATAATTTAATGAAGGCTAGGATGAAAATATGTATTTATTTCTAATTACGAACCATAAGACTTCACACAAACTTAATTTTTTAGAACATATTTTGTACCCGCAGGAAATTTAGGAGGTATATAGTCAGATTTAGTTGGAATTATATTACGCATGCAGTTTGATTCTTGGTTAAAACTCTTTAGTGGTATCTTCATAAACTAGTATAAGTAATAATAATAAAAAGTCAGCAGAAGCTGAAGCCTGCAGCGTATATCCCATTATAAATTACGCTGCAGATTTTCTAAACTAGTTGTTAAATTTAGATTTAGCAATTAGCACTGCACAACATTTACCAACAAAATTAACTGTATCACTTACTATCAAGATGACATTTCAAGCTCAATTACGTTTTCATATGTCCTAGTCTAGTAGCTCTGATGCATTCTAAGAAATGGAAAATAAAACCTAGAAACAAGCCAACTTTAAATTGCCATGACTGGATTCATGGTAAGACATATTTTATTTTCTGTTTCTGTTTCAACCTGATTAGATACAAAAAATCCTAACTGTGAAATTTTATCATGAGTTTGTAGAAATAAAGTGCAAATAGTTACTGTATAGATTTCCACCGTTTGAGAGTTGTATCTAGCAACTTCACAGTTTCCAGGAGTCCTTATTAGCAAGTTCATTGGAGTCCTTATTAGCAAGTACATGAACATTGCCAGGAGATGTTACCTGGTGTTGCTTTTTAGTGTGATAGGGTATGAATCTGGAAACTTCAAAAGATATTTTCTACAAACAGCCAAACCTACAGAGAAACTCACAGCTGGAGTTCATGTTTTGTTTACTTGGTAGAGGCAACCCTTAGGAAGCTTTTGCTCTACAACTGTATAAAGACTAAAATTCAAAGCTACTTACTACTGATAACCCGATCAGAATTGCAGAGTTGAACAAAATTAATTTGCTTTCAAGATATGAGTAAGGAAAGATCTTTAAAGTTTAAAGTATAATGAGTCAGTCACACTTTGATGTAATTGTATCTACTTGCATTATAGTTTCACCATGGGAAAGAGTTTGCTATGATTGAGGTACAGACGTGACTACTGTTCATACATCTGACATTACTCTCACCTGTACCTCTTTAAGCTCACTGACCTTTGGAACAATGTAGAACATAGGCAGAAGCATTTGATGTCAGTCTGGAAAAAGAACAAAACTGTACTTTAAACAAAGAATGAATATGTGATTCTGTTTTGCTTTTGATGAGAAGCTGAAGGCACTTGGGATTGTTATCATTGGCCCTAACCTCTTTTGTAATAAAAGACAATGGATAATAAAGTTTGTCCTACTACATTTGTGTTTCCTTTTCATTGTTCATCAACCTTTTCTTTCTTTTGGTTGTATCACTGTACCAACTACAGTTGCAGTGCCTGTGGCTCTAAACCTAACACGGTATAATACCTCCATTTTTCCCTACTCTGGCTCCCTACTGAAAAAGAAATATCTGCCTTAAAAGGTTTGACATTATCTTCCAAATCCTTTGCTGACTTTAAAAACCTATTCTCTCATAATGAAAAGAAGCTATATGACCTTATGGATAACATCTTCACCCTTTCTCTTCATCTATTTACTGTTCTGCCTATGAGCCAGGGTTTTTCCAGGGTATGAACCCTGGGAGCACATTTGCAGCAACAGGAATGGAATGAAGGTTCCCTAACATTCAATCACTTAAAATGTCAGCTAGATACTCATATGACACATATGCGCTCCAAAGTATTAACAGCATGTTCTGAGCACCAGAATTATTGATGGCACTTCATATGTGATGTGTTATTTTCATATTAAAGGTTTAGTCAGGAGAAATGTTCTGCAGAGTGTTTTAAATTTTTATTTCTATTTCTTTTTCTTTTATTACTAAGGCCTTTCCATCTATGAGTGAAATGCACATTCATAGCCTCATTTTTAATCAAACAGTAGAGATTATACTTTGAGAAAGTGACAAAATTGTTGCACAACACTACCAAGTGATTCCAGGCTACTTATCCTACCTGATATAATTATTGGTCCTGAATCATTTGATCCTTTATTAATTCAAACCAGGACTTTAATGAAAGCATCACACACAAAGCAGAAGAATGAAGCTCTACCATATAGAAGATGTGAAGGAGACAACTGAGGATGCTGGCAGCCTCACAAAGGTGAAGTCCAGCAAACATTTTGTATAACTACTGTCTTTCTATTCTACATAATAAACATTAGGAACTTCAATTTAGTGTTCCAACCAGACAGCAGGTTATGTTAGAATATAGTGATTTTGCAAGAAGACCTTTAAGACTTCAAAACCACAAGCAGTAAAGAAGGTAATGCATTTAAAGGTAAGTTGTGGTGGTTAATTACACTTTAAGTATCTTATTTCTACCTCTGAATTTCTCAAGCGTAATCTTCGATTGCTTTGGTCTTGTTATATCTTCTTCCATTAAATTAGAGAGTCAATGATTATAACAAATTCTTGCCTCTGCAAGTATCTTTGATCAAGTTAGTTCTTCTCCTTAATGAGTTAGATAACTTGAGATTGTCCTGCTTTAATTAATGTACAAGCTCATTCTTTGCACCAAGCACCTGGTACATCAATTCAAATTGAGAAAAGAACAGCAACAGAAAACAATATAAACTTCCTCACTAATAAAATACAAGAGTATAAGAATAAAAGAAATCTTTTTCACCTTTTTTTTTTTTTTCTTTTTTCCTGAATAACAAAAATAGAAAATGTATGTCATAAAACAGCAGTCACAGTGGTGACAATAAACAACATGAAAAACTGTGTGCATTCTAAGAAAAGAAAGTCAAAGTTGCAGGCAGATAACACACTCTAAAAAGAAACAAAACAAATATTTTTCTCTTTATGAATATTTTCCAAGCTAGGACACAATTCTGTGCTAAGTAGTAAAATATTTTTGAGGATTGCATATTTCTCAGAAGTAAAATCACAAGATAATGGGTTGTATTCATAGAGTTATTGAATAGTTTGGCCTGGAAGAGACCTTTATGATCATGTAGTTCCAACCCATCTGCCATAGGCAGGGACAATTCCTGCTAGACCAGGCTGCGCAAAGCCCAATCCTGCCTGGCCTTGAATGCTCCCAGGGAGGGGGCATCTGCAACTTCACTGGGTAGCCTGTTCCAATGTCTCACCCCTCTCAAAGTAAAGAATTTCTTCCTATTATCTAAACTAAATCTAGCCTCTTTCAGCTTAAAGCAATTTCCCCTTGAATTACAGAAAACCACAATATTAAGAAAAAATTTACTACAATTTCTTTTTTTTTTTTTTTTTTTTTTTTTTTTCCAGTTTCATGTCTAATGCATTACAAAAAAAAAAAAAAAAAAATAAATGAAAATTGAAGCATGATTCAGTGAAACACAAGTTGGCATACCTTCAAGACCTTCTGATGGATAGATGAAGCTTAGGTCCATGAACATAAAATTAGTACACTAACAGCAATAATATGTATCCCTTATGCAGGCAAGAACAGATAAACAGACGGAATATGTAGCTCCTGTTGTTCTGGTACTATTAGACATATTATTCAGAGCTTTGGTTTATAGAGCAACAATGTGTTTTCATAAAGTCCTGAAATCACTCCAGACAGTTTTATTTCATAACCAGTCAAACCTCACTGTGGCATGAAGATCTGAGTTACATGTTGAAATTTGAGTTTTATAAATTCTCTTTTCAGTTTGTGCCCAGTGTCTCTGGAACGACTAGGGGAGGAGGGTGCCCAGGTTACTAAGAGGTACTGTAATTCAGAATCATGCAGTTATGTCAGATCGGTGAGAACATCAGCTCACATCTCAGAAGGGTGACAGATGTCAAGTGCAGGCTTTCCAATGGCTGCCTCCAGAAGCCACAGAAATCATGGGAGTCTTTGGATAGTGCTGGTTTGGGATTCTGACTATTGGAAATGGCCATGCAAAAGCAAGGGGTAAAGACATCTGGATTCATGCAATATCATACAAACCAGAGTTTACAGCATCGTTATTTAGGTTGCAGCAAATGTCTGATAACCTATTAGAAATCCTGAGCCAAATTTTGGTACTCATGAACAACATAAGAGATTTTCAGTGGGTAAGTGTATGTTTGGATCAACAGCAAAAGACATTTTAACTTGGATAACATGTTGGCATTATGGCAATAACAAGACCCTACGAGCATCTGAGCAGTGATTTGGCTTCTGGAAAGGCAAGGTTAGTGGTGAGCTGCTCAAATGGCCGACCTCATTTCAACATGCACATTGCAAGTCATCAGCAAATTTGATTATAAATAAGTACCAGACCTTCCAACAAGCTGTTCTGAGGTTGCTCATTTGGAGTAAAAAATGAATAACTTTAGCATAGCTAATTCCTACAGTTTCACATATTCTCTAACAGTTAATGTTTTATAGGAAATTTAAAATTGTACTCGGTTAATCACACATACTGGATTTGCTCCATTAGGTCAAGCAGGGTCATTTGTCTACAGAGAAAATGTGGGACAAGGTTTATAGGGAAGTTGCTGGTGGCCAGAATATGGACATAAACGGTTTTACTTTTCTGTTTCAGTATTTGGTTCAAGCCCTCTTCTACATCAAGCACTGATCACCAAAAGTTGTAATATTTGGATTTAATTTTTAACAAAATTTTCAAGATTGTTTATATTGGTATTAATCCCTGAAACTATTTGTGTCCTGGCTGGGGAAAGTTGAAACATCAAAATAGAACACGACACGTGAAATTTCTGCTTGAAAATAGTTGGAATCTAGGTTGGAAACTTTCTAGTCATTTCTGACTAGAGAGAAAAAACAAACACTTGATTTTCCTTCTACAGATAAAAACCTGAGTATATATTTACAGAAACTTTAAAAAAGATTGGAAGAATCAGAGGCACAAATTATTCACCCAATGGCATTGTATTTAGCTGTTCAGAATAAATGGTGTTTGGTTTAAAATTGATGAGGCTGTGCCTCCTTTTGGAATAATTTCAGTGGATGGTGTAAGAAGGTGCTATTAATTCTTTATTATATTAAAGAAAATAACACTTTAGACAGAAGAGCTTAATTTACTTGCTTAATGTCTAGGTCTAGCACCATGGGAGTTTCAGTAGGACCCAGGATTTTGTGGGTACTCTGGAAAACCTTGGGACTCCCATACATCCTGCATAATCTACACTGATCTCACGAGGATTCATTGGTTAACTTATGGCTTCTCAGGTAGCAATCGACATGAACATATGGGCAAATGAATCAAACTCAAAAGGTTACAGTCAGCTCCTTAGACCTTAAATGTCGCGAACACAGAAGTAATTGGTGCATTAGGTATGTAGTTTCCCAGGACAGCCAGAGGAGAGGCAATCAGGGGAATCAGTGACTCCTGCATGTTTGCAACAGCTTTTTGTACACTAGCAATTTGATTAAACAATATATATAAAAGTGAAATCTTAATTTCAGATTGAATTCTAATCAAAAGCTTTCCACAAAACAGACTTAATTATTTGCCTTAGTGTTTTCACTATGCACAGGCAGAAAAGATAATAATAATGATAAAAATTTTCATGCACGTTGTTAAACTGGGGAACAGTAGATATGCCTACAATGTAAAATTGATTTGTAGTCTATAGGAAAGCACTGAATGGAAGAAGTTGTTTTCAAGCACAAATTTGCCTTGGCACAAAGCTAAGTAGCTTTTCTGTCTGGAACACTGTCTGAACAGTCATGTTTCCATTGTGATTTTTGTACCCAAATGATAAGCCTATCTTTGCTACTCATCTGATAATAGTTTTCACATTTCCATCAGTCCTATATTTTTTCTTATGCCTAACATATGTTCATGACACTGAGTTCACAAAGATCAACAATAATAATAAAAAAAAAAAGATTATTACTAACAATAGGCAGAGGAGAGGTTAACATCAAGATACATTTTGGTCAAAAGCTGTGTTGTTTTGGTGCCCAAATTCTGGGCTTATGAAAAGAATAACAATCCTATTTAGTAAGATACATTGACAACAATAAAAAATATGTCAATAAAACAACCCATTCATAGATTATATTTGAACTATAATAACATAGGGAGGAGAGAACACTGTCTAGTCTGCTTGAAAATCTGGCCATGCTGCTGTGCACTCATAAGTATATCAAGCAAGAAATGATGGAAAGCTCCACTGATTTCAAATAATTCAATTGTTTTTCCTTTTCTAATCAAATATCTTCATAGTGAGGAACTAGAAAGGCATTATTCAATAGGCAGTGTTGGAAGACGTGAAAAACGGCTTTTCACTACTAATGTAACATTAAAGATTAAAAATATTTATTGCCTGTTATTCTTCTGTTAATTGTTTTGTGTAGAGAAAAATAGAAGCTGTTACCTTAATTTTTAAAAAGAATCACAATGTGCATTCATAGTTGAGAGCAAAGTGTTGGGGCTACAAAAATTATGAAATGATGCATTCCAGTGAAAGAACTTTCAAGCCCTTAGGGTCAACAAAAAGCATTAATTCAAGAAATTAGATACAAAATTTAACTTTTTCATGGTAATAATGATTTCATAAAGAAAAACTTGTTAGTAGAGGTGACAAATATGAAGTTCTATTGAACATTTAAATCCAGGAATCTTAGTGTGTACCCCTGGGATATATTTACACAGCCAATGACTCCCTTATGTTATTAAGTAATTTATTTGAGAAAGTCTCCATTCATGAGTTTACATAAGAACAATATCAGGTTTACAAAGGCTTGTATTGTCAGTTTAGCAAATACCTAATTCACAATGAGTTTTTCTTAAGATTTTCATTAGGTTGTTCAATATTATTTGATCATTTAATGTCAGCTTTGTAAGATAATAATTTCCCCTATATGAAAAGAGGAAATTAAATGGAGAAATAAATTAAAGAGTGAACTAAACTTAAATTTTAATCAGCTTCACCAAAAAACAGAGGAAAGCAGTGTCAATGCTTGTGATTACACTTTGCTTGGATGCAAATTATCTACCTTTGGTAACCTGAGGCTTCATTGTATTGTATTTCTGTGCCACAGTGCCAAAAATAATCTGTAATCTTGCATATGGTTGCATTTGGACTTGATCTGTGATGTGACAGTATCAACCCATGGCAGCATTAGTTGAAGAGGCTATCAATTATATAGGCATTCAGATGAAAACACCTTAGATCTCTTTTGATTTCTCTGCCAATTTGTACTGTAATCTAATGCCTCCAGCTATTATTGTATGCAATGTGCAGATATAACTAAATATGACAATTTCTGCATCAAGGACCAGAGTGGATATGACAGAGGGGAGTAGCACAGGATCCCTTCATGCTGAAAATAAAGCTGGTCAAATCTGTCAACAGAATATTTATCTTCTTGTGGAAGGCGCTGATTCATCAGTACAGAACTATTTCCCAGGAAATGTGTTGATTTTGCTCAACTTGCTAATGAAATACAGATGAACCTTGAATTCTTCATTGTCTCCTGTCTAGGTCATTCACTGCCATTCCAAGGCTCTGGGGAGACTTCACTGAGGCCTTCCAGTACTTGAACTAGAGGCATTCAAGACCAGGCTGAATGTGGCTCTGGGCAGCCTGGACTGGTCTTTGGCGACCCTGCACATAGCAGGGGGGTTAAAACTATATGATCATTGTGGTCCTTTTCAACCCAGGCCATTCTATGATTCTGTGTTTCCATGGTCCCTGAGCACCATAACAGGGTTGGTGCTCCACCAATGGAGGCTTGGTTCAATGAGTGATTGGAATTACAATTGGTTCCTTCTACAGCCTGCCTCTGACACTCTTTCCTTCCCAGGATGATATTTACTCTCCCTCATTGAGTTTCCTGCACTCTGCTAAAAACACAGATATCACTCTATCTGTTTCTATTTGTTATATCCAGACTGTGTGAGAAATATGCACCAAAACTTTCCTCAGTCCCTTCCTATACACTTTATTTCTTGTTTCTTGTATCCTAGCCAGCTGAAAAAGGAACTCTGTGTTTTTTTTTTGTTTGTTTGTTTTTGTTTGTTTGTTTTTTTTTTTTTTCCTAACCTATCCTTAAACTTAGGACAAAAGCAGCATTCAAATCTAAGTCAGTATTACAGCAACTACTAACCTGTGTGACATCTGAATCCACTGCTAGCTGCTTTAAGAATCTGCTTCTAAAAAAATAAGGAGGAAAATATATTTTTCAAGGTAACATCTCCCATGAGAAATGAAAAGACATCTTACAAATAAAATATACAGACTTAAGCAACAACAATATTTACTGAAGCCTGTCTTTCCCCAAACTTTGGCCACTATTTGATTTTTCATTTTTGTTACTTACTGAATATGTATATATGTAATAATTGTGAACAGGTACAGGCAAGGTACAATTCAGACAGTTGTATTTACTAACATTTGCAGCATTCTTTGTAGTTCCATTTGTGCAGTGATTCTCTGAAAGAGGTTCTCTGATATTTTAAGGAATTCTGAAATGCAGGACTCCAATCTATGTAAAAATAATCTCTATTAGTAAGTAAGGATAGTCACTGATTGGCATTCATATGCTAAGAGAAATCTTTAGTCCAGAAAGGTAATAAACTTGGAAACAACTTTCTTGTAAGTGAGAAGCTCTTCAGTAAGGAGGCCTTTACCACAAAATTGAGAATAGATATGAGAAAAACCAAAGTTAGGCAAGGGTTCATGAACAGGAAACTATGATACTGTTTATACCAAAATATTGACATCACACATTACAAATCATGTTAAAGTAATATAAGGCTCATATAGTTGGCTTGGGTCTACCTCCTAGCATCACTTTGTAGAACAGAACAGGTTTCCCAAAGAAGTTGTGGATACCCCCTCCCTGAAAGCATAGGAAGTTTACCTGTCTATAACAGGGGACTTGGAACTAGTTGATCTTAAAGGTCTCTTCCAAAAAAATCAATTTATGGTTCTGTAATTCTGCAATTGTATGTTGTACTTATCTGTCAGTGTGAATCCAGAAAACCATGGCAAAAGAGAAGCTGATGTAGTAGGGTAGCATATGAGTAGAAAAGGGAGAATGTCTGTAACTAGCTTTAGTGCAGCATTAGTAGCAGCAACATGGAAGCAGTGGATTTGGTGACTGGATAATACAAACAGACTGAGTAGATTTCAGATATTGAAACTCTAAAGTTTGACTGCATAGGCTTAGTATGTGGAAAAAAAGCAGTTAGTGATGATTTTTTGATAAAGACATGAGAGATAAGAGGGATTTGGCAGTATAATCTTAGAAAGGAAGTGGATGGGAGGAAGTGTAAGGAAGTAAATAAAAAAAAAAAGCTTTAGTATATGTAGTGCTTAGAAGTAAGTTACCAATCACCAAGAAAAAAAAGCATCTAAAAGTCTAATGTGCTAAAAAATAAAACTAGTATTTTGTGTATTCAAGCATTTAGTAAAACTGAAGATTACTACACAAATAGAATAAAAAGGCTGGGTTCATACAATTTTTGGAGCATAGAAAGGTTTATTCTATGTACTGTTGCAGCATGTGTACTCTCCACAGGGATTGCTGCCCTGTGTAGTCCTTGTTTTACGTCCAGTCAACTTCATTTAGAATATTTGATAGAAAGATATAAAAACCCATATATCCCTTCTTCAAGTCTAATAGCTGGCTCTTTACGGTACTGGTTGTATTTACTACCTTTCTACTATCATCTTTAAAAATAAGCAGATTTTTAAAATTAAGTCTTTTTTATTATTCTTAAATTAGAGTTAGATACTAAACTAGTAGGAGAATATATTTACGCTATCTTGTTATTCTGACTGGGTTGTGAAGAGCTGCTCCTCAGACTTAAGCTGACAGGATTGATTTAAATGGAGGACACTGGGTTGACTCATTTCTATCCAAAAAAACTCCTTCATAGAGGTTCGTCATTGTAAAGAATACTGCAATAAAAAAAAAAAAAAAAAAAAAAAAAAAAAAAGGTGGTTACATGTTACATGGAGGAGGATGCTATTTTCATTTGCTTTTCTGTTTCAGAGTAAGCAAACAGCCTGAAATGGTGCCAGGAGAACAGAATTGTCCCTATGAAATTGCTGAAAGTATTTTATAGTGTCGTTTTTCCATGTGACGCAGACATTCACAGATCATGAGATAAGGTGGAAGAGGTACAATTCCTGCTGATGAGATAAAGCCACAGAAAGAGGAAGATGGAGAAATTTGGCAGTAAATATTGGATTGAAGGAACAGATAGCCATGACGATGGTATCCTTAAGCTTCTATGTGCCTATATCAGCTCCTAAAGTTCTGTGTTAACTTTTTGGTATTTGTTCTCAAAATTATCTGATAAAATTCACAACTTAGGCTCTCAAGTTCCCAGAGAAAATGAAGCATTTCCTATATCTTCCATAGCTGTGGGTTTTGGCAAAATACATCTTGCCTCCTGGGCAACAGGAATCAAATGCATCTTCACTGTTATGTTCCTTATTAAAACACTGTGTATCACCTGCTACCTTCAGCAACTTTCCAATACATTGTCAGTTGACAAAGAGAAAGAACTACAACTGATTTTTTCACAGCAGTAAGTTTTACTCTTTGATACCAAATGCAATCATACAATATACTATTAAAGAATGACGTCAACATACTTCTTAATAGTTGCACATAGCATTTGACTATTTTTTTTTTTTTTTGAAAGCAGCTTTGAAAATTGCCGAAGAAATGCTACTGCTAGGGGAGGATGAAGAAAATGTTCTCCTATTTCTTAACAGTAAGACAAAAAAGTCTTACATAAAATTTATTTTAGATTTAGATAAAACAAAATCACATCACACTCACTATACATGGATAGGTAACTTTACGTATTCTTTCCAAACTAAATTGCCAATTGCTCAACATCTGAAAAAAAAAAAAAAAAAAAACAACAAAAAACTGAATGGACACAATGCATATATTTGTACTAAAACTCTTGAAAACTGTTACTGTTGACCTTTGACTTCTGTTGAGTTTACCAAAGTTTGGCCTTGAAGGATTTTTTCCCTTGGGAGCAAGTAATTAATGAGAGCCAGGGATATTTTTTATTATAATCTTGCTTCTTTCTTTGGAAATACATACACAAATGCTAATTTCCAGAACATGAAGGAATAAGAGCAATAAAGGTTCTGTTTTTTTTCTTCTCAGAACTCTACCACTCCAGAAAGTATTTATTAAAAAGCCCTCCTTGTTTAAACTTCTTAAAAACAGAACTTCATTGTATTCAGCAAACAGACAATAGGTAAACACATAAAATTATCTTTGAGACCACCTGACAAGTTTTCCATCAACCCAATAAAAAGGGCTGCCTTACTCTAAGACTTTAAATAAAATCAATCCTAGCAACTTGAGACTTGCAGCAGGTGCATAATTAAGTCATTCAGAGAACCAATGTAAAAGATACAGTGTTTATAACTAGGATGAATTTACCAAAACCTTTCTCTCAATACTGAATATTATTAGATCACTTTTCCATATTGGTTTATATGTATATAATGCTCCTTGACCTATATCTTCTGACTGTGTGTTTTATCCTCTCCTCATCTCAGTTAGATACATAGAAATCTGACCTCAGAACATAATTAAGTGAAAAAAAGAACCATAAATCACAGTTACGTGGATTTTGAAATAACTCTACAGAGATGTTATTCCATCTTTGTTATTTTCTCGCAATATAGCTGTGTATTTCCCAGAACAGTGGAAGAAAAGTTATACAGCAACATATATGGTAAATAGGCTATGAAGGTATAATTGGCAAAACAAACATGCACAAGAAGATAGGAAAATATTCAGAATTCATTAGCTTGACAATCAAAGATGTACAGGATATTCATCCAGGTCACAATTCATATGCAATAGAAGTGACAAAGCTTTTCTGGAATGTATTTAGTTCTCTGCTGCTATTAGCAACAGTCAATAACTGAAACAATAATCCCGAAATCAGGATTTGACAGATTCCTGTTCCTATGCAGGTTGAAACCACAAGGGTACAGGCAAATTTCCACACCCTTGTCTGTAGTTGAGATTGACATGCTCATCTGCGTCCTTCTGAAAGGAAGCATGTGCTCAAACATATACATGAATACATGTGTTATAAGAGAAAATATTGATGCTGATCTCCAGCCATGGTATTCCATATGCACGGGAAAAAAAATACAAATGGAAAGAATAGGTCACATTCATTCAAAGGATGTCTGGACATAGTCCTCATCAATTTGGTAGCAGTAGGTGGCCCTGCCAGAAGAATTCTGTAATGTCTAATGTGATGTTTTTTCAGATTCTTGTGCAACACAGGAGGCTATGCTTCATTTTATGGTCCTTCAATCTGTGAAAGCAAGTCTTTCTGATACTGTGTGTTTGGAGGAAGTGGTTGTGGAACTTAAATCAGAACAACCACAGTTACATCTGGGAGTCCATTTCTGATAACAACATTCCTAATATGAGTCTGGGGTATTTGTGCCACTGTGACTGAATTTGAGTCACAAAGGTTTATTGGTCTAAAAAACTCCAGCAGTGAATGCTAGGGTTTCCAGGCAAAGTAGGAGAAAACACAAAGTCTTGCAATGGCATGTGTTTACAGGAACATCATATTTTTAGCAAGGCACTAGTATGTTATTTAAGGAAATTAACTATGATTTATAGCAGCTAATAAGTAAGACAAAACTTGTTTAATATATCTTAGCATTAAGTATCTCCTGCATTAGTTGTCTCTAAAATTTGTTCCATTTGTTACCTAACAAAGTATACTCAATTACTATTTTTATCCAGTTCATTGCTTGATTCCATCTGTCCTTTCAAAATTAGCTTGTCTAATCAGAATCCACTTTTGCTGGTTGTTCATTTCACATAAAAAGGAGGCATTCTTGTTTACTGAGAAAGTAATTGGATTATAATTTTGAAAAGAAAGAAATATGAATTGTAATAAATTATTTCTTAAGAATTACATGTGAGCATGAAAATCAACATACCCAAAACAAATTAAAAACTCTAATGAATGAAAAGGTTATAAATAGAATATGCAACTGAAAAGAATCATTAATCATTCCAACTTACCCACTCCTTTTTACTCAGATGAGAAGAGCTGTATAGCTGACAAAAAAAGAAGATTTATGTATCAACTAAGTGATGGTCAAATAAATATTTATACCACCTGTTATTCATCTTCTAGCATTTCAGCCCTTGTAACCAGTAATCAAACTTTTTATTATTATTATTTTTTTATTATTTTTTTTTTTTTTAAGAAAGAAAAAGTAAAATTTAAGTTCAGTTTGGGTGTTCACTGTTACATTTTAGTCATTGATTAAACTGTATTGATAATATTTGCATGATCACAGGAAGACTGGAGTAAAGTGTGCATCTGTGCATTTTTAGGTGAAGGAGTGAACTCAGAAAGTGTGTTCAAAAGCCTGGACAATATACTTTGGGTTTTTATACAGTTCTATATCGCATTAGTTTTATTACTTCCCAACAGGTAAATTCATATAAAATAAAACCAGGATTTCTTCTCTTTCTAATTTCTTCCTTTTCCTTCCTTTTCCTTCCTGCCTTGCTCCCTACCTCCCTTTCTTCCTTTCTTTTTTCCTTCTTTCTTTTTCTTCTTCTTCTTTTTTTTTTTTTTTTTGTATATTTTATTTTTTGTATCTATTTTATTGTTAAACTTGTTTCATAAATAAAACAAGGAAAACAAACAAATAATTAGAAAAAATCAGTAATACAATAATTATCTGAAAGATGATAAAACACATAGCAAAGAATGAGAAAAAATAAGTAAAAATAAGAACAGGAATTGAAAAAAAGATCTGGTAACTAAATTGTAATCTTATATAATTATTATAATCTTGTATTATAATGAGCAGAAAAATAGAATAATTTGAAATTATGAAGTCCTCGAAAAACTTGGAGCTTACCTGTGCAACTGGTTAACACCTTGAAATCTTTCTATTTGTAGACCTAGCAAAGGAAAGTACATAAGAAAATGAAATACTCAAGTGAGAAAAATGGTTATAGATTTACAATGACTTAACCCATCATTCATATTTTCCTTGTTTTAGAATTGCTTTCAAAAATGACTTTTATGATAAAAACTCATCTTCTGATCCTTAAATTGCATACTGGGAGTCTGAAGTTATAACGATTTGAGATTAAAGAATCTCAGATTTGGTGTCTCAGTACCAAATTGTTTGTTTACAGTGTAGTTTAGTCAATGAGTATACTGAAATTTAGTACAGGGAGAATGAAAAATGTAATCAACAAAAACTTAGAATAGAGATGAAAGCAAAGTGCACCTGACTTGGAAAAGACAGGAGTTAAATGCCAAACTATCCATGTGAATGAGTCAGTTAAAGGAAGTTCATGAACGACAGATGGTGAAATATTCATTAAATAATGGCCAAGGTAAAGATTATTATCACTTCCGTAAAGCACAATGCTAAAGCATATGTACAGTGTGACACAAATTCTCTCAGCAACTTCAAAAAGTTTATTTATATGCTCAAAAGAAGACTTATAAGTCTGCAGATTATATCCACCTGTGGTGTTGACATAATAAAATACAAGGCATTACTTATGGAGCAGCTCTTGTGTTTTATTGCAGTTGAGAACTGTAGTTCAGATTAAACCTCTGCCAATGGTCATTTTGGAGGATTATTACCATATTATAGGAACTAATTGCATTTGGATAGGGGTGACTGAAAACCACTGTTGTTTGGTTAACGAAAGCTATTTTGAAGAATTTATCTGCAGTTAACATAACAACAGAAAAACAGCATTGCAACAGCTTCACATCAGAGGATAAAGAAGTTTAATAGTGATGCGTAGTTTCTCAGGCTGCCCTATTCACAAGCAGTGGGTTTCTGATTTAGTATATGCACAACAACCTACTTGAAAGTCAGCTAAATGCTAGGGCTAAGAGACTCCAAAAATGATCAAAATAGTTTCACAAATGTCTAGTATTTTGTTTTTCGAGATGAATTGATCCAGACTGAAAATGTGAAAACAAAAGTGGGAATATCAAGGAATTCTTTGGTGACATTTCCAATGCTCTGCTTTTTCTTGAAGGAATGAGGTTCATCTAAAATATTTGATTCTTCTTCCACCTGTGGCCTGATTCTAGATTCTAGAAGAAAAAGGCCATATAATCACTAAAAGTGGTTTTATGCTCATTTGAAAACCAACACTTGAGCTAAAAATTCTGAACAGTCAATTGAAACTTCAAAATTGTTGCATATAATGTTTCTTAGACTGGTTTAAAATCCTCTCTCACTCTCTTTTTAAAGGTATTTAGGTAAAAATAAGTAACTGTTAGGAAGGAAGACAATTCTTATTCATCTCACGTAAGCTACAAATAATAGAGATGGTAAACTTGGTAAACTACTCTGGGTGTGATATCAATGAGTTGTTTTCTCCTTTATTAATTAAGTAAGCTATGAACCAAAAAACACATTTTTCCTCTCCTACAGGTTGTTCACTTCATGTATATTCATTTCTGACCTTTCCCCTGTGTCTCATCTCTGCCTTTTTCCTGTCATCTAATGCAAATCCATCCTCTTTGTTGCCTCTTCATAAACAGCATCATCAAATGGACTCTTTTGTACAAACTCAGTGGAGGTTAAACTGAGCTAAATAAAAACTCCTTGAAAAAAAAATTGCTCCCTTTTGGGTCAGTATACATCTTTGAGAGAATCACATTAGAAATGGGATAAGAAAATAACTTAAATTATTATTATTATTTTTAATTAAAACCCATGATATATATACATCGAGTATACATAGACAAATTAACAACTCTGAACAGTACAGGACTTTCAACTCTTCCTGTGCAGTAACTGTGTTACAAACTGACTTGCATGCTTAAAAAAAAATATATTTTTTCTTGAATGCAGAATATTCTTTGGAAAAAAAAAAATAATAATAAAATTAAAATTGTGATTCACTCTGTGAGTTTTCTCCATTTTGGAAATTTAGAATCTTTTAAATGAACATTTAAATAATTTTAATTTGACCTAACTTTGTAGGTGATATGTATTTAAAATTCTGCATGAACATGAAATGAGTGAGTGTTTGAAGTCCAGCCTTAAGTCTTTGGAATTGTCCAGCATTATGATTTGTTTCTGGGGGCTTTCAACTCTTTCTATGACTGACAAATTCTGGTTTGGGGTAGCTCTTCATAGTCCAGCAGGGGTCAAGGTTTTGCTCAAAACTGGATGAGGCCATCAGTCCAGGAAAAAAAAAAAAAAAAAAAAGCAGTATGTCATTACAAAATATAAATTGTCCAATAGCAATCCAGGAGCTTTAAACCGATAAAGCTTAGGGCTATAACCTCCCTTCCTATAGGCTTTATTTTACCAGTGAATTTTGTAAGATCTCCCTTCCCATGTTTTTTTTTTTTTCAACAATTTATTCTTATGCCAGGTAAGATTTAAGTCTTTCTTTCACAGCCACAAAAGCTACATACAGTTCAGAAGCATAACTGGTTAGCTAGCTTAAGCTACAGACAATTCCATATACTGCTTTGGTATGGGCACCTTGTTCATTAGTAGCTGAACTCCCTCTCCATTTAAATGAAAGTTCCTACATGTGAGATGCATCGTAACATCTACACAGCAACTAGTGCACCTGAGCTTTTCTTGTTACCCTTATTGGGTTTCAGTTTGCAAATCTTTGATACAGTTTGTTTATTAAATTACATAATTCATACAGTCCCTGAAAAAAAGAAAGAATATGATGGAAGATGATCTCTGAAGATATCTAGTCCAGTGTTCACACATTATTGCTCATTGTAAATGGTAGTCCTTTGATAAACTTTCACCTAATGTGACTAAGCACATTCCTCACCTCCCGTAAATATAAAGTAAAACATCTTAAGCCAACACAATGTTGACTTAAGACTGTTTTACAAATGTGTTAAGACTGGAGTATGTAGCCTCGTCAGAACGTCATATCAGCATCAGCTGAGAAGTATGTCACCTGACGGCAGTTACTGAAGTGCTTGCAGTTGTACAAGCATATCCATTACATGCACTTAGGGATTCTGAGGATGAGCTCTAAGGCTATATATAAGCAACACTAATAATTGATAGCTGTTGAAGGTTAAGCAGTTAGAATTATGGTGATACATCCCTTTATGCTTTACTTAACTAACTGAAGTTGGTTAATTTAACAATTTCAACATCTTGAGAGAAAATAACGTGTACTGCACTGCTTGGCATTGTGTTAGCACTGGAGATGGGTTATGTTAATACGGATCCTCTGCTCCATATTAACAGGAGTATGTTTTGGACACAATTGCCATTAACAATTACATATCTTGGTTCTTTTTTGTTGTTGTTGTTGTTGTTGCTTATTTATTTATTTATTTATTTATTCTTTTTAAAGTTCTGCCTTCTTGACTGGAACCTGAGCAAGTTGCCTATGCTCACAAACATATGAGGTCCAAGAAATTAAAGAAGATTGAAGTACTTTTATTACTGATTTAAAGTTTTGTTTCTCTGTGCAAAATACAACCTATTTCACAGATGCAAAAGTGAAAAACAGAAATGCACAAGTCTCTTCCAAATTCAAATCATACACACCAGAGTCACAAAATCAGGCTGTTTTGCTCATTACTAGAATTTTGGAGAACACAGTTTCTTAGATATTGCTTTATGGAGGTAGGTTTACAAGCCATACATATCCTTGAATAGCTAGTTGGTTAGTTTCAGTGTCTAAAAAATAGATGGAGTTACATATTTCTAGCTAACTGTGTTGGATTTAGAAAAACAAACAAGGATGAATTCAAAACTGGGTACTCAGAAATAAATCTGTCTGGAGAATGATGCTGTAAAGAAATGAATCTAAATTCTAGAAAGGCTGATCTTTAAAACTATTCTGATCTTCCCATGATTCATCAATGTGTTTATCCTAGGCATTCTGGTGGATTTGGACCTAGTGCACATATTCTCACATGGTAGTTTTGAAAGCCTGATTTGCATAACATGATGCTTATGTAAGATTTTTGAAGATTTTTCAACAGGAAGAATGTGACTGCTGAAGGAATGTGCAAAAGGCTTAGTCTTCCATGCAATATATTCTGTAAAATAAGATTTACATGCTCATAAAACTAGAACACATTTTCCCAGCGTTTATTTCTGCTAACTGTTGGGTACTATTTTATAAGTTTGTTTAGATATGTGTTTACAATGATGTGCTATTTACATTATCTGCCCCTAAAGGTTTCTTAACCTTCTCGGTGCTACACATCCACATACATACAGAGAAGGGGATGGAGACAAGCATTATCCTTGATGTGTGTTTTGCCAACCCTTAGGTTTGTTCTTAAACCTTGGAGAAAAAGAACAACAAAAAAATAGTTTTAATGGTTTCAATTTTACATTTTAAACTGCTGTTTTGTAGATGTTTATTTGGTAATTTATCTGAAAAATAAAGAATTCCCTTATTAAATGAGACTCAATTCTGTTTATCATGAATGTGTGTCCTATCATAAGAGAACATTGGCCTTGCACAGATACTGAAAGAAGCATAGAGGCAAGAATTCATTTGCACAGCTATTATTTCAAACTGAGAGAATTAATACAAAGTCAGATGTCATAAAGACAGCATTCAAAATAAACTTTTGTTATGCTGAATTAACTGTGAGTATGTAGCACACAGACACAATTCAGAAGAACAAAAGAGGTAAAGTCATTGCAAATTAAACCTATTTTTCATTAACTTTGTCACTCAGGTAGGTCTGTACCTAGCAGTCATTGTAGTTCATTCAAAAAATAATAATATAATTTTTTACTTTTTTTCCCCCATGACTTCAACAGAGTCCCTGTTGTATTAGTAAGCGATCTCTCCAGTGGCCAAAATAATATCTCTGAACTCCCATGAATTTTATCCCAAAATGTGGCAGCCTGGCATGATTAAAAGCTTTAAATTCTCAAAGAGAAACATGATTAAAGCAGAACTGTAGTCTTGAGTGGCACCTCACTGGTTTCATTTGCCAGTATTGTTATTTTCCAGGGTTATATTTGATTTACAAGAAAAATGCTTTTAAGTTGTGCAGTAAGTCCTACATTGTATCCATGAGTATAAAATCCTCAAATTGCCTTCATTTGTCAAATGCTAAAGTCCTACCTGAGATTGTTCAGTGGCAGAGTAGGAATCTAATGACTGTAGAATTAAGGAGGTAGGTTATATTTATAGAAGTTTCAGAGGTTATACCTTTTCTCTCCCCTCTTGTCCCCCTCCTGACTCCCTTTAATTCAGCACTTCTACCACAGCAATTCAGTTAAGCTTCATTACATGGCACAGATGGCTCATTAGTCCAGTCACCATGATTTTATAAAAACTTCTCTCGTGATAGTAGTTTGAATGGCTTTCATATTCCAAATTATTTGTGAAGATGATGAAATACCAAGCTTTAACTCATCTTTCAAATTGTGCTACACTTTATCTCTAAAACTGCTATGCTCTTCTCTTGCTTACACTGTAGTTCCTACTGCTTTGATTTTTTATGTTGCATGCAGTTAAAGATCAAACATGGAGAGTGAAGATTTTTTTAACAGAACTTGTAATAAAGTCTGTATTAGGAATAAAGGTGAATTATACATTATTGAGTACCTCACATTAATCTCCTATTTTTTTTTGCTTATGTAATATAAATCCAATTTATCAGATATCAGTAAAAAACTTGGGTAGTCTTAGGGACTTTGATCATTAAAGTATCACAGTGCCTGCCAGACTATCATACAACTCAATGTGGTGCAACAGTTACATACAGCTAGCTGAAAAGAGCAGTTTTTCCTAGATAAGCCATGTATAGTTTGTAATGGTTAACTTCATTCTCTAAAGAGCCTATCTCAAGTACAGTCAAGGTTTTGTCTGCCATTTGCTTGAAGAGTCTGGATCAGATCCTTAAATCAAAGCCAAATGTGAATAAAAGCAGTAAATTTGTCGGCAATAAATCCTCACTGATCTGCATTACTCAAAGATGGGACCTGCTGGAACATCTTCATAACATTCTTTTTCCTTCCTTCTCCTCATGTGCAACATATTGCAGTAATCAATTAACATAATGGAATATTCCTGCACAGAGACCTTCTTGTAACTCCCATATGGTCAGAATTCCATCTTAATAGATTTTATTTATTTATTTATTTTCAACAGAAATTGAACTAATCCTGCATATTTGTGATGATAGAAAAATAAACCCAAGTTTTCAGTGGGGATTGGTGATTTTCTGCTCCTTTGTATTGGGTTTAAATATTATGGAGGTGTTTGCTTGTCAGAGAGGTTTGAGCGTCGTTTCCTTGATAAATCAATCCCATTCAAAACATCAAACTGGGGTAGCAGCAATGGAGGTACTCAGTTTAATAATTTGCATTTGGAAGTGTAGGCCTTACAGTTCCTCTCTAGAACAAATACAGGCAAAGTTCTTATTCAGTTTAAATAGCGTATCCCTGTCCATGTAATTACATTACTTGTTTGCTTTTACACCTCAGTCTTTGTCTGATTACACTAATTTCCACAAAGCAGAAAATTTATGGTTATGGCATGTGTAAGTCCAAGTAGAACTTAATTCATGTAAAGACAGAACTGTAACTGACCAATTTAAACTAGGGTTTAAATTGGTTGAAAGTTGCTTAGATTATTATTTTTTTTAACATGAAATCAAATCAGCCTTCATATTCCTTGTTTTCTCCTATACCAGAAAAGACAATTTGACACAACTCAATAGTGTTTCAAAACAGACAGGGGGCAGAGGAGAAATTATTTGGACCATGTCTACTCCAGCAGAGGGTAGCAGAACACCACCATATTCCCACAGCAAAGGATAAGTATCACAGTAATATTTGTGGTTTGTGTCTTCAAAGCACGAATATACTACGCAGAAGAATATCTTTGGGGGATGAGAGGGAAATTGGATAATGTAATCCCAAAATTACTGTACTGACTTAATTCAATCCACTCATTCTTCATCTCTTGTTCATCTGAAATATTTTCTTCCATAATTACCAGGAGCTGTTTACCGTAACTGATAATATTACTCCTAAGCATAATCTGTGAGAATGAATACTAGGTTACCTGAATGCAGTGATCTCTACTGATGAACTAGTAACACCAACACAATTAACTTCATCAGCAGTTTCACCAACAAATATACATGGGTGAAACTCTACAGGAGGAAATTAGCCATACTGAGGCATGGTGAGTTACGTTCGCACTTACGTGTTGTTGTGCTAGATGTCTCCTCCCTTCCCTGAGTCAGGTTTTGCTACCATGGTAACAGTATTATTCAAAATTTGAATTTTTTTGCTGCTGCATTTTCAGTACAGAGTGGATTTCTGCTACTTTCTGGTACTTTCTCTCTCTTTCTCTCTTTTTTTTAAGTAGAAATTAGACAAGAAAGAGTACATAGGCCTTCAAAGAAATTCAAGGTAGACCTTTTTCACTTCGCAAATCTATTATAATCTTCTAGTTGTCAGAGTAAGTAGCAATTTGTGCAGCCTATTTTAGATTACTGCAATGAAAGTATTTTAACACATTGTCATACTGAAGACCTTCCTGATCCAAGGCCAAATATATTTTTTGATGTGAACAAATGTTTCAGCAAAAGAAGAAAGCAATGCATAACAGGAAGACTACTTCTTCATTATGCGAGCCATGAAAAATCATTTGTACACAGGGCATGATTTATTCAATGTGCTTTTATTTTTCCTTAAAAATTTAAACCAAAGGTTTATGAGGTTAAGAAGAACCTGAAGAACAAAAGTTGCTCATGATCAAGCTCTCTGTATAGACTTACATGAATAAAAATCATTGAAACATTTTTATAACACTAATCTAACTAGCTCAGGCTAACTTCTCCCGTAACCAAAGCTCAAGCTTAATTATAATCTATTCTTTCAGAAGATAACATTTAAAATACTTACAGTATAAATGCAGTGTTCTGGAATATCCTTCTGTGAAGCAGAAAGAATCTGGAAATGATGCCAGAAGTTTTAGATAAGAGAGGACTTGCTTCTCCTTTAAAACATATATATATATATATATATATATCCTTCCCAAAGAATTATGGAAATTGAATATTTTCACTCAAATTTACTATCAAAAATAAATTTTTACTAATGCCTTAGTGGGCTTCAAAGTGATTGAGATCTGTAACAGTGTCCCATTTATCATTAGTAAATCTAGAGTCCTTGAAGCTATTCAGTCATCTAGATATCTAGTACATGCTAACCACCTAAGTATATGTGAGGATGTAGAACTTATGCTAGCCTGTCAGGCAATTGTCAGAGCCAGGAGTTTTTCTATAGCACCTTTGACTAGTTTCCTCTTGAAATGTTTTTGGAATGCCTCTTGAAATCTCTAACAATACTTGATCACAAAATATCCAGAAGGTACTTTTGTCACATTAGGGAGATTCTGTGTAAGGGAATACAGGAAAAAAAAAAAAAAAAAAAAAAAAAAAAAATCACATCAGCCTGGAAATCCTTCCAGACGCTCAATTATAAAAAAATCTTCCTCCTTTTATCATTAGATATCCAGTTATCTGGTGAACAAGCTGTCAGAAATCTGATAACATTTCAGTTGTGTTCTCTCATCTGTAAGTAGCTTCCTTCAAATCTTGTAACAGATTTCTACAAAAGGTAACATACTTGTCAGCAGTTTGCAAGTAATTATCTAGCATAAGAATCATAGAATCATAGAATTACTCAGGTTGGAAAAGACCTTGAAGATCATCAAGTCCAACTGTAGCCTAACCAGTACTCTAACTCTAAAAACCTTCCACTAAATCATATCCCTGCAGACAACATCCAAACGGCTCTTAAGCACATCCAGGGATGGCGATTCAACCACCTCCCTGGAGAACCCATTCCAGTACTTAACTACCCGTTCTGTAAAGAAGTTCTTCCTAATATCCAACCTAAACTTGCCCTGGCGCAACTTGAGGCCATTTCCCCTCGTCCTGTCACATGTCACTAGTGAGAAGAGACCTGCCCCACTCTCACTGTAAGAACCTTTCAGGTACTGAAAGACGGCAATAGGTCTCCCCTCAGCCTCCTTTTCCCCAGACTAAACAGCCCCAGCTTCCTTAGCCTCTCCTCATAGGGCTGATTCTCCAAGCCCTTCACGAACCTCGTTGCCCTTTTCTGGACCTGCTCCAGTACCTCCATGTCTTTCTTGTGATGAGGTGCCCAAAACTGGACACAGTACTCGAGGTGAGGCCTCACCAATGCCGAGTACATGGGCAGGATGACTTACCTAGTCCTGCTCACCACACCATTCCTGATACAAGCCAGGATGCCATTGGCCCTCTTGGCCACCTGGGCACACTGCTGGCTCATATTCAGCCGACTGTCCATCAGCACACCCAGGTCCCTTTCCGTCTGGGAGCTTTCCAGCCACACCTCCCCAAGCCTGTAGGGTTTCCTGGAGTTGCTGTGACCAAAATGTAGAACCTGACACTTGGCCCTATTGAAACTCATTCCGTTCACCTTGGCCCATCGATCAAATATATCCAGGTCCCTCTGTAGTGCCCTTCTCCCCTCAGGCAGATCAACACTCCCTCCCAACTTAGTGTTGTCTGCAAGCTTACTGAGGGTGCTCTCAATCCCCTCATCCAGATCATCAGTGAAGATGTTAAACAGAAACGGCCCAAGCACCGAGCCCTGGGGGACTCGGTGATGGAATACAGAAAAACAAATGGCCAGAGTGATCAGAAGATATGAAGCATTGCTTTATTATCATTAGGACTATTTGACGTTTTGATTTACAGGTCATCCACACTGGAGAAACAACAGTGCTAAGAACTCCCTCCCAGCTTCTGGCTATTGTTGAAGAGACTATGTATGAAATGCATTAATTGCTTTTCTGCTTGCAAAGAAAGCTCATTTCCCCTATGGGAGTTAGAAGCTGTTGGATCTAAATGAGCCTTACTCAGTGTTCCTTTACTTCTCAACTGCATGTAACTACTACAGCAAACTCCATTATGTGAGCAGTGTTCACTGGGAGAAGTCATCTGCTTGTTAGTGTCCTTCAAGTATTTGACAGGACAAGTACAACACATCAAAAATCTATTTAGGCAAGCATGTTCGTTAAGCTAGAAACATATTTGCTCTCCATAGTGATTTTACCCAACAAGATTAATGGACTTTATTAGGTCACAGTTCCAGATCTGTCATTCATATTGGATGACTGTCTTGGAGGACTGTCTACAGAAAGTCAGACTGCTTTCAATCAGGAGATATCTCCAGTAGACATAAGCAGCATGGACTGCCACTACATATGTAGTATGTCCACTGTCAGAGTGTCTCAGGCACAGTCTTTGTTCTTTGTTTTTGGGGATAGTAGCAGAATGGAGATTAAGATATTTGCTTTCTGGGTTGTTTTGCATGACAGCAGTGAAAGAGAGGGGATAACACTGCAAGATGTAATAAAGTGGGAGAATATATTTTTATTTATATGTGCTGTGCAAAACGTATAGGAGTCTTTGAAGGAGGAACAGTGAGTGCAGTATTGATAAGCTAGAATCCTAAATGGCTCACCTATGCTTTTGAGTACTTTTGAGTATTTCTCTAATGGATAATGGAAAACCTCCTAGTAAAATATCATTCAAGGTTAGCTGGGCTGTAATAGGAAAAAAAAAATAAATAAAATTTAGAATGTTTGTTTTAACGAAGTTAAAAAAAAAAAAAAAAAAAAAACAAACAACGAAAAAAAGAAAAAAAAATTTAAAAAAAAAAAGACATGGAAGGATGGAGAGTTCCTTGAAAAGTAGCAGTTTCTTTCAGAGTAGAATAGATTTTGAATCTGTTTCACTCATAGAACTGAAAATCCACAACTAAAAACATTAGCCTTGAGAAGTTACAATACATCATAAGAAAAAGGTGAGTCAACATGTAATGTTTCAATTATAGGGCTCTCAAGAGTACACAGGTGGTGTGATAACTAAGGTCATGATCTTTCCATCAGCAGTACCCCTCCTGTTTCTGCAGTTGCAATGAATGGGAAACAATAATAGTTATGATTGTGAAAAGACCAAAGTTCAAAGGAGATCGATTTAATGGTCTGAGAGGTAAACAGATAAAGATTTGTTATTTTATGAGCGCCTATGGTATGGCTTCTTGGTTCATCTCTTTATCCAGATAATTGAGATGATCAATATATGCAACAGCAGATAATAATGACCTTTAAAATTTCTCCCCCCTACAAAACTCCAATAGGCTGACTCCATCTCTCATCCTTTTCTGTTGTTATAACTTTGACCTGAAAACTAGAAAACTAGAGTTCAGAGCCCTAATAGGCTATTCCCATTAAGAATAAAAAAGTAGTTATAAATTCAGGTGTTTCTTCAGCTCACATGCATTCATTAATAGTGACGTGCTGAGCAACATAATATAGTCACCAATGTGATATGTATTGTGATGTGATATAATTTTTTATGGCCCAAAGTTTATTTGGAAGTGGAAAGATTATGCTTGAATATCATAGAGTATGAATTTCAGTGACTGTAGAATAAAAGGAGCTCCTAGAGAAAAAAATCTGAATAACTAGAAAGGTAGGACAGACTGAGAAACGACATTCAAGGGAGTGTTCATTTTTCATTCTTATCTAAGTTGCCTTTATTTCATAAGACTGAGAAAATTCCAAGAAAATCAGAGAGCAGACAAGCAACACAACCAGCATCAAAGGGGCACAAATCCAGTTCAGAAGAAAGCAACACATCAAGGAACGCTAAAGTGGTGCTTTAGCCAATGAATCTAAAGCTATTTTCCTTAAGGGATATTTTCTCCTTGTGGGACAGAGTCAGATGGCCAATGACTGTCCATCCAACATCATGATCTACGTTATCTTCTTTTGCTGAACTCTCTTTACATCTGTTAGCTCAGTCACTGAACTTGCAAATCGTTTGAAGTAGAGTCTCTTCCTATACTTTCTTGATGACATTTTCACAAAGAGTTCCTGGAACATGATGGCTACATTTCTTTAGTGGGCATGGAGATGCATGGAGAAATTACTCCTGGAAGACTTGCAACAACCATAAGGAAATATCCATTCTATCATTGCTGCTTTGTCCCATTCAAAATTGTAAACATAAGGCAAAGTAGAATCTCCTACTTCATGCATCTAGAACATTTATTTGGCCCATAGTTCTATGGTATTTTTCACGTGTTCAGATACAATATTTACTACTCATATTGGTCACTGAAAACATGCATCAGTCCTCCACTTTTTCATTTCCTGATCTTACGCCTTAAAAGTCCTATCCTCAATATTGTATTAATGCATTTTTTTTTCCATTTTAATATTTTATCTTCATTTAAAATGCAGTGGAATAAGTCACTGTGATTTATACAATAAGCTAATAGTATTGTCAGATCCATACAGTGCCCTCTTAACACTAAGGCTATTCTCTTGTAAGATATCAAATGCTAACAGTACATTCAGGGAGTTAATTACTATTATATCATAACTCAGAGCTGTTAAAAACAAACAAATGAATAAACAAACAAAATAACCTAAAGCATTTAGTAATAATTGATCTTCTTTATCCCCCACATCTGAAATATTCTTAATTACACATAAAGCTAGACTGAGCTTATACTACTATTTAGCACTATCAGCAGCAAGAATGCTACTCTCTCCCTTCCCTGCCTGCTGCAGAAGGGAAGCAAGCTCCTGCATTCTGTGAAAAACACACATTAAAAAGAGAAAGCCGATCAAGGTGTTGTTGTCCGACTTTATATGCCTGTCATTAAGATTTCTGGAATGAGACTAAAAGTTGAATTTCCTTTGACGTATTGTAAATCATTACTGATTTGTTGACATGCACATGGTTGATTTGGTGGCAACAGAGAAAAATTTTCAAAGTGGTTGTCAGACAGGAGGAAGATGTATGTGTGAGTGGAAGAGACAAAGGGGAAAATAGGTCTTCAGAATTTTAGAACGGTGCTCTTTTTCTTACTTGTTTTATGTTTTATTCGGTAAAGAAATGCCACATGCATTAAAAAAATGCAGGTGGCAGCTGAAGCAGTATACATATCAAATTCCATTTTTATATTTCTTTTCCAGTGATACTGCCTTCATCACAAGGGTGTTAATTTCATTTGTATTGTAGCTATACAAATAACCTACATCTTTAAGTAGTAAAAACAGAGGTAGCAACACATTCACACAATAACTGTATTGTCTGTTCTCCATTTGAATTGAAAACGTAAGTGCTGCTCCTTTAACGGAGACCTTGTTATCTTGGTAAAGAAAACTAATGAGGTGGCCTTTCTAGGGCTAGTCACATAATAGCTATGGTGACAAGGACCTCTATCAAGAAATAAAGCAGAAGATAAATGAGATTTTTCTAATATCCATTTCACCCATTGTTCACAAGTGTCACACGATGCAGCTTCTATTTATCATGAGACAGTAGATACTGGGCACAATTTTGTAAAGGAAGTCTAAATTGCAACACTGTGTTATGAACAGCCTGTAAACATTCTTTACTCCTTCCCGTTCTTTTCCTAATTTTGCAATTTTTTGTTTTGGACCAAGGAGATTTTACTTGTACTTGCACAGAATGTCCACACAGCATTTTACAGCGAAGCACAATTTTAGTCTGCTAGGCCAAATATTTTTGCCGCCTTAACCAAGAAAGAAGATATCATGCTTAGAGCTCCTTTTACCAGCTTTCCAGATTACTTTAGTTTACAAGCTATTATCATTTCAAAGGGTCAAATTCCAAAGTGCCTTCAGTTTGACCTGGGGTTCTTTGAGGAACTGTACACATAGGAAGCCATTCTGCTTCAGGGACATTTTTTTCTAAAGACAGGGGAAGACTGGAAGAACATTCCATAAGCATCCTCACTGGGTTTCCACTTTCAGCTTGGAAATACTTGATCTTCATAAGTAGACTTGGATCTAGTTTGTAATAAAGACATTTAGAAAAGGTGTTATCTATCACAGTGACTTGCAGTAGAGGGGGACTGAGCTCAGTTGCTCACATTGAGTCTTCTGGATGCAGGTCCCATTGGATCCATTTTCTGTGATGTTCTGAACCTGTAAATCTTTGTTCCTTACCTACTCCCATATCATAACATACAGTGGTTCCCAGTGTAAACAGTTAAAGTCTTATTTTTCTCACAGTAAAATATCTTACTTCACAGTGTCACTGAATCATAAGGTGGCTGACATTGGAGGGACCTCTGGAAATCCTCATCCAACATTCCAGTTCAAAATATGGTCACCTACGTGACATTACTCAGGACACTGTCTATTCAGGGTCTGAATATCCATAATAATAGAGACCCCCAACCTATCTGGGCAGCCTGTTTTGGTGTTCAGTGACACTCATCGCAAAAGTATTTTTTCTCTTGTGGTTCATATGAATTTCATGTTGTATCCTTTGACTCTAGTCCTTGGGCAGAACTGAGAAGAGCCTGGCTCTCTCTTCATTGCTGCTTTCCATCAGATCTTACCTTTATTGATAAAAGCCTTCTTTTTTTCTTTCCCAGTCTGCACAGTTCCAGTTTCCTCCACCTCTCCTCTGAACCCCACACAACTTGCGACAACTACTGAGCATCCTTCTGCTGCACTTTTTATTCAAATAAATGCCTGGACAAAATGATGGAAAAACTGTTGCTGTTTGATAGGATGAAAAGATGTGTGTGAACTGTGCAACTATACTGTTGTTTGGTGACCATTTGGGTGTTAGGCAGATCAGACAGCTATCAGCAAATTGTTTTCTTCTGGAAGGGAAAAGTTTTAGCCATGGATATTGGCATAGACCCTCTCTCTCATGAAAACTCCCACTGAATCATTAATGTCCAGGAAGAACACCTGGAAAAGCCTGTGGAATCACTGATTTGCAAACTGGATCCCTGATCTAGCTATCATGGTCGATTGCTGTCTGCATTTCCCTATAATGAGGATTAAAGCTTCCTGTTTCCCACTTCTGGCTCACCTGTTTTAAAATGTAAACTCTATGCACTTTATGGTGGGAAACATTTTACCTAAGTAAAACACTGGTAATAGTAATAGCCATCTCTTAGGCAGTGCTTTTTCATCTGTAAATCTTAATATATTCAGCAAATTATCATTATTCCATTTTTCTAAAAGCAGTAACTGAGGTACGGGTAGGGAAAATTACATGCCCAAGGTCATGATAGGAACATCAGACTGATCTTCCAGGTCTCACATTTCTGTGCTTTTCCGTGGCCTGCAATGATGCCTTTCTGGGACACATGGACTAATAGCGATGATAATTAGCACACGGTTATCTCCCTTGAAAAGTCTCATCACATACCTGCCTGCATGGAACCCAATTTATGCACCTTAGAAGACTGAAGGCTGAGTCAATATAACATTAATGTAATATCCTGGTAGCTGTTTGCTTCAAAGACATCTCATTCCATTTTACTTGAGAAACAAGACTTTGAAAAGAGAGCAGTCACAATACAGATAAGTGCCACCTTTTAAATTATGATCAAAGCTGAAATGCACTGTAAAGTTTCCGAGAGACCTATATATTGGTTTATATACTGTACTTACTAGATGTGTTATTTCATACGTGGTGTTTCTAACCTGTCAGATTGTGTTGTAGGTCAGGAGAAGAGGAACTGTTTTTTTTCTCTTAGGGATTGAAATGGAACAAAAGACAGTGACGCAGTTTGAATTCTAAAATGAACAGAAGAGACTTAAGTAAATTCCTGTTACTGATCTAGACTAGGGGATCATGAGAAAGTCAACAGGAGTAAGATTCCTAAGTACCTTTTGAATTTGTGCCTCTGTCAGTGACACACAATTTAAAATGAATTAGTAATATTTATTCCTTTATGTTGTAAGGATAAATGAAGTATTGATTTCACAAGCACTCAAAATCTACAGTACTGGAGACAATGGGAAATAAAACTGAGTGGGAAATGTCTTTTGTCTGAGTTGTGACCAGCTTCCTCTTACTTCATTTCTAGTAGATGTTTGTCTAACCTTGTGGAGACTCTACCCCTTTCCTTGTAAATCTATTTCAATGATTTGCTGTCTTCATTTTTAAGAGCTACTTCCAATGTCTAATCTGAGTCTTTCTTATTGCTTTAGTTTAAGCCTGTGATACCTTGTTGTGTCCTTTGTATTAGCAGGAGAAGCATTATTACTCTTCCACATTAAATAGCCTGTCATGTTTTGAACAACTCTCATATTCCCTTTAGAATACTTTGCTTTAGGCTAAATCAACCTTATCCTCATAAACTAGACTCACAGATCATACTTTTAAGATGTTATTGTTACTATCCATTGGGATCTCTCCAGGATATCTAAAACTGGCCAAAGAACAACTATTTTTATGGGTATTCTACTGTCACTCAGTAGGCTTTTGTACCTCTGGGATTTGAGACATCTATAGTTTTAGTGAATATAACCTTTACTTCCTTGCTGAGCTTTTGATGGAGACTCTCAACACAATCTGAAAGATCTGAACTCCCTGGAATCACTGTCTATTATTTTCTTCTAATTTGTTAACAAATTACAATTGTATGAATTATTCTAACAGTTTTGAACATTCTCTCTACTCATCTTCCTTGAGAGGACATCATGTAAGATGCCAAAAAACTATACTAAAAAAGTAAATATACTAAAAAGTCAAATGATGTGCCTTCAGATGCTTCCCTCCTGTCCACAAACCTTCTCACTCCAGAGAGTGGCATAAAACATATATTTTCTGACAAAAATTGCATTTGGCGAAATTATAGGCGTGTTTGTAATACAAACAAGGACTTCCTAGACATAAGCAACATGTGAAATATTTTATATGTTGTGTTCAGCAGTTGGGTGTTGCATCTCTTTCAAACTGTTCAGGAGGAGAAAAAGAAGTTGGAAAGGTAAGGCAAGAGTGCTGCAGAGTAACAGGATAAGAGAGGGTTTCCATGTGTCCTAAGATAAACTGAGTAGGGAAAAGGATGGTAGAAAACATATTTGAGACCAATTTAAGAGAAAAAAATAGAAACTGCTTGATTTTTCTGGAAAGTGTTATTTGAACGATGGTAAATAAAGAATATGTTGAAAGAAAGAGTGTGATTTTCTAGATTTACTAATTTTGGAAAGATAGGGCTGGTGGCTACATGAAACAGGTGGAGGTCCAGATACTGTTTATTGCCTGTGAATCACCAATCTAAGGAGCAAGAACAATTCTATGTATAAGTTTAATTGAACTTGCATTCTTTAACAAATATAACAGAAACAAAAACCCTTATCTTCTGTACCCTTACTGTGCAAAGCAAACATTCTACTACACATACCTTTAATTCAGGAGTATTAAATACAAAATATATGAAAAAAGTCAATAATATTACTGGATATGTGTCTGAAAGTTTGTCAGATATTATGTTGGATGTAGTGTAACAGACATATAGAATAGAGGAGTGCAGTTTAGATTATTTTTCAAGTAAGTATACACAGGAAAAAGAAATCACCAATAAATTTCACAACTGTCTTAGACAGCCTTGTCTAATACAGTTTGGAAGGCCTCCTCTCTGTCATAATTAAAAATACAGCATGTCATGAATTGCAACTGGTATTAGACATTAAAAACAAATCAAGATATTTAGGTATTACATTTTGCTACCCAGTGAGACTTTCATAACTCTCATGCCAATCACCAAGAGATAATATAACAAAAGCAATATTTGTTTGTGGAAAATGCAACTTTTAGTGGTTGACTAATTATAAACTAGGAAAGGTGCTGTATGCAGCACTACTGAAGTTTATTCAACATAACAATGTCAGAGAAAGCAATTTCTGTAAATTTAGTTTGTTATTTGGTATGTCTTGAGCTATAAAGTATACTATCTAACCACTTCACACCATTCTGAGTCTGCACAGAGTTCTGAACACAGAAGAAATGTTGTTATGATTTGCATGTGCAATATGGCTTGGAGAGCTCATGCAGGAAAAATGTGCACCAGTTTACCATGGTGGGCCTGTAATGACATCCAGATGATCCATTGTAAATCTACCTGTAATGTTTCTGTGCAGTGCAGTTGTCACTAAGAGCACAGTGATCTCCTCTGCAATCATAAGGCTGAGAGAGGAGCCTTTCAGAGTGCTGACATAAAGCACTGTACACTGATATTTCAAGGTGAAGAAGCACTTCTAGAAGTGCTTCTATTTGCAGAAGTTCCTGTTCACTGCAGGGGAGTTGGACTAGGTGGTCTTTAAAGTTTCCTTCCAATTCAAACAATTCTGTGATTCTGTGACCAGACTATCTCAAGAATATTTACAGTTTGTTGGCATGTCCCTATGGGTCATTGGCATGTCCCTATGACTTGTTCCCATGGGTGATTCACTGGGATTTATGCCTATGATCACAAATGAGAACTGCACCTAGAAGAGGCAGTAACAAAGCGAAGCTTCCTGTGTGTTCTATCACATCCTCACTCTAACAACTTTCTAGAGATCAGTGCAGGACTTATTAAATAAATATGTACAAGAAAAAAATAATATATGAAAACAGCATTCTGATGGAATTTTCTAAAAGATCATCAGGCCAGATATATTCAGAATTGTGTTGCAAGATGTCTATTGGAATACAATAAGAAAGAACTCTTTCTACACAAAGTTTCAGACTGTCTTCCAAACTGCTTAGAGAAAACAAGGTTAGATAGCTAAACAACACTGCTAATTCTCAAGGTTATATATCAAAACTTGCAATATTTATTCTATTCTAGCTAAATGGCTTATGTAACTTGAAAAAAATATCTGTTTTAATTTCTTCATGCTTTTAGGAGAAATCTTTTCTCACCCTAAAGTTCTTTAGTATCTAGAAACTGCTCAGAGAGCAGAAAGCTCACTCACAAAAGAAGTATTAAAACTTGCAATCAACAACATGTGAAGATATTGTGTGGTTTCATTTTTATTTATTTATTTTTTTTCCATAACTTAGGAACTATAGGACAAGTGGTAATTTAAGTTGTACCAGGGGAAGTTCATGTTGGTTGTTAGGAAAAATTTCTTCTCAGAAAGGGTGATAAGGCGTTGGAACCAGCTGCCCATGGAGATGGTGGAGTCACTGTCCCTGGAGGTGTTCAAGAACAGGAAGGATGTGGCACTGAAGGACATGGTTGGTGAGCATGGTGGAGATGGCTTGGGCTCTATTATCTCAGTTGGTTGGACTAGATGATGTTAGTGGTCTTTCCAATTGTGCGGATAGCAGAGGGGCTGAAATTAGATGAACTTTGAGGTATTTTTCAACCCATGCCATGATTCTAAAACCTTTATGATTCTATGAACAATTTCTCTTATACTGATCTTACTGATTTTATGAGCTGCTGTCTCTGAAGCTACTAATACAGCATTATTCCAAAAACACGTTAATATTTTTTAAAGACTGGCTGTATTTACAGTCCTGAAGTTCTATTTCCCCCCAAATTTTACCTAATTTGGCTTTGAAAGAGCTAGGGTGGAAACGGCAGTGCTAGTGTTTGGGTAGGCAGAGCAGCAGCTGCGATGCAGCTTGTGTCTCTGGTATGAAAGAGTATGAAGTCTCCCAAGAGCAATAGAGTTAGTGAGCCTCTGTAGTCACAGGGAGAGCCTAACAACCTTAAACTATGCTATGCATGGGTACGTGGATGTTGTGAGTCTTTAATTAACACTTGGAAAGCATTCTAAGGTCCTCAGATGACAAGGTTTACAGAACTCCAAATGACTGTTATTATATCCCCTCTGTGTTCGTGGTGGCAGATAGCCAACAAGAAAAAATGTTCAGTCCAAAGCCTTTATTATTTCTGGGCTACTGTTGAAAAAAGGTGGATTTGTATCCAATTTAGTGAGTGCAAATTACAAATGAATTTGTTGTGATTCCCCTGTACTTTTGAGCATGATGTATGTAGCCAACAGCAAGCCGTCTTATTGCCTGAATATGTACTTATTATCCAGCAAAATCAGAGAACTGGTTGTAAACTCTAATATTTGACTAACGCCCATCTATCTGTGACAGTTTTTTGATAGAGAATACCATAAACAAATCATTTCCTCCATCTGCAACTTTGCTATTTTAGAAAACAGCATTCAACTTGTCAGACCTCAGCATATATGCTGAAAATAAACCCCAAACAGAATACAATCCTCTCAAAACAATGCGCTTTACTTCACACTCAATGCTTCCCTGGGAGAAGCTGAGCTACAAATTGTAGATCTCCACTGTGGATTTTAAGGCTTGTTTTGAAAATACCTGGATATTATTGTGGCGTAGCATTAGAACATCTGTATAAGAGATGCTTGCATTCCAGATGCATACACACATATATGAGCACAGAAAAAATTTCTAGAAGTTTTTAACCTATGTCAGCTTTCTAAGTCACTTGCTTAGAAACTTAAAACCTGTTACTGTTTTTCTAATTAATTACACTAGATATAGTGACAAATTGACCCAAATCAGCAAGATTGGGTTTTATGCACCTTGGCATCAGTAACTTGTATTTTCCTTATGTTTCATTTATGTTCTGACATGATACTACGATTTTGGCTCCTACAGGTAATGAATCCTAGTAGATTCATTGTGTGACAGGTGTGAAACGAAGAACAACAACATTGTCCCAGTACCATTCACTGCCCAGAAGCTACAGGTTTTGGATAGCATTAACCTGCAGAGATTCATGTAGGCACACCTAGGCTGGGTTTACAACCTCACCATCATATCCTTTAGTGTGCACAAACAGTGCAAATATTTTCTCACTAATTTCTTGAGCCTTGAGCTACAACAGGGGGTAAGTACCCATGTGCTGACCTCAGTGGCTATCCCACTGGGGTTTTCCTGTACTCTAGATTGCTCAGCAGCCACATCTTGAATGATTCAGAGCTGCTTGGACAATGTTACTGTAAAATATATGAGCAAACAAACAACAACAACAAAAGTGTTCACACCGTACACTGGGACAGGTTGCCCAGAGAAGTGCTGGATGCCCCATCCCTGGAGAAATTCAAGATCAGGCTGGATAGAGCCCTGGCCAACCTGATGTACCTGTAGGTGTGCCTGTTCAGTGCAGTGGTTTGGACTAGATGACCTGCAAGGGTCTATTCCAACTCAAATGATTCCATGATTTTGTGGTTCATGTTGATAATAGCATCAATTGTGCACCTCAATGGTCAGCTGAGAATCAGGGTGTGACTATATGGATCTGTCAATAGCAAAGAAAGTTAGTTTTCCATATATGTACCAGTATTTGTAGTCACGACCAGCAATTTGGTATTTAAAACATAATGAATTAAGAGGAAAGCCATAGTTGGTTTATCCATGAAAGGGAAGTCATAAAGAAGGAAGGGAATGGGAATGAAAGGGAAAGGAGACTGACAATCCTATCAATCAGTTGTTTTCTGGACATTTAGTAGGTAAATAATTCAGATAGCCATAGCTACAGACAAAAGTGACCTCATGCGTGGGAGCTTAGGTCTTCTTTTTGAGTGGCTGAGCTGCACTCATTGACCACAGAGTTGAATAGGTAGCAATTATTTTCAGTTCTACCTTTTTTTTTTTTTTTTGCAGAGGTTAGGGAGGATGACATAATTAATTCATTCTTATGCTATCAGTAAGTGTATTTGGAGAGCATTAAATCCTCATTTTCACCAAACTTCCGTACACAATTTATCTAGTTTAAGTGATACTGATGTGAGTCATATGTTTCTATTGTGTTTTTATGCTAAAAACATTTCTACAGTGTAAACATATACAATTATATTGCAGATGACTGATTCATCTCTTTTTCCAAATTGATGTATGCCACTGCCATGCAAAGCTATTAACATAACCAAACTCTGGATCTGATTTTATTGCAAAACTCAAAGCTGCTTTAAAAATGTAGATATGGAAATGTTAATATATGCAGCAGAAGGTATTTTAAATAAATATCTGTCAGATAGTTAAATCTGTGTCTGCCTAGTGTTAATTATGGAGAAATCAGAAGAGGACAGGCAAAAGAATATTTATTGCAGGTTGAAAAGCCAGTTATTAGGTCTGTATCACAGCAAGCCATGTGGACTTACCTTTAGAAATCGTCTTTCTGATGATGGATGGAGTTCTTATAAATATTTTTCAGCCCACATTTAAATTAGGGGTAGCGATAACTGACAGGGAACAATTCAAAGCAATTAAAAGCAATATTTAGAAGAAAAAATAAAATTGGTCTAAGGCAAAGAATGTTACCATTTGCCCAACTGAAAGCACAAAAACAAAGTCTATAGGGGTTGATGGGAACTGAACAAGATGAAAGTGATATGCTCATGCAGCCTCAAACCATGAGACATTTAGACAGCTAGTTCCCATTGATTTCCATGGAACTTATGATTCCAGACACTTCTGTGGATCCAGGATTGAAAGCTTTGCTAGATTTGAGATTACAAATGTGTTGGTTAGAACTAAAATGTTTGTCTGTTCCTAGGGGTTTTGGAGTCCATTGACCCTCACGACTAGGTTGAACATTAAATTACTGGTTTTACTCTGAAATCCTGTCACGAAGTACTAAGTTTTGCATGGACTTAATTGCTAGATAAATGGTTAAATGCACCTATCAGCTCAATAATATTCTTGTATCTGTATTTTGGTGAATCTAAGGGAACTAATTTGAAATTACTATTTGCTATATATTGTCTTCCCATGTTCTAATCAGAGTTTATAAATGATGAGTCCTTCTAATGTGAAATAATCCATATAAAGAGATCTGCTAGGAAAGGAAAGCTTGAAACAGATAAGTCTGACTCACCTCATTTTAGATGTTTTGCACATAATCAGATTCATCTCTGCATCAGCATCCGCTGTGCAGACAACTGAGTGACCAGAACTGCATATGGCAGAGTGGCAAATTGGTGTTTGCATACTGTTTGTAATGAATCAAAAAAGAATAAATATTCTCACCCCTACAGAATCTAAGATTTATTTACAAGGAGGAAGCTGAGAGGTGTGGAAGATGGTTCAGCTTATTACTGTCCCCCAAAAGTCACACATGCTTCATATTCCTACCAGCTTTTAACTAACTGAGGGCCTAACTAACGGAGGGTCACAAAGATGGTGAAGGGCCTGGAGCATCTCCCCTGTGAGGAGAGACTTAGGGAACTGGGTCTGTTTAGCCTTGAGAAAAGAAAGCTGAGAGGGGACTTGATCCAGGTTTATAAATACCTGAAGTGTGGGAGCCATAGTGGCGAGTCTGGTCTGTTTTCAGTAGTGCGTGGGGACAGGACTAGGGGAAATGGGCTGAAACTCCAGCATAGGAAGTTCCGCACGAATGTGCACAAGAACTTCTTTACAGTGAGGGTGACGGAGCACTGGAACAGGCTGCCCAGGGAGGTGGTGGAGTCTCCTTCTCTGGAGATGTTCAAGACCAGCCTGGATGCCTACCTGTGTGATGTGGTGTAGGGAGCCTGCTTTGGCAGGTGGGTTGGACTCGATCTCTAGAGGTCCCTTCCAACCCCTACAATTCTGTGATTCTGTGTAAGTGCTCTGAATGCAGTAAGAAATCAGTGGATCAAATAAAGGGAGACAAAAAGATAAGCATTTCTGGCATAAATCACTGAAAATAATAATAAAGACTTTGTGTTTTATTTTTGTAAGAAACAAATATTGAAAATGAAGATATTAAAATTGCTGTCTTCACACTCTAGTCCTGTCCGCAATGAAAACTGCTGTCATTGCTTCTACATGACCACTGACATTAACAAGAAATGATGTGCTGTCTTCACATCCACGTTTTCACCAGAAAGTAAAAAGAGATTATAGTGACAAATGTACTCTCCTAGTCCTGCACATACATGTTTTAAAGATCAAAGACATGCAGTGAAAAAGACCTCTTTTTGGTCTCCAATTTCCATTATAGAAAAAGTATCATTCTTGAGTATTCTGCAGGAAAATTCACAAAATTCAAAAGTACTGTATCCAAAACCATGAATATAATGCATAGTGATTTCACAGTGCATCCACATTCCAAAATGCAGTCTACTGATGCTGACAGAAAATACTACACAGGCAGAAATGGACCAGACCGTAGGGTGCCTGAAAGAAGAAAAAAAATGATGATTTTCTGTCTTCTTTCTGAGGACAACTTATCCCAGCTCATACACTGGTATGATATTTTTACATTGGTAATGGCAGATTCTATGTATTTTCTGTATACTTTCTTTTTTCCAAGGTAGAGCTTATATAAAAAGAGATGTATAGTAGAATATTGCTCAGTTTTATTGTTCTTTCCATATTATTTTTGGCAAAATACACTGTTCTCCTGGCATAAGACCATGCTGAAATTTTTTATGACATATGTCTTTAGAATACATGGAATAGTAATGTTCATTGTATACCTATTTTAATGTGGTTTTTCTGAGTGTCTGTTAGGTTACTGGCACTAGGATGCTCGTTATTAAAGGCAATTCTTTCTGACAACAGAACAGCCAGAGAGACCAGAAGACTAGAGAAGATACATAGCCACTTTCATTTTAATGGGTACGTACATTCTGTGTGTAATATGTCCACAATGGGTTGAGTCTTTGGTAGTCTTTTTGTCCCACAGAAACAATACTTCTCTGTAAGGTGTGGACAGGGGAGTTAAAAGAGTCCAGCGCTACCTAAATATTGTTTAGACACCTGAACCTCTAGAACCAGGACTCGGTGGGTGATGTCAGCATGTCTCTACAGTGCTAATTTGGCATTTTCTATGTGAAAAGAGAAGGTGTCTTTCTCGCTAAAAATAGCAACCCAGATTTGTGCCATGAAATACTAAGGAAAGTAAATGTGAAATTGTCTGCTGTTCTACGTAGTTACAATTTCAAATTAATATAAATCCTAGTACTTCTAGTGAGGGATAAGTTAAACCCTGGCTTCTATTTGTTAAAGTGTTAAAGCCTCTTACAAAGCAAATAGGGGTAGAAGCAAGTGTACAATAGAAGGTGGGGTTAAAGACCCTGTGGAAATCAAGGTTTCTTTTTACATTTTGCCTCTTTTTTGAAATTAATAAGATCACGGATTGTAAACCCAGAGAAGACCATTATGATTAACTAGTTCAACCTCTGTTTAGTGTGAATTTCTGCATAGCACAGGCTATACTTCATCCAGGGATTCCTGCCTGAAGACCAACTATATGTTGTTAAACTAAGATGTATGTTTTACAAGCACATCTGATCTTGATTTAAGGACTACAGTGACACTTAATAATTTGCCCCAGTACGTTAGCTTGTTATATAATTAAGAGATAAATTAGTTTCCTTCTATTTCTAGTTGGATATTTTTTGAATTTAGCATGCAATTATTAGACCTTATCCTGCCACTATATGCTAGATTAAAGGCCCCTCCAGACTCCACATAAGTACTTGTGCAAATAGAGGCTGTGATTTAAGTTACTTTAAAATCTGTTCATTTGAGAGTTAAAGAGAATTCCTTTAAAGCTGCTGCCAGTGTTGAACTGGTTTCTTCAGTGCTATGGAAAGAAGTGATTTTTCTCAATCAGTCTTCAGTCAAAATAATACTGTTTCAGGGGACAGAACGAGGTGCCATTTATTAAACTTTTTGAAGGCAGCCAGATTTATACCCACAGCTTTCAGCAGAGGTGTCATAGTGACCAAATGAGGAATCCTTGATCTTTCTTCTCCATTTTCTAATACTGACATTGACTAAATATTTAGAAATGGAGGTACCTGTCTACAGAGGATTAGAAGAGAAGTAGTCTGTGTTACACAATATAGCATTCATTAAAACTAAGGATAAGATTCATCTGCTTCTAATAGACATTTCAAATTAGATACATATTGTGGATTATCCTATAGGGCCTCTTGCTGATACTTTGTAAAATCTGGAGCCCACTGTAAACCCAGCATCATATCTGCTGCCACATGTACGTGACTTGGATACCAGAGAACTTCTCAAATGACCCTGTGAGTATTTTAGGCAACTGAATCGTACCTTCCTGTCTAAAATGCAAGCTTTTGATGTCTGAACTGGACTACAAGCTTTCTCTCGAAGAGGAATAGGCACCTTCAGAAGATAATTCATTTGTCCTAATAAAATTAACTACTCTGCAGGAAATTAAGAACCCTTAAAAGGTAATAATTTCTGTAGACTATGCAGGTAGTGTATCTTGTTCAGATTTAGAAAAGAGATCATTACATGCCTAAGTTAAGGCACAAGAACCCTGTCGCAAGTGATCTGACACTTGTGCCCTTTGAGATGAAATTACTTGCTTTCTTTTCTTGAAAGTAGCCCTAAGCTTTTTTTTTTTTTTTTTTTTTTTTTTTTTTTTTTTTTTTTTGTCCTTTCATGAGAAAAGCTGTTATGATATTAAAGCACAAATGCAAGAAGTGATTGCAGTCTGTATTTGACATACATTAAAAACTAACTGAATATTAATTTACAAGACAAAGCATGTTATAATAGGCTGTCAATATATTCAATTTAAAATGTACCACATACGATCAAAGAAAGCAACCCAGGGGATTACACTGTCTGAATTCCTCAATAAAATGGCAACCTTTAGATGTATTAAATATTACATTTGGAAAAAAAAAAAAAGAAAGTAAAAATGAAAATCTATAGCTAAGAGAAGCACAAGCCCAGAGGGAGAATTCAAGATCTGTTTATGTGTAATTGGGTTTTGCTTTGTGAAAATCTTGACAGCTAGAGGAGCTGCCTTACTTGCATGAGACAGTTAATCACATTCACGGACCTACATGCTGTTAACTGCATACTAAACTCCTGAAGATTTACAGCCCTTAGTTTGGTTTTACCTCATTTATATCACACATTGCACTACACAAGTCATTCAGCACATATGGGGGATTGGAATTTTAACATTATCTCAGTATCTTAATGACTAATCCTGAGTGATGAAACTGAGTCTAAGCACTGTTGCACATTCTGAAGTAATTTAAGTTGTGACATTCTGTAATTCACATTGTAAATCAGTAAAACAACTGGTATATTTTATAATTTGGCATAGGCACGTGAGTATGCCAGATTAATAAAAATTGGTCCAGACAGATAAAACTTGGCATTAATGTTTCATTTATCTCATTTTCATGATCAATGGTTTACAAGTCATTGCACATTCGAAAAGAGGAGACCGGTTTGAGCAAAAAACTGCCAGCATTGTGAAGTACTGGTATATTATACTTCTGAATTCTAAAGGAGTAAAGTAAACAGAAAACATCAATGGGATCTAGGCTGGGTAACAGAGTCTCCTCCCCTCAGTGTCTCTCTTGGTTTCATGTTTGGGTTTTACCTCTTCAAATTCTGAGCTGCTTGTGTCTCTCTTGTCCTTTCTTATTAGCATTTTGTAGCACTGCCTAAAACACTTGCTTTTTCATCACTTACCATTTTGATATTTCGTTCCTTGTACTACTCAAGAACTGACTAATTAGGGCATTCTGTGGTGTAGGTTTGAACTCCCTCAGGCTGAGGATGCTTAACAACATTCTTACCTTCAGAATTTCTACCCAAAGCTCATCTTTCAAAACAGCTATTCCAAATCATTAAGTTAGGAAGTGTCAGTGGAGAAAAACATAGAAGATAGCACATGATGGAACATGAGACTTTGGAGTCTCATGACAGATATTTGCTGGGAGGTCTACACTGTCAAATATTAACACTGTTTTTCTAAAACTTGAAAACCTACACCCAGGGAGAAAAGGAAATGGGAAGAGAGAAGAAACTGAGTCTGCTTTAATTAGTACCCACTGCATATCGTCAGTAGGGACAAAGAGTTACCCGGTAAAGAGTAGACTTCAGTTCAACTTTGAATGGTCAGTTGGAAGGTTGTGGAGTATCCTGAATGAGAACATATTGAAGGTAAATCACTATGTGCCTATAAATATAAATAACGAACCAGAAATGAGAATACATGCTATTGAGGAGAGCTAGCTAAAAGTGGAAAGCCAAGGGATTTCAGACCTTACCTTGAGAATGTTATACATAATATTTATATTATTTTATTTTATCCTGTATTTGTTGTTCATACAGTAACATAACAGGAAGATGGAAGGGATTCTCACTCAAAATGTTTCATACACTAACATTATGCAAGCCTTCGGGCTTCCTTCTCTGGACATGTCAGCACAGTCTGCATGATTAACTAAACTAGGATAACATTGAAACTACAGTGAGGGATGTTTTCCAGTTCTGCATAGCAAGTATTTCTGAGTGTATTTGGGTAACTAAGGTCATGTACTGAGCAAAAAGATGCTTAATGAATGTGTGTATCTTTACCAGTAGCCTCTCCTGGAAATTAGGCAGTCTGGATCATTGAGTGGGATTTACGTTTTTGAAGCCTTAGTCCCAATTTAGGTGTAACGGGGATTTAGGCATTCCATTTCACACTGTCTACTTAGAGAATAAGCTCCTCACAGCAGAAGTGATATTCAGATGTGAAGACACATCTCAGCATTTAACAAGTAAATAGAAAGCCCTTGGTTAAAGCAGGAGGGTAAGAGTAAATCCAGGATTCCATGCGAGATGAGAAGGAGACTTTAAGATTCTGGGTTTGCATTCTGCCACACATCATCTGTCCAACTTTAACAAAGTCACTTTTCTTCCTTATTCCTCAGTTATGTATACACCAAAGAAAAAATTTCATCCTTGTGTTCTGTGTATAATGTATGTATTATTCTTTAGAAATACCAACACACTAGAGAGATGCAGCTAATATAAAACCCTGGATGAAAAGCTTTTATGCTAAACAGAACTTCAGATTAGCTTCTATGCCTAAATTTCCAAGTGTAAAAAAATGAGATAATATTTCTTGCTTACAGTCTACAAGGGATTTTGAGGTCTGTAGAGGATGCCAGTTTGTGTAAGTACGATATATGTAATGCAAAGAAAGTCTGCATAAGACTTTATGAAATACTTAGACCTGCATATGGCTGGTAGATTGTGGCTTAATTTACCTTTCTCAGTTTCACCCCAAACTATATACAATCACTGGCAGTGCAGTTTAAAATATTGTTTTGACTGAAACTCATTAAACACTAATTAAAAACTGGAAAAGATTTAGATTGGACAGTATTTTAATGTAATCAATTAATAAAATAAATCCAAAAGCTGTCATAATTATAAAAGTTGGCAGCAATCATTACTTATTTCTGCTTTCATACCATATGGTATACTCACTTCTTTTTTTAATCTCTGATTTAACAAGTGCTCTCTGACACTAAAACTTATTTCAGGCAGGTTAAACAAAGGTGAAAGGGCAATCCTGTCACCTACCTAGCACAGGACTAACATGTAGATCAATGTTGATTTCATTGCTAGGTGATCAAACTGGAAACAAAAAAAATCCCCCATTTTTTTCCTGGAATTTATAGTGTGTGCTAATATACAAAAATAGTAAAAAATAATAATAAACACTAAAAAAAAAAAAATTGTAGTAACTAATCTGTTTATCATAAAACAAGAGCAACAGCTACTACCTGAAAAAATACAACAGGAGGATGATGTAAATTACTCATGAATCATGAGCACTTTTTTTTGTTCCCGCTTTAACTCAGTATATAATGAACATTGAAGACATCTGTATGTGTGTGTGTTTTTTTTCTCTGAGTATGTTAACATTCATACCATTTCTAATACAAAAAATAACCCAATGTATGTATGTTTAAGACAACAAGAAGAAAGGAAAAGCAGCTGTGAAAAATGTATGAATTTTGCAAGGACTGTGGCGGGGTTTTAGGGAATATTGGGCTTCTGGTCATATTTTTCCCCAAAAAGTATTTTTAGAAGAAGAGTTCTGTGACTCTGTGGTGAAGATTGATTCTATCTTAGCAGAGCAGTTTAGAGGAATTAGTCCAATGAGTTCCCCACTGTTGTCCACTGAATACAAAGTGAGACCAATATTACTAAGGTCTATAAGATTGCAAGTATTATACGAAGACATGAAGGCTTAACTCAGTCCATGCTCTGTTGTGTTAAATAGTTTCTATATAGAGATGTGTGGGACACTGCACACACTGTTGCTCCATCAGGTAGCTTGGAATATAAAGCTGGAGTAACCTGGGAGAGATTCAACTGAAACTAAAAGCTGTCTTGTGGAATTTTCCTGAAAAAATGTTGAGCTATTGAAACACAGCAGTTTTGGCAGGAAAGAAACTTTCAAAGAAGAAGTAAAAGCAAGTGTCACTCTAAAACTCTTCTTTAACTTGGTGGTTAGAGATTGAACCCTAGATGTGGAAACTGAGCTTTGGATTCCTGGATTTGTATGTATAAGAGGAATCAGATTTTAGCACACAGCTGGAATTCTTTGTTATATGAAGTCTTTCTCCTGGAAAATCTTTACAGACTTAGTTTCATTCTTGCTTGGAACACATAAATTTCTGGAATTTCATAAGCTCTTTTCCTTCTGTACAGTTTATAGTAACTACTGCTTGTAGTAACCATAACTTATTGGACAGCAGACAAGAAAGAGGTATTAAATCCTCCTATAGCTAGAGAAGAAATATATAAGGGAACTGAACCTAATGTCACTTAACACATGAAACATTTTAAGGGACTGAATTGTCCACATATATATTTCACATATATACAGACATTGCTTATGGATTTGTAAGTAGCATCAGTATTTCCCTATATTGATGTATAAATCACTTTAACAGAACAATTCAGAATGGAAGTAATGTTGTTTTGTTTTTTTTTGTTTGTTTGTTTGTTTGTTTTTTAATATCCCTGTGCACCTAAAATGCCATGCAAACAGGCAGAAATGTCATGTTTATGTGCATCTTCTTATGAAGAGTAGATGCCATTAATTTATGACAGTAAAAGACAGGGAGAAATACATATATTAACAGGTATATAAATTCATTAAATTGCTTTTTATGTGCACATCCTGAAACATAAATTTCCAGTTTGCCAATCCATCTTCTTACAGACTCTCTCCAATACAGCAGTTGTGCTGAGAAATCCAGAAATCATTATCCAGCCTTCAATCAGTAGCTAACACATCAGGGTATCTTGCTTTATCTTAATAATAAGATAGTGACTGGCAAGAGCAATAACACTAAGATAAGACTGGATTCATATCCCTACTCTTCAACATTCTTGGCACACCACTCACTTTTTATTCTTGAGTAGAGACCAAATCAATCCTAACCCACAAAATTACTAGTGGCAATGCCTGGAATGTTGTAGAGGCTTTAATGATATATCAGTTTTAGAGACATTCAACTCATAACATTTTATAGAACAGTTTGCAAAAGGAGACAATTGTTTAATTCAGACAGAGAAACATATTTCATGGTGCCCTCACATCTCTAAGGACGTGTGTGAAAGACAGTTTGTCACTGTCATCTTTGCTTAGTCTGTAACAGGATTAAACTTCTGCCTAGTGTGTGTTACTGCCCTATGGAATTATCTGGAATTATCTGGAGGTAGAAAGTGAGCTACTTGGCAGGTATAAGTTTGATTTCAGGATTCCTAAGGCCACACCTGCAGTACTGTGCCCAGTAAAAGAGAACATACTGGAAAGAGTCCAACGGAGAGCCACCAAGATGATAAAGGGTCTGCAGCATCTCTGTTCTGAGGGGTGCTGAGAGAGCTGGGGCTATTCAGTCTCATCAGCATCTATCAGTGTCTCATCAATATCTATAGATACCTGAGGGGAAGGTGCAAAGAGGACTGAGTCAGGCTCATTTTTGTCATAACCAGTACCAGGACGAGAGGCAATGGACACAATTGAGTTCAATGTTCCAATACCTCCCTACATTTTCTGAGAATAAATTTTTCCTCATATCCAACCTGAACCTCCCCTGGTATAACTTCAGATTATTTCTTCTTGCCCTATTGCAGTTACTTGGAAAAGGCTGACCCCATCTCTTCAGTCTTCTTTCAGGTAGTTGTAGAGAGCAATAATGTCTTCTTTGAGAGAGAGGAGAAAGAAAATTAAATGTACTGAATATAAGGTACTGAATCTGACTTTTTCATTAATTCACACTAATTTAGCACTGATTAATGTAGACTTGTTTAGGAAACCAGATCAAACTCTCAGGCAAACTTGCAAACAGGCCCCTGGCTGCAGACAATGCAGAACCTTTCACTGGCATTGTATGGCAGCAGTGAGAACAGGAGTGTGTGGTGCAAGCAGATGGAAGATCTGCTCAACCTGATGACAAGATAAACGACAAAACAGATAAATTAAAAAGTGTCAAGTGACCAAAAAAAAGAGAAGGATCAGAGGAACTGTCTCGGAAAGGAGGTCAACCACAAGAGAAAGCACAAGATCCAGGGCAGCTTATATCCTCTTATTCTTGGGCTGAAGGTAACAGCTCAAAGAAATGGAGTGAATGGATGAAAGTCCATGCTTGGGGCTACAAATGAAAACTCCCCTTGCCCACTTCGCCCATCTCAGGAATGCCCATCTTTGTGTAATAATGGCCCATTTACAGTAGAGGAACCAATAAGACAGAATGAAAAAGCCTTCCCCTAGTATCTAGGCTATGTCCACCAAGAATAAAAAAAGAATAGTAGGCGACTCTTCCCTGCAGGGCACTGGGGCCCCAATATGCTGAGCAGATCTTTTCCTTAGAGAAGCATGCTGCCTGCCAGGGGCTCAGGTGGAAATTACTAGGAAACACCCAAGCCTGGTGAGCCCACCCTGCTGTCAATACTCCTACTATCAATACAAGCTAGAGGAGGACAGGATAGAGTACAGCCCTGCTGAAAAAGACTTAGGAGTACTGGTGGATGGTAAGCTGGACATGAGCCAGCAATGTGCCCGCACAGCCCAGAAAGCCAAACATATACCAGCTTACATAAAAAGTAGTACGGTCAGCAGAGTGTGGGAGGTGATCCTGTTCCTCTGCTTGACTGAGACCTCACCTGCAGTACTGTGTTCAGATGCGGAGTCCTCAGTTACAAGACAAATGTGGATCTATTGGAGCTCGTCCAGAGGAGGGCTGCAAAAACAGGCCTTGGAATGAAACATCTTCCCTGCAAGAACAGGATGAGAGAGCAAGGGCTGTTCACCCTGGAGAAAATCCTGGGATGACCTGAGAGCAGACTTTTAGTATCTAAAAGGGAGCATTAGGAAATAAAGGGTCAGACACTAGAAGAATATATTGTGACAGGACAAGAGGCAATGATTTCAAACAAAAATAGGGGAGATTTAGGCTGGACATAAGAAAAATGTTTTTTACAATAAAGGGTGATGAGGCACTGGAAAAATGTTGCTCAGAATAGTGGTGGATGCCCCATCCTTGGAGACACTCAAGATCAGGCTGGATGGGGCTTTGAGCAGCAGATCAGCAGATCAAGCTATAGGTGTCCCTGTTCATTGCAAGAGAACTGGGGACCTTTAATGGTGTCTTCCATCTGAAACAATTCTATAATTCAATGATTTGAAATGCATGCTAACTGCTCTATCTCATAAAGACAAATATAGATCTTACAAGAATTATAGCATAGGTTTAGAATGATCTTTTATTTTACATATTCACATTATACTAGTTAATTAAACCTTTTTTTTTTTTTTTTGAAAAAATATTCATGATTTTTTGGTAGATGCCAGTATTAGTCTTCTCTCATTTGAAAGGAAAGTAAAAGTAATTAGAGAAAAAAAAAAAAAAAAAAAAAAAAAAAAAAAAAAAGGATACAAGAGTAATCTTCATAATTAAACAATAAGTCTGCAGTACTTAGTTTCACACCACATTGTAAATACAAAATTAGGGTTCCTAGATGAAATGTCAGAAGCTTTTTCTTATGAGTTTATATCAGCAACTTGATTATCGTATTGATTCTGCATATCAATGAGATAACATCCCACAGTGTTTATTCTTCACCCAATTGCTTTCTTGAACATAATAAAATTAAATCCAATATGATATTAAATGTAAACATACAGTGATATTATATGTAAATATCCATTTAAAAATCTCACTGCTTATTGATATTCAAATTCTCTCTGCAAGTGTAACATTGCAAACTACAATAATATATTTTTTCAGCCTTCATCCAGGGACTGGAACTAAAAAGAGGATAATCTTTTTCTATTCCTTTCCATAATAACATTGCATTATTTATGTAGAAGAAAATGAAAATAGTAAGTGTATTCTGCCCAAGCAATGCTTCTTAGTTTATCCCTCCTGATTGGTCATGGAATCAGAATGGAAAGAAAAAAATGTGATGCACATGCTAAACTGGTGCTGGCCAGACTGAACTTTGGACAGTTTTACCCTGACCTTCATAATCAAGAGGAATATTTAGATTGTAAATTCCTGACCCAGGCAATCTCTATCTTCTGTGCTTGTACTGAGACTAGTGCTTTGCAGTCTTGTCCTTGTCACTGGCCCCTGGTGTAATAAGACAAACAAAAAATGACTTCCTTATTATTTAATAGAATTCGAGGCATTACTACATATTTTTCTCTTTTTTTTTTTTTGTATAGTGGCACAGTATGGTATCAAAACTACCTCCGTTAATGCAATTGTCTTGATATTTCTTGGTTATTTTACATGTTCACAGATGCCACCCTATGTCAGTTTCCCACAAAGCCCTGTTTTCCTGTCTTTCAGTTTATTCCATGATAATTTTGTTCAAATGTTTATCCAGATCCATTATTACTAATGCCAAGTAAAAATTAATATTTTCTCATAACACAGTTACATAATCTGACAAATGTTTTGTTCTTGCAGCATTTTAGAAGACCACATTTGTCAACTTGATTATCAGTCTCTGAGATGCTGTCAGAGATATCCTGTGAATTTGTCAAGGAGACTTTTGGTATCTATGTAAATCACTGTATTAGAATGTAAATCAATATATAGGAACTCTCTGATTCTTTTACAGCATGGATCTTGGAAGAGGAAATAGCAATCATACTCATCAGAATATTAATTACTGTCAGCTAACCCATAAGGGAAGCATGATGGAGTCGCTGTCCCTGCAGGTGTTAAGGGATGTTAAATGCTGTACTGAGGGAAATATTGATGATAGGTGGACAGCTTGACTGGATGATCTTTGAGGTCTTTTCCAATCATGGTGACTCCATGATTCTGTGAAACAGGTGTCAGATGATTTTATGATTGCTGGAACTTTTTTATTCAACAAAGAGAACACAATAAGGACAATAACAAGAATAACGAGCCTACACCAAATTCATAGCAGGTAGGTTTCTCCAAATTACTCAAAAGATTATGGGAATTCTTATTCAAAAATAAGAAACTCATATCCCACTCAGAGCGAGCAAATCTCTCTTACTCAAGCTGATTTCTACATTTTATTTTTTTATTTGTTGCATGGATAAGTGGAAAACTAATCAGACCTTTGCAGAGCAAAAACTAAGAAACATAGCTGTTGATGAAACATTATTTCCATTCAGAATTGAACTTAAAGAAACCCAGTGACTTAACAAGAATTAATCACAGAGCCAGAAAAAAGGAATATATATATATATATATATATATATATATATCTTTTTTTTTGTTGTTGTTGTTTTGTCATATGACTTCATGTAATTACAAACCCGAAACAAAAAATTATGGCTGTGGCCTCATGTTTGGGATTTTGCTTCCTAATTCATGGTATTACACTTGACTTCTTATACATTTGTTGGTAGATAAGAACATAATTGCTTTCTTTGTCTAGCCTTGCTTTTGTGCTTTTTTTTTTAATACCATGAGACCATTTACAATTTTTTGCAGTTGATGTTTTGTTACTCTGACAGTCCTCACAGTTTTCTGTCACTTTCTGCTCCATCTGAGTACCCCATTCTATGAATTGCTTATTTATTTTCTCATAGTAATTAAATTCTATGAAACTTACATATGATCTGGATTTTGTTGTTACTCGCAACATCAAGAATTTTCAGCTTCAAAGCACTTATTTTCTAGTAAGATCATTTTCACTTTAACTTTCACAAGAAGTTTGAGAAACTTCTTATTAAAATCATTTGATATTTTGTAGCTGGTAAACAATAAAGTCTGTATTAAGAAATACCACCCTGTTCACAAATTCATGGAAAAGGAGAATGACTGCTTGCTTCCAGGAAATTGCACAGTTCATATACAGCAAAATATGATGAAAATAGTCATTAGTTGAAGTTGGATGTTGCATCACAGGAGTTCAGTTAAATTTTGATATTTCTCAGAAGAATTTGACATACATAATTAAATTTACTTTGCCAACCTAAAATCAGTGGTCTAGTTGAGGTTTGATTACTGCTAGATATTTGAAACACAGAATCATAGGACTGCAGAGGTTATAAAGAACCTATGGAGATATAGTCCACCACCCTGCTAAAATAAGTTAAATAGTAGAGCATCCAGATGGGTTTTGAATATCACTCAAAAAAGACACTCCACAATCTTTCTGGGCAACCTGTTCCATTGCTCTGTGCACAATCAACAAATATACAGAATGGTGTGGTTAGGCTGATATTTTACAGACTGCATAACTAGAATGATAATCACTTTGGAAAGAGATAATTGAAAATAAATGAAAATGTTCACCCGTCCTATGCTTGCAGTGCAGCCAGGCTCCACCCCTTCCTGTCTCACAGGTGAATTGCTTTCACCTGTGCTCCCATGGCTGACTCAGCACTTGCCTCAGGTTACAAATCAGTGGTTCAGGCCATTATTTGACAGTTCCCATATATTCTGTCTCCTTCTAAGTCAAGATTTTTTTTTTCTCAAGTTTATGTGAAATGTACTGTGTTCCAGTTTGTGCACACTACACCTTGTTTTGTTGCTGGATACTCTTGAAAAGAGCCAGGCTCCATCCATCTGGCACCCACCCTGTAGATATTTATAATCACTTATAAGATCACCTCTCAGTTTTCTCCAGGCTGAACAGTCCCACATCTCACAGTTTATTCCCATAAGAAAGATGCTCTAAGCCCCCAACCATCTTTCATCTTTGAGGTCCTCCACCTGACTCTAGAAGTTCCCCGGGGAGCCTACAGCTGGACACAGTATTCCAGATGTGGCCTCACCATACTAGATTATATGGGAGGATCACCTCCCTTGACCTGCTGGCCGCAGTCTTATAATGCATCTTGGGATGCAGTTGGCTTTCTTGGCCACACAGGTACACTGCTCGCTCACGGCCAACTTGATGGCCACCAGGACACCCAGGTCCTTTCCTGCAGAATGCCTTTTCAGTAGATCAGCCCCTAACCATGGCCCCTTAATTCAGTGTTGTAATCCAGGTCAAGTAATTCTGTGTAGCATTGGAATATAATAAATGATTATTGATTTCTCATATTTCCACCTATCCCTCTCTACTAGAAACTAAACCAAAATATCACAGCTTCACCTTGGTTCAAATATGTTCAGGAATTGTTTTGAAGAAGAGCGAATCACAACACTGTTCCAAAATTGTCCTCAATCTGAATAGTTTCTGTCTCTATGAACTAATTCATGAAAGAATTCTCTCATACTGTTTTTCTCTGTTAGTCCAGGCTTTTCTCAGTTGCTCTGTTCTTGCTGCTCAGTATATCTGTCTGGAAAATACAGGACTCAAAAAAGAAAAGGTACTTGTGACACTATAGAAAACTTGGCAGCTTGAGACACTGGAAATCTAATGACTGCAGTTTTGGCCTCACTTGAAACGGAATTAAGAAGCCTTCTGAGTAGAGAAATTAAGTCAAAGGGACAGATTTGAAAGCTAATACAGGTACTGTACTGTGTGTATATGCTGTATAAATGTGGGTTGGTTGCACAAGGCACAAGTTGCACTCGCTGATCTGTGAGACATAAAATAACACTAAGCAACTATTACACTGTGTTTTTCACAAATGAAAAACAAGGCATTAAGGGGAATGTCAACCATTTTCAATATATGTGAAAGCTGAGATTAGGATTTCAGCAGTATAATTTTCTTAGACGTTCAGAGACAAAAGTAAAATCCTTGCTGTTCACTGTTCTCATTGTTCATTTTTCACCTTTCGAGGATGTAAAGAAGTATCTTGGCTTTTTCTGTTTGATTAACACAGCTGCAGAATGGTTCTGAAGTCAGTGTGTAGCTTGTCCTAGGATAGTTTTGAAAGCATAACATGTATTGTATTAAAGTGTTTGTAGTGTGTATCACACAGTAAGCTCTCCCATGCCTTCCTGTGTTTTAAAGGCTTTGAGACTAAATCTACTTTAACTTCAGCTGCAAAAGTCAGAGTTCACATGTACAGCAAAATCATAACTTGTTGCAAGGTGGAAGAAGCAAAAATTTACAGGGAGATGCTGTCAAAGAGATTTTACTGGATTTTAACAGATTCAGTGGCTTTAATAGCTGAGTTCTGAACAGATACACTTGGAAGGCTGGTTTTAAAAGACCTTGTAATACTTCAGTTGCCACTTAGACTATAGTTCAATATATAAATTAATCCTATCACGTTCTTAACCCATGCCAAAACATTACAAGAACAACTGAGTGCACCTCATTAAGGTATTTAGGGAAAGATAATAAAATATTCACAGCTACACAAATTTCAGGGAGAAAATTCTGCCCAGTTTTGAACATTGAAGAATGATTTTAAATTGTCTCATTGTTTATACATCTCTTGCTATTAATCAGGGATATAAGGTCTGAGATAAAACCCTAGGAATAACCACTTCTATTGTAATATCTTCACTGTTAGTAGCATTGATATCTCCACTGAAATACTGAGAAAACACAAAGAGGAACTGAGATGAGAGGAAGAAGATAGGTGGCTTAGCCTCAGAGATCATACACCACCACAATAAATTAATAATTTTGCACATACACTATATAACGTTCCATTTCTTGATTGTATGAAAGGTTCTAGATTTATCTTCATATATCTAAAAATTGATTTGATCGACATTTTATACAAAACTTATTGGAAATTAAGGGGTGAAATTCTACATTTGCTAGAAACAGCAAGAAAAAATACTGTGTTGACATTAGAGCTAATCAAGTAGCCAAATGATGAATTTATTTAAACAGTTACAAATACAATATTTCCTTCCTGTTGTTTTTATTGAAATAACCTTTTGTGGCTATTAATAACGTTTCTGTAACATCAGTTTCAACAGCCTGACCTGACTCTAGACACAAAGTTAAACGTAAACTAATGAGCACTTAACTCTCCATTACATAAATGGACATTTATCAGATGACAAATTAAAACCAATAAGACACCAAGACAAATGTGCTGTCAACAGCATTAAGATAGGTCATTTTCACTTCTCCCCTCAATTGCATATTAATAAGCATTTCCCATTGCGGTACATTCAGTGCTTTGATATTGATTTTTACAGCAGTCCAGCACAAGTCAAAGTTCCTCCAAGCAGCACATTGTTAAGTCCCTCAAGAAATATGCTAAATGTGAATGTGTCTTTGGGGTGACTGACAAATCTGTAAAAGATATGTCACGACAATGTGCATATGGATTTTTTTTGCATGTTCAGTTTCACAAATCTATCACTGGGTATTTCATCATTGTTAGTATATTAGATATTCAGACTACATAGAAAGTGTGAAGGGGAGTCTCTGTGGTCCTTATACAAAAAAGTAATATAGTTTGATTTATTTAGTGCTACAGCTAATTGATCTAATTGATTTATTGCATACCTGGTATATATGCTTAACTGGAAGTTTTTTTTTTTTTTGTTTTTGTTTTTTTTTCTTTTTTCTTTTTTTCACAGTGTCTTTTGTTTCTTTAAGAAATAAGTTTCTAAAGGGAGATGATAATTTTAGTCATGCTTCAGAAAGACATTTCTAGAGAACAAGTATGCAAATCTTACTGATTTTAACCCCTGCCTGAATCCTGGGAATAACATCTCAGCCTTAATGAGCAAATGCCACATATGATAAGAAACCTCTGAAGATGAACTGCAAAATATAAGTGACTGGGGTATAATTGAGCAATGAGATCTAGCAAAGTGAAAGACATTCTTTGAGAGGATTGTGGACGTAGTTAATGATTCTTAGTGCAGAATGTCTGTGTTCATCATACCGTGAAGAGGCAGAGTTCACTAGCTGTCAGAGGCATAGGATGGAGAATGGAGATATGTAGACTTTACAGTAAAGTCTCAGTAAGTGAACACGTGAAACCACTTAACCTATTATTATCAACAAACTTGTATAAGCAGACACTGAAGTTATGTAAGCCAGTGTCAGAATTCCCTATAGGGAATTACATACAAAGTTATGTATTGGGAATGGAAAAAGTAAAGAGGGGAAAGAGGCTGAAATCAGCCTTCTTGATATTAAAATATAGGGTCAGTTTTGCTCAAGACACACTAGAACTGTGGTCCATGACCAAGTACACCTGACAGCACAAAATATTCTCTGGTAACAGATTGAGCTTTGTGTTTTCTTGGGACTGGAGAATTCTGACCCTGGGAAATGGTATAATTTCTAACTTAGACAAGAGGGAAAAATAATTGTTAAAAATTTGACATCTTATAAATACTAAGTTCAAAAGTCAGAAATGTGACTAGGGAATCATGTAACTAAAGTTGAGTGAATATGCCTGAATTGAGGTGTCAGAGCTATGAGAATGTGATCCGTGATAGAAGGTGTGGCGATGATTAGATGGAGATGTATATCATGAAATGTAGCCTTCTAAAATAGACTAAGACTCTCAGATGCATTAGCTATTGCTCTAAGAAAGGAGTTTAACTGCTGAGGTGCTAGGTCTGGAATTTTACATGTGTCTGCTCATGTTCAGTAACTCTTGTATTATCAGAGGAAATCCACTCTGTGCCATACACACATAATGAAAGACAAAAAACTTTTTTTCCCCTTTCTTTTAGCTTACACCATAAACATTTTAAGATCTGCTTGTACTTTTCAATAACTATTTATTGTAGTCAACCTGAGACACTTCAGAGAGGCCCAGTCACCAATGGCGGAGACTCGTTGTTAAGAAATAAAAACATATAAGGCATTTTCAGAAAGTATTCCAACTCTAAATTAATGGCCATTTTGGATCATATGTGCAGGTACAGGTGAAAGCTCTCCAGAATTATTTTACTCACTTCTAGATTTGGACATAAACCTACTTTTGTCCATAACTACACCATCAGATTAATTACTGGAATTTTAATCCACTACCAGCTTTGCGCAGCTGTGTACTGCATAATGATTTCCCATGGAAATCCAGTTTCACCTACCCAAATAACTTTCCCTTTGAACTTTCATAACAAGAAAAAAAAAAAAAAAAATTAAAAAATTAAAAAAATATCTGAGCAAGTGTTTGTAGAAAATAATTCCATCATTTGCTCAACTCAGGGTTCATGTTTGACGTGTGAGAATAGCGAAAAGGTTTAACCTTTTCTCTCTTTATCTCCCCATGGTAGTGAACACAGGAAATATTTCCCACTATCACCTCAATTCCTGTCAAACTTCAGCCTCTCCTTGGAATTAATTAGGAGAGAGTATGTGACTTGCTGCATCCTGACAGCATGTTTTCATAGGAGATGATCAGACTGCAGTTGTAGATGGGACATCGTGATGCAGACAAATATCTGGCTCTCCATTGGAAGCAATGTATGCTGTTGACAGCATCAGGAATTTCTGTTTGCCACTGTAACTCACTTTTCATTTTAATATTAACTTGTTCTCTCATGTGGAAAGCTTTTAAAGGATTATCTGACAAATCAAATCATTTTACATTTTCATATTTGCAGTAACAAAATAAGTTTCTAGCTGTTCCCTTCTGTGTTTGGTCACTCCTGAAAAAAATGTGAGAATGCTGACAAAAAGTAATGTTACATTTTCAAGAGTATTTTTATTCCACTTTACTTTGGAATACACAGCCTGCAAATTTTCCTTTATCTGGAATAGTAGTCAAGTTCATTTTTCAAAATCTCAGTCTTCTAAACATTCTTTAACTTACCTGCTACTTTATTTTAAGGAATTTCTTTGTCAGTCACTTGAAGAACATTCTTAGAAAGAACTTGTAATAGATACATTACATGTATATGATCATTAGACAAAATGCCAGCCTTTCTTGGAATGGCAGTCATGTTTAGAAGACATTAAAACCCTTTCTGAAAAGCAAATACATCTCTTCAAAATAATCTAGACAATGCTGGAGATAGGGTGTTTCTAAAGGCTTCCTTGAGGGACATTTTTAGGATGTACTCTCTGTGCAGAGCACTTCCATTTCAGTGAACACAGAATCATTGAATCATTAGAGTTGGAAAAGACCTAAAAGATCAACTAGGCTGCAATCCGCCTACGACCAATACTGCCCATTAAACCATGTCCCTCAGGACCACATGTCTGTGTTTCTTGAATGACTCCAGAGGTGGTAACCACACTGCCTCCCTGAGCAGCCTGTTCCAAGGCCTCACCAGTCTTTCAGATAAGTTTTTCCCAGTATCCACTCTGAACCTCCCCAGTGCAACTTGAGGCCATTCCCTTTCGTCCTATCAAATAAGCTACATCCATATTTGTGTCTAGGAGACACATAGAAATATGCCTTTTATTTCATGAAGGGATGTCTCAGGGAGACTTTATGCATCCACTCAGAGAGGGTTAAATGCAGTAATATTTTCCATGGCTCAGCACATTCCTGGGAGTGCTTGGCACGTACTGAGCCTTCTCTCTTTTCTTGTGTGGAGGCCTGGGGAAACAATTTCTTTTACCTTCTACCCTGCCAGGGTAATCAAACCTTCTACATTCGGCTTGTCAGAGGCCAAATGAAATTGGGCAGAGTTTTGTTGCGGATATGGCAGGGCACTCATTAAAGCAAAGATGTTTCTGTTTCCCCAGGTCTCTGGTTCTGCCCTGTACACCATGCAAGCTGGCAACACCTGGCATATTTGGGCAAGGCTCTGTAGTCCAAAAGTGAATTACCTTGCACCTGGGTACCTGCTATCAGGCACTTCTCCCAGAACTGTTTACAAATGTGTACAAGCCTTTCTGGAAATGACACCTCAATTGCTCAGTTAACTAGACAGCCTTTGAAATGGATATATATGACCTTACTGTCTTTTCAGTTTTGATGATTTTCTGCTCATCTCTTCCTTCAGCAGTTGTTTTTTTTTTTTTTTTTTTTCTCCCCTAAGTGAGATCCCTGTGCTATTAGACACTCTGGGTCAATGTCAATAGGATCACCAATACTAAAGACTTTTTGTTTGGTTGTGTTTCTTCTGTTGTAATATTGTCATTTCTGTAGAAATGCAGCTTTACTTGTTTTGGTCTCACAGGGATAATTTTTAAAATATGATGATGGCAATAACTTCTCTTGTCCAATGTGAGTTCCTTTAGCATCAAATAATATAGCATTCTCATCTGGCCCTTCTCGATCAGAACTGGAGATTTTGGACCAGCTACTGCCCTTCCTTTGGACTGCTGCTCAGTAATAATAAACAGGGGGCCATTTTATCAACAAAATCCAGGGTTGCATCTTATATTCTGAAAGGCTGATTTTGGTGATCTGAAGACTTGCAGATTATGATTCTGCAAACTTGCTAACTGTTTGAACAGGCATCCCAAGATCTTAATGTAACAACAACCAACATGTGTTTTTTGTTTGTTTGTTTGTTTGTTTTTGTTGGTCTTTTTAATAAATCATTATGAATTCTCCTTAAACCACAACCCATTATTTAGTTGTGATCTCTACGTCATATGTGGAATACTAATAAACCTGTTTCCTTATGTAGCCTCATTGATTTTTAGGGGGAATCTCTCAAGACCAGTGTCAGAAATGTATCAAAACCAAAGAAAAACATTTAAAACCTATATTTTTTTGTGACCTTGAGCTTTTTCTAAATTATTTGACTGTCCACCTCATCCTCCAAGAAAAAACTTTCTAAAGTGAGTGTATTTGTAGGGAAGGCAGCAGAAAGGAACTCCAGCCTCCATAATTTGGGCTTAAATTCATAGAAACTGCAAGATGTAGAAAATGCAGTTCTCAGCTTGACACCAAATTGACCTTAACAAGTATCTTGTCTTACCATGACCAGCACTTAGCACCTTCCCTGGCAGCATAGGAATGAACTCAGAGCTAACTGACAAACTGGAGGTAGCCTGATTTCTCCCATGCTAACTAGTTTTCAAGTAAATCTCCATTAGTAAAAACTGAAGCTTAAGATAACCTCAACTCTCCCAAATATAGCAAGGGTTTATCATTATTGTTACCCTAATTATTCTTGTTAGTTTGATTCCATTTCTAAACACCCCAAGTAAATTTTGGAGTGAGGGTGGGTGGAAATGTGAGAGGTTTATTTATTTTTAATAAGGACATGTTCAGGCACAAGAAACCAACCGCGCTTTCCTAGTTTTCTATCAGTCCCCAAGCATCCTCCTCCTACCATCTTACAAACTCAGACTGACACAGAGCTGATAAATTGACAGAAAGTATCAAATGTCAGCTAGGGCTCTGATTCCCACTGGAGGCTCTTGGGAACAAAGTATGAACAGATTGTTCCTGCCAGAATGCCTCATTATTTTAAGCAAATTGACTTTCTTATTGACTACATGGAAAGGTTGTACACTAGTTATAATTATCAATTCTACTTAATTTTCTTTTATAAAAAAGGTCTGTACTCTCTACTTGACAGCATTATTTTGATTAACCTACTTTTTGCCCCAAGAGGCCTTTTTATATTTAAAAAAGAATGACTTCATCATATAGATGTATAGCAGATGCTCACAATTATTGAATTATAATCACCCCTATCTAATCTGAATAGTGAAGTACATTACAGTAAATTTTGTAATGAATTATGGAATTTTCTAGAGTTGGTGAGGTTAACAACAATACTCAATACAACAATACATTAAAAATAAATATATCCTGCATTTGCAAGAGCACAAAGAGCATTTAGTGCAATCTACCATAAAATAAAAGCATGATGCTGTGATGCAAAGAGAGAAGATTACAGGATTTCTTTTACACAACCTCGTTAATAGTTCTCAACTACTTTATGATCACTATATTTGGCCATTATTTAATAGTTAATAATAATACAATATATTAATGTTTACATTCTCACCTCTATTGCTCTCAAATCTATATTTCACCTACATGTACTCACAAGATGACAGGGTAATATGAACTGACTACTGTTTGGCCTACTCAGATATGGTCAAGGTAATTGTTGGAAACAGCTTCTTGGCTTTCTGAGAGATGAGAGAGGGACTGAAAAGAGCCTGCTGATGCAGAAACATCTACCTGGAATGAAGGCCAGTGAAATGTCACTTGTAATCCCATTAGAGCTATCCTGGTTGGCTACCCTACGCTGCCCTAAGGGAAGCGCTTGTCTCCACAGTAGTTCATCGAAAAATAGGGGGAAAAATGATGAGTGGCTCAATAAAAATGATGCTGTCAACTGTTTAAAGCCAAACACTGTACTATCCTGTTTGGTTTTTTTTTTGTTTGTTTGTTTTTGTTTTGTTTTTTGTTTTTTGTTTTGTTTTGTTTTGTTTTAAAAAAAGAGGGGAAAAAAAAGGATTACTTTTTCTTTTTCTTCTAGATCTTTGTTTCCTTATAATCTCACAAACTAGTGGGACTCCCTGCTGGCATTAGAGCTAACTCTGATGCTATTTCAAATCGATCTTTCAAGCCTAGAAATTCAAAAACAAACTTTGATGTCCTCCACATACAATTTTTCTCTTGACACATTAACAAATCTCTGTGAAATGCTGTTGTACTATGACACATGGCTTTGTGATTGTGACCTCTTCTTATTCACATCTCTTACTATGTTTATCCTTTTGACAGGAAAAAGACTCAGTATGATTAGAAGAACAAAGCCAAAAGTGAAGACCAAATTAGAATTTATTCTCATCATTAGAAAGGTAAAGCTCTGCTTGCAGAATCTTTATTAGTGATAATGAGGCAATAGGCAAAAGGACCTCACTTGGTTTTCAGATCACAGGGTTGTGTTTGCAAGTGGTAAAAAAGAAAATAAGCATCTTTTCACTCATAAAGTGAGAAAATTGGATCTGGAATCCATAGGGGAAAGTCATATAGGAACCCACAGTGTCATTTTTATTGTCACTTTTCAGACTACAAGCACTTTTTGGGAGCTGCAGTCAGAGCTTGAAGGAATGATCCAATAAAACATACACTCTGTGGGGCCGTTCTGTGATGGAATGAGTGACCACAATTAAGATGCTTCAAAATAAGATTTCTGAGATTTATAGTGAGAACACTAAAAAATAGTAAGCTGCCTTTCCTTCTGCAGAACGATTAGCTCCCTCCAGTGAAATGAAAGCAGACCCAAGCATGCTCTACTTAAGTAAAGGATTAACTGAAGACACAAGGCTTCATTCTGATGTCAGACATCTATAGCTGTTGCAGTGGAACTGATTTTAAAAGTGTCTTATTTGGGAACCATCTTCCTCCACAATTCTAAAATCAAAGTTAAGTGAAATAGATATTTACATTTATTTTTATTTTATTTTATTTTTTTGTACATCTGAAAATGACACAGAACAGTACTATATTTTACACTCAGTATGTGTTTTGCTTAACTTATGCAGTCAAATAATAGAAAATCTTCAGAGATTATGTACATCTTCCAGTATTCAATTCTCACATCTCAAATGTGGATTTTATATGAGCATGCAAGTTTAGAGGAGGCTTTAGGCAACTGAATTGAAGTACAGGTGAAATTAAAGTTCTGGGATGTCATAGTTCAGTGCCTTCCTACATCCAGCAGTGTCTAAACCCACTATTTGCAGAAAATTATTTTTGCCACGGTGATTTCTTAATTTCTTAAACAGCTCCCTCTCCCCCACACCCAACAAAATTAAAAATAAAAATACTTCATATAAATGCCTAAATGCATTGTTTTCACTTGTTTGGTTTCTTTTACAACCTTATCATAATTTCATCCTTGTCCAGATTCTCTTTCACCCAGGTCCAAACTTTCCCCCTGGCTTCTGGAACGTGAGACTTCTGAAGGCCAGTCCTGCTGGTTAAGACAGACAAAGAAGGCATTCAGCATGTCAGCCTTTTCCCCATCCCATGTAACAAGGACCCCATTTTGTTTATCAGTGGGCCCATGTTTTTCCAAGTCTTCCATTTGTCACAGAAAAAATTCATAGAAGTCCTTCTCTGTGTCTTTGACATACTTGGCAGAATTGGTCTTTAGCTTTCCTAACTTAATCTTGAATGTTTGAAAAATGCCCATGTACTCCACTCAGGACACTTGTCCTTGCTTCCATCCTCTGTATGTGTACTTTTTGTGTTTTATACAAAACACATGTCAAAAAATAGCAACAACAACAACAACAAAAACCACAACCAAACAACAACAACAACAAAACAAAACAACAAAACAGCAACAACAAAAGCTCCCCCCACACACACATTTTTGCCTGACTAACTTTTAATTGAGGTGGCCTTGGAAGAGGAGATCCTGACTATTATCCAGCCTTCTTGGGCCACTCTGGAGACCACAGAAGAATTTAGGCATATCCCACTGATAATGGCTACTCTGGTGAGAGCCTGACATAAAAGAAATGGAAGGCATGTACTCTGGGGATCAACTGCATGCACTTAGGTTGTCTGGTTTGAAGAAAAAGAGGCCAAGAGGCAACTTTCTGAAGAAGAAAAACACAGAGGGAAGCACCAGCCTGTTCCCCTGGTCACCAAAAATAAAACACATGGGAATGACTCCAATCTGCACCGTGGGAGGTTCAGACTCAACATTAGGAGAAATTATTTTGTTGTCAGGGTGGTCAAACACTAGTAAAAGATTCCTAGTGAGCTGAGTGATGTCCCATATCTGACTGTTAAAGAAGCATTGGATTATAATCTTTATAAATGCTTAATATTTGGTTAATATTAATATTTGAAGTAATAAGGCAGTCGGACTAGATCTTTGTAGACCCCTTCCAAGTGTACTACTTCACTCTACTCCGTGCTACTCTACTCTACTCTACTCTACTCTACTCTACTCTACTCTACTCTACTCTACTCTACTCTACTCTACTCTACTCTACTCTACTCTGCCTTTATATTCTATTTCCCCAGTCGGAGCTGTAGCTACATCAGTGTGCATAGAAAGACCAGTGCTGAAACTGTTCTAAATCCTACCTGTTATTCTTAGTCAGAGTATCATAATGTGTCTGTGAAATGAAAACACTACCTATGCTAAAACATACTCTGCAATTGCAATGTTGTTATCTAACAAATATATAAAAGTAAACACATAAAAGCAAATTAGAATGTACAAGAATGTATTGTGATCTAGGAAACAAAACCACTTATTTGTTAGATGTTGCTCTATGTACCATCTAGATGTATCATTTATGGATATTCCTATCTATATATGATCATACAGATGGGAGCTACTTAAAAAGATACAGGTGTATGTATAGTAGGTCTAAATATTTGTAAGAATGGTTATGACTTATGAAAAGCTAACATAAAAAAATCCCATCTCTACAAAAGCATAATGGAGCAGTAATATATCAGCTTAGTACAATTCATTATACTTGCACTTTTGTCTTTCAGGAAGACAGTATTGCTCTTTTCACTTAAAATGTTAATGAGGTTATGGTGCTTTTACTACTGCCATGATCCAAAAAAAGTGTGTGCAGAGTAGTTATATAACTCAGAATCTCTGAGTGGATCTGTGCATTCAAGCTGTAATGGATCCATCTGTGTTTTGCTGCTCTGACATCTATGTTATACTCATACCCATTGCTTTCAGAGATGAGGAACCGACACATAAGGAGGCAGAGAGGAAGAAAGGCAGGCAAGTGAAAAAGCAGTTGCAGAGATTATTTAAAAATCTTCCATGTTAAATCTCTTTCTTGAACTTATAGTTGTAGATAAACACATTTTACATCCATAAAGATAGGAGTCTCTTATATGCAATGCTAGTGATTGTAGAAGATAACACGCTGCTAACTTTTGGAGTCTAAAATGCCTGCTCTATTCTATGAGCTGCATATATCATGGCAAGTGCACAGATTCCCACACTGATGCATGAAAGCAGCTCATACCTGATCTGAAGACATGGCCTAAATAGAAGAAAATTAATATCATTTCCATGTGTGAGCTTTGAGAATTGTAGCAGAAGGAATAGTAGAGGCTAGACCAAGGTTACCAGTATTTTCCTGTCTACAGTGATGGGGAGTATTTCACTTACTTATTATTTCACTTACTTATTATTATTTCATTAATGAATCGCTAGACAGCAACAACTTCTGTCTAATTAATAGCTTTCCAGGGCCAACTATAAATTTTTTAGTACCCTGGTTCCTTCTGCATTCAAAAATATGGTATTGTTTAAGTGACTAATACTTCCTAAAACATTTGTTTCCTTGTCATTAGTGAATTCTCAGAGAAATGTAAAACTGGGGGCATTTCAGTGCTTGAAAATGTTGTAAATCCTTTTATATACAAACAATTCCACAGGCCACAAAAAGCCTGATATACTATGATGGCATTTTAATATGAGTAATTTACACATACATTAAGACAGGGATCTCTTGGAAAGAGTCCAGCAGAGAGCCACAAAGATGGTGAGGGGCCTGGAGCATCCCCCTTATGAAGAAAGGCTAAGTGAACTGGGTTTGTTTAGCCTTGAGAAAAGCAGACTGAGAGGGGACCTGATCCAGGTCTATAAATATCTGAGGTGTGGGGGGCAGAGTGGCCAGGCCAGATTATTTTCAGCAGTGTGTGGAGACAGGACAAGGGGAAATAATCAGAAACTGGAGCATAGGAAGTTCTGCACAAATGTGCGCAAGAACTTCTTTACGGTGATGGTGATGGAGCACTGGAACAGGCTGCCCAGGACTGTGGAGTCTCCTTCCCTGGAGGTATTCAAGACCTGCCTGGACACCTATCTGTGCGACCTGGTGTAGGGAACCTGCTTTGGCAGGGGTTTTGGACTCGATGATCTCTGGAGGTACCTTCCAATCCCTACAATGATGTGATTATAGAGTAGCTGTCTTTGAAATCTGCCTTTGTGCATGTATCTTCATCAAGAGCAGCATCCTGATCTTGTTTTCCAGTTCTCAGGATTGAGGACAGGATAGCAGAATAAATTATTGTTTACCAAAACAATGTTTTATAAGGGAGAAATTGTCTTTTTAGAAAGTCATGAAGTTTAGAAATGACCATTAATTCGTCAAGTCCAACCATCAGCACACCACCACCATGTCCCTCAGTGCCATATCTACCCTTTCCTTGAACACCTCCAGGGATGGTGACTCCTCCATCACCTCTACAGGCAGCTCATTCCAGTGCATCAACACTCTTTTGGAGAAGAAATTTTTCATAATATCCAAACTGAACCACCCCTGGCACAACTTGAGGTCATTCCCTCTCATTCGTTACGTGGGAGAAGAGACCAGTCCCTATCTTGCCACAACCTCCTTTCAGGTAGCTGTAGAGAACTACAATGTCCCTGAGCCTCCTCTTCTCCACATTAAATAATCCCAGTTCCTTCCATCACTCCCCATAATGTTTGTGCTTCAGTTCCCTCATAGCTTTGTTGCTCTTCTGTGGACACACTCCAGGGTTGCAGTGTCTTTCTTATAGTGAGAGGCCTAAAAGTAAACGCAGTACTTGAGTTGCAGCCTCACCAGTGCTGAGTACAGAGGGACAATCATTTCCCTTCTTCTGTTGGATGTATTATTTCTGATAAAAACAAGGATGCCACTGGCCTTCTTGAACACCTGGGCACACTGCTGGCTCATGTTCAGCAGGCTGTCAACTAACACCCCCAGACCCTTTTCCTCAATGCAACTCTTCAGCTACTGCCCCAAGCCTGTAGTGTTGCATGTGGTTATTGTGACCAAAGTGCAGGACCTGGCACTTGGTCTTGTTAAAGCTCATCCCATCAGCCTAAGCCTATAGGTATAGCCTATCCTGAATATTTATTTTGGAGATCTGTGAACAGGTCAGAGATAGCCAATCTGACAGTGTGTTTGTGGAAGAAATAAAAGCAAGTTAGAGTATGTTAGCTTCATTCCAAGATTATTACAAACATTTTCTAATGTCATTCTTGTGCTTTCCTTCCAGCTGAAAAAAATAAATAAATAAATAAAAAATTCCAAATTTTAAGTTGCAGTTGAGATGTGTCAATCACAGTCTTCTTGAAAGCATTTGATACCATAAATGAAGGTACGTTTTAAGAGACTAGATGTTCTCCGCATTGGGAGTGTATGCAGGAAATAATTATGACCCTCATAGGCTCCAGAACACAAAGCGCCACAAGAAGAACATTGTATTTGCCTTTTTGTATTTGTATCAGTCCCACTCCTGTCCTATACATTAGATTTCTGTATTTAAGAGCTAACCATCTTCATCTCAGACATTCCCAAACTCTTCTTCAACTCAGTCTGATACAGCTTCTTACCTTAAGGTAATTCAAAGAAGCTAAACCTTCCTTAAAAGTTGTTGCAATTTTCCTTCTCCTTCATGTCATTTTATTCAATTCATCAACTGGTTCAATCACAGATAAACTAGCACAAATCAATGAAAAAGATTTCAATCTTAATTGCCTCTAATTCACAATGGAATAATTAATTGAACACACAGTATCTTGCAAAGCTTCAGTTTTTTGTTATGCAGTTTTACTGTGCCATATTTAATTGATTCTGGTAGTAGCTTATACTGGACTGCAAGATTTCTCATCATTTAAAATAAATAAATTAAAACATTGGAAAAAAAATCTTACTGAAATGAGTGTGAATAAAGGCATTTTTCCAGCAACTGTATGAATTCTAACTTGTAAATCTTACCTTGGAACACAAACCAGGTATCTCTCCATCCCCTGAGCCAGAAGATAAGATTTATTGGAGAGATATAAGAAGATAGACAGTTTCAAAATTATTCCTAATTAATTAAACTGTGATCCTAATAACAGCAACGTGAAAAGAGACAATCAACTGAAAGCTGTCCAACATCATCAAAGGTATTTAATGTTTTTAGTTTTGGACGTGTTTGCTCCTGAAGCATAAAAACCCAAAGAATTGTTTGTTCCCTTGAATGAATGGTGATTTTTTATTAGGGCACTGTGATTCACAAAATTAGACTTTTACAGATATTAGACTGCTGGTTAAACATTCTGCCTTGTGTAAAGTTAGTCGTAATTCAGCATTGCTTTTTCTTTTGCTGTCTGGCTTGTACTTTATCCTCTTAAGTTGTGGTTGCTCAAAAATTTGAACATTTTCAGCTTTTCCCCAATTTCCACCAAATTTTTTTTGCTCCTTATCCCTTCCCATGCATCGCATTTCTCTCCACACAACTGTAGGACTATTTCTTAATATATATATTTTTAACTCAACTCATTTCAGAAATCTGAGTTATAGTGCAGCTCTATTAAAGCTGCATTGGTAGAACAGAGATATTGAATTATTCTGGTGAGACATGGGCTGGAGGTGCCTGGGGCATGATGGGGTAAGAAAGTCTTATACAGGCTTTTCAGCAGGAGAAAATGTATCATGGAACGACATAAATGAATCAGACAGAAAAAAAGAGGATGAGCTATTAGGGCTGTTGAAAGGGAAATTCAATTGAGTGAGTGTCATCTTTATACAAATCTGTGAGAGTCAGGCTTTAAGTTATAGTGAAGAGGTCTGAGAGAGCAGAGAGAGAGAGCTGCTAAAATGCAGGAGTTTCTTGCTGCTTTTTAGCATAGCTTCATAACTGTAAGTGATATTACAGCCCTGTCCTACTTTACCATTGAACAGTCCCACTGAGATGCTTTTTTCATTTACTTGTTCTTTCTTATTGTGTAACATCCACTTTGCAAAGAGATGCAAATAAATATAAAAAGTGCACAGAAACAGTGAATGAGAATCTTTTTGTCTTGTTTTGAGCTAAGGCTCTCTCCTTTCATGCTCTGCTCTCTTTTTCCATGTGTATCTTCTACCTTGTCATATTCAGATCATGCTTCATTTAGCTGAATTACTCAGGTCACCTTAGATTAATTGTGCAATTTGGCACTGATGCAGCTGGTGTATCACTGAATGCTGTGTCAAAAAAAGTCATAACATAAGCAGAATTTAAGGAGATAACTGCTAGCAAACAAGAATAGAGACTAGGAAATCTGGTATTTGCCATCTACTTGTTTTTATGGATGTTTATAGTGGGTATGCTGGAGTAATAGTCTTATGTATGTGCAGTTTTACTCTGTGTTTTCCAAGTTTTGCATCCCTGCAATACAGCCTCACATTCTCATTCATTTTCAGTGTGTAATGCTAAAAATGTTCTCTGTCTACTGCAGTTTTCTCTTGTAAATCTATCTTCTTAATTGAGAAATTTGCAAACAGGAACCTGATTTTCATTTTCAGTTTCAATTAAAGTCAGTGAATGTGGAAAGCGAAGCCACTGAAAAGAGATCCAGAGCATCTGCATGAAGACCTATGCTACCATAGAAGGGCTTTGAATGAGAAAAATTAATGCTGTTTAAAACATTATCGTTCAGTGGCATCATGTGGTAAGCAGCCCCCAGAAGACCTAATCTGGCAATACACGTAAGCATTTACATGTTTTAATCACGCACAGCTGTGAAGGGGATTCTTGAAATGCTTAAATTCTGTACTCAGTATATGCTTAGGTTTCATACTCACTTAGGTTCCTGGTGTATTGTGTCAAATGTCACAGCTTAAAAAATCACAATCACATTAAAGCTAGATTCTTCTCTTTGTTTGCCCTTTTACTATATGTCCAACATGCAGCATTAATATTTATAAGCACACGGAAGGAATATTTACAAGCCTTTTCCTGTAAATAAGATGCTTGGAGTTTTTACAGCATTTCATAGTTGTATTTTTCTTCATCATTTTTTGGCTTACTTTTTCTGCTTTCATGTATCTTTCTGTAGTTTTACACTTTAAAATTGCCATTCATTTACCACACTGAAAATAATCAGCATCTTTCTTTCTCTTCTGCTTTTGAGCTGTTAGCTCAGCTTCTACTTTTTATTTTTACTGTCAGTGGTTTTCCAAATCTTTGGCTTTCATTCAGGCTCTCTTTTTCTTTCCCTTTATATCTTTCCCATCTTGTTTCTATCTCCATTGCTTTGCCTGATTTTTGCTATGCATCAGTAGTGACAGGGAATGGACAAACAATGTCTATGGTATTTTCTTTGCTTAAAACCACCAGGAAAATCTCCAGTCCCTTGGTATTTCTGACACAGCATGTTTAGAAAGTGGAATGCAAAGAATAACATACCCAAAGGATACTATTCAATGTCAGACCTGTAAATATCTACATATCTACAGGGACAATGATTTTAATTCTAAAGCAGAATTTTTATTCACCCAAAAGAAGCAGAAATAATTACCTTGTAGCATATACATTTCCTGCGTAGTGCATTGGAAACCTTAGAAAACTCATATCCATTGATTTTATTCTTTGCTGTCTGATATTGTAACTAGGAATATTAAAAGTCCTAACAATGATACAAAAAAAAAAAAAAAAAAAAAAAAAAAAAAAAAAAAAAAAAAAAAAGGTAATTTCATCAGATGCTGGGGTGACAGGCATCTTTGTAAGGTAAATTGATGAATATTTTCAATGCTTATTCACTTGTCATTTCCAACCCAAGAAGGGGAAGAAATTTTTTTATTATCCTTCATGCTAGCAGTGATCAGAAGTTTTTAGGCAAAGCTAGAAAAAGATACTTGAAGCTTCAAATGCACCCCTCCATGGGACACCTCCAATCTGGCTTAGCTGTGAGCCATAGCAGCACTGAAGGCTGGACACCTTGGAGATATAAGGTCCACACTTCTGTGAGTGATTTTCCCTAAAGCTGGAGAACTTATGAAATCCCCTCTGTAGCTCCATAAACCTGATATCATTTTAGAAATGCGTGTAGCCAGACTGCCAATTTCAATGCCTCTTGAGAACTTCTACTCTGTAGAATATTCTGGTACAAGGCATTTTCAGACCAATTCAATCTTTTTTGAAAGCTGAAGATTTTTTATTTTTTTTCCCCATGAATTGGAAGCATTGCTTCCTGTATAAATTCCATTTGGAGCTACGAGGAAAAAAATTCCAAAAAAGCAGCAGGCAGTTCTCAATCTATTCTTAAATATACAATCATAATAATGTTTTTTCCCAGTATTTAAAAAGCTAACTTTTTACACTGAATTCCTTGCTCTTCCTTTAATATGTCGCATTACCTAGATTAAATCACAAAGACTCTGTCTCTTAGATTAGATTTGTGAAAAACTCTGCAATATATTACCACTGTTTATGCAAGAAAGAAAGATGGGAGGAGAGGGGGCAGGGAGTTTTCTTTTATTTGACAAGTCTTTCAGTGGAATCATAATCTGAAATGCTGGCTCTCTAAAGGGATCACTAGCCCTTGTAAGTGCTGCAGCAAGCCTAATTAAAGTAAATACTGAATCAGACAAGATATATGTGGATGTATATAGTATATTGCTCTTTGGTTATTCAACAAGAAATTCTACCTACCATGTTTTCAGTGACGTGTAAGAAAAAAAAATAATTTTGCTTTACTACAATGAATTCTTGTAATTCCTCATTTCTACATGTTAAATGATCCCCTTTATGATGTAGAAAAATACTCCTTTCAAAGTCTGGATTGAAATATACAAGAAATTCAGAAATTTACTCTTACTTGAAAAATATCCTGTATGCCTCAGTTTTGATTCTGCCTATGCCCAGGTCAGCTATAAATGTTTTGACGATGAATTCTGTGTAAATTAGGTTTTATGTTGAAGATATTTCCATCTTGTTATAATGCCAGAAGTATAGTTTGCCTGGCAGCATGGATAATCAAAACCTTGTTTTGGATAAAATCAGAGAAACAATCCATATTTTGTCATTGATGCTTCAGTGCAAATAAGCAAGTAGGACATAGAGGCAATGCTATTCTTTCATTTTAAAGGGCATACTGTAGAGCTGCCTGACGTATCGTTTAACATCCATTCAGGAATGCAATATTCTTCGCTTAACACTGAACAATCATTTCTATCTAAATTTATTTGAATTGTTTCTTCAGCCAAAGACTAACCTGTATCACACTGTACTGGGCAATTTCAATGTGTACATGCCTCTCTCAAATGGACTCTTTCCTTTAGAGCCTTAAGCACCACCAAACAAAATAATCAGTGTCAGAGGTACAAGGCAATCGTTTTATCTAAAGCCTCCCACTCCTCTTTTGTTTTCCTGGGAACATTGTGTGCTTTTTATTTTACATCCTCCTCTTCAGATCTGCAGATGCGAAACTTTAAATGCAGGGTATTAAAAAAAACAACAACAACAAAAAAAAAAAAAAAAAAAAAACAAAAAAAAAAAACACATGAAAATTACAGAGCTTTGCAGTAAAGCACTATGTGTCTGCAATCTTACAAGAGAAAAGTAGAGATAATTTTACATGTTACTTATGGTTATCTGTGTGATAAAAAGATAAATAATAACCTTTTCTACAAAAATAAAGAAATAAATAAATAAATGCAAAGATTGCTATCTGCATTTAATACCAAATGCTGGAGAAAGAAAAGTGCATTAGTTTGTCTGCAATAGAGAATCCTTTAAAATGAAACTTTATGGAGCATTTCCATGAATAAAGGAAAAAAAGCCCAGCACCTGCCTGTAAACAGCGTAAAAAATTCTTCCTAACAGTTAGGTCTAACATAGGCAAACACAAGCAATGACACAAGATGAACTCCAAAGTGCTGAGAAATGGATACCATACTGCCAAATCAGCCAGAGTAACAGTCCATTAAAATATCCTCTAAAACTTAACAGAAGTCCAATCTGTCTCTCATTCTGCAGTTATAAAAAGCATGGTGTGTTGCATCTTGCCATTGTACTTTGCTCTGTTTGAGTTTAATAACAAAATGAAAATATTGGTAGCAAAAATCTTATTTCTTTCAATGGGGTGGAAATTCTCCCTTTTCAAAAGCACTCATAGTATAGGATACAGTTGGCCTTATATCCAGTGTGTTTCTGCAACAAAAAGGGAGTGAATTCTGTGAATATCCTGTTCATTATAAACAATATATTATTATTAATTGGTTTCAAGGAGTACTTAGAAGTCCCAGCAGAGACTGAAATGCAAAAGAAGGGATAATCTCTGCCTCAGAGATGTGCCCGGATGGAAATAGAAACGAAAAAAGAAATAAACATAAAGAGATTTGTTCAAGATCTGAACTGGTGAGTGAGGCTGGGTGAGACCCTATGCATCCTGGTCTCCAGAGACTTTCTGTAGCCCTCCACTTTTCTGCATGTGACTTATAGAAGCCTTTTGTGCTACTCTACTGTGAAGCACAGACACTGAATCAAGGTCTACGGATCTGAAGAACAAATTCACACAATGTTCATTAAAAATATATTGTAAAAAAATACACACATGCAGTCAGAGGCAATAGAAATATACTCATTTAGACTCCCAAAAACATTTAGTTTGAAATAATCGGCATTGACACGTGTAACATACAACAAGTCAGAAGGAATAATTAATATTACATGGATGTATGTATAGCATGAGGAATAACTGGCTGTCTAGATTTGCCATGGCAAAGGAGTTTGGCTTTTGTTACCCTGGGAAATATAAGTACATAGTTCACAAGTCATGGCTATAAGGAATTAGTTGCCTAAACACACACAGTGTTATTTTAGACACCGAGGAGAACCTAACAACTTTGCATGGGACTAACAGGTAACAGAGAGGAGCAATTTCTAGAGAGGAAGGTGTCTTCTATGAGCACTAAATGAGCACCTGTGCACTGCACACAACTAAAAGCAATTATCTCTGGAATTCATAAGAGAGGACATATTTGATCATATTCTCATATATACAAGATGAGCTGTGTACGCAACTGCTGTGCACATTAAACTGTTCCCCAACATAGGCAGTGAAGTTTAGAATAAACTCATCTGTCTAAAAGCAAATACTTGCCTTGTGATTGGATAAATTATGCACTGAACTCTACTGATTTTAAGGAACTGACCAGCTCTCTGGTGAGAATAAATGGAAGCTATGATGACTCAGATGTTGACAAGAGAAGGTACAATGGTGTACATCATAGGAAGAGGAAAGAAGCATGATGTAATACCACATTTTGCTCCATTTTTGTCCATATTTTGCTCACAAGGTTTGGGTGAATTGGGGAACTTTCAGAATATCAGAAATCTTGATCTGTGAGAAGGGACTGAATGAAGCAATAACCTAATGCTGGAATGACTGCAGTCTTCAGGTGCTCAAAGGACTACTACCACATGGAAAGGGCATAAAACATGACAGAGCTGACATTGTTCAGCCTGGAGAAGAGAAGGCTCTGGGGAGACCTGAGAGTAACCTTTCAGCTAAAGGTGGGATGTAAGAAAGAAGTGGACAGATTCTTTAGCAGGGTCAGTTGTGATAGGACAAAGGGAAATATTTTTGAACTAAAACAGGGGAGATTTAGACTGGATATAAGGAAAATATTTTTTACTATAAGTGTATTGAAACACTGTCACAAGTTTCTCAGAGAAGTGGTGAATGCCCCATCTATGCTGACATTCAAGGTCAGGCTGGATGGGGCTCTGAGCAACCTGATCTAGATGTAGGTGACCCACTTTATTACAGGAAGTTGTACTAGATTCTCCTTAAAGTTCCATTCCAAGTCAAAAGATTCCATGACTCTAAAACAAAACCATTCCTTGGGCCAATGCTGAAAGGATTAGCAAAAATGGATTCAGACTAAAGCAAGGACACTTAATGTATATACAGTAAGAGAAAAACCCCATACATTGTAGTTTGAGGTGAGGGAAACACTAAACATTATTTCTGAGAAGTTATGATTACATCACTGGAAATTTATGAGAAGACCTTAAATAAACATCTATCAGGTCTAATGCATTTGCTGTTCATGTCGCTTGGTGTAGGATGTAGATGGATAGATTAGATAGCCTCTGTGATCCCTCCCAACCATATGAAATAAATATTGCTTTATCTTGCAGATATGAGGAAAGAAATAATAACCAAAATTCAAATTATAGCAGAAGTCAGAATACTAGGAAAAAAAAAAAACAACATATGTAAACCTCTGGTAAGCCTATGAGATAATCTGTCCTGCACTGCAAAAGCGCTCAGCACCTAAACAGGCAGTTTTCCATAATACCTAATCTACAAATCAAATGTCAAGTGAAAACAGACTTACCAAATCTACCAGCTAAAAGTCTAGAGATTTTCTAGACAAATTATCATAGGAATTTTGAAAAATAAAGCCAGTAAGGTAGAGGAAAAATGCTAAGTTGTGTCAGATCTTTGACAGTACATGTTCTAGCGTAGTGACGAAGACAAAATCTGATTAATTTATGCTTAGTTTTATTGCTGACTATACTTGCTACTTAATTGGTGCTACAGTTTATCATAGCCAGATGCCCATTACTAGGGAAAACATGAGAATTTGAAATAATCTCCCCCAAAATAGCCTGTATTAGTTACTAGCATTCGTATTATTCACTGTGTGAGCATTCTCTCAAACAAAATACATACAATTGATAGAACAGATTAAAAAACAAACAAACAAACAAACAAAGCCACAACAAAAAACAACAGATTAAAAACATTTATTTTAAAAGGTTAAATTGCAGATGAATAATTTATTCAAATACTCCATGGAATTAGCAATACAGGAATTATCTGGTAATAACTAAACCATTATAGTGCACTTTCTGAATTAATGTAGCAGGCTCTACCATCAAACTGTGAAAATGCTGTAAGAACTCAACAGAACTACTTTTGCAGGTAGAGCTTTGGTGTATTTGGGAACTTTTGGTATGTATGGAGCTTTTGGTGTTTTAGCTGGGTTAACAGCACTAAGGGCTCTTGACATGGATCTTGTCTTAAGGTGTTTTCACTCTTTCTTTCTTTCATTGATTGGTATCAGTGTCAACCTCTGTCCTGAAGGGTTTGAATTACAACACTTGTGCCTATAGCACAGTTACATTTCTTGAAATGCAACCAAAATAATGAACCTCCTTTTTCAACTCTTCTTCTGTGGTCCAGCTCAGGCTTCACTGTATGTGACTGAAAGTGGTTGTTTAAATGAGTGCATTTGAAGGACACCAGGGAAAGGTTAAAAATTTCTACATATCGGATCTGTGGAAATGCATCGACACAATTCTAGATCTTGTGTTCCAGCAGTGCTTTTTTTTTTTTTTTGCGGTATGATACGCTGGTTGTAGGTGCAACAAAATGGATTGGATCAGTGCCACAAAATGCATGTGGCATTTCTGTTCTTTGCTTTGTGGTGGACTAACATTGAATTATGAAAGAAAGAACTCCAAGTGAAAAGATTATATTTCAGAAAGGACAAGGTAGGAAGGGAATGATCTAACATTTGTCATAATAAATGGATGAGAGGATCCAGGAGAAAATCGAAATAGATGAATACTGGACTTGAGATACTGGCATGGGGCAGGGAAGATAGATTCAAATACTGTTTAATTTTGTAATTGTGATGAAGCTTCCTGGATGGCGATGACCATTTTCCTAACAACTCTGATTTTGATGTCTAGTGTGGCATAGAGGATTAGGCATTGGCAGGAGATGTGAAATAATAATTCCAAATCAGGCAGAGCTGGGTCTGCAAACTGGCTTTTATTCTTTCCAAGCCTTTATCCAGACTACGGTGGCAACAAATCTAGCATCAATTACTATCTGTCTACTGAGTTGCCATGTAAAATAAGTGTCCACATAGACACATACTTCCAAGCAACAATGGACTACATTTTTTTTTTTTTTGCCCTGCATTGTCTTCAAACTGAAAGCTGTTAGTCCTTGTTATTTGGTTTCTCTTTTCCCGTTTTAAGTATTGCACATTTATTAAAACCACATAAGGAAAATTTGTCAACACTTTTGTGAAAAGATTTAGGATCAAGTAGATCACACATTTTTCAACATTGTCCAAAAAGTTATAATCAAATATGTTCAAGAACATCTTTGATATCGTTCATTTCTCATTGGTAAGCAAGTCTGAATGGCCCTTACCAAATGTATATGAGTTTGCTCAGCTGAAACTTTGTACTTAATTTCAGAAAGTAAAGAATAACTGCACACTCATAGTGATTACAGACAGTTGAAGACCTTTGATGATCTTCAGGATATAAAAACTCAACTGAATGTTCCCAAAGGAGGTAGCCAGTATTGATGAACATCACCAAAAATCCATGTTTTTCTCCTGATTTCTAAATTTTGTTCCATTGACACTTACTCCTCTTGGGGGAAGGGTAAATTCAATGTAAAGAACCACAGACAGCTATGCTAACAGAGGACCAAGGAAGATATGGCATAATTGCACACTGTATCTTGCTGTCAACTTTACATTGCAGAACTGAGCATAGCACTGAGCACGCCTGCTAAATCAATGTGAATAAAAATTCATATTACAACAGCGCTGTTACCAGGAAACTTCTATTAAGGTTGTCCAATTTTGCTCCAATATACATATCCCATGCTTAAGTGTATTGCAGTCTGCATTATTTCTGTGTATATTTGTATGTCTACTAAGATTTATAGTGTATAACCATCCAATTGACACTGCACTGCAAAAGAAATCTTTGCAAATACAATGAATATACATAAAAATCTTTCCTGTAAAAATGCAGTAGAAAATCCTTTTTATAATACATTGTATGCAAAGCAGTTGTTGATGCTGCTCTGAATGTTTTGTGGGTTGTTTTTCTTTGTTTAATTGAATCTAATTTGCCTATGCTATTTACAGCATCAGGAAAAGTGTCCATCATTTTACAAATGGAAAAATAAATCAGAGAACTAAGTCCTATGTTTGAAATAGCAGGGAATTCTACAAGTTCAGTCCCCTTCATGGTTTCAGGGAAATGCAATGTAAAAATAAATTATACAAAAAATCAGTTCACAGACTCCTTGTAATCACCTTTTCAGATCATCTTAACTTTTCAACCTTTATGTTCATAAATTAAATTTATAATGGGGAAAGGAGGCCTTTGGAAAGAACTTTAACCTCATTTCCTCTTCATAGCCACTCCTGGATGGGCTCTTGAGTATTCTTCTGTCTTGAGGGAATTCTGTCATGTACTAAACATCCTGTTGAGTTTCAAGGGAATAAAAAAGGTATTCACAGCCTCTTAACAGATTAGCATCTTTACACTTCTTCCATCTGGATCAGAGAAGAATTCCTGGAGCAGACCAGAAATTTATTTTTGCCTGTGTATGCATCTCCCTCAAAATACTTTGTTATACTGTTCTGCTTGATATAGCTCAGCTAGAATGACTTTCCACAATCTCTATTAAAAATTACACCTGACTGATGTACAGCATATGAAACATGAAAAATTATCCTGATACAAGTCACATATGAGGATGTTAAAAATCCGCCTATGAAACTATTATTTCTTGTACCCCTAATTAATTTGCTTCTGCAGGACTCTGTTCAGATAACTGCAGATTCTGTCATACTTATCTAAGGTATTTAAGTTTCCCTGTTTTTGTCACATTAAGTAAATAGAAAAATGCATTATCTACACTTTTTAAGAATCCAGCTTTGCTTAAAGCTTCCACTCATACTGCTAGTTTTCCAACTGTTCAGACAGAAACTGTTTTGGTAACAGCTTGTTGAGAGAACTCCATGTTTTCCCAGTATGTACTTGAAGAAGATTAATGAGTCTTACTAACATGCCAAGTCAATCTGTTCCTTTCTGTCAATCAGCTCCCATAGAACAAGTATGTCTGTCTCACTGGCTAAATTTTCATGCAGACACTCTGTAGAAGTTTAATTAAAACGCTAACCACAACTGATCATGAAATACATTCCAGAACAATATTTGAAAAATAATTGGGTAGGTATTAGATAAGCATTTTATGAAGAACTTTTCCTTCAAGGGTTCAGTGAGGATGAAGGTAAGAATAAACAATACAAAGAATTTAACTGAAAAATTCTTATGATTTCATTTTTATTTGTATCGACAGATAGTTCAGACTACTTTTAAAAGTGAAATCTGGAACATCCTACCTGCTTATTGTGAAAGAATAAATGATTCATGCTTAAAAGGAAGTACTTTGTTGGTTAGGGGTGGAGAAGAAATTTTGGAAAACTGATGACAATTTTTGCCAGACTGATTTTTCATGATAAGAAGAAAGACATTATTAGCCTGTTCTATTATTTCCATGCTTTAAAGACATTAAAAAAAACAAGATGAAGATTTCGCATTCCCTTGAAATCTGTGGAGTCCCAGTGTATGTAAGACAATGCCATCATTGAGGGAAGTGGGAAATTTTGGAATAGTGGAGAATCACATACCCTACTTTGCATAAAAGCTGAAAAACTCTAGACTTCATCTCTGAGCCAGTTCACTGTGCCATAATTCGGGTTAACTCTGAGTGAACAAAAGCACGGATGAATTAGCACAGATAGAGTTCACATGAGAGGGATTGGTCCTGTGAGGGGACAGTGACAAGAGCCAGAAGAAGGCCAAGAAATCAGTCATGTTAGAGAGAAAAAATGAAGATCTGGAGTTAAGGTAAAGAGAAAGAAGATGAAACTTCATGTTTGCAAGATTTGGTATCTTGAAAAAGACTTGAAAATCTGAAAACCATTTCTCAATTTTCACAGTGATAAAGTGCTATCTTCAAAATGCAAAAATGTAAAAAATATGTAAAAAATATAGGATGTAAAAATATTTAAAGATGCAAATATATCTGTTGAATATATTTCTAACAACTGCAATTCCTCTTGTCCAATTAGGAAGGACAGATGGCTTTCTAATTAGCAAGGAGGTGCAAATGAAATGAAAATTTGATAGGGCCCAGAAAATCTTAGATATTTAAGGCTCTGCAGAGAACATCATCAGTTGAAATACGTTTATTATTTTCATAAACAGTAAATGTTGGTGACTTATGAGAACATTAAGAACAAGGAATGTTTATGCTCACAGAGATATTACATCACTGAGGGAAACATTACAAACATGTCAAGTTTCTGAGAATGTACATATGGTCTCCACCCATCACAGTCATTGAAAGAGAAGCCAGACTACCACCAGTCTTGCTAGTGACTGAAGGTGTACTGAAGATATGGCATTAAACATACAGTGAAAAAGACCTTGGAGGATATGGGATTTTGTCCCTTCTTGTACTGTGAGATTGTAGCAGCTCTATGCTGTCCAGTATTTTTTTTACAAGACGTATTTTTGAAGAGGTGTCTTGACTGTTAGTTTGAGAACTGATGGCTGTTGCGTGACTTTAGTTCAGTCCTCTCAGTCCTTCTGAGCACAGCCTCTCACTTCAGTCTTCTACCTTTCTTGCCACTTCTCTGCATGACTTCCAATCTTTGTCCACTTCAACAGTCAGAAAGCGTTCATATATTTTGTGGTCCTCCGGGGTCAATGCCTCCTTAGGTATTGCTGTGTGAAAAAGAAAAAAAAAAAAAAAAAAATCAACACCATGTCATTCTGTTTCATGACCAGGAAGACAGAAGATAACACAATACATAAATATCAAGGCATGGACTACTCAGATATCTATCCGCAGGTTAAACTTTGTAGCTTCCCACCTGTAGCCCTAATCTGAATGTGTCACCTTGGAGATCATATGAAGAACAGGACATAAGAAAATTACAGGTGAATGTCTAAGACTCTAATAGGAATGTCTGTGTGCCTTTGGCATTGTTTTAATTTGTTGGTTTTGTTCTTGGGGGTAGAGTGGAAAGTGATGAGTCTGATCTGTTTTTTGTGTTTCGGGAGAAATACATGAAACAAATGGGTGGAACAGACATCCCCACAGCCCCATTCTTGTCATGCTATGTTTCAGTTGCTTAGTAAAAAACACTCTCCTGTGCAGGGAATATGCAGAAGTAGGCCAAGACTTCAGAACTAATCTGGATCCTGCCAAGGAAACAATATGCAAGATTGTGATCTGAGATGGAATGAGCTCCTACTGGACTTCAATCACTATTAGGCCTGGGGATGTCAGCATAAGATGGAATTTGATGGACTAGATGACTCCACTGTATGTGACAGAAGAGTGAGAAAACAAAGTGAGAAAGAGCTGTTGCTATGTATCACTGGGTGATGATCTAATTCTACAGCTAATTGACTTTGTGGACTTCTGGATCCTAGGTGCCTGTCTCTTAGGAGTTCTGACAGGCAGAACCAGACAAAGTCAGCTCAGATTAGACAAACTTTTGTTGTTAAGAGAGGGAGAGATAGGAAGACACTGGAGGCTCAGGTCACCTGTACAGGCCAGAGACAGCAGACTTATTTTACAGGTATTTTACTTAACTGCACAGGGCTGGCAAAATCAGGAAATATAATTTCGTGTCAGGACATAGCTGCTTGCTTGGAGAATTTCTAACAGGTTACTCTGCTGTCTAATTTAAGAGGAGTTTCTGGATTTATATGACTAGAGATCCACAGCAAATTAGAGAAGACATCAGTTCCTGAACTGATGGAGAGGAATGCCCAGAGTGCCACATGCACTATCTGGCCCCTTTAGCAGTATCCATCTTTCTCCCAGCTGCATGCTCCCACACCCTGTCCCCTCCAGCAGAAGTTTACTCACCAGAGGACAGCTCTTGGGCTGTAGAATAGGTCTGGAGAGATCTGAGAAGATCATATCCTGGAGGATGCCACCAGGTCTGAGTTTGGAAGTGGGTTGAGTCTGCAGTTTGGTGTGGAGCCCTTGCAGAGCTGGTCTTGGGACTTCTGTTGCATGCTCTGTTCTGCCCTGCCGACAAGAGTCTGGGAACACTTAAGCACTCCCTGGTGACCAGCCATCCAATTATCTTGTGAAAATCATCTTAAAAAGGAAAAGTACATCTTACAATCCTAATTGGCTCATTCATTTCTCTTAGGTAAAATATTTTTTACCTTTTATTTCTGAACTGAGTGCTGCCCTATTGACACAAGACTCAAATTCATCTTGGCATCTCAAATGGTTTTTCAGAGAGTTTTTTCCATAGGACTTCTTGGATAGTAACCTATACCATGGTTACTTCTAGTCAGTGTCAGTCCTTGCCTGTCAGCTGTTTTAGCAAGAACAGTGGGTGGACAGTTGCCTCACAGTGATGATAGGTCTACTGCAGAGGCCTCCTGAAAGTATTGTTGGGATGGAGTGACTCGCAAGACAAGAACAGTGAAGCTATTACAACTACAGGACATATAAAAACAGTATGTGAGCACACTGACAACACTGTGAAGAAATTTCTCTGCTACCTTGCCTGCCTAGTCCGCTTCAGGCTCAAGCAGAAAGGAAAAGAAAAAGAGGAGTCCAGATTGTAGTGCAAATAGAAATCTAAATATACATGTTCACACATATATGACTTATGATACTTGAGAACCTGGTAGCACTTGTTCATGAGGGTCAAGAAAGGGTTGTCTTCTCAGATGCTGCAGGTGACAGGGATGCAGAGTGGGCGGTTGCTATAGGAAACCTCAGAAAAAGCTGCAAAATCCACAAGAGTGCTAGATCCAGCAAGGGAGCAGTTTGTCCCCTTCAGGGTTCCCAGGACTATGTAGACCTGAAGACTTCTCCTTTCTGAGGCTAGTTATTCATGCTTGCTTTAAAATTAGCAGCCAAAAATTCTCCTGTTGAATGCAGAATGACATTTCAAGATTTTATTAGCTAGGTCCAAATACGTATTCCTTCACTGAAAATTCAAGAAGGATGGCCTGAGAGTAGCCTTACAAATTTTTAATGTGTATATATATGAATATGTTTGACAGTTTAAATTCTCTTTTTCTGGGAAATGATGGAAATGAAAGGTTTTTATTCATAAGAAAGCTTCAGGCAAAGAGCATTAGAAATACCATATACATTAATAAACAGCTTGATAATTTCATTGTACTACTGAATAAATGCAAAAGCCCAGCACGTGCCTATATAAACTGCCAGTTTCTGTTGCATGGTATGCTTAGGATATGTCTAGGTATCTGGCATGCAAGCTGAATATATGAACAGCTCTTTAAATTGCTGATTATATCCTTAGGTAGATTTTAGTGAATTAATAGCACTTGTTGAGTGGTAAAGATAATCATGAATCTTAGTTTACACAGTATTGTCTAAGTATAAATATTTGCCTTAATTAACTATGTTAATGCACATAAAATATGACGTATTACATGAAAAAAAATAGCAAGTTTTCTGTAGCATTGAAATATTTCTTAGAAAATAAACCCTTTTCCATGCTCACACTACTTAACAAGGGGAAGCCAGATGGGTCCCAGCCACATACCAGCTCATCACAGCAAAAAAATCAACTTCTCTCAGAACTGGTCCTCATTCTTCTTGAAAGACACTTTCTTTATAATCAAGAGAGATCAATAACTTGACTTATCAGAATGGCACATTTAAGCAAGGTGCAAAACTCTGCAAAAGAAGTTAATGAAGACTGATTTCCCAGGGGATTTTTAACAATTCATTTTTTCTTCAGGGAGGTAAGAGAGGTTGTGATTAATTCTAGCTTTTCCTTCTCTGTCCTGTAACAGATCAGGTGAATGAATTTTACCTAGAATTACCTGCTCTACTTTAAAAATAAATAAATAAATAAATGCATAATCAGGAAAGAAAGCCAGATATTTTCATAGATATTAGCCTTACTGAATAATGATAAACAACAATTTAAAAAAAAAAAAAAAAAAAAAAAAAAAAAGCATTCAGATATGGCAGATGCAAGCTTGCTTTGGTTTTCTTGAAAATTCATAGACAAGGCTTTAGGAAAGACTATCCAATATATATTTGCTGAACCTAATCAATACAACCTTAACGATGAAATCAGCTTTGCATATCTGCGATGTAACAATTCTGATACCTAGTTATAGCACTTCAGATTTTCCAGCATTTGGGCTCTAATGTATAATCAAAATGTTTTATGAACTGTAACTTCCACAACTCCGATTCCTTAATAATTAAAGAAACTCTCAAACTCAGTACATGTGCTCCAACAGAAATAATGCCACTCAGAAATACATTGCACATCTGCTTAAGATTCTTCCCCAACAACATTAGAATCCATCCAGTAAAATAATATGAAGTAAATTTGACATAGTATTAATTTACATTACCATTAATGAGAACACAAGTTTTAAATCACAGACACAGAAGTACTATTGTGCATCCAGTCTATTTCAGCTTCACTCAGGGTGATAAGACATTCTCTAGACAATTGTAATTATGAGTAATTTGTAAAAGTAATAAGAACTGCTTTTTATTACAGGCAATAAAAATCAATTCTTCATTCAATTATCTTTTTCCTGGCTATGATATGATAGCTGCCTCTAGTGAGTGCAATAAGCAAAAAAATTTGAGCTAAATTCTAGGGACAAGAACTACTTAAATAGAAAGACCATGGTGTTTAAATAATAATAATAATAATAATAATAATAATAATGTCCCAAACTTTTGTCCCTTACATTATTGCTGGAATCCTTCTTTAAGGTGGAAATGTTGCATGTATTCATATAAGTTTAAGCATAAGACAAATTTTATTGACATAGTGGGATAATTCTAGTGGTTAAGGTGAAGCAGAAATATCACTCTTTGTGGAATCAGGTAGTGATGAAAAAAATATTATGTGTTGGTTGGCTCCCATACAATAAAATTTGCTGAACTCAGAGTTAAATATTAGCATGAGTTTTAAATTTCAGCACAAGTTAGATATTAAAACCATTGATGCTTTTTATTTAGCAGCAACTGGCTTCTATGTTCCAAGAAAGGTGTTTTGGTTATTTTGAATAGAGGTAGCATGAGAGGGAGAGTTTGAATTAACAGAAAATATATTGGGAAAAGTTACAGTTTTTTATTTTATTCCTTTTTCTTTTTAATTTCATATCTTTCTATTCATGTTGACCAGAAAAAGGAGAGGAGGAGGTCTTTAAGGGTTAAGTGAACCTGCCTGATATTTAAGAAATCTTTATTTTTGCATACATTGAGGTTTTTCTTTCAAGTCCCTAAAGAGTTAGGGTGGAAAATTTTGTTTGCCCATTATGTCATGATTTTTGCTCATTTTCTTACTGTTACTGATTCCTGTCCAAATGGCAGGAAGGGTGGATAAAGAACTGCAGGGGTGCAAATATTTTCATGCATGCAAGCCTGGTGAGTGGCTATGGTCAGGTTCATTCTCACATCCACTAGAGGAGTGAGATTGTCATGGAGGTGGAAATATTCACTGCAAGGAGATTTGAGAACGGACCATTTTACCCTTTGATCTTACCTTTACTACTTTTGATCTTCATTATTAATAAGGAGAAAACCTGGTACATTTCATTGAAATTGTATTCAGAACAATAAAAACGAATCTCACTGAGTCTGTACAAGGTTAACAACCCTATGAAGACTATTCAATGGAGAAAATATTAAAGTACTAGGTGAATCTAAAAGGTTATTGGGTACACCAATATTTAAAACCTCTTTACCATAATACATCACTTCTAAGATAGGAATGGATATCAGCTGAAGTCTGGTGCCATTTGTGTGGCATTTCATTCTCAAAAAGGCCAATATAAAAATATATGGAACAGCCACTTGTCCTCTGTCATTCCACTGCTCCAGATCATCTATCTTGTTTCTTTTGTTTGTTTGTTTGTTTTTGTTTGTTTGTTTGTTTGTTTTCAGCCTTTCTCAAATCTTAACTTGCTTACTTATCTTACATCTCTTTCTTTCACTTAAGTGGCATTTATTTTAGAAATTTGCTGCCTTCTCCTGAGTTTATATACTTAGAAGGGATAAAAAGTCCATTATGAAATGTTTTTATTAGCATTTATTATAATGGTTCTGGTTTGTGAATATTACGAAAAAAAAAAATGAGTTTTTTCCCATCTTTGCAACTTCAAATTTGTTGTCAAGATTTCAGATCCTCCTTCAAAATGAGCTGTGTTAATTGGCAACTTTAATCTACAGTGACAGAAACAGAGATATATGTTTCATATGTGGAAGTCAATTTCTTATTTTGACAAAATTAGTTGATAGAATTAGTCGTAGAATGATAGAATATCCTGAGCTGAAAAGGTAATTGTGTCTAACTCCTGGTTCCACCCAAGAAAATCAAAATTCAAATCCTATGTTAGAGAGCATTGTCCAAATCCTCCTTGAACTCCAACAGCTTGGGGCAGTCCCCCTGCCTTGTGGAGCCTGTTCCCATATTTGATCACCTTCTGGTGAATAACTTTTTCCTGGTATTCAGCTTAACTTTTTCATGATGCTGCTTCATGCCAATTCTTTGCATCTTTTTCTTCTGCCATTCAGCATGTACATGAATCAAGTATGGCTTCACTCTTAGCAGTTAATAACATGCTTGAATGAGCTGACAGCTTACCAATATGTTGGCAACTTTGAAACATCCGCTTTTAGAAAACAATCGTAGCATTTACCTTCATTAAAACAATTAGTTAAATTCATATAATAATGTCTTGTATCTAAGGATATAGATGGTAAATTTTGAGAATTAATTCATTGTAATGATATCTATTTTGCTTTTCTGAGAGCTTCCTATTTCTTCTCATTCTAACAAGCATCTTATTTTAGTTCAGAGTGATGTATAATTAACTTCTGAAAGTTCCTCTTGGTTTTCAGTAAAGTTAACACAAACACACTGCAAAATGTTTAAATTAGCTACAGTTAGGAGGAACTCTACAGTCTTTAAAGTAGAAACAAAACTGGTAACACTGATTTACCCCAAATGATTTTATATTTGTTAGTTAAGTCCACTCCACCTTTTCCATGTTACTTCATTCAAAGGAGTAAAATAGGTCTAATTTGAAAAGGTACACATCATCTGCATAAAGAACAACTCTGTGTTTGTGTCACTGTCCATCTTTTGGCCCTTTCAATGAGGTGTCTCTGTCTGTGTGTGTTAAGCCAAGAATGAGCAGTATGGTAATATGTGCCCAGAGCACATGTGCTACTGCTGTGGTCAGTCTTTACTCTGCTAATCATAACCTGTCTGAAGAAGATTTTCTATTGAAGAATCTGAAGGATAACTGTACAGAGCAGATATGTAGCTAACTGATGAGACAACTCCCTGAACTTTGAATGTTGACTACAATGTCTATGTTTACTCTTGAAAATGTTTTTATTTGATTTGTTTTATTTTCAAGAGTGAATAAGATACTATGGACTCTAGTTTGTATAATTATGTCCCTTATTTGTTTTGTTTTGTTTTAGAATATATTTATTTCCTCTCCTGTCACCTTCGATCTTCATTAAAGCATAAAATAAGAAGATTTTCTAGGTTATTTTGTAGTTGTAGCTCATTTGCTAGATTTAGGTAGCTTACCAAGATTGCTTGTATGCATTTATAAGTTCTAGGTATACAATGAACTTTGAACCAGCCAGTTCACTGCAATAATTTGCCCAGAGAAGCTGTGGATGCTCCATACCTGGAGCCAGATTGGATGGGGCTCTGGGCAGCCAGTGTCTGGTGGGTGGCAACCTGCCCACAGCAGGGTCTGGAACTAAATGATCTTTAAGATCCCTTCCAACCCAAGCCATTCTGATTCTATGATTCTGATTCTGATTCTATGATTCTATGATTCTGTCTAGGCTGAATGCCTGTCCTTAAGCTTTGCTTTAGGATTTCCACAGTCCAGTTTCCCAACCATGTGAATCCTCACGAAACATAATGTTGCACTCTCTTGGCTTTTCTGAGAGCACAGGACTTAGTCTAGCTCTCCAATGAGTTCAAACAGAATTTTGTTTGTCAAAGCTCTGTGAAAGTAGATTAAAATTAGGCATTTTTATATCAGTTACCTCCCTCCCTCTTCATGACAGAGAATGGAATAATGAATATATGGAATGGAATAATGAGAATATGGAATGGTCCCATATAAACAGCCATACAAGTAGAGGGGGAACAGAAACCCCTCCAGACTCAAAAATCTGAAAGCAAAAACTCTGGCTTTAATAACATCACATTCTATAGTAAAATGATGCCTTTTTGCATGAGATTCATTCAAACAAAAGTAGATATTTATAGCACAGGCATCTGACCTGAACCAGAAGTCTAGACTCTCAGCTTAGTCAAAGACAGGTACTTTTGGGGGCCAATTAATATCATCTTCAGTAGATGTCTAAAATAGATAATCACCTAAGAATGTCTAATTTTCTCTACAGACTATAAAAGGGAACAAAGCATGACTAACTTGAATGAAAATATCTCCACTGTAGTGCTCTAAATTCGGTTGAGATGAACCCTACTGTGGGTGACACAGTTTCCTAAAAAGTTCAGAGACTATATAAACCCAAATTTTGCTTGATTTTATGATGTTCTATCATTCATGACCTAAGAGATAAATATAAAAGGAAAGCTCACCTGTATTTTACATATTCTTCTTCAGGAGAGGCTTTAATATCTGACTTTTCTTTAAAGCTATCTTGAAATACTTATACCTCGTGTCCTCCCTGAGAGAAATCAGAGAACTTCCTGGCTGTCTCAGATTCTGTTTTATCTGTGATGACTGATGTGTTTGTTGTAACTGTAGAAATAACGTGAGGACTGGCAATTTCTGCCTTCTCAAAATCTTTCAGAAGTCCTCTACATTGTATTCTCTACTGTGATCCTCCATTTTCTTTATGGTATCTTTTCTTTCTTCCTCACTACTTACAGACCATTTTATTTTGCAAATTTGTTTCTAATTACAAGGTTTTCCCCACATTTATATCTAGATCACAACCTATGCTGCCGGTTGGTTGACCTTATTTTGTCTTGCTTGATGTTCAAGGAGAATTTTAGAGAATTTCTTTCCAGATTTAAAACACCAATTGCATTAGAAGCTTTTCATCCTTTATCTTTCCCATTTTTAGATTCTTGACATATTCTTAAGTTACCATTCCTAACCAAGCTTTTTTCTCAGGAGCATCTTCTCAGTGCACTGCCTTTACACTTCCTTGCAAATATACAATCCATCTTAGTAGACCCAAATAGGTTCTCTTTAACCTTTTACAAAAATCTGATTTTAATCAAGTAATCCTGGACTAAGTACCTGAAAAATAACAACTTGAAATTTTCAAGTTGGCTCTTCAAAAACATTTGTGGTGAAATGCTCTACTACATAAACTATTTCACCGAATATGATATGCCCAGCCCTGATGTCAACAAGAGGAACTGTTATCCTGCTTTCAGTAGCAAGTGTGTGGAGGACTGACATAACCTAACCCCAAAAGCTCTCTAGTGGAAATTCACTGTCATAAATGTGGATGCTCATTATACCAGAAAGATCCAGTTTTAATATTAGCAGGTGTTATGCAATCTTTCCCAGCATCAGAGTTCCTCAGTCCCAAGCCACACTATCCTTGTTATTTCACTCCCCAAACTCTTAAGCAGAAAACTTAGCATTTGCATCAATTCCCTGAGGACCTAGGAAGAAAATACACAATGCCCCTCTGGGGCTACGTGTATATGGTGAAGTATATGAATAAATCTGTCAGTTTTGAATCATTAGGAATGAATGGCTTTAGGGTTGATTTTAAATGGGTGCCAGTATATCTCAGGGTTTTGCTAGAAAGACAGGATGGGCAGGATAAGTTCATGTTATTCTTCTTGTTTGGACAGGGTTAATGGGAGTGTTATGAGGGACTGTGTGGGAGTTAATTGTATTAACAAGGAAATACAGAAAGCCAAGCAGTGACTGCTAGATGTCATAGCTTTTTTTTTTTTTTTTTTTTTTTTTTTTCCCCTAGCAATCTAGTTGGCATAAATCAGTAATGACTCTGAATTTACAGAATTACTTTCAACTGTCACATAGAATTTCTTTTTCCCTCTGAATTCAAGACAAATCATATAGATGTATAGGAGACAATGCTTTAAAACACTATTTTAAGTGTTTTTATATACATTGCCTCCAATATATGCATGCAGGTCTTGTTAATGGGAATATTGCCAATGGTACAAGTCACGGGAAAGTACATCAGTTACCTTGTCTTGGAAGTCTGAACTTCTGAATTACAAACACTATGGTTAAAATACTTTACATTCCCCAAGGAAAGGAATGGTAATATTATAATGTCAACTATAGCTTTGAATCCAGCTCTCCTAGCTAACCTAGCTCTCTCTAGGACATTGAGTGTGATCATCTGCACACTTAGGTGAACAGCTCACAAGAAACTCCTACAACATTCCATATTGAAACACTTAAGGTATGATTGGTAAATGCCTAAGAACTTCAATCTACATGTTATTTGATCTTGAGTTAGAGCGACAATTGTTTCTGAAAGTCAAAATGCCTGATTGCCTTAGGGTTCACATAACAGAGGTTACAAAAAGGTCCTCAAAGTGCTAACTTTGCTGCTTAGAAGTGCTTACATCAGCAGAGCTAAACCCAAAATTACAATTACAGCTTGAAATAAAAAACAAAAGCTCTAACTGTGCAGGAGGACCAACTCATCTGTGACTCCTATTGGCACTGAGGAGCATGTGACCAGTGACACGTACTTATTGTAACCTGCCTTCAAAATATTTGCATATGATTTAACGTATTAGAGAACTAGTACTTCAAAATTGTCATTCATGAAGAGTACCACGATGTTATCTCGAGATAACGTAAGAACTGTCATGTCACTGCTCTGTGCAAGTAAGCAAGGAAGTCCCCCACTGCATCTGGTAACCCTGAGATCATATTGTGAAGGTGTATTCTCTCTAATGATGCAGCTAATCTGTTATGATAACAATGAGAATGATGTATAGGATAATAAATAATTTAAAAATCCCAACAACATAAAAACTGTGCTGAACTTGAGGAACAAGTGATATTCTTTGAACAATTCTGCGTGACTTAGACTTGCATTAGTAAAGAATATTAGAGATCACAACCAAGCATAAATGAGCAGATCCTTTGATGAATACTAAAATGACTGGTTTAGTTAGTAGACTACAAGGAATACACCTTGGCTGCACACGTGTAGCAGACACAGATTCACCTACCAGCAGTCAGACTCATGGACACAGGCTACCTTGTTTACTAAGACAAATGTCAAATTGCTGTAAGCAATTACCTGTCACACTGAAGCTGCTCCAAGACACTAATCTAGAACAGGATTTCTGCCTAGTGAGATTTGTTTAACATGAGAAGGTGTAGTTCCTTATTAACTACATATCTTTACTTGTGATAGGTGTTTTTCATTCCTATAATATCCACAATGAAGACTCAAATTTCTTTAGAGAAGCATCAAGAGACAGTAATCTAGTTTTGCATTATTGCTGTCAGTTCTCTTAACTGCCTAGATAACCTGGAAAACTGTGATGTTTTTGTTGTTTTAAATGCATGAAAGGTAAGCAAATATCAGAGGTTTTGGAAAAAGAAAAAGATAAATTTAAAGATGACTGTGGTAATATGGGAAGTGATGGGTTGAAGGTTGGAATAGATGATCTTAGTGGCCTTTTCCAACTTCAGTGGTTCTATGATTCTATTCTAAGATGTAGTACTCTCTGAACTTACCCAGTGTGGGATTTTCCTGATGAGCAAAAATAGATACAGCTGCAATAAGAAATTCTGAAATTATTTTTCAGAGGTAATAGGTAATCTTTATATTAGATCTGTTATTTTTAGTGGAATTAGTAATTTAATACAAAAAGCATGTGTTTGAGTGTCCGCAGGTTTTGTTTTGTTTTGTTTTGTTTTGTTTTGTTTTTGCCATTTTATTACATGACAATATCTTTTTTGACTTCTGAACTGTTAATTGTGTTCTGATATTTTAGTCTCATCTACTTTCTCAAATAGTTTATTGCAGCTGTGAATTTTCTGGCAAAGAGAGATTCTGTGGAAAAATGACAGTTCTTAAATATGATGCACAGAGGAATGCTCACCGTCTCTCTTTTTATAGTCTTGAAATTATAATAAAGCAGGTTTCTATCAGAAATGATCTTGGCCTCCTGTTGGATTATCAGATAGAAGACAGATCTTGAGAGGCTCTGAGAAGCCTCAGTGTATCAACTGCCTTCAAAGCAAAGGTGTTAGGGCTTTTGGCATCCTCAGCTTCGGCATAGTCCAAACATGGGCTGCTTTAGGAACAGGAAATCTAGAGAAACTCAGGGTTTTAAAATGTTCTGCACTTCCCAGTAAATAACAGCAGTCTAGCAATTGAGAAATCCATCCCAAATTGCTTAAGACCTCAGTAGAAAAGGGAATATGAAGAAGAAAAGAGGTCAAGAACGAAAGAGGTTCAGACGGTTTGTCTAATTTGGACAGTACAGAGTTGACAAACTTATCACAGCTTTCATTCCTGGAGTGTCCCTGCTCTTTTTTTTTCTCTGTGTGTTTGTGTTTATTATCACATCAAGTGCTAGTTTTCAGCTTTTCTGGAGTCCTGTAAACACCAAGGTGAGCTTCAAGATCCACAGTTCTTGGCCATCTCATATAATCATAAAATCTAAGAATCACCAAGGTTGGAAAAGATCTCCAAGATCATTCAGTCCAACCATCCACCTGCCAACAATATTTCCCAGCTAAATCATGTCCCTTAGGACAATGCCTGTATGTTTCTTGAATGTCTCCAGGAATGGTGACACAACCTTCCTAGGTGGTTGAGCACCTGACCACTCTTTCAGAGAAGAATTTTTTTCCTAACATCCAACCTGAGCCTCCTGTGGTGCAACTTGATGCCATTCCCTCTTGTCCTATTGCTAGTTATGCAGGAGAAGAGGTTGACCCCCACCTCACCACAGCCTCCTTTCAGGCAGTTGTAGAGCACGATGTCTCCCCTGAGCCTTCTCTTCTCCAGACTGAACAATTCAGTTCACCAATTTCATTGCCCTTCTCTGGACATTCCCCAGTTTTTCAATGTATTTCTTGTAATGAGGGCCCCAAACCTGATCTCCAGATCTCTGAGTCTCCTCACTGCTGTACATAGGGAATGTGGGCACACTCAGTCCTATTCCACTGTTTGATTTTAGGTAGATGTTTGGCTACATTGATTTCAACTAAAAAAAGGAAATAAATAAGGAAAACAAGTCAGTCATTGGTGATTGATTAATTGATTGATTAATTTCCTTTTGACAGACTATTTTCCTAATATTTTGTTGAAATTTCATAACATTTGCGTGAACATGATAACTAGTAATATGGGCTTTTCATAATCAGACTGCTAACTTATCTGTCATAGCAGCATTTGGTTGATTAATGAAAGGTGTTTACACAGCCACTTATTTCATTTCATTTCAGCAACTGTGCGAAACTACTTACAGAGACTATGACATGTTGCACCTTTTATAGAGCAGTCTCCATATGTTCGTTAAAGTGGAAAAAAACAAGTAAACTAAATGCAGGTGTCAGCTGAAACCTGTAGAGGATCAATTCTTCAGTGCATTGTGCTCTCTTCTTTGATTTGCAATTAACATATTTCTGGACTTCTGATATACTTCTGTATATTGACCCTGGAGAATCAGCATTCTGTTTATATGGTTTGACTTTTTTTTTTTTTTTTTTTTTTTTTTAAGGTTAAACTTAGTGACACAGAGAAAGATGTCTGAGTGCAGGAAAGTAATCTGCATATTAGGGTATTTGTTTCTCCCTCTATGTTTTTAAAGAACATATTTATCTTTCAGTTGAAGACCTGAAAATCTCTGGAGGAGAGTATCTTAAATGAAGAATCAAAAGATTTCAGGCTTCTCATCATGAATGTGAATTGAAAAATAAGCACTTATACACTGTGTTCACTTACCTAGCTCAACAACTTTCTGCAGCCCATGTTAAAGACTTCTGCATGTGCACCCTAGGTGACAATCACAGAATGTCTTGGGTTGGAGGGAACCATAAAGACCATCTAGCTCCAAAGCTCTGCCATGGGCTGGGTTGCCATCTGCTAGATCAGGCTGAGCATGGAGCTGAACTGCTACAACTATCCAGTATGGCAAAGTTTAACACAATCCTCTGACATCACCTCCTACCTCTTGACTCTTTACAGTAAGGGTAGTTAGGCACTGGAACAGGTTGCCCAGAGAGATGGTGGATGCCTGCTTCTTGGAGGCAATCAAGGTCAGGCTGGATGGAGGCCTGAGCAACATGATGTAGCTGCTGGTATCCCTGTTTCATTGTACAGGAGTTGTACTACATGACCTTTAACGATCCCTTCCAATTCAAACAATGCTAAGATTCTATGACTCCGTCCTTCTGCTGCCTTCTTTTTCTCTTGGTTACCTCTGTTGCAGAGCTACAAAGGAGGGAGCAGTGGTAATGTACTGGAGCTCCTGCCTTGACTTTCAATTTTAGGAAGCAAAGAAAAGAAACTCAAAGCCTTCTCCTGTAGTGATCTTGTATTTCTTGCATTCATAACAATGAGACAAGTGGAGAAAATAACTGAGGTCTGGAAAGAGTTTTCCAGGTAATTATTTCTGTCCTGGAAGTAGACAGAAATCTGGATAAGAGAGGCTGTTTGTACACTGATGTTTAGCATTTCTATGTTAAGAAGCTAGCTGTCCTACTTGAAGGAGGGAACTCAGTCATCTAAGATCCTGGAAAGAGAAGAAAGAGTTTCCTAGGTTAACGTTAACAGAAGACAACATATTATTAAAAAACCCTGGAAACAGAGTGGCTGTGTCACATGAATTTATCGTGATTCAACTTAATAACTATGAAGAAATAGAAATCCCGTTCTATATAAACTACTGTCCAATGCATAATTAGCTTTGAATGTGAGCAAAAATAGCTTAGGGAAATTGGGAACTTGCCTCTCATGGTTGTTCTGACTTCTGTATTGCACAATGAGGTTACTTATTCCTTTTCTTTTTGACAATGATTTTTGCCATTTTCATAGATACTGGCCTATCTATCTCACTTGAAGGGACAGAGAGTAGGCACTCTGATCCCAGAACATTCTACAAGTCAGAGAAATGTTCTGCTCAGATTTTATGGAAAATATTTTAATATGTATGACATTTGTGGAAAAAATGTGCCATTCCACTGCTGCTCAATACTATGGTGGTTAAACTAGTAAGGTGCCTTCCAATCTTCTAGTACAGTCACTCTGCCTTGGACTCAGGCATGAAGATACCTGCTTTGAACACCGAATACCTTTAAGATGAGACATCTCATCTCAGCAGAGTACACTAATGTAAAGCATAACCAGCAGTACAAATAGAAATGCAGCAATGTGTTAAAATCTCACCCATGGGTCTCTCAATAATATAAACAGGTGACATAGGTTGTGTTTTTTCTCAGTCTGCAGTTACCTAACAGATTTCCTACATCCTGTACTGAAAGACTGTTTATGCCACTAGAAATGTCAGCATATCCTGGTAGTGCATTATCCAATATAAGTGAATTATACATTTGTTGGACATGAGAATATCAGTGACACACATTTCTGTGTATTTCACATGGCTTCTTTTTGAAGCTTTCTGTTTCTGTTTTTTAATAGAAATAGCACTTACACATAGGGGAATGTATGCTTTCTCATATATATCCTTTATTTCTTTGGCAACTTCAACTGACTTTACTGGGACTACAATATGACCAAGGAATGCAATCGTAGCAATTGTCCTACATTTTTCCCCCCTCTGATCATATCTGTAATAAATAAGATCCTAAATACTTCATAAAAATGTTCAAAAAATTAAAACTTGTTGGAGAAAATATGGGCTACTTTTTCAATTACTGTAGTCTTCCTTATGTCTTGTAATTGAAAGTTGACTTAAATGCTAAAGTTTCTAAAATTTGCCTTGACCTTTACCTGTTATGGCCAAGGAAGTGAACAGGTGAATTCCCTTCAGGAGAGCAAAATTTAAGAACTTTTTGTTTCAATACAGAAACCTTTTATACTTTGGAATTCATATAACTTTAGTAAGGGGTGTATTTGACAGATGTACTGAACTATAGATGTTAGAATTCAGCATTCTGTATGGTCCCTGATTTGTATTTATGAGGCAACATTTTGTGTAAAGTTTACACCTTAAAAAACTGAACTGTCTGACAGAGCATGGCCATATTAGTATGGGAATATTCAGTATTGCAGCTGCCGTTTGCAATCATAGCTTGGTAACCAATGCATAATACTCTCCTCAAAAAAATGATTAAGCAGCGGTTCATGTAAGAGATCTGCATGTTAAACAGCTGAGGTTGCACTGGGCTACTCTGTCTGTGGAAAGTCATTTGCTGGTAAAATTTGCTCATGCACCTGGGAATGTTTTCTTCCTCCAAAGGAGAATGTAGCCCATGAAACAAAAATTATCTGAGTTTCCTCTTCTCAGCTTTTCAAGAACAAACTGTTACAATAGTTTCACATATGGCAGTCATATCTTCAAGAATGACCTGAGCTAATTTACCTCATGAGGATCATTCAGACCTGATACTCTGAGAATGATCTGATGGAATACTAAAGATTCATTATTGCATATTCAGGAAACTGCTGTTTCTCTAATTGTTTTGTACACTTTTTATCACCAAACATCTTGAATTAAAATGTTTTACTGATCCTGAGCCCAAACCACTTCATTTTCTGCTGCGTGACTTGATAAATATGGTAGGAATGCAAACAGAGATCAAAACCAAGTGCAAATTTGTTTTCAGGGCATCTTCTCTATGGGACAGTACTTGTTGGATGAGAGCTATTGGTAAAATAGCTCAAAAATACAGAATATCTCTTTGCACAACAACATCTTAAAAAGAATACAGATAAACTGATTATAGAAGGCAGTGTAAACCTGAGTGCATTCAGCCGCCTGTACTATTATATCTTCCTCTTGTAATCTGGTATTTAAAGATATATTGGCTGCATTAATTGATGGAGCAAATCCTGAAAATTTCTAAATCTGGATTCGTTTCTATTGACTTGTATTAAGTTGTATTTGACATTTGACCAAAGCATCACTTTCCCCTTTGTTCAGTATCTAATGCTGGAGGAAGACACAATTACAATACCAAGTGGAAAAAGGTGTCCAGGATAAAAATGTAACTAGCAGCCCAAATTCTCTGCTAACATAACTCAAAGTATTTCCAAGACAGGTCTTTCAGAATAGCCCCTTTGTCTTGAATTATTTTTTTTTGTATTCGCTTTCTAATAAGCAACTTTCCAAGCAGTGAGTGTTTTTAGCTGCATGACTCCTATTAAAGTCAACAGGAGTCATGTGGCTAAAACCCCGTGTGATGCTTGAATTTATTGGAAATTGGCATCTGATGCTGAGGACACTTCTACTGTTTGGTCTTCCTGCCCAATCATTGCTTTTTGTCTGGTCATGTCACCTCTTAGTTTCCAACTTGCTGAAATATCCATGCCTAACCTTTCTATTCCACCCACAATACTCTTTCACACTAAAGATCAAAAGTCTCCTCTGTTGAACCATTATTGCCTCATGCCATTTTTAATTTATTTTTTCTCTACGTGGATGTTTACTTCAGAATCAGTTGCTGCTGAAATTGGCGCTTGGCTTCAGTAAATCATGGCATTGTTCAGACAGTTATGTTTCCCCATTACTTTAGTAACTGGTTTTATGAAAGGTACTCTGCAAACAAAAGCTTAACTCCTTACCATTTACTCTGAAATGCTAAGGGTTAAAATGCTGTCAAGTCTGTCTAATGCAATTTATTTGCAAAAATAAATAAATAAATAAAGAGCAACTAACAGGTATTAACAATCATTACTTAACAATTTCTTGTTCCTCCAAAATGACGTTAACAAATCATGATATATTTGCCCTTTAGCTTCTACTGAAATCAAGGACAAATTTCCAATTATAGGACAGTTGCAGCTTTTAGCTCAAGATATATTTCAAACAGCGTGAGTGTGGATTACAAAACCCAGACTTAGGAGCACTGCTGTAGGAATTACTGGTTGTTAACTGAAGGCAGCCTATCTTTCTCTCAAAAGACCCAAACAACTTTTTATTTGGCTCCCTACACATTTTTATGCTAAGCTGCATATGGGCAATTTAGATATGATCCTAGGGGCAGTTTACTTCAAACAAACAAACAAAAAATTAACCCATTTTTTTACTGTACTGGTTAGGCCATCTGTCCTTGTTACATCTGGTGTACAGCCAAACATAATGCTTTATCCAGGGATTCCTGGAGATGTTTTCAACCAAATGGTAAAAGAGCCTCTTCACAGATGAGGATTTATTCTTCTCCCAGAGGCGTCTGTGAGCATTTGAGTTGGAAATAAATAAATAAATAAAGTTAAAAAAAAAAAAAAAAAAAAAAAAAAAAAAAAAAAAAAAGAAGAAGTTGTATTAAATGGTACTGTATGGTATGTACTGGAATTTACATGCAGTTTTAAGGACAGATTATAGGAAAGTTATTAATGATTGAGTCTGAGTATTGTACAGCTCTATAATAAAAGATAGAGGCTGTCCAGTATCCTGAAGAGAAAACTCAGCTTGGATTCCTTCAGGCACTATATGTTTTTCAAAAGTAATCTCAAGATTGAAAATCAAATCTATCAAGAAATACAAGTTGAGCAGCTTGGGACCCTGTCAGCCAGCCTGCTTTAAAGTACAGCTAAAGTAGGCTGAAGATTATCTTCAAGGAATGTATTGAAGAGCAACAGAGCACTAAACAAATATAAAACTGTATCTGAGACAGGAGTTGCTGAAAGCTTCATGAAGTTATTGTAACTTAACATGGATATACTATGTAACAAATCAGTGATTCTGTGCAAAACAATTACAGTCAAAAAGCTTTTTCTCATTTATGTTTCACTGAGCATTCACCTGAAGGTGCCTGGACTTGGGGAGCTTTGTCCACGAGAAGTGCAGCAGGTGTTCTATGAATGTCAGTCCTTCAACATCACTTCTTGCCCTCATTCCCTGGGACTGTGTTTAGAGCCTTTTTCTCATAAATCTCATTCCCACTCTTAACCTCTGTTGCAACCAGAACAATGCAAATTAGTGACAACAGCTGTGATGTTTTCTTTAGGGTTTACCATCAAAAGAAAAGGATGAACTTTCTCAGTAAATTTACTTTTCCAGAAAAACTGGTAGGAAGTATTATATTCAGTTTTATCCAAGATGTAATCAGGTTTAACTAAGTTGGGTATTTCCATCTGACAGAGTGGTAAGTGATTTCTCAATTTCCACCGGCTTTTCAGTGAATCATTTATCATGGTCATGTTTATCAAACTAGGTTTTGTTGTTGTTGTTGTTGTTGTTGTTGTTGTTTTGTCCTGAGATATGAGATCCAATAGTAACCTGCCAGTACCCAAAAAGAGACTATTTGACACTTTAGTGGGGTCTGTTGCCAGGGGCAGGGGGAAATGGTTTCAAAATAAATGAGTGAAGAATTCAACTTGATATAAAAAGTCTTTTACAGTAAGGCATGTGAAGTACTGGAACAGATTGCCCAGAGAGTTGATGGGGACTGCATCCCTGAAGACAATAAAGGTCAGTATGGATGGGGCTCTGAGCAAGATGATCTAGCTGTAGGTGTACCTGTTTATTGCAGGGGGATGTAACTAGATGACCGTGAAGGGTCCAATCAAAAAACGCTATGATTCTTTCTCAACTTTTTCAAACATAAAATAATTAAAATGAGGAATAAAACAAAAGTGTTAATAGCAGTAGTAGGATTCTGGAGAGAAAAATGAAAGAAAGCTAATATTTTTTTATTTTATTTTATTTTATTTATTTATTTATTTTGAGAGAGAGAAAAAAAAATAAGGAAAACAAACAAACAAACAAAAAAAAAAAAAAAAAAAAAAAAAAAAAACAGACCTATCTGGAGTAAATCTGACCTGAGCTACATTTGAACTGCCTCAGAGAAAGAAAAAACTCTGCCACACTATGAAACAACCAAATGAACCAATCCCCCAGCTAAAAGATTTAGTACAGAGAGTTAGTTTTAAGCTAAAGAAGACCAGCACTTTAATCTTTTTGCTTGATTTTCCTTTTAAACACAGTCATCCATTTAGCTCCCTGCTGTCCTCATGAAGAATTTCCTTACGATGAAATCAGGGTGAGGAGATTTATTATGCAACGAGCAGAGTAGGTTCAGGCTGATAAAGGCTTCCTGGGTGAGTGAAGGATGCTTAATGCCAGGGAAGATACTCTTTTAATGTGAGGTTCTTGACCATTTATTACATAAAAATGTTAATCTGATAGTGTTTCTAATCTGCTTGTTATCAGTGGTGGTTGCTTGGTGTTAAAGACAAGATAAAAGCAAGAGTTGAAGAAGCAGATTTGGGGAGCACTCACTCAGTTAGCATGCAGGATACAACACACCTGCTTCCCATTTATCTGTTCCTGCAGAATAAGGAGGAGAAGGCTCCTGTTTGCGATAAGGCAGCTGCTCAGCTGTCTGATTGGGCCTGGTGTGCTGTGCTAAAAGGACACTGTTTGCGAGATAAGCTGTGATAAAGAGACAGGGGCAGGCACTTCCTATGAAACTCTGCAGAGCAGAGGAGGATTTGTTTTGCATGCCATTTCAAGGAGTTCTCCAAATGCAAAATATTTAATCCTCTCACACCTATCTACATCTTCACCCCAGAATGTTGTGTGAGTCATGGAATTAATGAAGTCCAACATCCCACCAGTTCCCATACCTGCTGTCACTAGAGTTTGTCCACACTAGTGCCTGGGTTTGTCCTCCCTGTGAAATCCCAGCAGGCAAGAGACATTGAGAGCTCTGACAAGACGTGACTTTCATGCGTGCAGAACCAGTAGCTGGTGTAAACGAGAGTGACTGGCAAACCAGACTGCAGTCCGTTCATAGGCTCAGAAGCTATTAGGAAGGGTGGCTCAGAGGACAATACTGTTATCACATAAGCCTTGTTTCCTAAGAATACCAAGATAAAGGTTATCTCTGTCTGCAAGACCTAAATACAATCTATTTTCTGGAAGAAATGGGCTTAACAGCAAAGTTTTTTAGCTTTAGTTTTATTTGTTAAGTTTACACAAACGTTTGTAAGCAGTGGGATAGCTAGGTTCTTCATTTCAGAAGATACTGAGGGCTAAAATTCGCTTCTTTAGGATGATAACATGACCAGTCCAAGTTTTTCCTGCTGAGGGAGACCTGAACTCATTTTCTGCTCTGAAAGTCTTGTTTTCCACAATCAAATGAGTACTGCAGAAGTCAGCCATTTATTATTATTAGTTTTTAATTTTCTTATTTTGAGGCAACCACTTCTTACCCAAATGAAATAATTTCAGTGAAATTTTTGTCAAAATCTATGTACAACTTTAGAAAGAGATTACTTTGCAGTGTAGCATCTGCTAAAACAAACTCATACTGTTGAGAAGTTACCAGCTCTGCCATGGGCTGGAGTGGGTACAGTCTGTGCAGCCACACATACATTGGCTTTACTACAAACTATGGGGAAGCCCCGGAATCACAATCTGCATCCACCTGTGAACCAAATAAATGTTAAATAATGTTGACTTTACTAACTACTTTGAAGCTTACAGGGTAGTATGGAAGTTGGCTCATCAGAATGAAATAAATGGGCAGAACTGGGTGGGTTCTTCATGGATGCTGCCCACAGTTTGCTAAGTGGTACAATCAGAAATACCATACCAAACCTTATATCCTACTAAGATTTCTTTATCTGTGTATGTTAAATTCAAGGCAGGCACAGATTAGCAGTCCCGTATTGTAGGCATATCAATTCATGAAGGAAGCCATTTTTACAGCGAAAAAAACTCTTGAAGACAAGGCAAACCTATTAAAATTTTTAGTGTATGTTGCTTAGTTAGACAACTGCATATTTAAATGTTTGTACTGGAAAGAATCTGACAGCACAGAGCATTTGAAGCTCTAAATTTCCCCAAAGAGCACAAACAATTTTAGCAGAAGACCTCAAAGACTCCCCAGAGTGACCAGCCAATGCCTTGCTGAAAAGACTGTTCAGATGAAGGATTTATCTTGAACTTAGATCTGGGAGTTCTTTGCTCATACCACCAGTCACAGAAGACTTCACAGATGTTGGTTTTAGATTAAGAACTTTAATCTTTTCACTGAAGTAACTGAGGAACCATGTATCTGGACAACATATGGTCATTTCTCACCTAAATTCAAGTTTATCTGATAAATTCAAACCCTGTAATATTCATTTTATTTTGGGAAACAAAGCAAAAATCTACCACATTACAGATGCATGGACATAGAGCACAAAAAGAATGATGTCAGACAATGAGCTTCTAAAGATTTTTAAGGGACTGGAGCACCTATCCTGTGAGAAATGGTTGAGAGTGACATTCCAGGTTAGAGAAGAGGTGGCTTAGGGAAAAATCTCACCTATGTGTATAAAAATGAAGGGAGGATACAAAGAGGATGGAGCACAGCTGTTGTCAGTGGTGCCTAGTATCAAGGCAAGAGGCAATGGGCACAAACTGGAACACAAGAGGTTCTGTTTAGCATCAGAAAGGATTCTGTGCTCTTTGGGTGACAGAGCTTCAGCACCCAGAGAGGTTCAGAGTTTTCTCCTTGCAAATCTTCAATTGCACCCTGCTCTCTGTGTAACTTCTGGAACAGAATTTGGACCAAATGATGCACAAAGATCCCTTCCAGCTCTAACCATTCAGTTACTATGTGATTTTCAATTCAGTGTTCACTCATTTACCAGGCAAACATCTGTGTAAATACCCTCTGTATCAGGTACTAAATATGTTAACATTTCTGGGGCTGCAGGAGATGGTACTTTCTATGGCAGAATTTTGAACACCTTTGAGTTAATGGAGAGTGTTAACAAATGGGTTCCAACTGAACCCTAGTGGTGGGACACAGGAAGGAGAATAATAAGAAAAACAGTCACAGGCACAAAAACCCATGGCTTTATACATCAAACCCAACATCCAAAAGCAAATTGGAAGTCAGCGCAAGCTGCTGAGAATAGGTGTCATGTGTGTTGTACACTAGTTCTACTAAGTAAGCGATCAATATATTTACTCCCTGGATAGAATACAATCTTGCTGTTGTGACAGTGCTACTACTTTGTAGAAGAAAAATGACTCCATTGAGTTTGTGATCCCTATCTGCTTAGAGTTTTCAGTACTGCAAATATATTTTTAATAATAACTGAAAATCGTAAATTAACAGAGTTAATATTTGCAGTACACTAAGGCAAAGAAATTCAGATGCAGAATAAAATCCAATGGCTAGTGATTAGCCTAATCTCTTTTACTAAGATACTGCTAAGCTGTGAGGAAGGCTTCAGCAGTGTGCACTACATCTGCAGTACTTACAGATTTCAGCATTTATTAAAGACTTTTTGCTGAATTTTCTTTCATGCTCTTGTTATCTCACATCTCATCAGTTCAGCTTTTTGTTGTTTTTGTTGTTGTTGTTTGTTTGTTTTCTTCAAAATTTTACAACACTCTCTTAATCTCCCTTACCATATGTCATAATGAATGAGAACAAAGCCAAGAAAAAAATTATCTGTCTCATAGAGAGAAGTTGTGGATGCCCCATCCCTGGAGGTTTTCAAGGTCAGGCTGTACAGGGCCTTGGGCAGCTTGGTCTACTATTAGATAGGGAGGCTGGACATTGATGATCCTTGAGGTCCCTTCTAGCCCAAGCCATTCTATGCTTCTATGATTCTATGGAAATATCCTCCTTGGGTCAATATCTAGGTATCTAAATACAGTTGTTGAAATCAACTGAAATAGTTCAGTGCTACAAAGATATGAATTTAGTTTTTGTTTTCTCATCTTGGGTAAGTATTTTTTTATTCTTACCTCTTTTGTTTTGAGACAGCTAGACAGCCTTTAGTTTCATTCTTAATCTGTCTGTCTAAAAACTCAATGAGGTAGTATCTCAGATCACCTCAGCTGTCAAGAATATATACACCTGGAAGCAGCTGACAAAGAGCCTCAATGGACTCACATCTGCTATGGTTCACTTTCAGGAAGTAAAACATCTTGTAGACCAAATACATGATGGAGTTGACCATGAGGTACCTGGACACCTCATATTTATGAACAGACTGTTTTCCCGCAGTTTTCCCTGGGAGAAAAATAGATATTAGTCCTGTTTTGCCATTATACAAAGCTGAAGAACTGCTAGATTAAGTGATTTATTTAGCATCACTCAGAACACTTGTAGATGAGTGAGGAACTGAATATGGGTATCTGGAGTCCTGCTCCTTATCTGTTATACCTGCCCCAGTGGCAGCCTACTCTTTCCCTCTATGGAGTAACAACATCAGCTCTCTAGAATCAGAAATATTGTCCTCAACAGCAAGAGATTCACAAGCATCCTATGTACAGAGAGGTCAGAACAACCCTGACAAGTGATGTCCTATATTAGTCTCATGTGTAAAATTATTTGGATACAAAATAATAAAAGCAGGAAGGAAGGAAGGAGAAGATCTGTTCTTTCTTCTTTCTAAGTTTTTTCTTATTATGCAAAAATACAGTCCAAGGATTTTCCAGGGAATTGTTGTGTTAAATAGCCACAGTTGTAAATTTTGAATTCATAAATGAATGCAAATGTGTAGCTGTCATAATTGGCAGATGACACCTCCTGAAGGATAAGCATGTACTCTTCCCCAGTGAAGGCGGCATGCAAGAGTTGCATCTCCTGAGACTTCTAATGTACAAATTCTTTGGCAATTCTTCCTAAGGCAGAACTGTTTTTAATTTAGAAGACGTCAACCTACTTGTACTAGTGGGAGAAATTAATAAGCCAAGGATGCAGGTCGGCTGTACTGTAATATTGAGTAGATATGTCTCCATTAATTGCAGGATTGTCTGTGCTCACTTAAAAGCTGATCAGTTTCAGAGCTTGATCCTGCTACCTTTGCTGAGATAAAATTCCCCTGAGCTTCTAACACCTTCTCTGCTGCTGACCCTGCAGAGGCAGGTTTGTTTTATGTCTGCACACACCTAATTCTTATATCTGCATAGCACAGATATTCATGCCCCCTTATACTAACCTCTATTGTATTTATGTGTTCTGAACATTTAGAAAGTGCTATTTTATTGATGAGGAATTAAAGCAAAGGAAACCTAAGAGTCATATTAAAATGGCCTGAATTGTAACAAGGGCTTTTGATATCACATTTTCTCCTGACTTCTCTAAGCATCTCCCTATATGGTGCCTTATGAAGGTGTCACTGTAGTTCTCCACAAGCATCCAGCTCTCTCATCTGACCAAATATGGGTGCTTCATGCTGCCTGACTATAGCCATGAGTGTCTTGATTATGATGACGCAATTAATCTACACCAAAAGCAATGTTTAAATTCAAATATCAACACTTAGCCTGGTACTTTTCTGCCAACATTCTGACTTTTCCCCACTGCAGCTCACCTAAAGGCTCCATGCAGGAGACAGCGGACATTTACTAGAGTTATTCATCTATTCTGCAACAGATTGTTTAGGAATACCCTGACCTGAAGAGCTACATGCAATGCATTGGCTTACAGATTTAGCAGATTTACACCTTGTGTATTTACATGAGAACAAATGAAGTCCTTCAGTTTCCCCAGTCCACTTTTCATTATTCCACTGCAGTAAGCAATTTATTGTCTTCTAGGCTGCCTTATTCCCCACATTTAACAATTTTATTCACACAACTAAGGGAATGATGCTTTCTGAATACCAGACACATATTATATACAATTAACTTCCTAAATCTACCATGAGGTTAGGGTAATAAAGTATTGCCAGAGTTACAAGTAGATTTTCAAACTCCTGTGCAGGAGTTTTCAGTTAACTTCCAATCATACCCCTTATAAACCAAAAGGACAGTGCATTCTAGTGGTTGGTATAACACTAGACCAAGACTCAGATGGTGGCTGAATTATTTATAATCCTGGGCAGACACACCTGCTCTCTCTGCCTTTCTCCCTTTTCACTCTGTATGTCTCTGTTTTTCAAAAGAAGACTTTTTGGTAAAGACTTTTCTGTTTGTGTACTTCACTGTGCCCACAAAAGCCTCAGTTCAAAGCAGAGTCTCCATAATGGTAGTATCAACAACATCTATTTCACAGTACAAATGGCTGCAAATGTAGCAAATAGCAAAACAATGTGGAGACAAATCAATTTGAAATATTTAAGGTTCAGAAAATTTGATGATTCAGCCTAATTGTACACATTAAATAAACTGTATTCAAGGGATGTGCTCCTGGCATGCTGTTTTTTTTGTTTGTTTGTTTGTTTGTTTTTCTTCTTTTTTTTTTTTTTTTTTCTTTTTAAAATGAGAAATCTGGTTAATTAAATTTACTTACTAAACAGCTTGTATTACAACATTATAAAATGACAGATGCCTTTCATAAAATTTGTCATATTGTGGTAATTTTCTCCTCTCCCCCAAACATTGGGTGATTATGGATTCTCCTGTTAAAGATCTATCTGTCACAATTACTAATGAATTCAACACTAACATGTTCCAAAAGGAAAGGTGTTTCGCATGAAATGTAGAAAAGTTTTCTGTGACACCAATTCTCATTGCAACTTTAATTTGTGGGGTGCTTGAAGAATGCTGCATAATTTTAAAGGCTTATACTTATAAAGGCCAATCATGTATTAATTCATTTGGTATTCATTGAGAGACCTTTAATCATGATGGATTAATTTATTATAAATGCGGATATAATATGTTATTTTATAATATCACCACTGCAATTTAGCAATTAAATAGTCTGTTATTATTTCAATCACTGCCCAGATCTGTACCATGATACAATGCTTTGTTCTGTGGTAAATTATTTTACACTACATATAGGACAACAGATTTTTTTTTGAAGAGCATAGTTTTGGGGATGCAGGAATATACAGGGAAATACCTTGCTCTGGTAAGCTCCTTTGTCTCTGAGATCATTCATCCTAAATACATAGAGACAGCTAGTCAAAGGTTTTAAGTGATTACAGATCTCATCCAGAACTTGCTGAAGTGAATGCCACAGTCATCCTCTCTGACCCTATCACGAGTGAGAGGGGTCTATATACTTCATGGAAAAAGGAAAGGAAGAGGATAAAATCAGGCAGGCGCACCAATTAAGTGCAATCTAGGGTAGCAAGTAGAAATGGTCGGGTACAAAAACATCTAACCTGTTATTATTTGAAAGTTCAGTCACATTCTTTTACTGCTAATTTGTACTCCTGCTTCCTAAGAAGAGAGATATGGGGTTTCCAAATTGTCTGGGACAAGGACATTATACTGAGCTACTGAGCCTGAACTCTTGCACACTTTCACCTTTTTGACACTTTCAAGTCAGAGTAGGAACTGGGGGGCATATATATTGATCCAGCATTACCAAGGATTCAGTTATTTAACCATTATGGCCACCCATATGGAACAACTCCAAAAAAGAATTTGACTGAGAAGCATAATTTCCATACTGCATGTGTTAACCAATGTGTTTCAGTAATGAAATATCTCTCTTACTGCAATTGCGGAAAGAGATAGAGTCTGTGTAAAGTGATATCTAGCCAGTCCTCTTTGTTCTGTTTGGCCTCATTTCTTTCTTTAGCACAAGCTGTTGTCGTGCTTGAATTGACATCATATCAGCATATCAGTATATAAAGGTGGTAGAAGTTGCCAACCCTGTATCTCTGACTGGACACTTGGGAACAAATTGATCTGTTACTTAGAGTTCATTTTTTAAACTCCCTCTATTGACATTTAAGTAACTGATTCTTCTCCATCATTGTTAGCTGTCCTTTTTCCTGCCTGTCATGAGCTTGCTAAATTAAGATTCACAACCCAGGATAGTTTTCATATGAACCCAAAAGGAGTCAATATGTTTACTTAGATAAATGGTTATTTTACAAGGCAGTGTAAAATGCATAATTTTCTGTGGTATATAAAGCCATGAAGCACAATCCATCATGAGTGACTCATTTAATCTCAGATATATCAGTGGATGCCTTCTTCAAAGAGCAGTCTGGAATAAGTGATTCATATTAGGAGATCTGGAAAAAAAAAAAAAAAAAAAAAAAAAAAAGTGGCATAGAGAGCAAGTGAAGAGATCAGAATAAAAATGCTAATAATGTATACTCGATCATATGATAAAGATCAAAAAATCCTTTTAAATTTTCCAATGTGTCATCCTCCTAGCCCAACACTCAGCTCCTCAAGAGCATTTTCTGTTGTGTTTCCCTCTCGGATTTGGGCTGGATAACAGAACTATTTGCAACAGGAGATGAGAAGCGTTTTTTACAGGCTAACAAATCTGCTAGAACCAATGGTTTTAATCTCTCCTTGGCTACAGAATCAAAGCCAAGTTCTCTGCAGGTGTAAATGGGATCTTCTCTGCTGCCTAAGGTAGAGTTTTACTCGTTTACACCATTAAAGAATTTGGCGTTAAGGATGTTGAGATCAAAAGGTTCCAATTGGCAAAGGGATGCGGAAGAGAGAATCTGTCTGGGGAAATATTCTGGGAAGACTTTACATCCTGTGGAAAGAGGACTTCTTTTTTCCTCAGAGGAGCCTGGTATTGATAAATCCAAATTATATTAAATTCTGGCACATCTCTTCCGACCCTGTTTAATCTAAACTGGACCGCTACAGAAGAAGCTTGCCAAAGTCCCATAGAAGGGAAACAGAGTGGATGTGGTCTTCTACATGAGTTTTCACACCATACAGCATGCATAGTGTATACATTTATTTTCCTCTGAGGTAGCACTCATTGGTGGTGTGTATTGTTCATTTAATAAATCCAAGCTACAGACGTGCCCTGCCATAGCTGCTTGCATAACACGTACTGAACAATGCAGCATTGTTAGCAGATGTATCTGCATGATGCCACACGCTGAATTACCAGAAATAATTTTCACCTAAATTGGAGCTCCTGCATATGCAATGAAGCCTATTCTATTATTATTTCTGAGACAACTGAGAAAGATCTGTTTATTTGTTAATAATCATTTTGGGAGATATGGGAAGCAGTGAAATATTAAGACTCAATTAGAAAAATTATCTAAACTGACATTTCAAGTGAGTCAAATAACACCTCCTTTCCCCCACTTCGTTAAATGTATGCAGATAAGTTTTCCAAAGGGACTGCATCAGTATATTTGCACTTTTATATCTTTGGATGCATGTTCAGAATCCAATTTGCTCCTAGACAAGGATGTACTGATGAATTCCTGCTGTGCTTAGTTGGATAGATACAGGCATGGAAGCTTGCTTGATTTGAAAGTCAGCTCTATTCCAGCAGCCATCATCAGGTCTCCACAGCTCAGTACCAAAGAAGGAAGAAAGTTTCTTTTCCTCTGAATATTACCCTTCATGTAACAAAAGGATTCCACACCAGAGTTGCTCCAGATTGTATGGTTATCCATCTAACCCAGTGCCCCATTTCCACCAGTGGCCAAAAGTGTAAGCCTAGAACAGGCTCTAAGAGCAAAGCAGTATTTTCCCATCTTTGAAAAATTGACCATTCAAGGATGTCCTGTAGATATATATCCATACTTTCCATTTCTATTACTCAGGTTAGTGGTGTTCTTTTGTATTTGAAAATGTCCAAATTAATCTGTACAATTGCCCACTACTAATTGTTCCCTTCTCCTCTTTTCAAGTTCCATATATTAGGGTTGACAAGCTGTAAATGTGGGCACCTGAAGTTCAAAGTTCAGCAGCTGAGTGCTCTGAAGAGGCTTCCTCTGTTCTGTGTTTGTACTAGCTATACATCCATTAATATACAAACAAACAAACAAAAAACCCACAACGAGGCCATGGTTGTGGCCCAAGCACTACTAACTGATCATTCCTAGGTGTTTAATGGATATTGTGCACCCCTGCAGAGCTTTGGGTTGTGCCACCTAGCTCCCTTCTTCAAAATACCTAAGCCTGGGTTGAGGGACAGTAATTATAAGGTCTGTGCCAACAGCAAGATTGGATGCTGCTGGTCTGTCTGGAGTTACAGGGAATGTGTGCAGATTGCCATGCCAATAGTCCTTGGGTCTACGAAGACAGGCTGAGAGAAAAGAAGGCTATGGGGTGACCTAATTGCAGTCTTTCAGTACCTGAAAGGAGCCTATAAACAAGAGGGGAGTAAACTCTTTGAAAGTGTGGATAAGGGCAAGACAAGGGGAATTGGTTTTAAGTTGAATGAGGGAAGATTTAGTTTGGATGTTAGGGGGAAGTTCTTTACTATGAGTGTGGTGAGGTGCTGGAACTGGCTATCTAGAAAGACTGTGGATGCCCCGTCCCTGGAGGTGTTCAAGGCCAGGTTGGATGGGGCCCTGGGCAAGCTGGTTTAGTAAACAGGGAGGTTGGTGGCCCTGCCTTCCAGGGGAAGTTGGAGATTCATGATCCTTGAAATCCCTTCCAGCCCAGGCCATTATGTGATTCTGTGCCTGTAGGACAGTTCTTGATTGTTTTATTCCATATTACTGACATAATCAGAGATGTGTACCTACAAACATGATATAGACAATACTGCAGTATAGATCACTGTCACCAGAACTTTCAGAACTATTTTATTACCTGCTGTTTCACTTGTCAGTCCTGAGAACAAGTTTTCTCTTTCAGGAAAATTAATTTTAAGGCAGTAAATGAAGCTGTGTAAAGAAACTCTGAGGCATACAGAATGTTTTGAGTAAGAGAGTTCCTCTGACTAATTTTGCAAAGTGGGAAAATTAGTTCTGTTTGAAGAGTTTTCTGTCCTGCTTCAGTATCATTTGATTTTCCCTAATGTATTTTGTGAAACTTGTATAGAGATATAAATTTAGATAAGACAAACCACTAGTACAGCCCACAGATTACTGTATTCTAGTAAAACTTGATTACGACCCTGTGAGAAAAATTTGCCTGAGGTTTTTAGTAGTCCGAGGTACAAAATTGATAGGAAATAGCTGGAAAAATCATGGCTTCTGCATTTGCTCTCTTGGATTCAACCAAGGCTAAACATTTGCAGCTCTAAAATATATTTCTTTGCTGTTGAAAGAAGAAATCAGAAAAAAAAAATTAAACTATGACAATATTTCTCTATTTTATGATGATCAGCTTGTTTTTACATGCAGAAGTGGTTGATTATCCTTGCTCTGCATTATATAGCTCTTTGTTTAGATAAACACATCAGCTGACAAGATTTTTACAATTTTCCAAGAAGTAACATCTGTGAAGTAGATTATAAATTGTCCTGAAAGACAAAAATATGTATCTAAAGAAGAAGAGTGTGTGGATAGAGCATTGTCTTCCAGGAAATCATTTTACTGTCTCATTAGAATGCATAATTTGTGATTCTTCTGCGAAGAAGTATTACCTAGATCTTTGTAGGTTAGCAGTTGGAGCTGAGAGAACTTCCAGTGCAGTGATACTGTATAAAGGATAATAGAATTCTAGTAATTACATTCTTTTTTAATATTGACTACTATGTGTTTGCAAAAATATCTTCTGAACTAATGTTTCAAATGAGCAAATTTGAAACTTCCAAAACAAGACAGGATGCTTTTCTGTAACAATACAGTCTACCTCTGTTACAGACTTACAGAATATGGTTAGTGCTAATATAGGACTTCCTGATTAAAATTATTTTGTCTGTTGTCAAAATGTTGTGCATGCTGGATCAGTAGCTTCTATTGCCTTTGAGGGCTATTCAGGCTCTAGAAAATATCATGTCCTGTTCTCAGTGCTGAAAAGGCTTCAATAGCACTTATTTTTATGAGCCAGAGATCTGGAAATCATTCGTTAAACAAGTAGAACTTTGATCATTCTCAAAATAAGAAAAAAAAAAAAAAAAAAAATGTCCCCAAAATGAAATGAGCACTAATCACAGAATCACTGGATCACAGAATCACACAATCATAGGGGTTGGAAGGGACCTGCAGAGATCGTCAAGTCCAACCCCCCTGCCAAAGCAGGTTCTCTACACCAGATCACACAGGTAGGCATCCAGGCAGGTCTTGAATATCTCCAGAGAAGGAGACTCCACAATCTCTCTGGGCCACCTGTTCCAGTGCTCCATCACCCTCACCAGGTTATTGAAAAGAAGTTATTGCGCACATTCATGCGGAATTTCCTATGCTCCAGTTTCTGGCCGTTTCCCCTTGTCCTGTCTCCACACACTGCTGAAAAGAGTCTGGTCTCGCCACTCTGCCCCCCACACCTCAGATATTTATAGACCTGGATCAGGTCCCCTCTCAGTCTTGTTTTCTCAAGGCTAAACAGACCCAGTTCACTCAGCCTTTCTTCACAGGGGAGATGCTCCAGGCCTTTTACCATCTTTCTGGACTCTTTCTAAGAGATCCTTATCGTTTTTGTATTGGGGAGCCCAGAAATGGACAGATGAGGCCTCACCAGGGCAGAGTAGAGGGGGAAGATCAACTCCCTCGACCTGCTGGACACGCTCTTTTTAATGCACCCTAGAATGCCACTGGCCTTTTTGGCCATGAGGGCACACTGCTTGCTCATGGCAAACCTGTCATACACCAGGACACCCAGGTCCCTCTCTGTAGAGTTCCTCTCCAGTAGGTCATCCCCCAGCCTGTACTGGTACATGCAGTTATTCCTCCCTAGGTGCAAGTCTCTACACTTGCTTTTGATAAACAAATGCAAAATTCCTATATTATACTGCAGTTTTGATGTGGGCATAAATACGCTTGTGTGCCCAAAACATGGCTGACAGGCTTTGTAAAGTATGTCTGTTTTTTGTTTTGTTTTGTTTTTTCTGGTTTTATTCATAATTCATTTAATAATAGAGATTTCAGCTGTGGTGGGCTCTTTATCCTACCATAGCAGGAGCTTCTGGATACATAACTTCACTGAAGCAACCCAAACGATGAATATGAGCTGAAGAACAGAAGCCAAATCCTTTTAGGCACTGTATATATATGCTTGCCAGAAAAATTATGGCCAGTCAGAGGAGCAGGAGATGGAAAGTAGCCACCTCTGTTTTGGCACTTGAAATCCAGTGAGACCACTATACAAGTCTTTCCTACTTGGATCTACATAAGTACATTTTCAAGCTCGATTCAGGAATTGGGAGCAGCAGAGACTGCTTATTTATGAATTACTTAGCAGTCCCCGATGCAGCAGTTGCCATAATGCATAGCCTTGATGCAGCTTATTCATACTTCTGGCAAGAATTATCCTCATGGGGAGCTGTGCTTTTGGATGTTGCTGGCCAGAATATGAACACACTTTACTGCTTCTCTTGCAGAGTATGAGTCTACCCACTCTTGGGGCAGTTTTAGCATTTGGCCCTATGCCTGGACATCGTTACTATTGGGCACTTACACTGAATACAATCACACTGACCAAAGTCTGTACTGGAAAGATTACATTCTCCCAAACCAATATTTTCAATTTGGCCCTTGTGTTTCTGACAGCAGGAAACTTTTGGAAACACCATGAGATGTGTTTGCTGTAAACATCATTGCCTGAAAAAAAAAAAACAACTGGTGAATATTACAGGTTTCATGATAGCAAGATAATGCAGAAATACTATACCCCCTGTTTAAATGGGATGAACTGCAGGGAAGCAGTTGAACAATATCTGTTCTACGTGGCACTACCATTAAGCATCTTTTCTAATTACCTGGTTCAAGAGTTTGGGGTAAATAGAATTTACTTTAAATGAAGAGAATAATATTTTCCCACTTACATTGCAAAAAGCTTACTATTTATTTATTTATTTTAAATTTTAAAATGTTATTCTACTTAGAAGAAGGACTGTTGAACAGGCATCAGCACCATATGCAAGTGTACTTTAAATCATGTATGGAAGGGACCTTTGAATATCAAGCGGTAAATATTCCTACTTGTATCATCATTTCAGTAAATTGTTTTGGGAATAAATATAAAGAATCTAAATACCAACACATTTATGGCATCTCAAGGTGTTGGATTCACAGGAGCTGTACTTGTTCATTTGCCTGGAGGAGAGCATTGACTGAAGAGAACTATAATCATTTTGCAGCAACACCTTCACTCACTGAACTTAAAGAATTTCTGCAGTTGCAGTGGCTTCTATGGGACTATTCCAATACCATGTTCTTAAGCACATAATTAAGGGCTTTATTTGATGCCTGTAAAACCAGTGCAGATTTGTATTGAGTACATATTATGTTAGGGACCAATTGTAAGCTCATTAAAATGAACAGAAAGGATCAAGCTTATACTTGAGCCTTGTCTCAGGACTTGCACCAGAGAAAATTCATTCTCCCTTGTTTACTCACTTGTAGGTCACTGAATTCACAGCCTTGAGGTCATTGATTTTATTGCATCATCAATGAAGTTAGAGACTTGTCACTGAATTTAAATGGGTGGGCCATGAAGAATGTATAATCATGAGTAGTTTGATTCTGGGTTCTGGGTGCTTGAAAAGCAAACAAGAAAGCAGGCATGCTCATGAATTCATAGAAACATAATAGCCTGTGTTATAGTCCACTGTGTGTGCCATGCAACGTGTCTGCTAATGTGCACTGCTTTTTTTTTGGAACTGTGCTGGATACAACTCACTCCCCTTCCCTCAATGCCCAGACTAATAAATCTCCCATTTGTCTCACCTGTAGTTACACTAAAGCTGTTCTCAACAGTGTTAACATCTGCCATGGTCATTCTTCTGGGGTGAGAAAGGCAGAGCATTTTCACTGCTTCATTTGTGAACACAAGTTAATCTGTCACTCGTGTCCAATTATGGGTGAGGATTTTAAAGCAGTCTCCTTTCTAAAGCTGAAATGACATAGCCAAGCCCCATTTTATGGGCATTCTTAAACTCTTCCCAGCCATATTTAAAATCTTTATGCTAAGAGATGGCAGGTGACATGTGTTTTCACAGCTGCATTAACAAATGCAATTTTTTGGCAACTTGACCATGCCAGTAAAGCAGTGAATTTCTGTAATCTCTATGGTTAAGAATTTTCCACAGGACTTTGCTGGGAATATGTAAAGCCCATAAGTACATGAGCATGATAAAGATAAAATTAAAATATCTTCATAGTAAAAGCCAAAAAAGCAAAACAACAACAACGACATCAACAAACTAAATAAGGTATGAGGGTTTTTTTTTGTTTGTTTTGTTGTTGTTGTTGTTGTTGTTTTTCTCCAATGCTTATAAATGAAATGTGTCAGAGAAAAATGCTGATATGGAAACAAAAATCTCTGTTGGGCTCACCCAGACTTGTTTTCTTTTCAAATGCATGCCACTCATTTAGTGAAATGATTGTTCAGTTTACAGAAATACCAACATGGGCTTATCTAAAGCACAACTGGAAAGCAAAACATTATACATCTCCTTTCCAAAGAATGCTTGTGCTAGTATAACTGTCCTCACTAATCTTTTTGCCAGCTTTGAGAAAGGATGGCCAGGACTTTCCAATTTCATAGCACAATTCACAATCACTATTCGTTAAATATTTTGTGATGCCTTAGAGGTTCAGATTTACAAACATGAACTTCATTGTTGGACCTTGGAGACACTTTGGTGTTATTTGAGGCTGCCAAAGATCCCTAAATCCAGCTTAGTTGCCATGAGGGTTCAGTGTATATGCACTGCTTGTAGACCCAGTGGGACTCTGTAGGGATTTGGAAGATGGAATTAACTGACTATGCACAAAGATCTGTGTGAAGACAGAACCAACACTCCTCTCCAGCTTCTTAGGTCTTCTCAATTACCAGAACAAAGAAGATGAAAAGCAGCAGTTAAATTGTGCACAAAGTACTCTTTTTTTTTTTTTTTTTTTTTTTTTTTTTTTTTTTTGGGGGGGGGTGGGGGGGTGGGAGGAGAGGAGGAGAGGGGACCTGAAGTCACTCCAGTAGGTATATCCCAGATTTCCTGTAACATCATGTTACATGTTATTATAGACTTTCTTTTCTTAAAAAATAAAAATAAAATAAAAAAGAAAGATATGACTCCACATAATCACAAAACTCTGGGGTCTAGATTGTCAAGAAAGTAAAGAAAGAAATCTGTTCGGAGTGCAATACTAGCACGGAAAGGATTGAATTATGGGTTGGTCACAGGCCTCTAAAGAAAACAGCCCCAAAGGTTTATCCATGGGATTTAAACAAAACCCCTGAATAACACAGATCAAGAAAGAAAACATCTTAGAATATTTGTGGTTTGTTGTGAGACAAAAGAAGTGGTTTGAAAGTTACATTTTGCACCTTCCTCAATCTCATCAGGCTTTATGCAAGCAGCAAGGTTTGGAAGATCAGCTCACACATTTCTACACTCTGTATGGCTGCACTGAAGCCAAAAAGGCCATTCACAGAGTTGCCCTTTGAAGTTGGTGGAATTTTGTCATCGATTTTGAGAGGCCCATGATTTCAATCACAGTGTGCAAGGTTAAGCATGTGTGTAAGACCTTGCAGGATCAAGGCTTAAATGTATAAACCTGTTCAGCAAGAGTACCCAGCCTTTCATGTCGTTTGAAAGTGGTCTTTGTTACTTCTTGACACTGAGTGGCTGCTATTGCGCTTTGCACAAAAGCAAAAGCATCATTGAGTATGCATATGTCCTTCGTAATTGCTGTTGACCTAGGATATAGCAAAAGAAAGGCTTTACCAGGGCAGCTAATTTATGGAGTGCCTATGGAAAACACTGACTACATTAGATTGATTAGAAGGCACTATTAATCTTTATTTCTGCCTTTTGTTATTCAAAATACAGGTGCTGGGCTTTCCATATTGCTTACTGTGTCAATGGTATGTTCAGTACCTATAAATTAATCACTGAATATAGCAAAAGTATAATAGATAAAATCAGATGTTGGGAGCTCTTCTATTTTATAAGCAGTTCTACTGACTGTTGTCACATTTTCTTCATGTTTTGAGGTATGGTCAATGTCCTTGCCTGACTAAAGACTATTTTTGCAAAGTATTGAAGACCCAAGCTCAGGTTCAGCATAGACTTACCTCAGTCATACCTGATGATCAATTGTTTCATATTTAATGAATGGAAGAATCCTTTTTTTCCTAACTTAAACCAAATGTGCACTTAGTCTACAGGACAGTGAAGATTAGCTGAGGGAAGCTAATCCTAATGGATCCTAATGGAGACTGATCTGTGTTGTGTCCATTCTGCTGGATAACAGTTATTTAGTGCGGTTTCCTGTGCCTGACACTCATATTCATTGTTTGTATTTTTTAGGAATATATATTTCTGCGCTGAAACATTTGATTTTGAAATTAAACAAGTTTTCCTTTTGGAAAACTGTGATGCCGGTGGTGTTCATCTGCAGAGGTCACTCTCTCTAGGCTTTATGAACAAGATTGCTTCAGCCCTGTCTGCCTCTGCTCGTTTCAACCTGTTGTTCCAGTGTGAGCCCATCAGCATCACCCACAAGCATCCATTTTTCCCAAAAGCAAAAAGCTCGGGCCCAGCATTGGGCTCAGTGGATGCAATAAACCTCTCGACAGATGGCCAGGTGTGACATGGATGTGAGCTGTGCCATAACACTTGGGAGCAAAGGATATCTCTGTAGCAGATACTTTTATCAGCGTAAATGCAATCTTAGCTGTACAGATTTAGGAAGGCACGTTCTCTCTCTGGAAGCCTTCAAATACACTTAACTTCCCCTGGGTAAGGGGACTTACATATGGAGCATCAGCTTATTAAAATGCTGGTGCCTAAATTAGGTGGACTTCAGCGTACTCATCGTGTTTCACGAATCTCTCATTTTTTAAAGCATTGCAGCATAACTTTTAAATGCCACTGGTCTGCAAAATAGAACAAATAAAACAACCACAGCAGCTCCTTTCACTAGATCAGTTCAGCCTAATAAAAACCATGAGGAACAAGATTAATTGTACATTAAACACACTGCCTAGAATGCACTTGCAACAGCATCCCCCAGCAGCCCTTGAGGACTAATGATATACGTGAGCAACTTTACCCTGTCTATGCAATCCAATCCTAATTTCACTATGATTAGCCTTGTTTTAAGTACACTGCCAGTTCTATTAGGCTCGGTATGTCAAAAATACTATGATTTTATTATTATTTTTTTTTTTCCAGGGTATGTAATTTACAGTTTTCAGCTCAGTGTCTTCATGGCATTACTTGAGACTCCAAGTGGATGAGGAAAAGATGTCTAAATTAAGCAATGCAACAGTGCAGTTAATTAAGAAAATTTGAGGAGGAGAGGAGGTTAAATGATCTGAGTCTTGGATGTGATGTCCTACAGTGAGAATCAAACAAAACATTTATATAAAATAGGTCAGATAAATCACTCCCTGTAAGCACCTGCTCATCTCCTTTGGGGGGCACAAGGTGATTAGCTCAGATGTAGGTGTGTACAGCATAAGTATCTAAATTTGGATATAATTAATCCTACCTCTCGTGTCTGAACACCACGAACAGAGAGCAGACTTTTATTTGGGGGTTATACAAGCATCTTGAGATTCCTATTTGTGAAACCAAATAAAAAAATGAGAGTTTCTGGCTTTCTGTCCCTTTGTTACCTTCCCCAAGGAAAAGACAGTGAGTGCAGAAAAGTAGAAGAAGAAAAGACTTAGCCCCACGGGCTCCGTCAGGACATCAGCCTTAGGATGGGAGCTAAGCTATAAGCCTCACAGACCACGGGAGACACAAACCAGGCAGGGATGTCTTTATGTGATTGTGATAGTCTAGAATCATAATCTATGGGGCTCTGCTTCTCCCTTAGCATTCCTTGTATTTGCTAATATTTTAATTTTTACCTTGGAATGACACATTTATTTATAGTCTTAATTTATGTCTAGTGACCTCATAAATACTGTATGCTGTATTTCCTTGGGAGTAATGAAAGGAAGCATTTGATTATTTTTAGGGTTTCATGTATTCTGCACAGGTTTAGGGTTCCCTGGGAGTCTACAGTGAATCATAGACTCAACATCAGGAGATGAATGGTTTGTTTCTGGCTACCATACTTGTGGAAGGAGTGTGACTTGGCCAGTGTTGGCTCAATCTGCTATCAATCAGTGAATGGGGGAGGGCTGGAGACTTGGGCCACTGAGGAAAGATACAGCTGTTTTGCTTCATTTGGTGATGTGGAGCTTCCAGAGTGGTACTTACTGAAATAAGACCATAGTTAATTCATTAAATGGAAATATAGCAAGCCCCTAATGATGTTGTAAATTATTTGTGTTTGGGAGATAAAAGTCTGTTATTACTAGAATGAAATAAAATATCATAAAAGGTTAAGATCTAAGAGTTTTGTCATGCCTCTATAATGCATTAATTCAGTTGACCAGAAATGTAATGCGGGCCTAAACAAAAGAAGGAGGGAGACTGTTTCTAATGGAGTGTAATAATAGTACAAGGAGTAACAACAATAATAATAAAAATAATTTTTAAAAAGTAGATTTAAGTTAGATATGAGCTAGAAATTTTTCACAAAGTGAGGTCCTGGAACAGGTTACCCAGACATAACACCTGATTCCTAGATCTGTTCAAGGTCAGGTTGGATGAAGTTTCTGAGTGACTTGATATTCTGGAAGGTGTTCCTACCCATAGCAGGGAGTTGGAACTGTGTGATTTTTTATGTCCTATCCTTATTATATGATTCTGTGGATGTATGGATAGTGAAAGAAATGCTGTAGCATATTTGTAAATTCTTCTGAATACTCCTGAAAAATCCGAGAATCTGATCTCTCTTAAGAAGCCTGTAAAATCCCATTAATATAGCCCATGACCAGTTTGGAATTTGCCTCAATAGTACCTACTGTATGTAGCAGAGACTTGCAGTGACTTTGTATGCTGGGGATGTGGAAGAAATACTGAATTATGTAAAGAAAATTCATAGCTATGTTATCAAAGTTTCTAATTATAAAATGCCTTTAATATTTTATTAATCAGAGGGGAGGGAAGATGCCAAAACTTATGGCATTTCACAGTGTAAGATTATGTGTTGATTTCTGATTGGATGACAAGGCCCTAATAATAAAACTCATAATTTTATACTACATTCCTCTAGTGATGATAGAAGTTCTTTGCACATAATGGCACCATTTCTATTCAGGAATCTTGTTAACAGTTGTAAACTCAGATTATCATTTTTATTAGCCTAGTGTTTTCTTATTTCAGTGATACTGACAGGAAATTACAGCAAGTTGTCTGCCTTGCCTTTTTGTGTTGCATTGAAAGTAACTCTATTCAACTGGAAATTTCCAAACTTTTGGTATTGCTAGAAGCCAACAGCAAAGTGTACAGATTAGTTAAAAAACATAAACATAAATACTACATTCAAAAAGAAAGTAGACTGCTTATATTATTATTATTTTAAATATGCAGATGCTGGTTGATTATTATTATTTTAAAGATACAGATGACATTTTATATTTTAATGCTTTAGAAATTAACTTTCGTTGTCAAACTCAGAATCTCACAGTGGCTATACTTTACTGTCCTGTTGCTCATTACAGTAGCTTCGGCATCACCTCTAACACTGTATATACTCTTGATTACACCCAAGCCCTGTTCCTTGCAGCCCTGTCCACTACTGAGTTGTCCACCATGGGCTGTGGTTATCAACCACAAAGGACTTCTCATGGATCTGGGTGATCACAAAACTGAAATGAGCACATTGGCAGCTGTTTCACTCCTTTAGGCCACTTGAGCATTGTACAAGCACTGTTTCTAAGATAAAGTGAGACTATAGCTGCATAATTTACTGTCAACAGCCTACAGTTTATTCATATTACATCAGATACGCTTCTAAGTGTCAGTTGATACTGAATGAATAAAAACTTATTTCCATAACAAGAACACTGAATTCAGTCCTTTTATTCTCTGGTTATAAATGGATGGGAGTTTAGGATTACAAAGGACAAAGCCTAAATTTTTGGCTCCTGGTGTCTGGGGAGGAGGGGAGGCAAGTTATAAGGGAAAAAGCAAGGTGTGAGAGTTACAATGACCTCATTTAACAAGATACCAACGTTTTCTGCATGAGTAAACTAAATATTTAGAAAAGCATCACAGTGCTTGGAATTAAGGCTGAAATAGGGAATGACAAACTCCTGAAAGTGCAGCACCCTTAACACTGCATCCTAACAAATTTCCTGGGAAAGAATATGACTTTCCACATGGCATTGCCACATCTTCCTCATCTTCCTCTTCTTTCCAAGAGAACAAAAAGAATCTGTGTCCAGTCACTGACTGCCCCTCATACCCCTCTCCCCTGCACAGTTTTGCTCTATAAGATCTTGTTTTACAGTTTGCAAAACAGACTTCAGAGTGTTACATTGAAGATGATTAATTTCAAGATACCTCTTTTAAAAAATAAAGGAAAAAAGCTTTCAGAGTTAGAGGACTAAATCACACTGGCAGTCCAACTCCACTCAATTTCTTGTAAAAATCCTGATATGTGTTCAAAAAGTTTTTCTCAGTACAGCCACAAAGCTGTCAACAACCAACTGTAAAAGTAGTATTTATTCATGCAGTTTACTCTATAATTCAATACAGTCTTACATGATCAGATCTTAAGTGTAATGGCAACAAATTGCAGTTAGGAAGAGAGAGATTTTAACAAACCTAAGATTCCATCCTGGGAATACTCAGTAGTTTCCTCTTAAATACGGAACAAACTCAGCCTTCCTGTTGATTTTAGTAGGTGCTGTAGCATCTCATACTTTTCAAAATCACATTTGAGAATAAAACCAAATTAATATATATATATATATATAACCTCACAAGTTTCATAAAGGTTAAAATAAATCAAAAACAGAACACCTCTAATTCCTTATAAAATGCATTAATATCAGAGAAAGACTAGAAGGCAGATCTCAAAAATCAGGGGACTTATAAGGCAGTAACAGCAACGGGTATAACACAGATCTGATTATTTCTGGCAGGTTTGCATTCATAGGAGATTAGCCAGAGCATCAGACTAATTCTTCACAAAAGCAATGCCAAGCATTTCATCTCAAAGTTTGTCACCTTCTTGCAATTAGCTGCTACAAAGTTATGTCAAGGTAAGAAGTAAAACAGCCCTTTCCCTATTTCTCCAGAAGAACAATGCAATGGATAGCAAGAACTTTACCCAGTGTACAATAAATCCTGGAGACACTGATCCCACTTGATGCAAAACAAAAAATATTTATTTATTTTTGAAAAGTTTTAGTGTTGCTCTTCCCTACTGAGTAAACAGCTGAACAGGCAGAATGATGCCCAAGATCATCTCCTCCACCCCCATCTCCACCCCCATCGTATCAATGCTAAAGGCAGCATTTGGAAAATAATCACACGCACAAAGCCCCCAACTCAAATATCTTTTCTGATAGGAGAATGAAACAGCACCCAAAAAACAATCAAGACCTCATTGTCATAGTGCGACAATCACAGCACCGCTTCTGTTGAGCAAATAGTCAGTTCTCAGAGAGAAAAGCATCATGAGGACAGACACGAAAGCTGTTATTATCCATTTTAAGTAATAGGAGAAGGTCACATATCAAGCAGTTGCACCTTTTCATTACATCCTAACCTTCCACAGCAGGGGAACTACACTTATGACTGCGTTAGATATACAAAAGCTTTCAGCTCCAAAAAAGGAAAAGAAAAGATGAGAAAGGGAACAAAAAAATTAAATTTGTCTTACCAGCACGTTACAGCACCAACTTGCTTGAAGGAATGTTGCCTTTACAGGATTCTCTTTTAATTATCCTGAAAGCAGAAGAGGGGAAGAAAAAAAAAAAAAAAAAAAAGAAGACGAAGAAGCAGGGTTGTTAAATTAGCGTGTGCTAGAATCTTTTCAGTTTGTCGCAGAGTAGAAAAATAGAAGAAGAAGAAGAAAAAATCACGCAAAGAAAGAGAAAAATAATAGAAAAAGAAAGCTCAGTAATTTAAATTTGCTGTCAGTTCAGGCAGCATCGCTCTGTCCCGCCCCTCTTCCCACTGGGTTCTACTACCTGCAGGGCTGCAACTGACAGCTACTGTGCAAACAAAAAAAAAGCAAAAAGCATGCTGGGACCATGCTGTCTGCTGTCTGAGTCTCTCTCTACTTCCGATGACTGAAAATCATTAGTGGAAAGGTTCTGTTGTTATTTGCTGGGATTTTTTAAGTTGTGTTCTTTGCATGAAATTTAATTTAATTTAATTTTAATTGATACGATGCAGCACATGATAGGAGCTGCTGGTTGTGATTCTCTACTCTCCTTGAAATGGAAACTAACCTCAATAGATTGATTTTAGTAGTACGATATACGTAGAATACATACAGGCGTTTGCCACGTTGCATTTAGCTGTCTGCTTTCAGCCCTTTGTATAATACTGTGTGCAAAAAATGTTTGAGTAGTAAGTCAGGAAAGGCTTTCAGCAGGCTAAAACTCTGGCACACAAAAAAGTTGCCAAACGTGTGTGTGTGTGTGTGTATGTGTGAGTGTGTGAGTGTGTGTGTGCTTTTAAGTTTTCCCTCTATACTTTAAAATCATATTTTAAGAACACAAAGTAACAGAAGTCAGAGGCATGATGAACAACGTGCACAATGCTTATGTGAAATGAACAAACTGAAATCAGAAGCACAGAAAAAGCTGTGTCTTTAAACAGATGTTTAAAATCACTCTGAAGGTCTGTGTTATTGGCTATTAGCAGACTGCCTACATTATAAGAGTGTGAAACATTTGATGGAAACCAACATGAAAATCAAGTACAAAAACTATAAATGCATTTTTATTGAAATTTAATTGTTGTTAACAGGCTTTTAGCAACAAGGCTAAAATCATCCTTCCACAACAAAGAGAAACATAATCTATAACTTCTAACTGTAATTGTATTCACCAAAATATGGTTCCCACATAATTATAAAATAAAATTAAAAGAGTGAAATGATGCTTTTCCTTAATACTTTAGTAGTAATTGCTTGGATCATGCAACAGTAAATATGCAACATTTTTATTCAGTGATTGCTCCACTTATGTGTGTAGCCATAAAATAAAAAGCTGAAATGTTTAAACTTAATTAAATTAATCTCTGTTTTACTCAAAGTTTGCCATTTACACAGAAAGAACATGTCTGCCATGAAAAAACTGTCTTCTAAATAGATTTTTTTAAACTCTACAAAAACAAACTCTACAAAAACTCTACAAAAACTCATAAACTCTACAAAAACTGGACTTGATGATCTTCAAGGTCTTTTCCAACCTGGGTAATTCTATGATTCTATGATTCTACAAAAACTAATTGTTAATATTGCTTCACATGTTCTGCAGCCTTTACTCATCTAAGTAGTTCCAATTGCATGACTCCTTCTGTAAAGAGCTATGTAACAGAGTTCAGTGCATAGGGTCTGTCTTATAGCCATCATAAGACTTGTATTCATTAACTGATCATTACTATATTAAATTGCCACATTTGGCTTTCAAGTTGCTTCACTTCTGTAACCCTCAGAGTCCTTCAACAGGTTACCACATCTTTTCTACAGAGGCTAGAAATCTCTCACCATTTCAGAGATGAGGATAAAACTGGCATACCCAAGTTCCATTTCTTTGCAGTCACCAAGCTCTCTTAATAGTCTCATGCTATGAATTTTTGTTATCCCCCGTGTGTTCAGTCTCGGTATGGAGGCAAAAGGCAGCATGGAGAGTTGTCTTCAAAATGGAAATATGAATAGATAAGGACAGTGAACAGAATTTGGAAGAGGTACAATGGCAGATTCCCCATGTACTTGGAAAAATGCAGCATTTTTTTCCACTAGAATGTTGTGCTTGTTTACGCATCTGTGGCTATGAATACTTATTTTTTAGCTTTAAAAATGATAGAGTATAGCCTTTTCTCCAAGTTCATTGTTCGCTGCCCCCCTGTGCTTTTCTCCTTTTCTCCCTGTTAAGAGAAAGAATGGAAAACAGGACAATCAAAAAAGTGTTCTTGATGACTTGAAAGCATTTAATCTCTATTTTGGTATTTTCATACACGTACTCATGCGCATATGCATACACATATTCTATTTCAAAATACTGTTATATCCAACTAACTTATTATTCTTCTATGTCTCCCTGCAAAAGTCAAGGGTGGCCTGTTTTTAATGCACTTGGCATTTTAAACAAGGCACTTAGAGCTTCAAAAGACAAATAATTGAATTTTGCCTTTAATGGACTAGGGTAGTGCACCAAATAACAAAAACTGAAAAAAACACAAACAAATAAAAAAAAAACAACCCACAAACCTAGATTTAGCGAAGAGATGGAGTCAAGAATGCAATTTGACTAATTGGTTGAGAAAAGTGCACAAGAGCTCATAAAATCAAACATTTATAGAAACATCTCACTTGTGCTGTTAACTTTAAATAAAAGTAGTAGAAAAGTAAACTGTTAATATCAATCGTTTATCCTATAATGTAGGTCATGAGAAAACACAAAGGCTAACACTAAGTTGTTTAGAAGTGTATGGTTGGTATCACTGGAAGCTTCATTCATTTTCGAATGTAATAATGCTGTATGTTACTATTAACCATCCAATGTCCCTGTTATAATTTAATTTTTATTAAATGTCATAAGTTTTGAACTTTACAAATTAACCAATTCAGATACTGTGATCAAGGTAATACTTCCTTTGTGGTTTTATAATCAGTTCTTAATGAATTTGTTAAATATGTGGTAATTAATTGAGGTTTACTACCACCTAATACAACATAAAAGTTCTAATTAACCTGTGCATCCTTTATGAAATACCACCAAGCAAAATGTTCTCTGGTCTCATTTTAGTAGTATTTTCACCCTTATGTTCAATGGAATTCATTCTGAATGGGATTTTTCACAAGTTTTATTATCACTGATGATCAAGGATCGTGTCCTAAAAGCAAATCATTTCAGAAACTGCTATTCCTTTAAAAACAAACAAACAAAAGCAAACAAACAAAAAAGCACCCCAAGGAAACCAAGACTCACAAACTTTCACAGTCTTTTTGCACTATGTCTAAGCAGACCCTGCTGTACCATAAAATGGAAAATGGCTGAGTAAAGGGATGTAGTCCAGTGTTAAAATCAAGACTTATAAACACAACAAACAGCAAACCAGAAACATTCATTTTTTTGTAAAGTCTTTGTAGTCAGAGCTATCTAACTAACTTACTTCAAATGAGTCAAACTTTGTACATTTCTGCCCCTCAGAAAAGAAGGTTCCAAGAAATCTGGAGGAACTGCCCCTTTCCCAAAACACAGTGCAAGTCACTTTACCCACTGAGGGCTATATCCTGAACTTTTTCTTCAATTGAGAATTCACACATTGCCATTCCATGGACTGCTCTTTTGACTTTAGTTTGTAGTGATGACATCATGTCTCATTTCTGGTACTGATGTGATCCTGAAAACTGTTACCTTCACCCTTTTATTGGTATTGCATACAGTGTTCTGTCTGTAACTGTGCAAGCATTGGTGGGACCCACCTGGCACAAACTTCACTATATCCCAGCACTGTCACCAGTTTCCAGTGCACTGAAGCTGATATTCATCTCTGTACACAGTTCCCTGGGTGTAATACACCGATTTGCTCAGATTAACTGATTGAGATGCTCTTCATTTCATGGTGTGAAAGATCTGCATGGCCTTCTGAAATGTGGCTTGTCTTTCACATTTCTGCCACCACTGCTAAAATGTGCCTCTCCCTGCCTCACTGAGCTCACGTCCAGTATTTGTTCTTCACAAATGTTTAGCATGGATCAATGAATGCCAATGAGGACCATTTTTTTCCACATGGAGGAATTCAGTGACACACCTATGCTTACAGATCTTGGTGTCAAACGCCATTTTCTCAGAATGCCTGTCTGCTGACATCTGTCACACAGCTAAATAATATAATGGAACACTGGTGTGAAGTTTCAACCTCCACTGATAGACCACCAACATCTGCATCTGACATCAGGGCTTATAAAATAGAATTGAAGACATTAAATTTGGAGTAGCCTTCAGATTATCATAGAATAATAGCATGTTTTTGGTTCATCCACCTTTGTAAAGGGAATACAGAGAAGGTGCAAATTATATCTTCCAGAGGTATAAATGTGCTTTTCTCTAGACAGTCAAGTCCTTTGCTGTAAGGAGACTTGGGGATAAACATGGGCCATACAGTCATCTGCAGCTCTCACCTTTCTGCATTCCCGCATTTATTACAATCTGCATTTATTATGTCAAAGTAATACTCAGCATCTAGTGACTTCATGTACCGTATTACCTTGTGTACAAGCTAAGACTTCTGTTAAACTAATTGCTTCCTCCTGCAGCTTTAAATTGAGTGGCTTTCTCATACAGCTAATTGCTTTTCCTGCAGCTCACAAGGAAAAGGTGTTGAAGGTGTCTTCTAAACAAAGATATACAGTAATTAAAAGCACTTTTAAAGAGAGCTTTTTTGTTGTTTGTGGTGCTTTTTTTTTTTTTTTTTTTTTTTTTTTTTACAGCACCTGCTGTTAAGTGAACTTCTTTATGAACCATTATGTACAGTCTTTGAATCCAGTGCATTATTTCTGAAGTGTTGTGTTGGAGGCTTTTTACATTTGATATGCTGACCTATATATGTTAAATTACTGTATGATGGGGAAATAAAATAAAATAAAATAAAATAAAATAAAATAAAATAAAATAAAAGATTAACAACAGAACAGCAGAAGACCCCAGTTTTCCCCTTCAAAGTCCCTCTAAAATAAATGGTTTGATGAAGTAAAAAGTAAGACTGTAAACTTCTGATTGCCTTATGAATAATAACCACGGCTTTATTTTTTATTTTCCAAAAATAAAAATAAAAAAAAAGTTTCTACATTTCTGTTATAAGAACATCATTTTATAACTGGTTTTGCTTACCAAAATCTGCTATTGAGTAAGAAAAATCTATGTAATTTATGTGATTTGGTAAATAACATTTATATATCCTAATCCTTAGAGTTACCTTGTCTATGGTTGAATTCATTTTTCATACCTATGTTGCCTTGTTCTCTGTACATCCTCCTGTGTCCTTACAATCAAAGGAGGCTAACATAAAAAAGAACTCTACAACTCTACAGAATTCAATGCTTTGATAAATTAAGCCATTTTTGTGTGTTAACCTTTCAAATATTTATGCCTTAAGATAGTTTGTGGGGTGGAAATACAACAATAAGATAAGAAAGAGAGAGAGATGTTGTATCCAAGTACTCTCTTTTTTCACATGAAAAACAATGTGGAAGATGAGAGTGCCATCTCTATTCATTAAGAATTTTGGGGTATGCTTTGCTGTTTGTTTACATTCAGTGGATTGTTTATTGATTATTTGGTTCAAAACTCAGTCTGGAAAAAGTTAAGCAGAGAGAGTAAATTACTCAGCATCTTTGTGACTGTGCTATAGTAGCCTTGGCTCTGAGCTGGAAGATGTCTTCTACACTAGTGTAAACACAATAAGTAAAAAAGATAATCAGACCAGCCATAACTTGACTCCTGTAAATTTTTCCTGTAATCAGAAAGGTGCTTATAAATTGGCTTAGAAAGTATTCAGACATTTATCATTAATATTGATTGAAAGTATAAAAGCATGTCTTTGATGGCCATTATGTTCTCAACACCAAAACATCACAGGAAGTATCGATCTTGTGTTTAGTAAATGCCATAATCAGACAGTAATTGTTCTTTATACAATTTAATGCAGGCCACCAAAAATCATAGGACTATAGCTTGACTGGATTGGAACGGACCCAAAAGATCATCTGGTTCCACCACCCCAACCACGGGCAAGGACACTTCCCACTAGAGCAGGTTGCCCAAAGCCTTATCCAACCTACCAAATAATCTGTCTTTGAATGCTGCCAAGGATTGGACATCCAGAACTTCTCTGAGCAACCCATTCCAATACCTCACCACCCTCATGGTGAGTAATTTTGTATCTAGCTGAAGACATATGTTATTTTTCTTCTGATACACTTCTCCACATAACTACAGCATGTGCTCCTCCAAAGCAAACCTTCCAGGCATATTCAGGCATATTCTCATAATGATGAATAATTCATTCTTTCACTAACACTGACTTATTATTTACTGTTATGCTGATACTCCATAAAACAGCTCCCACTTCTCAGAGTTTGATGACTTACAATTCAGTCCATCTATAGCTTCTGCCATTCAGAAGACTGGTCAATTTGGAGACTATACACTATCGAAGTATCCTTTTCTTCAAGGATTTTTTCATAAAGCAGTTGCAACTGCTTAAACCACACCTTTACAAGTCTGTCATTTCTGAGTCATGAACCCTTTAGGATTATGAAGCTTATCCCCTGGCGAGCATCACTCCATCCTCTCAGACTCTAAATTAGTGCCCAAGAATATGATCACTTTGATGGGACCAGCTGTTTCTTCTGCTGCCAAAGCACTCCAAACACTTTGGCAGCTTCCGTAAATGTGTTCAGTAAATCCTGACACACCATAGGAGTGTGCTCTGTGGGTTCCTTGGTAAGAAGGCATTTGTGTATCTACTGACCCTGACATTTGAATTCTGTGTTCACAACTTACTATGTAGGTCTGGGAGGGATCCAGCATGATGAGTTCAGAAAGCATGAGTTGGCAGCTCCTGAACCAGCAGCACCTTCATTGTTTTCTAGTTAGAAACTTAAAAGGTAAGAAGTATGAATATACATAGACAAAGCCACAAATTGGCATTTTTTGAGCCTGTCTGTAAAATCTTCTTTATCTTTTGTAATCACCAGCGGATCAAGGAATATCAGACCAGTTAAAAAAGTAATATAAGCAGGATTAGGAATTTACCAGATTTTCCCATTTCTTCCCTTTACAAAAGCCTATTTTCAGTTGCTTATGGCTTTTTACCACATAAAGGTGTGCAGCTGATTGTTGGAAACCTTCAGCCAAATCAACCCAGTCTTTGCTGAGAACCAGGCTGGGGGAAAAGCATCTTAAGATTACAGTAATATTTCGTAATATTTTCTTTCAGGAGAACTGTTTTTTTTTTTTTTTTTTTTTTTCCCAGGTTTCTAAAAGAGAATTGAAATTTGTCCAGAAGAGTGAGATAGGTGATTTCCCCCCTCTACTCTGCCTCTATTTGGACCTTACAGAGCATCCAGGTCTGGGTCCCAGGCAAGGAAATCATGGAGCTGTTGGAGTGGGTCAAGAGTAGCATCTCTCCAACCCTGAAGAAAGAGAGTTGCAGCACCTCTCCCACAAAGAAAGGCTGAGGTACCTGGAGTGGTTCAACCTGAAGAAGAAGAATCTCCAGGGAGACTTCTCTGAAGCTTTCAATACTGTAAGAGAGTTTATAAACAAGATGGAGGCAGACTTTTTCCACAGTCTTACAGTGATAGGACAATAGGAAACAATTTTAAACTAAACGAGAGGATATTTAGGTCAGATGTTCAGAGGAAATTCCTTACTTAGATGGTGGTGAGGCACTGACACAGGATGCTTGAAGAAGAGTGAGTGTCTTATTCCTGGAAGCATCCACAACTACACTGAATGTGGCTCTGGGCAGCCTGATCTAGTGGGTGGCAACCCTACTCATGGAAGGGAGTTTAAACAGGATGACCTTTAAGGTCCCTCCAGCCCAAGCTGTTCTATAATTCTGTGATTCATTCTTTGATTCTAACATTTTTGGCACTCAACTTCTGTAAATGGTGATGCCCTTGGACAACTTTTTACTTCTCTAGGAACTGCATGCACTCCTAATTGTATCCCTTGCTTGAGGTCCTTGGTGTTACTGAAAATTCTGAGATAATAATCATGAATGAAATGTACGTAATAGCCAGTCAAATCCCTTTCAACTCTTAGCTAGTTTCTGTGCCTGTTAGTTACTTTTTTCCTTTGTGTTTCTCTTCTGACAGCAGAGCTTTGCCTTGAAGGTCAAGAACATCCCATCTGTTGAGCTCTGAGGGTGTAAATGCTCTTAAGAAGGAAAATACTTCTGTTTTATTTATTTATTTATTTATTTATTTATTTATTTATTTATTTATTTAAATATATGAAGGGCTGGGAGACCAGACATTTCTTGAACTGGAAATGGATAATCTCCATCTCCCTCATGGCTAACTATGTACAAATTGTGTCATCTTGTACACTAAGGGCAGATCCAATTGGGGCATATGTTATCATATAGCTGCATTCAAACAGAGGCCCTCAACATGAATACTATTAAAATGTGAAATGCTCATAGATTATTTTAGGCTTCACAGAGAGCCATAACAGCTACTGCAATAAATCAGAACAGTTGCCAGGCACTTATGTATCAGTGCTCCCTAGCTGTCACTTAACAGGCTGCAGTGCATCTCTGCCTTGCAAAAATCCTATGCTGCAGGCACATTCTCAAAGCCAGAATGGCTGTATGTGGGTTGATTGAAAAATTGTCCTCCAGTAGTTTTGTGATGGTCTCCTGTACAGTGCTGGAGAGATGCCCAGGGGTCAAAATATATGCCAAAACACGACTGTTTGTCTGAACAAAATTTATCTTTAATACTCCCAGGATTTGAGCCAATCTCTCTTCCTAGATCCCTTTGTTGTCTAATGAGGCAAGAGCAGGACTGGATTTTCCTGAGGACAAGTGTGTTAAGCAGTACCCAGCCTGACTCATGCCTGCATTGCAATGTCAGAAACCTCTACTCCTTTAGTAAGATGTTAAATGACTGTTTTCCTTGGAGTAGAAAAATCAATGAACTTAAGCACAGACATTCCCAGGTATTCCTGCAATATTTCTTCACAGTGTATTGTTTAGGTTTCCAGAGCAAAATTATGAATTTGCTTTAAATATCATATAAAGTAGATTGATTAGAAAAATGCTGGTGGCTGAAGAAGACTTCAGGACTCCAATGTATTTAATCAAAAGTCTTTCAGTTCAGAATGAAGCTCTTGGAAACAGATGTCAGTAGTTTAATTGAGCAAAATAACAATTACTTTTTAGTAAAATGTCATATATACAGATATAATATTTCATGATATAAAATATCTCACTGATACAGGAAACTATCTTCATTGCTAGTCATGAAAATGTGCACCGCATGTTGTCAATAAGTAAGGAAACTACATAAGCTATACCATCTCCAAGGACACAGAGCAAGTCAGGGACAGGAAGGACAGATCTCCAAGTGAAGAAAACAGTCATGGGAGATACTACTACAGTTTTATTTCCAGTGTGGACTAGATGGAGCTGGAATTACCCAAGTACTAGGGCTGATCTATCTATCCACCTGTCCTATTAATCAGACTAGAGAAATAAGGCACAACAGACAAACAGAAACAGACAAATCAACAACAACCAGAAACTGGAGAATAGGAAGTTCTGCATGAATGTGCATGAGAACTTCTTTACGGTGAGGGTGATGGAGCACCTGGAACATGCTGCCCAGGGGGGCTGTGGAGTCTCCTTCTCTGGAGATATTCAAGACCTGCCTAGACGTCTAACTGTGTGACCTGGTGTAGGGAACCTGCTTTGGCAGGGGGATTGGAATTGATGATCTCTGGAGTTCCCTTCCAACCCCAACAATTCTGTGATTCTGTGATTCTGTGATTCTGTGAGCAATAACATAAAACAAACAAACAAACAACAACAAACAAACAAACAAAAAAACCCAAACCAAACTATCAAATATAATTGTAGAATCATAGAATATCCTAACTGGGAGGGAACATACCAGGACTGATGAGTCCTGGCTCCACACAGGACCATATGAAAAACAAAACATATTTTTGAGAGTGGTGTCCAAATGATTCATGAGCTCTGGCAGCTCAGGACCATGCCCGGTGCCCTGGGGAGCCTGTTCCATGTCCACTGCCCTCTGGTGAGAACCTTTTCCTAAGAGATAATAAAAACAATCCCTACCCTACTTGAAAACACTGAAGCAGGTCTCATCAGGAGAACCAACGAGTTTGAGATGTGCTTTTCCAGAAATCACATTTTATCAGAAGCTGTAGGAAACAGTACAGGTTACAAGTGGGAAAGATCTTCTGTGTTATCTAATTTACTTTCCAATTTTATCAAAGTTTGTTATTGCACAGCTCTAAAATTGCCTGTTCCTTCCTTCAAATGCCCGGAGTGCTGTAATTTCTCTATACTTAGCTGTTTCTCTGGCTACTAGATCTTGATTTTGATGTCTTTAATTTCGTCTAATTCTATATGTCCAATTACAATGAAAATATCAGCAGAATGGGAAAATATTTATTTCTGGAGGGATGTGCTCACTTTCACATTACTTATTCAAGAACTTCTTTATTGTGTCCTTCTAAAACTATTATTCCCATATATATATTCTCTCCCAAAGGGGAGATAAAAAAAAAAAACAACAAAAAAAAACACTTTGTACCTTACCCTCTGTTACTTAGATGCTTTCATTTACAGATTGTTTGCCAGATATATCCATGTGCACAACTAGAATGTTTTATCTTATTTTCATATCTGATTTTTGCCTATCTTTAACTTGACAGCTTTTTTTTTTTTTTTTTTTTTTTTTTCTGTTTCACTCTGCAAATTTATCTCTAAGCTTTCTTTTACCCTAGATGTCTTTCAATAACCCTGCATTTCAAGCTCTTTTTCCTTTCCCCCCTTTGCTATGCAACATTAATTATTTTTCTCTAGTGAGGTTATCTTGTAATTTTCCAGGTTAAACATAATTTTGTTTTAAGCCCATATTCCTAACCTATTCAGATTATTTGCATTATTTCACAGGGGTGATAACCTTGGCTGATTTCAGTACCATCTGCAACTTCCATTAGTATTCTGTTTACTCTTTTTCCCTGGACCAAAATGAAGACATTAAGGCCTGACCTGACTACTGCAGTTCCTGCTAGGTACCTCCTAGCAACTTTCAAATCTATTTTTCATTACCCATTATTAGATGCCTCTAGATAGTTTTCAGTGTGAGTGACAATATGAAGTAGTTTCTCCAGACTTAGAATACCTACTATAAACATTGACAGGTAAAACTAAAACCACCAAAACTCTAATAGAATAGTAGATAACTGTTGCTATGTCTATTAAAAAAAGCATCTCAGCAGGAATTCTCTTTCTGGATAGAAAATGAACATTCTTCCCAAATTATTTTGAAATGTATTACACTAATGCTTAATTACATAATCTTCGAATATAATTTTAGTAGATAGTAACATATAGATAGTCCGTGTTTACCATGTAGCTGAAGGAGCATTTGAATTTTTGTGCTGTTGAAATTGTTACTGGAGCTCCTGGATCTGTACCTTGAATTAGAAGTTTGTTGCTTGAATGGTTCTTGAGGATTCAAGCCTTCCTCCAAGACACAGAATAAGTAAATTCCTAATAGTCCATGCTATATGGCCCTTAGAATGCACATGGCAATGTCATAATTGCACTGTACAAAGAATGAGAGAAGCATGTAGTGATTGCCTGATGCTTACAGTGCACTCTAATGTGTACTTTCAGGCAATTTTGAAGAGCATATACATGAGAGAAGTATTGCTTGAGTCTGATGTGTCTTTCCAACACTTTCTAAAACTTTGTACAGCAGTTCTATGCCTTTCTGGATCTGCATATCCTCAAAGTGGGACTACTCTTCAATTTTGAGAAGTGTTATTTTGCCCACACACCATGACTGATGTTTCATATATTTTTCTATGATGCCTGAGAGGATCCTGGGCAAGCTGTTTTACATAAAGAGCTAGATCAGACCCATAGGCTAACTTCAGTCTATACCCTGGCCTAGCCTATCTTAACCTTTTTCGATGTAAAGTCTGTGAAATGTCAAGTTACCTCCTCAAAACAGATGCTAGACCTAAAAGGCAATTTGGAAGAATTTGGCTGGGAACAAGGGACAGCCAAATGTAGGAGCATGATGTAAGCTGCCTACTGAGAATATCTTTTCATGCTTTCCATAATTTTAGGCCAGCTAGACCTTGTTGCATGAAGAGCTTTAGGGAAAAGGTGATAGTAAATGCTAAAACTATGATCTAGTGGATGTTATTTCACCAGTTGCTTTGCAGAAATACTAGTGAAGAATCACTGCAGCAGTGTCTTCAGTCTAGCTTTGTTGTCTATAGGAAGGTAAAGTTAATGTGGATCTGGCAGAGATGGAGGAAGAAATTAATCTACTTAGAAACATCACTGCCTTGCTGATTTTTTGCCTAGCAGTCTGTGTTACTTCTTAATATGCTAAAAATTGTCATGCTAGAATGTATATCAGAAATCTGTACAATTGAAAGAAATAGAGTCTCTAAGGACTTCAATTAGGTTGGCTCTTTATCTGTCCTTGCCATTCTCACTTATTTAAAAGGGCAAAATGTGGTTGCCTGACATTGCTCTTCTCAGTGACCATTTTGGATGTGAAGATTTCATTCTTGATTTACTTGTTTAGACGGAACAAGGTAGTTATGTGTCCTTCTTTGGTGGGATTCAGTATTATCATAGGCCTGAAATTCTTATTCTGGGGAATTCTGTAGAGGCTGTGATAGGTAAGGTTTCTTCTAAAGGTGTCCCAGCCCAGTCCACTAGTGCTCCATGGCTTGATTTAATAGATCTGTGAGGTCATAGTGAACCTAGAGTAGCTCAGAACCATAGTAACCTAGCCTTGGGTCTCTATGGTTCCCGGCTTCAGACTAACACTGGATAGGTGAGGAAACTATCCTTACTGCTAAAGTAAAGTAGCTTTTAGTAGCTCCTAGTCTTCTAGGTGACCAAATGCCATCAATGTCATGAGCTGCTGTCCTCTGGGGAGCTGATTAAGGGATGAGTGTGGGTAACCAGGTGGGGTGTTTCTTTTGTAAATCACAGCCATGAGCAGCCTTCAAAAGCTGACAGTACTAAGGGATTCTACTAGTGATTTTTCCAGGACACTATACCTAAACACACTAAAGTCAAATTCACTGTTATTATCCCATGTGATTAGAGAAATAGAAAAGGAGATGAGTTTGCTTTTTGTGCATTTAACAGCATTTCAATGAAAAAACTTTGGAGAATCAGTCCTATTTCTTTTGTTTACTAGCTTAATTATTTTAATTTTTCTTTCTTTCTTTCTTTATCTTCTTTACATTGTGGAAATATGCTCCTGTGCTATTATGCAAAACCTCATTTGTCAATCTCTTCAAAAAATCAGGAAACATTCCAAAAAGCTAGGGAGGAAGTTCATACCAGCTTTAGTTAATCTGCAGAAAATCCGGCCTACATGACTCCCCTGTCACTGCTGCTCCTTTCATCTATTCTTTATAAGGAATCCATTGAAATTTAATTAATACAAAAAATTCAGGTTTTCATCTGATTTAAATGTGACTGACATCATGCTGCTACTAAAGTGGAAGGAAGTCCAAGTGTGATGAAAACAATGCTGAATATCTAGATTCAAGAGGGAATCTCAGAGCTCACAGAAAAAGTAATCTTACAAATCTATAATGCTGCAAAACAGATAAGTAGGGGAATGCCAGAAACTCATTTATATAGATCTCTGTGATAAGGATAAGACAGTGACATGCGAAATACCTATATTATCCTCAGCCTGGTAAGTTTTCTGAGAGCTAATCTCACCCTTGCTAGTCAGGTTGCAGCTATTTAGAGAACTGGATATGAATTAATCCTGACTGAGAAGAGAGAAAAAGCATGGCATACAATGAAATATATCAGTGTTTGATGATGAGCAGCATGGAGAAAATTCATGATATGGTAGAATAAAATTTCATGTTTCTAAGTCCTGCAACATCAGTGTTTTAATTTAATATGGCTGCAAAGTAATACATCCAACTTGGATTTAGATACATCATCTTGCCATGCAGTGACTTTGAAGACATAGAAACTTTGAAAAGCAATGCTTAAAACCTGGACATTGATCTGACCAATTCACAAGAAAATACTGAGCATTAAACTTGATTTAACCACTGTTTACTAGGGTAGATTGTGATAGCATGAGGGGGAATGCTCTGGAACTGAGACAAGGAAGGCTTAGGTTAGACATTACAAGGAAGTTTTTCACTCAGAGGGTGGTGACACACTGGAACAGGTTGCCCAAGGAGGTTGTGGATGCCCCATCCCAGGATGCATTCAAGGCCAGGCTGGATGTGGCTCTGGGAAACCTGGTCTGGTGGCTGGCAAACTGCATATTGCAGGGATGTTGAAATGAGATGATCATTGTGGTCCTTTTCAACTGAGGCTATTCTGTGAAATTCTTCAGAAATTAGGGACCTTAATGAAGGCTACAGAAGTCTGTGTCTCCACAGAGTTCTTTGAAAGTCAGAACCAGTAAGAGCTCTTAAGGTTTTGCCCCAATGAGTCAGCACTTCAACTTTCATTCCTTCTTCAAGCTGTAAAGATTTGAATCATCATTTCAAAAGAGACATAGACATCTCTCAACAGTGTTCAACACACACACAAAAAAACAAACAAAAAAACAAAACACTCAAAAATCTTGTGGTCCTGATATGTGCCTTGTGTAGACATATCCAAGTGAGCCTTAATGTATTAGCTGTGAAACTTAGGAGGCTCAACTTTTCCTGCAAACCCCTCGTCTTCCATGATTGTGCATCATGAAGTCCTTGCTACCATGGAGACACAGCTAGACTGATGTTAATTTGGGTATTTCTACACAGTATAGCCACCTACCTCTGGATTGTAATGTAGGTGGAATCACACACATCAAAAGACTCTTATAATTATTTCCTTGGATACCTGTTGGTTTCTCCATGTGTCAAGTGCCATCTATCTATTTCTACAAGGACAGGTGCTGTTATGTTTGGCTGGAGGTAGACAGCAGTATGAGGAAAAATAAGTGTAAAAGTACTAAAGGAAGATCAGTGCTTGAAATGAGTAACTGAAATCTACATCTAAGCTTTCCAAGAAGTGATCTTTCAGTTTGTATATTCAGTTGTGTATTTGGAAAGTCATAGCTGTGTATAATTCTGTTCAAAGGAAAGTATTACTAATTGCTCTTATGATATCAGTTCTGGTCCCTGTAGCACTGTGATACTTCCTCCTTCAGCTGCACAGCCTATTTCCTTAAAATGAGGGAGACAAAAAAGAGAGAGGAAAAAAGATTATTTCCTTGATCTTTTTTCCTTGCTAAATTCTACAGACATATTAGGAGACATTAAACAACCTTCTTTACCCTATCCTAAAAGGAGCTAAGCCTTGATCTAAATCTTTGGACACACCATTAATGTTTTCTAGGCAAACCTCATTACTTTATAAGGATCTCAGCTATTTTAAGTGAAGTAATTCATGGCATTTGCAAAGTACTCTCTCAGAGTCTGCAAATTCAAACCAGGCTGAAACATTCTACCACAGACTCAGAATTTCAGCAACAGAAGGAAAAGGTTAATGATGCTCATAGAGAACCAGTGCTGAGCTTCAATCCAACTTCATGCTACAGCCAAGAGGCTTTCAGATCCAGTGATTTATTCTGTTACTGCCCATTTGTTGCAAGATGTTTAAAAGCATTGGTCTATTTCTAGTGTGATCAGCACTAAAGCTACCTAGTATGTGAATCTGAGCTGAGTTTAGCAAAGACCTCATGGCATATGAAATTCATTGGCAGAAAATAAACACTGAGGACTTTGGAAATACTTGACAGTCCTTCATTGCATTTCAGCTAAGTATCAACCTACTTTTATGCTGCATGTTACTGGCTGCATACTGCTCTTTTTTTTTTTTTTTTTTTTTTTTTTTTTTGGTCAAGAATGTGAAAAACATTTTTTAGTGTTAAATATTACTGTCCATATCAGTATTATACTGAAAGACTCTTGCCAAAGGTGATGCCCCAAACATTCAACAAGGAAAGATCTCAGCATAAATTCACAAATGAAAACACAATAGTATCTTCCAAGTCAGCAGGAGAGCAAGGACTATAACCAACAGTTCAGTTCCCTGCCTAGTACCCTACTTATGAGACTCAACTTCCTTCCCTAAGCTTATAACTTAAAAGCAATTCCCAGCAAACCCAGTACAAGGTTGCTTGTTGACTCTCCAAGTATTTTAGGATTGTTTCTTTTATATGACAACTATATTTTACAAGTGATGATGGGTGCCCACATATGCTGCATTTTCTAGATTTATTTCACATATCTGTTGTTATTACTGAAAGCATAATAGCACTGTAACAAAAATAAAACAGCTGTAATCTTTGACAAAACATGTTAAAGGGTAAGAAGAAAGCTCATATGACATGAAATGTGTGAGAGAATTAATTGAAACGTGATTGAGTTAAATGGTACTGTTTAAACTGTATCTTTTCATGCATCAGTAGGAAATTTTACCTGACCAAGGTGTGCTTCAGAAAGAGCAATGTAGGGCTATAATGGAATTTAGGAAACTGTTAATAGTATTGTACAGATGTTTGAGTAGGCAACATGAGAAATTTTCAGAGCATGCTGTTTAAAATTTAAAATTTTAAAAATTAAAAATAAAGAAATTGCACAGTGCATTATTGCATTAGATAATTGTGCTTATTGCCACATACTCCAGCAAATTTATCTCTGCAGTTGATACGAGTTTAGACTCCCTTCAACCATTATGCTATGTATTTCCTTTCATGCTTTTAAGGCACACAGCACACCCATCTTTTGCTTTTTGTCTTTTAGTTACGAACTTTACAAAGTAGATCAATATATATTTGTTACTATTATCTTTCCAATACTGGACACTACAAACTCTGAATGCATGTGATGTAGAAACAAGTACACTTAGACTAGAATGAAATGCAAGATTATGACAAGAGGAGCTTCATACAGTGTCTCAAATAACAGGAGTTAGGAAAAGAAACTTAGCTGGTTTATAATAGAGTTTAATAGATTTATGAATGGGATTATGTGAGATGGTTGCCTAAAACTGCTATTTCTATTGATGGAGTTTACTGTCCTCTATTACTGCAAGTAGAGCCTAGCAAGCAGTACAAAAAATAAGGCTCCTATTCATGGTTCCAAGTTTCTGCAATGTACCACTCAATGTCTAAGCTCTAAAACCATCAGAGGGGACGTATTAAACATTAAAAAAGGATATGTAATATAGACATTAAAAACGGCATGAGGAAAAATATTAGAGAAAATAATCCATGGTTTTTTTATTACTGTGGAGTGTGCATTCAGCTTGAGTCACTAAATTAAACAATCTGTGATCACAAAATCCCTCCAAGGCTGGACATTTAAGATCAAAGCAACAAAAAATTAAATGTTCCTATTTATAGTCTTTCCCTGAGCTTACAGTGTCCTTACAGTTACTTAAAAACACATCAATACGTACAGATAGAACTATCAGCCAAAGGCTTTTATGTATCAGCAAAAAGAAAAAAAAAAAGAAATCCAGCTGTATAAGTCTGTAGTTCAAGTCAAATCCCTCTTGCTGGATGCCATTGGACATAAACGAGCTCTGCAGTTGCCTCAGTTATCCCTGGTCTGGGGTAAGAGCCAGAGCTCAAGGTACTGAGGGAAATGTTCAGCCCTTCTCAGGTTGAAGGAACTTGAGTAGGCTCTTGATTTCGGATGGGGAAAAGCATCTCCTTGGACTAGACATTAAATGTCAACTCAGCAGTGAAGGTTAATCCCAGTGTCTTTCTGACAATCTGAGAAGTTAAAGCCTGTATAAAAGTACAGGCCTTCAGCACACCTTGGAAAGCCAGTTCCTTAGCTGACATAAGTCTACCAAGCGGCACTGATGTCAGTAGGGTCATTTGTGTTAGCTGAGGTCTGGTCCCATGTGAAGTGCAGATCTCATGGCTGAACAGAAGGCAGAAAAATGTTGCTTATTTTAGATATTCATAAAATTCACAATTAGCTCATTTTTGTTGAAATCTAAAGTTACTTTCCTCAAAGTAAATGTGAAGCAAGTACAATGCACATAGAAAAGCAGTGAAATGAGAATTAGGATCCAAGTTGTAAAGAGACTCACACTGCAATGCAAAACACAAGTTGAATGGGACCAGAAAGAAACTGGAAGCAGCTGCTATGCAAATCAGGCCCACACAAGTAGGACGCACAGGTGAGTTGTGAAGGTCTTTGGAGTCAAGCAGAATCAGAGCTACTCAGAACAAAGGAGGCTGCTACTGCAGATAGGTGCTGATAATTGGCACAGATAATGACTTTGCTTGTAAGACAAAAGGATGGACAATGCAAAACCTAGCTGAAGTCATAACTAAGACCTAGGATTTTGTCTTTCTCAGATTGTAAACAAACCTTTCTAAATAACCAAACCAGCACCTGTTTTTTCTTTGCAATTATTAACTGGCACCTGTACAGATGATAGCATTGCATAAGATCTTTTCTAAATGGTTCAAGATTTCATTTGAGAATGATCTTTTGTCAACATTAAGAGTATACTCGTGTGGTGTATAAACGTTGCTTTGATCCATTTGAGAAGCTGCCTAACCTTAAAGAACTCCTTCAAGATCCAACAGGTAAATGCAATAGTTTCAGTTTGCCAACATATCCCAACTCTACTCTTACTGCTAGAACAAGAAAAGAAAAAGTGGCCTGGGGAGAAAAGACTATATTTGGTTTGACTATTTCACTCTTTCTCTTTCTTTTTTCTTTTTAATCTGTTCCAGGGATAGGCCCTGAGCTTGAGCAAAAGTACATAAATTGTCCTTTAAAAAATAAGGAAGTCAAATTCTAAATAATGTGGTATGCATTCATCATGACTGTGTACCTGAGACACCAAGAAAAAGCATTAGCTGTCTATGTGCTGAATAAAAGTATATACACATATTTTAAACAAAAAATGGGCTTAAATGTAAATATTGTCTTTAGTGGTGACAAGTTTGCACTGTATGCTATAAGAACAGTAATCTAAACCAGAATTACTTTCAATACCTGCAGCTTGCTCTGTTCTACCAGGAATCCTCCAGTTCAAGGATTTGAGAGTGAAAGGCAGACAAAATGTGTTTTATGAACTCACATTTTGCTATTTTAATAAGTAATTTGAAAATAGTTGGAACCAACTAGAACCAATAGTTAGAACCAACTTTTCAAGTTGGTTCTTTGGAAAGATTTTCACTTCAGTGACTTTCACCCACAAACACATGCACCTTTTTAAAAGTTGATAGTTTCATTTCTTCATTAGATACAACAAGGTCACACAGTAGGTCTAGAGCTGCTTCAAATGAAATAAGCTGAGATAGCACCATTGCTTGAAAGGGAAGATGAGTCATGTTTATATCCTTCGCATTTTTTTTCATTGATGCACTACATGGAACAAATAAAAGCAGCCTACTCCTGTAAAGTGCTTTTGAGATTGGACGTCAAATGATTATATTTTTCGTTAGTGCCGTACAGATATGAATTTCATGCTTTTGCTTTAGCCTGAGTGACTTATGTTCAAGATTAACGTAAAGAAAGAAGAAACTTATAACAAGAAGACAAACTGGTAGTAAAGATATAACAGATAAAAGTGCGCAAGCTAGAAATCTTCCCAAGAATATATGTACATTGCCTCCCATGAAAATAAAGTATCCATACATCATTAAAAACTTCTGTAATGCTTTTTTGTTTGTTTTCTTGTTTGTTTGTTTTCTTGTTTGATTTTCTCCTATGAATTGGTGTTCGCTGTTTTGAAAATACCTGGTATAATATACTTGTTACCTAGAATTCAAGTGTCTACTTATTATCAGCTGTGAAGGAAGCTGGGAATTAGAGGATTGTTCTACCACAGATTTTCACCACTCATAATCCTGATTAATTCTAAGGGGGAATTCTTGGGTGCTGGAAAGAAGGCATCCTTCTTAACTTCATCACAAATGAATTAAATGAGTAAGGGACAGCCCACCCTGTACAGGTACCTGTTTGAATTGACACCACTCTGCTTCCTTAGGCAGAAAACCTTCAGTATTAGGTGCCATGTCTGACTGCCTCATCTTGTTAATCTTTGAAAATATGCAGCTACATATTGCTTGAAAACACCTTGCATTTCCAGGATCTGTGATTGTAAACCTTGTTAGGCAGTAAGTTTATATGGCTATCCATATTGTAACATATGTTAACCATAAATCTATGTCTCGAGTCTCAAAGTTAAAAATAAATATGCTATTCAAAGAGCTCTACTTAAGTTATCTGTTAGATTACCCATTCAGTGTGCTTTCTTAAAACTGGAATTATAGCATTGCTATGTTAATCAGGTCCACACAAGAAGAATTGCCCCTAATTAGAGTGAAATAAGTCTGTCTAAAAATTAGACATTTCTGTTAGCTAGATTCTTAGTTATCTCAGCTGTTGTTGGAGAGAGGCATATTCAACAATGTCTAAAACAGTGGTAATATTTCAAAGCCATTTACCCTCACAAGAGGGTAAATTCTCTTGTGTGGTGAGCTAACAGAATCAAGAGGGTTAAGAACAAATTGATGTCTCTTTCCACCAACCAGCATTTAGTGCATTGATTTAATGTACCTGATCTGTGATTTCCCAGGCGTTATGAAAGACATATCAAAGATATTGTGGGTCCAGAGCTCAGTGTGTTGTGCATCATTAGAGGCATGGGATCAGTGGAAAATGTAGTTTTAATGAAAATAACACAGCACAATAAGCAGACGTAGGTCCTAATTCTTAACATTAGGCACCCAGTTTTGAAAATGTTGTCTTTTGTATCTAATTTCCACATTTTAATCACCTATTTAATACTTAATATTCCTATGTCAAAGAAGTGGTGTGAGATTTGATTAACTTTTGTAAAGTTCTTTGAGATATTTAGATAAGAGTTACTATACTATGTAAGTGTAAAGTATTACTACATTGCCAAAGAGCCTTATCACGGAAAATGTTAAGGTCAGTTAACATTTTCTTGCATTCATACATATATTTTCAGATCACAAAAAGAAATATACCAAATTAGTTATTTCACCTGAATCTTTCTTCAAATGAGTTATTTATAATTGATTTAAGTTGAAGTCTTACAACTCATCAAAATGGCAATAAATTATACCCTGCTTATAAGCTTCTAACACCCTATGGTTTTAGGCTGCTTTGTTTTAATTGAAATGTAAGTGTTTCAATTACGTGTTATAATTAAAAAGTTTCAGGAACAAATTATCGATCTTTTAAAAATGACTCAGGTGAGTAAAGAAAAAAAACAACAACCATCACCCCATCCCTCAGAAAAACAAACAAACAAACAAACAAAACCAGCAAAATCCCAAACCACCCAATTCACTCCATAAGTTGAAAATGGTTGTTCATGTTTTTTGCATATCAAATCATAGTTTAACTGAAGCAGTAAATAACTTTTTTCACAAAAACTTAATAGCTGAAAAGGGGACATTTAATTGACTAAACCTAATTAAATTTCTTCTCAAAGTCAAGTTTAAATATTTTGTTAAGCACAAGCATTCGCTGACACGCACTACTGTCTTTCAGAGAATATGAAGACTCTCAAGCAGTATAAAACTGCATCAGGATTTGATGAAATTTCAGAGAAAAAGATGGAAGGTTCAAGTGGAGAGACATTTAGAGCAAACTAACATTATAAATCACTTCCACTACGCATTGTGTATTACCATACTCTAATCAAGATCGTTTGAACTTTTCATCATGTTTTAATTAAGATCTCTCTTTACATTCTCTTAGAAATGCTTGATTTCAAAAACTAAAACAAACAAAAAACAGTCAAGAATATTTTCATAAATAAACACAATTAATCAACCCACTGCTTCTTGAGGGGTCATGTTATTTGAGTATTTACTGAGCCAGATGTTTTGCCAAAATCCTTATGAATCCTAAAATTGTCAAGCATAAATGTTTGAATGAGTATTTATTTGCTGCTCCCTAATTTATTATTGACTCTTCATTAACCCCTTTTGGAAAAAATAAATAAATAAATAAATAAATAAAATTGGAAAATTCTCATATGAATTAGGTGACTAGACACGCATCTAGAGTCTTTTGAAGTCATTCTCTACTTAAATTGGATTATAATCTCACAGGATGCAAATATTAGTTTTGTTGCTGATTTTATGACAACAGGTGTTAAGATTTTGTTTATATTGGGTAAAAAAAAAAAAAAAAAAAAAAAAGACTGAAGTTGGCATTCACTCATGTACTACATGCATCAAGAAGAGGAGAAAAAAAACACACTTAGTCTTGCAAAATTCTATGATCCTTACATTTTCATTGGCTTCTTTGCAGAAACCTAAACTCCAGTAAATTTGACTATAAAGTAGCAGAAAAGATACAAACAACAAAAATGAAAGAAACCTACTAAATTTTATGTTAATGTTCAGTCATCTATGGGATATCTGATTCTGATATATATATCATTACATTGCTAACTTACATACATATATGATATATAAATGTATCAGTAATGTAAAGAAAGTGCAAATAAATAAAAATAATTATCATGTAATAATTCCATAATATTTTTCTTTTATTCAGACATATAAAACCTTCGTCTCACATTTTTTGACTTTCTGTATATCAAAAATGATTTAATTTTGTCTGAATTAAAATAAAACTGTCTGACTCCCACAAATGCATCCATACTTGATGTAAACACATCAAGGGAGAAAGGAACCAGCACTTCAGTTTGTAATTTGTTCCAGAGATTACTCCTTTTCACTGTTTGCAGCAGATACCTACTTTCCAACTTGAATTTGTCTTATTTCATCTCCACTAATACAACCTCTGCTAGCTTAAAGAGCCATTTAAAACCTCTGAATTTCTGTTCCTGGATGTCCTTATCACATCACCTCTTAACCTTCCCTCAGGCTGTGGCTGTGCATGTCAAATTGCTCCAAGGGAAGAGCATGGAGTTAATCAAGATAGGACAGCCATACACAAATTAGCTTAGGAAGCTGTTTTAGGGATGGACATCTCTGGAAGAAATTACCTTCAGTTAGAAACAAAGTAATATTTTTTTTTTATGAAAGTAGATTTCTACAGTTCAAGGAATTTTGTCCTGAAATCAAAACCTTTTTCTTATGACAAGGAAACCTTTAATTTTGTTACATGTATGGAGAGAGAAGTGACACTCCAATGTCTTTAAATAGGAAAAAAAAAAAAACAAACAACAGTTTTTAGAGCATTTTAATAATCATTGTATCTTTGCTTGTACCATATCTATTTTAAACAACTTTTTTTTTAATTATTATTTTTGTAAATAATAACAATTTATTGTTTAAATGAAAACAAGGCAATTTAGCATTAATCTGCTCCTCCAAGAGTTACAGTTGTCCTTCTTGAATTGTAACTTGTTAGGATTTTGTATTAGGATCCAGTTAGGGTACAACATTTTGTAACTTTAGGGTTACTGATTTACCAGGATGCAATCTCTGGATCTGTAGCATTATCACTTTTATATGTACAGCTAGCAATACAGATGCAAATATCTGTAGATGTTTCTCTGAATGGACCCTGCTCATCAGACTGTTCTGCAGGATTTCCTTGTCACTGTCATTATCTATCATTCCGACAATAATTACCTATCTTTTTTGGCAGCTGTATCATGTTTACTTCTACATCACTATGGAAACACTGAATTGTCTCAGCACTAGTATAGATTCCTGAAGAATCCTACTAGAAATACTTTCACAGAGCAAATCTTTTCCATTAAGTGCTTTTTCTGATGTTGAGTTTAATCTTCAACATTTTAATGATTTTCTGTGAAGCTATTCTTTAATTATGAGTACATTTCAAAATTATAATTTTCATTTATACGCCCATTTGAATACCCAGTATGAACTTTATCACTTTTAAGTATGTGGAAGCAAGAGAGCTGCTCAGTCTTTTATTCAAGACTGCTGGATCACAAGCCATCATCTCCATTTCTTGTTTCTGCTTGTTTTTATTTATTTAAACAATCATGTTTATTTTCTGGAATAATTAATATGAACATACATATCCCACTGCTTCCTATTTTCTAGGTATGATCCTGGCGACTGTATTTACTAAATCTGATCACCAAGAATGCAGGTAGATTTCCAGGGTGGATTTTAGGCCCATCCCCTCTTTCTCTCAATCATGTTGTAGAGTGGGCAGAAACTCAGAACTCATCTATCTAAACATATCAGATGATGGAACTTCTTCCAAGATGCTTCACTTTATGCTTCGGAAGAATTTTGTCTGATGGAGGCATCACAACAGTGAGATTGTTACGGAAGAGTGGACACAAAGTATAGCTGGATGGGTTGGCCAGAGTGAACTCAACAGGTCTTTCATCTAAAGAAGGCATTCTGACATTTCCCATTTTTCTCTCTCCCCTAGCTGTCTTCTATCCATGTGGTCCAAATGTTTTCTATGTGCCGGTTTTGATGTTTGCCGGACTTTTTGATGAGACACTTCTACCTATTAATGAGAAAGAAAATCAGCCCAATGAAATAGTGAATAAATTCATGTAGTTTTCAAGTCAAGTTAGCTGCTATGGCTGTACCACAGACAGCAGAAGGGAATGGCCTGAAATATAAAAAGAGTAGAAGAGTGGGGAGACAGAGCCAATACTACCTCTTTCAGCAACAAGAAATAGTTAGATTAACTTAGAGGTCCCATCTATCGGCACCTTTGACAGTGCACTTACACAGCTATCATGGACCAAGTGTTTACGTACTGCCTAAGCCCAGCTGAAGTACTATTTTAAGCAGGTGTTGTAAATCGCCATGTGAGGTCATTTCAGGCATTGTAATACCTAATTTGCATGCTCAAAGCAAAATGTTTCATCTCAATTATCCTCACCGAACTCATAATCTCATCAAAGATGACATTCAAATTTGCAAAAGATATTCTTTTGCATAAATTAGTTTTGGCTGTTACTTAATTCTTTGAATTTCCATCAAGCTAATTCCTCTTTTTTTCTACATATTTTCTGCAACTTCATGTCACTCTAACAACTTGTAATCGGGTTATCTAGATTTATCCGTGATAGAGGCTGCTGCCCCTAAAAGGGGAGAAATGAACAAAAACAACGGCAGCAATCTAAGGAAAGAAATTATTTTACTAAATACGAGACACAATATGATACAATATAACTACAACTACTATATCAAACAAGGCAGAGAAAAAAGAAAGAGAGAAAAAGAGTCCCGGAGAACCGGGGGCCTACTGCAATCTCTAGGCGACAGGCTGGAACGTTGCTGATAGAGCGAGACAGCAGGGATGGAGCGCTCCAAAGCGAAAGACAGGGCGAAAAGAGGGACGTTCCAGCCTGGGAGCGAGATTATATGTGTGTCCTCCTCCTCTGGTGATTCATCTCTGGCCGCGTTGTCCCCTGGGATATGTAGTTTCCTCCAAGGGCTGAGTACTCGGGATGCTGCCATTCCACAGATCTGGAGCATGAACCTTCCACACTTCCGCATACCCTCTGTTACACTTCCACATACCCTCTATTACACTTCCACATACCCTCTGTTACACTTCCACATACCCTCTATTACACTTCCACATACCCTCTGTTACACTTCCACATACCCTTTGTTACACTTCCACATACCCTCTGTTACACTTCCACATACCCTCTGTTACACTTCCACATACCCTCTGTTACACTTCCACATACCCTCTGTTACACTTCCACATACCCTCTGTTACACTTTCTTATACCACCAAAACAGTTCATACCGCACATGATGTCATGATGTAGAATATTGACAGCACAAAACCATGACATTCCACCCCTTATTCTACATTATTACATCATGGTTACACAGATACATGGAATTACTGACTGCACTCCCCCAGCATCAATTTGCCCTGTGGTACACACTGAACATCCCCATCCTTCTGCATCACCCACCAGGTGCACCCAGGTCCCTGGGCAAAAACAGTTCCACGGACAGGTTTGCCATTTCCAGAGGCTGGAAGGACCCAAACAGCTTTTCCCAACATACTCTTCACATGCACAACAGGGACTTTATCTCCTTCTATGGTGTGTAGGGGACTAGATCGGCTAGGACCATCGCGATTGACAGATCCTCTAGTATTGACCAACCAAGTGGCTTCTGCCAGGTGCTTCTCCCAGTGCTTAAATGTTCCACCACCCATTGCTTTCAACATCGTTTTTAATAACCCATTATATCGTTCAATTTTACCAGAGGCTGGTGCATGGTAGGGAATATGATAAATCCATTCAATGCCGTGCTCTTTAGCCCAAGTATTTATAAGTGAATTTTTGAAATGTGTCCCATTATCAGATTCAATTCTTTCTGGGGTGCCATGCCGCCACAGGACTTGTTTCTCAAGACCCAATATGGTGTTTCGAGCGGTGGCATGGGGTACTGGATATGTTTCAAGCCACCCAGTGGTTGCCTCTACCATGGTAAGCACATAGCATTTACCACTGCGAGATCGTGGCAAGGTGATATAATCAACCTGCCACGCCTCCCCATATTTATACTTCTGCCATCGCCCTTCCTCCCAGAGAGGTTTCATCCTCTTGGCTTGTTTAATTATAGCACACGTTTCACAATCATGAATAATTTGCGCAATAGTGTCCATAGTTAAGTCCACCCCTCGGTCTCTGGCCCACTTATATGTTGCGTCTCTTCCTTGATGGCCCGAGGTCTCATGGGCCCATCGAGCTAGAAATAGTTCGCCCTTATTCTGCCAGTCCAAGTCAATTTGAGCCACCTCAATTCTGGCTGCTTGATCTACTTGGTGGTTATTTTGTTGTTCCTCTGTTGCTCGACTCTTGGGCACGTGGGCATCTACATGACGCACCTTTAGGGCCATATTCTTTGTTCGGGCAGCGATGTCCTTCCATAGTTCAGCGGCCCAAACAGGTTTACCCTTCCGCTGCCAGTTGTTTCGTTCCCATTGCTGCAGCCATCCCCATAAGGCATTGGCCACCATCCATGAGTCAGTATAGAGGTAAAGCACTGGCCATCTCTCCCGCTCAGCAATGTCTAGGGCCAGCTGGACAGCCTTTACCTCTGCGAATTGGCTCGATTCTCCTCTTCCTTCTGTGGCCTCTGCAACTTGTCGTGTAGGGCTCCACACAGCAGCCTTCCATCTGCGATGTTTCCCAACAAGGCGGCACGATCCATCAGTGAACAGGGCAAAATTCTTTTCGTTTTCCGGAAGTTCATTATATGGTGGGGCCTCTTTGGCGCGTGACACCTCTTCTGCTGGTGATGTTCCAAACCTTTTACCTTCAGGCCAGTCCATGATTACCTCTAAAATTCCTGGACGATTGAGGTTCCCCATTCTTGCTCGATGTGTAATCAAGGTAATCCACTTGCTCCAGGTGACATCGGTAGCATGATGGGTGGAAGGAACCTCCCCTTTGAACATCCAGTTCAGCACTGGCAGTCGAGGTGCCAGGAGGAGTTGTGTTTCAGTTCCAACCACTTCGGAAGCAGCCCGAACCCCCTCATATGCGGCTAAGATCTCCTTCTCAGTTGGAGTGTAGCACTCTTCAGACCCCTTATACGCTCGACTCCAAAATCCCAGGGGTCGGCCTCGGGTCTCTCCTGAGGCTCTTTGCCACAAACTCCAAGTGGGACCTTTCTCTCCAGCAGCAGTGTAGAGGATGTTCTTTACATCCTGTCCCGTCCGTACTGGCCCCAAGGCCACGGCACGGGCTATCTCTTGTTTTATCTGCTCAAAAGCCTGCTGTTGTTCAGGGCCCCATGTGAAATTGTTCTTTTTCCGCGTTACGTGATAAAGGGGGCTTACAATGAGGCTGTAGTTTGGAACGTGCATCCTCCAAAAGCCCACCACACCCAGGAAAGACTGTGTCTCTTTCTTGTTAGTTGGTGGAGACATGGCAGTGATTTTGTCGATCACATCTGCTGGGATGTGACGACGTCCATCCTGCCACTTGATACCTAGGAACTGAATTTCCTGGGCAGGCCCTTTTACTTTGCTTCGCTTAATAGCAAAGCCGGCTTGTAGAAGAATGTGAATTATTTGCTTTCCTTTTGTAAAAACTTCCTCTGCTGTATTGCCCCACACAATAATGTCATCAATGTACTGCAGGTGTTCGGGAGCACCACCTTGTTCCAGCACAGTTTGGACCAGTCCATGGCAAATGGTTGGACTGTGTTTCCACCCCTGGGGCAAACGGTTCCAGGTATACTGAATACCCCTCCAGGTGAAGGCAAACTGTGGCCTACATTCTGCAGCCAAAGGAATGGAGAAGAAGGCATTAGCAATGTCAATGGTGGCATACCATTTGGCTGCTTTTGACTCCAGCTCGTATTGGAGTTCCAACATGTCTGGCACAGCAGCACTCAGTGGAGGTGTTACCTCATTCAGGCCACGGTAGTCTACAGTTAGCCTCCATTCTCCACTGGCTTTACGCACTGGCCATATGGGGCTGTTAAAAGGGGAATGAGTTCTACTGATCACTCCCTGATTCTCCAGCTGACGAATCAAATCATGAATGGGGAGCAAGGAATCCCTGTTAGTGCGGTACTGCCGTCTATGTACTGTCTTTGTAGCAATTGGTACTTGCTGTTCTTTCACTCGTAGCAGCCCCACAACAGACGGGTCCTCTGACAGGCCAGGCAAAACAGACAGCTGCTTAATATTGTCTGTATCTACAGCAGCTATTCCAAAGGCCCATCGATAGCCCTTAGGATCCTTGAAATGCCCCCTTTTGAGGTAATCAATACCCAGTATACATGGAGCCCCTGGACCAGTCACAATAGGATGTTTCTGCCAGTCTTTACCAGTGAGACTTATTTCGGCCTCTAACACAGTCAACTCTTGAGAGCCCCCAGTCACTCCAGAAATATGGATTGGTTCTGTCCCTTCATGACTGGAGGGCATTAGAGTGCACTGTGCGCCAGTATCCACCAGTGCCTTATATTCCTGTGGTTCCGATGTGTCAGGCCATCGAATCCACACAGTCCAATAAATTCTGTTATCCCTGTCCCTCCCCTGACTGAGGGTAGGGCCCCTCTATTGGTTACCTGTGATAACCGGAGCAGCTCTACTGGTGGTTGGTCTATTCTGTAGTTCTCTCACCCGTGCTCGCAGTACAGAAGTAGGCTGGTTATGCCACTTCCTCATGTCCTCTCCACAGTCACGTAGGTAACGCCACATGGAAACACGTGGTGGAATTGTACTGTTATTCCTTGCTCGAGCTGGGAAGCGTGTACGTCTAATTGCCGAGACTTCTGATCTTACAGGTGAGGAGTAGTGTTCATCACCTTTAATTAGTTTGATCAGTTCCTTTAGTAGACTTCCTTGATCGTTCTGATCTTCATTGGACACTGCTGATACCTGTATGGGTTTGTCACGATTGGTCAATGGAAATAGTTTCTCGTGCATCTCATCCAGCCGGTCTTTTACTTGTGAGATGGCAGAAATAGTGGCAGTGTACAGTGGGGAGAACTGATGTTCGAAGTATTGAAGTGTCCTAATCAGTTCACTAACTTCGGGCCTTCTGTTGTGGTCCACATATTCTTTACACGTTGTTGCCAGTGATGACGCGTATTTCTCTGGTGCTGTACTTGTAAGTTTCTGCCATATGTCAGGATCTGTCTTCACATTCTCAGGATCACGTTCGTTTAAATTCGCAGGGTTGTACAACAGTTCCACCATGGCCATTTCCCTCAGGTACTGGATACCACTTTGGATTGTATCCCATTTAATAACGTTAAGCTTCAAAGCTGCCTTGTAGGGGTGCCTTACTTTCACAGCTGCTAAGAGTCGCTCCCAGAGGGTGGCATCTTCATCTGAACATCTGCTAATCTCTCTGTCGATAGCTGTGTCTCCGGAAATGTTTCCTAGCTGGCGTGCCTCATTACCATCTAGTGACAGGCTGTGGGCCCCGTTGTCCCAGCAGCGAAGCAACCAGGCAAGGATACCTTCGTTTTGACGCCGTATGAACTCCTTTCTTGAGCCTTGGATCTCAGTCAGCTTTAGAGGTCGACGATAAACAATTTCCTCCTCCTCATCAGCCTCTTCTTCACGCCTCTTAGTCTTTCTTTTTGCCTTTCTCGGTGCCGATCCAGACGAGGTACCTTCTTCTGCTTCCTCTTCTTCTGCTCCTCCTTCTCTTCGTTCTAGACGCGTGGACACCCGTCTCCATTTCTTGCCTTCCACAGGGGCAACTGATATTGCTACTGATGCCTCCCGTGACTGATTAGAGTCGACCTGGATATTATCTTTGTTGGTCTGAATCTCAGATCGGAAACTCTCTCTCTCCAGAATAGTATTATACAGAGCACGGTATGCGTAAGCCAAACCCCAAATAATGTTTACCTCCTTAGATTTCTGACCCAAGTACTCACTTAATTTCTCAGGGTCCCTCAGGTGTTCAATAGTGAAATCCCACGACACTGCGGGTCCCCACGCTTCTAAGATCTTTCCTAAACCTTTCCATATTCCCTGCCAGTCAGCATTCTCTGGTTTTGGAGGAGACTTCTGCATAGAACGAATGTATAGGAATACATATACATTCACTGATATTGATAACATGAACATGAGTATGAGACCAAGAATTAATATTACCTCGGCTGTTGAAAAGCGTACGACAATCTGAGAGTACAGCCTGTACACTGGATTGAACATCGTGGTGTCTGTTAAATTAGCTATTCCATCTGGAATGTATGTGCCGACAATTAAATTATACCACACTGCATATAAGTACCAGGCAGGTGTCTCCATCACGGTTCTTATTAGGTTATATAGATACAGAATTCCGCAAAAAGAAAGCACGTATGGACAATATGTTGAGAGGATCATGATTGCTTTCAATCCCCTAAACAGAGCGACTGGAATGAAGAGTGGGTTCATAGCTGATAGTAGCTAGCAGGCCCTGTGAAAGTCAGAGCTAACTAGCTGTGCTCTGAGAGAGCAAGAAATCTCTTTGTTTTCTTTACAAAAGCAAGATAGTAATGCTCAGAGTGAGCAACTAGCTCAGACTGTTGACAGTTCGTCTGGAATTTCAAGGTCACGCTCTCAGTGAGCAGCTATGAAAAAATAACACTCCTGTAACAAAGCTTTTAGAGAGCAAAAAGAGAGTTGTTCTGGAAGCTAAAAAAGCAGCAGATCTAATCGAATCAGATTGCCCGCATTCTCCACCAAGATAATGTAATCGGGTTATCTAGATTTATCCGTGATAGAGGCTGCTGCCCCTAAAAGGGGAGAAATGAACAAAAACAACGGCAGCAATCTAAGGAAAGAAATTATTTTACTAAATACGAGACACAATATGATACAATATAACTACAACTACTATATCAAACAAGGCAGAGAAAAAAGAAAGAGAGAAAAAGAGTCCCGGAGAACCGGGGGCCTACTGCAATCTCTAGGCGACAGGCTGGAACGTTGCTGATAGAGCGAGACAGCAGGGATGGAGCGCTCCAAAGCGAAAGACAGGGCGAAAAGAGGGACGTTCCAGCCTGGGAGCGAGATTATATGTGTGTCCTCCTCCTCTGGTGATTCATCTCTGGCCGCGTTGTCCCCTGGGATATGTAGTTTCCTCCAAGGGCTGAGTACTCGGGATGCTGCCATTCCACAGATCTGGAGCATGAACCTTCCACACTTCCGCATACCCTCTGTTACACTTCCACATACCCTCTATTACACTTCCACATACCCTCTGTTACACTTCCACATACCCTCTATTACACTTCCACATACCCTCTGTTACACTTCCACATACCCTTTGTTACACTTCCACATACCCTCTGTTACACTTCCACATACCCTCTGTTACACTTCCACATACCCTCTGTTACACTTCCACATACCCTCTGTTACACTTTCTTATACCACCAAAACAGTTCATACCGCACATGATGTCATGATGTAGAATATTGACAGCACAAAACCATGACACAACTCTGAAGCTTACTACATGATTCTTCATGTCCTTTCTGTATATATTCATGTTAGTATTTCTTTCAGACTTCAGAACTTTTTTCTTTTATTCCAGGATCTATAAAGATTATCTTAGTAATTAAGTCATATCTAATTGAATAACTTTTAAAGAACTATAAAATATGTATCATGTTGTATAAAAATTAGTATATCCATTAGGTATTATTTTATGTACTCTTCAATTGTTAATGTATTCATAAATGTTTAATCTTTCTCAAACTGAATTTCCTATTCCATATCTTCCATCTCCCTGAACATACTGCCTGTACTTATGAATGAATTCCAGCCTGGTTTTAAGACCTTGCACATTTCATCTTGCGGGAAAATACAAACAAACCTTCAAAATCTTCTTATAAATCAGACAGAATAACATTTCTCTTGGGTTTCAATGTGATGAAAAAAACAAGTGATGGGAAGGAAGAATATCCCTTGGTGTTGCTTACTCAGTATTTAGCAGAAATGATTTTACTTTGAAGGAGTTACACTTGATCAGGTTTTTAAAATGTGAGGAAGGTTTGTTACAACAAAGCAAAAAAAAACTCAGGTAGGATTAGAATGTGAAGAACACCACATTGCACAATGTTTCCAAGTTAAGTCATATTACAGTATGTTGACCTTTTCAAGTCATTGATTTTCTGTACATTCTTGTTAGGATAGCATAATAACTGGTCAGAAAGAATCTAAATTAAAGGAAAAAAAATTGAAAGCAACAGATGTAACTTAAAAGTGTTGTAATAATTACAGCAATCAGTCGCCCAGAGAGCTACAGAACACTTTCATCTCCCTGTGCTTTTCAGATTATTAGTAAAAGATGAGTGCATACAATAGTGGATTTTTTTATTTTATTTTTTTTTAATTTAATGATCATAAAACAGTATTTTGAATGACCATGACCAGCACTAGGAAAGCTGGTTATCATAATTTGCCAGCCATAATTCTCTGCAAAGGAACAGCTATATTTAAATAGAGTAACTTAACCAAGAATATCAGTTTCAAAGGCGAGAAAGTAGAAAGTGTATCCTTACAGTCTTCAGAACTTCAAGCATTACTTCTAAGCCTTCTCTCCTTTTTTACATTCTATCATAGTGTAGGAATTCCACAATGATTTATAAAAGAAAGATTTTCAAAGGCACAAAATGGGAACCAGGTATCCAGTCTCCATCGATTCAGGCGCCCAACTCCCACTTGTGTTTTAAGAAAATCCTCCCTTAGAGACATGAAATATAAAATAGTAAAGTAACCTGAATTCTAAGGCCAGGACCACTTGGCTTAATTTTTTATGTATAGTTCAATTTCATTTTCTTTTTATCTGATATCAAAGCAATGGAATTCTGCATTTTAAGGAAGAGAGATTGGATAATCTAATCTCTTTACCATCTCTAGCTTCTGCAGTTCTGCATAGGACACAGTGGGATGTTGAATATGAAACCCAGAAATTCAGAGAAAATTCCTTCTTTTCATTTTGTCCTATTACTTTTCCTCTTTTTATTTTATTAATTTATTTATTTATTTTAATAAATGTATTGCCCAGAAAACATGTGATACCAACCAGCTAACATAATTTGGAGTCATCTTCCGGAAAAGATATTGCAAAAAATGTAAACAGATGTAAATAACAGTTTGGTTTTATCCAAAGTTTTTTAAAATCTGCACTGTATGTGCTCTTCAATTGTCACGTTTGTCAGTTATTCTATGTCATACATCAGTTAGTTCACATCTGGACTTTTCCTTTGAAGGAAACCAGCTACATGCCTCATAGATGACACCCAGATATTATTCAGATGACTTTTCCTTCCACAGATAGTGTCCTATATGAAATACAGATGTAATGCTCCTTATTTAGCAATCTTCTCTTCATGGCCTTATTACTTCATCAGGCTTAGACTTCTTTTACAGCTCTCATGCTATATTCAAGGCCTACAACTCTGTGTAATTCTTGTGTCATTTTACAGAAACACCTCTCTGAGGCACTGTGATGTATGTAGTTGTTTCATTATTTCAGGCATTCAAAACTGAGAAATTGAAAGTCCTCATGAACAAGTCAATAGAAACACTTAACGTCATAAATCTGTCATGCTTTCCCTAAAGCTCATCCTGACTAAGAAGGTTCTGAAACAGGAAAGGCTTGAAATCTCAGTCCGTGTTTTGTGATGCTGGGACAAAGGGCAGTACCAAATGACTACAGATGTAGATATAATCCGTGAGGAAAATACAGTTATATAGTTGATCTTACTGAGTTCTCCATTAAAGAATATAACTCTCAAAACTGAAAAATGCTGATGTTTGCTATTCAAACTTGCTAAAAACTTTTATTCTTTTTTTTTTTTTTTTTAACCCCAAAGAATGCCAAAAATAAAACAACAACAACAACAACAAAAAACCCTTTCTCTTGATAAAGCAATGACTTCAAGTCAGTTCTACAATTAAAAAAACTCAGATGGAGGAGGTAGCTGATGCAAAAAGTCTTTACAGGAAAAATCAATCATATCTCTAGGTCAAAAAAATAAAAAGTGTAAAAGAATAATCAATTTGTGTGAGTTTAATAAAGAAAATGAAAACACACTGGGAGAGAGAACAAGTTAAGATATTGCTCACATCTGCACTGGAAGTAGCCCTGACGTTTAGAAATGTTGACTGTGTGTGTAGTTATCTCCTCTCCTTGGTTTCTCTAAGCAACACAGAGGCTACATTTCATTGATATTAAGGCATTTCCATAAAAGAAGACTCTGAGCATGCAACTGTAGTGTTTGACAAACATTTATTTTACCTTTGGAATATTAGATAATTTTGTCAGCCAGAAGCCTTCAAGTTTGAAAGGAGATAGATAGAACACAAATGTATGTCTCTCCAATCCTTTGTATAGAAAAAAGCAAATGGAACAGAAACTTGCTTTAATTCAGGGAGAAAGAGGCATCAAGAAGAGCAAGATCAAGGGAAGAAATCCCAGTGCTAAAGGTCAGAAGTCTTGAACACAAGGGAATAAGCCATTAGATTCAGAGGTATATTTTAAAAGGAGAAAAAATCTTAGTGATCTCCCAAATAAGCAGTTTGAAATCAGTAATTGTGCCAGGCAAAGGACGTGGTGGAAGCGATGGTGTTTTATACATTACATTAAGACAGCAACAGAACCTCAGGCTTTCATCATTTTATAGAACAATACAGAAATTGATGGGTTTTTTGTTTTGTTTTGTTTCTTGTAAGAGAGAAAAATAAATAAATAAATAAAGCAGCTGTTCCCCGGCCAATGAAACAACAGGGGTTCTTCCTCTGTAGTACAGTAAATGGCCAGCTTCCCAGGGTTGTTTAAGTCCCCTGCAGCCTGCCGTGTCAGCAGAGTTGGTCATTTCCAAATCAGTGGGGTTTTGTTAGAAGTTTGTTTATCTTCGAATGAAACCAACCACCTTGCAGTTGAATTGTTTGAGCTATAAATAGAAGAGCAGTGCATCACATTCTTTCTGAGTGGAACACAAAAATGTGGGTAAGTGGGCAGGGTGAGAAAGAGAAGGTTCAGGTCACTTCTTAGCAATGACAGATAAATGCTGAGAAATATTTGGCTTATTTTTATTTTGTAAAATATGGGATAAACAAACATCCACATAAGCATTTCTCACTCATGCTGTGTAAGTCCATGTTTGGGTGATGGGGACTCAAAAGGATCTGAACTCCTTCCTTTGCTTCCTTTCTTCCTTCCTTCCTTCTCGGGCTCAACAAAAAGGGTAATTCTGTGGAGTCTGTTGAAAATATATGTATTTGAATTCTAACCAAGTGCGGATGTTATCATCTATATAAAATGTCTGACAGGATTTTAAACTGTACAAATCCTTTTTTTCCCAATAAGACAATGAATTCTACTGGCTGATTGTGTACTTTCTGCTTGCTTACTTAAACAAGAGTGCTCGTTTCCGTTCATTTCACACTGCTCGCCTTTCAATTTCACAGTGCCTTCTAGTCGAGTTTGTAAAGTTGCCACTGAGGAGCCCTGCTCTAAGTCTTTCCATGGAAAGACAACAGGAAATGTTCACAGAATTCACACTCTTTTTCCCACTGCAACATATCCTGGCAGATGTGTCAGTTACCATAGCAACAATTAAGACTAGCTGATTTTTTTTTTCTTTTTTCTTTTTTTTTTTTTAATAATAATAAGAACAATCATTAGTGGCTGAAACATTTTCAAATAAATTTATCTTACAGATTTAAATTATGCAGTGTAAAGATCTTCCTGGTGATGTGTGCTTGCTAATATTTGAAAGGGTGTTAGATAAGGAATAGTCGTATTTGTGGTTTGGCTGAGCTGTCTCTTTTTGTTCTCCCTGAGAGGGGAATTATGTGGCATGGGCCCATTTCTGCTGATGTAAAGAGGGAGAGCTTGAAAGGGAGTACGTTGATCCCATATGCAATAATAAGAAATAGTAGCCTTTCAGTGTCCAAACAGCATTTGAATGTTCATGAGATATTCTCTGGGCTGTAAAAGTAGGTCTTTTCATATAGAGAATATAAAATGCATCTTAGATTAGCTTCATGATTTGCCACCCCAGTCATCTTTCTAAACCTTCAGTCTGTAAAGCTCTTGAACCACAAAAGTGAAAGCAATGTGAGTTTGGATCACTGCACTGATCTACAGGGAGTTATTTGAGATTTATAGTACTCTAAATAGGAGAAGAATTAACAGGTAGCTCTAATAAAAGCACTTATTCAGGGAAGAATCATCCTTGTGTCCCTGGTATCCGAAATTTAAGTTGTTATCACAGTCCCTTTCTGTACGCAGCTTAAAGCCCTCACCAGCTCTTTAGAAAGATATCTGGCAGGGCTTTTTCTTACTTTTCTTAGTTTTGGTCCTATCTTTAGCTATCAGTCCTCATTCCTCAAAGAAGTCTAAATGGTGCACTTAAAGAAAAGGTCATTGTTTCTTCATTCTGTTGCTTTGTTTACTAGGAAAGAGAGAATAACCTGGTAAATCCACACCTCTCCTTGTAACAGAATGGCTGAGAACAAACCCAGAATGGAATTGTGTATGGATAATCCTTTGAGCCCACACACAAATAGAAATATGAATCTATACTCAAATGATATTGGAAATTTATAGTCATTAATTAGTTGCCACCATGTCAGGAAGAACAAATCTTTACTGAATCTGAAGTGATCTCCAAATCTCCTGCAGTAAAACATGTGGCTGAAATACTCAGCTTGTATTCAACTAATAGCTTCTGAAAAAAGAAACTACATCTTTTTTAACCTTTCCAAAACACACTTGCTAACATACCCTAATGCTTGAAAGTATATAAGGTCACCTGCAACAGCAGCCTTTACATTTAAAACAGATGTGTCTATACACAGCAGTGAAGGAATGTACTACTTCAGATTTTATGTAACAAGCGTCGGTGCTTTTCAGCCTTTTGCCACATTGACACTTGCAATTTACCACAGTACTGCTTTAGAGTCAGGTATTCTGCATGTATTCATAGAGATGATTTAAAACAATTGTTTTATACACAGTTGTCAGCAAAGGCTGGTGCATAAATATAACCACCCAAGACACATTCTGCTTTGCAGTCACTGTTCTCCCTGATTCCTTGCTAATTTGCACCACTTTGGGGTGAACCAAAGTTTCCAGCACAGCAGCATACTTGCAAACTCACCACTTCTTGGGTCAGATGCACTACCTGTGAGCACTTAAATAAAGCTATTGTCCAGCCTCTTCTTGCCCATGTGTTGTGCTAGAGTGAGGTTAAGTAGGCACTTGGCTTATTTTACTGTGAGCCTTAACTCAGAATAGCCACAGGAAATAAAAGCAGTAAAAATCCAGGTTGTAACCCAGACATCTTGGATCTCTAATGCATTGAAATATGCCAAAACACAATGGAGAGATCCTGTCTTCTGTTTGCTTAGCACTGTTAACTTATGATGGCAACAAGGGAATATTTTCAAACCTTTCCAAATTCATGATCACACAAGCCACGTTATACAAATGATAATGAAAAATCAGTCCTGACTATTCCAGGTGGTTTTGCTGGGGAACTGGGGTAGGGCCATAATCTTAGAAGTCCAACAGAGATGTTTTGCAGTGGAGGTTGTGCTCTGAGAAGGCACAGCTGGTTAAAACTAGTATTGAAATCCTGATTATAAGGGCTGTCGATACAGACCTCAGATCAGAACTGTCAATATGTCCTGGTGGAACTGGCAGTAGGTTTCTGCTTATCTTTATGTGGTGCAAATCAATTTAGTCTCTCAGGACTGAGACAATGTGTAATATGATTCAGGCATTAGAACCAGCTCCCTATTCAGGTGAAGTATACAATCCTAAACCAGTGCAGAAGGTCAGAGTGGTTTATCCAAGAGTACCTTATAATGTTAAGAACCAGACATTCATTCGGTGGCCTCTGAAATGTGTGTGACAGAGGGCACTCCTTCCATGTACACGTGCAGGAGTTCATCCAGGCTCTCACTTTGTGGATGCGTTCCTGATAACACCAACCCATTCACAGTGGTGGTCAGAGTGATGCACCCTTTGTGAGGAAGGCACAGAAAGGCTAAGGCCAGCAACTGGGCAGACCTAAGTGAAAGGAAGGATACATACTGAGATTTTAAAGACAGTTACAAATTGAGGCATTTTATATCATGTATCAACTTAAAACCTAGATTAGTCTGGGGTACTAAATCTGCCTGTGAAAAGCAGGCAGTTACTGAAACCAGACACTTGTGTCACCTTCCTACACCACTTACAGCAACCAGTTGCATAATACACAAAGTCTTCGGTCTAAAAATGGCTTCAGTGTCTCATGTAGGACACCCTAGCACAAGTTGCTATGCTTCCATAGACCCAAATCTGTTCTCTTTCTCTGAGAGAGTAACTTTACCCAGAGGTGACTGCTAGAATTTACAGCACCAGGTCTCTCTCCGTTTCTATCAATGACAATGAAATGATTTTTTGCTGAAAGTTAACTAAGCCTGTTTGGATTTCTGTATGTGCAATTTTTGGGATTTGACTTAATTCATGAAAACTAAGATAAGCAGAATAGCTCAAAAGGGAACAGTTAAGTAAGTCTGGAAAAGGTGAGAGTGAAAGTGAAATAAAATATTTGTCAGCTGTTTTTAAAAGCTTTTAAGGAATGTTAAATGAAATCCCAAGGAAGAAAGAATGAAAGTAAGCAACCAAAACAAGCAAAACAGAGAGAGGAAAACTGGGGGCTGAGCATCTCTTTTCCCTCGTCAAGCTATTACTGTCTCTATGTGGCAGAAGGACTGAAAGAATAAAAGTAAATGTCAGATCAGTTATGCTGATTTCTGTCTATCGTGGGTATTTTTTTGTTCCTCATTATCATAGTATCACAACACTTTCCCATCTAACTGTTTATCCTCACGACACCTCTCTGAAGCAGGGCAGTGCTATTATTTCTATTATACAGCTGGAGTGAGGCTCGGGTAATGGAGCAGATTCTTAGCTGGCATAAATTGTCACAGCTCCATTAACTCTGGGATGAGAGGACTTCAGCTGAGCTGTGGCAGTATAGAATCTGCCACTAAATGAATCTTCCTTTTCCCTGGATGCTGGGGAAGAGCAAGGAAGACAACTCCTAGGCTTTCCAAGGTCTTAACTGGTTTACCCAGAAGACAATCTTGTCTCTGTTTAGATAATCTGTGATCTTTTGGCCAAGCCATGCTGGCTTTATTCTTGCAAGAAAAGTCAATGAGGTCTACCCAGTATTATTCACATAAAGCCTGCAGGACATAGCTCGTTGGGTGGTACAGATTATGCATTACAGAAAGGTTGAAATTATTGGTACAAGCCGTGTACACCTACGTATCTGATGTTAGAGAATTAAAAGAATGAAACTCGCATGGAGCTGTCAAGCAGCAGTCAGTGTGGGATGCGAAATATAGGGAGCACAATGAAATGCGCAAACACAGAGATTCTGATGTGGAATTAACACATGATGTACACAGAAAGTTTGAATAACAGCGTACAAGGTATTTGCTTTCCTAATTCAAACAAATCAACAAGACAAGAAAATTGAAAGGAGAAAAGGAGGTAAGCTGTGTTTCTTGCAGTACAGGTGTCTCATCTTTAATGAGTCTACAAGATTCAAGCTGCTACCATGAATATCACTGGGAGTGATTATAGCTTGTAAAAGCAGACCAGGAAGGGACGTGCCTGTGTGTGTCTTGGGCTATAATTAAAGCCATAAGCCATCGGCAGCAAAGAGGCCAGCTGCAGCATTTCAAACCTTCCCTCTACTAGCATTAAAAATAGATTGTGGAACAATAATAATAATAAAAAATATACCCAAAATAATTCCAATAAAAAAAAATAAATTTGCACATTTGATTACTGTAATTGATTTCTCTTCCAGATATGAATAAATGACCCAGGCTAAATGCCAGTTCCTTGCAAAGAATTTCATTTAAGCTTCAGTGAATTGAAAGGCTCAACCAGACTCAACATTTCCAACTTCCTAGCAAGTAGCAGAAAATCTACCTGACAGTTGCCATGGAAACACGAACAGGAAGAGCTAACCACCAGCCTATAAATCCACAGAGAAACCTTTCTTAATTGGAAGGCCTTTAACCCACACATTTTTCTCATAGCTGCAGAGCTTATTTCTAAAGAGATTATTAAATTCCTCAATTGACTTATGAAGGATGCTTCCCACTATATTACTGTGCTCTGGGTTGCTCATTCTTTATATCTGTTTCCAAAATTACAAAGCAGAGCAAGGATGATAAAAGTTAACACAGATGTTTCAACGAAAAATCCGTATGATGTGTTGAAAATAACTTCAGTGACAATGTTCTACTTAAATAAATAAATAAAATTTCAAGAATTGAAATGACATTAAGGAGTTCAGATGCCCCAACATTCATTTCTTGGGGTTCTAGGAAAGATCTATTTTACACTATTTTATTTTATTTTACTTTATGTTATTTATAATGGTAAACTATCAGTGGAAATATAACTGAAATCATCCAGGCAATCTTGAAATCCAACAAATACCACCACTGAGATCTTCACCAGTCACCTGCAGTGATCAGCCCCATATTTTTTCCCTTTGAGCAGATGTGGCAGTGCAAGGAACAGCAGCCATTGTAGCAACCACAGATGAGCTTGACTTTGCTTTCAATTAGCTAGCTTAGGTGCAGTGAAGCTGTGGCACTGTAGAGCTGAAAGCAAACCAAATATCCATGCACCTATACAACACCATGACCAAGTGAATATTGTGTATGCTAAATGGCAACCTACTGAGGTCCAGTATCTGAATAAAGCACCCTTAAGTATAGGTACAAATGAACAAACAATTTGGTATGACATCATCAGTATTTCAACACAACAGTCCTCTAAGCAGTCCCCACTTTTAAATCTACATCACTTAAAAAAAAAATTAGCATGTCTTTTGAGAAGTTCTACATGGTCTTCTCTCATTTTCTTAGTACAGAGAATACAACCAAGTGTAGATCCAGAAAGACTGGTTTGTTTTTCTGGTGTGTATATTTTTTTATTGTAATTTTGTTTGATTTGGTCTATTCATTGTTGGTTTGGGGTTGGGTTTTTTTTTTTTTTTTTTTTTTTTTTTTTTTTTTTTTTGTCTGTAGTTTTGTTTGTTTGTTTGTTTGTTTTCCTAGGCAGCAGAAGATATTTTCCATTTAGTTAAGTAGTTAATCAGTACTCTCTTTCTCTTAGCATTATGTCACCTTTTGATTACTTTTTTTCCTCCTCTTCAAATTTTGAGAAGGAAAAAAAAATAAAAAAGGATTATCTGTATTTTACAGTAAAGACTTATTGCAGTCAAAAGGAGCATAATCAACTCCTGCTGATTTCAGTGGAATTAAGATTCTGCTCAGTTTCTTCTTGGAAACTGATAGGGGGGAACAGGGAGATGAAGGAAAGCAATGTGTTGTTTTTTGTTGTTTTTTTTTTCCTATTCTTTCATTTTTTTCTTTTTCTTTTTCTTTTTTTTCATTCCTTCCTTCCTAAAGCCTGCCTAGAATTCGGATGGAATATTCACGCCTTGTTTTTCCAGTGAAGTGCATCTGCCTCAGGCCATAGGACCACGGGGCAGGGCTGGTAGTCCTGCATGCTCTTCTAAGCCACCACGATGAATATACTAGTGTAGCAGGGTGGAATGGGATCCAGCACTATGTAAAAGTGAGATTCATTTGTTCATCACCTCTGCCATGCCCTGGCACTTTTAAACCTGAAATTCTGGAATATCACACTATTATAACCAACAGAAGAAAAAAAAAAAAGCCATGGAGGAAAATGTTTCCCTCTCAATGTCTGGGCAGACTCAATTTTTTCACACCCGGAGGACCCTCATATAACTCCATTTAACCTGTGCATCTGCTGCAATCCTTCTGATGCAAACATACCACTTAAAGGAGAGTCTCTTTGCTCCAGTGGATGGATTACAGTCTTCTACTGCTAAGACCTTTCATGGCATGTCAGAACTTATATACAGGATAAACTTGAATACTTCCACAAAGCTTAAGAAAACAGTGAACTCTCACTTTCTTGATGCACTGTGAGATAGTCCCAGAAAAATGTATGAGTTATGCAGAAACTGTCCAATGGATTGGATGCTGGTGATTACTGACAGAGCAGAATCTCCATCAGAGAGAATCAGATAAGAGATACACACACAAAACAAATAAACAAAAATAACAACAAAAAACAACAACAAAAACAACCCAAAAGTCAAAGGCTAAACTACTACCACTACAGTGTTCCCATACATCAGATTTGAAGGGTCTTGTCTTCCTTGTGACCCTAGGCCTGTCCTGTATGAAAATACCTAGCTACAGCAAATAATACGTGCTAGCAGTTTATACAGTAATTCAAATGGGGCTTCTTGGTGAAAGGAAAAAAAAAAAAAAAGGATTTATTTTCACTTGTGGCATGCAAGGTTCTGAATGTAGGTATTATGTGACAAAGGATTAAACCACTATTCTGTCTCACTGCCTGCCCTAAATGAAACCCTGGACACTTCACATGATGTTCACATATTCCTTACGTGAATGAGACTGGTTGAATTTCATTTTCTAGTGCCAAGTAATACTGCATAAATGCTATGGACCAAATTAACATAATGAACACTATATTCTAATGCCCGAATTATTGTTTTCCTCCCTTTCCCATATCACCATTATTATTAGAATTGTTATCTGACTGTGAGAGAATCTCTCAAGGGATAAGCTTGCTTTACTTAACAATTGCTTCTTCAAGTCCATCAGGCTGGCAAATGCAAGCCTACTATTAGCTCAATAAAAGTTAAGAGAAAATGATAAATTAAATAAAAATATTAAAGGTGCCGAGAAACACAAACATTATTGGTTAGCAATACTCATTGATGACAGCTAGAAAGCATGTGCTCCCTCCTGAAACCCACAGTGGTTGCAAAGTCTGCAAAAATCCATAGAAAAATCCATGACCATGTATTTTCCATACTTACAGAGATTTGAAATATGCTGTGGAGTTTTTAAGGGATTTTTTTTTTTTAAGTTAATTCTTAATGAAAATAACTTTTATTTTCATTGCTTTTTGTTTGTATATGCGCATTTATTTTTCCCTAGTTTTCATGTTCTCAAATATGGGTGGCACATTCAGCATATTGTTGTTTTCTGTTGCTTTCTGCATGCCTGATACAGCAGAGAACTTCATAAACAGTAACAATGACAAACTTTCTGCTTCAAAGAGCGTGGTTGAAAACAGCTGAAATCTTAGGGCACCTGGCACTCTGGAAGTGTTCATTCTCATCTATACAAGGAACAGCAGAGTCATGGTATTTGTTTATTTCCTAGACATATAGCCCCATTTTTTTTATTTTACAGAGGTTGTTGAAATAAAGGAATGTCCATGCACTCCTTTTGACCACATTTCAAATACTTGCTTTATCTTCACCTCTGTAGCAACCTGTGTTGCCAAAACCTTCCCCAGATTGTTTAAAAGAATGATAGAATAGCTTAGGTTGAAGGGTACATTAAAAACCATCCAGTTCCAACCCTCTGCCATGGGCTGGTTGCCAAACACCAGCTCAGGCTACTCAGGGCCCCATCCAACCCAGCCTTGAACACCTCCAGGGATTGGGCACCCACAACTTCTTTGGGCAGCCAGTGTCAGTACCTCACAACTCTATGAGTAAAGAATTTCTCCCTAAAATCCAATCTAAATCTCTTCCCTTTAAAGACATTCCCCCTTATCCTATTACAATGAAACCCTGTATTAAGCTGATCTACCTGATTGCAAGCCCTCCTCAAGTACTGGAAGGCCACTCTCAGGTCTCCTGGAGCCTTTTCCTCTCTAGACTAGAACAAACCCAACTCCCTCAACCTTTCTTCACAGGAGAGGTGCTGCAGCCCTCTGATAATCTTTGTGGCCATCCTCTGCACTCACTCCAACAGCTCCATGTCCTTCATGTGCTGGGGGCTCCAGAACTGGTCACAGTTCTGCAGGTTGGGCCTCAAAAGAGCAGAGCAGAGGGGACAATCCCCTCCCTCTCTCTGCTGGCACATTTTTAAACACAGCCCAAGATGCTGTTTGCCTTCTGTGCTGCACACACATGCTGCTACTTCATGTCTAGCTTTTCATCCATCAGGACCCCCAGGTCCTTCTCCAAAGGGTTGCTCTCAATTCTTCCAGTGTGTACACATACGTAGGAAAGAAAATGTGGTCCACCAGCCAACATATAGTGGTAATCTCCATTTTGCCCCAGGTTATTAAAACCAGACAACTTTATGTTTTCTATGTAAATTTGAAGTATAAAATTCCTGTCCTGGATGCTATTTCATGTCAGAGGCTGCAGGGGAGCTGAAACTAGCTGATCTTTGAGGTCCCTCCAGACCAAGCCGTTCCATGATTCATTCTGTGATTTTAATTTAAGCATTTGTTCTTCTTTTCTTCCTCTAGTCCTGACTTGTGAGCAGAAACTCCTTAAAAGCAGAGAAACATCAAGCATGTCAGAAATGCTTCGTGTCATGAAGCATGTCAGAAATGCAAGGAACAGAATCTTGGATGTCTCTAAACACAGCTGAGAAGACATCACTGAATTATCTGAAAAAGGGATCTCACTGAGTCCTCAGGATGAGGATGAGGACATACAACTTTTCATATACTTGCTATTAGACCTCAGTAAGGGATGGAACTGGGTCAAGCTGCTATGTCTAAGCTATATAACTGCATTATTAGCTCTCTCTAAACCTTCACCTACAAGAAATTACAGCAGTCCAAAGTCTACTTTAATTCATCCACTCAGAAGAAAAGCCATGGAGTGCTGGCAGAACCTGCTGTACCATCTGCCCTTTCATCCTACCCTCCAAATGCCTTGTGCTGCAGGAGAGTGAAGCAACTCACAGCAGCCCCATGTCAACAGAGAAAAGCTTCTATGGGAAGGTAATTTTCCACTGGTTATTTCCACCTGAAATTCAGCCATGTTTTTGTATTTCAGTAGCACCAAGTGGATGGAATAGGATTCATTTATATTAGAATTAGTATTTTAGAGATAGTGTTGCCAGCAGGAGCAGGGAAATGATTGACCCTCCATATTCAGCACTGGTGAAGCTGCACCTCGAGTACTGTGTTCAGTTTTGGTCTCCTCACTACAAGAAAGACATCGATGGCCCTGGAGCATGTTCAGAGAGGGGCAACAAAGCTATGGAAGGTCTGGATCATGAGCCTTATAAGGAATGGATGAAGGAACTGGGATTATTTAGTCTGGAGGAGGCTCAGGGGAGACCTAACTGTTCTCTTCAGCTCTCTGAAAGAAGACTGTGGCACTGTGGGTACTAGCTTCTTCCATGTAAGTAAGGATAGGACAAGAGGGAATGGTCTCAAGTTGTCCCAGGAGAGATTCAGTTTGGACATTAGGAAAAGCCTGAAAGAGTGATCAGAGACTGGAATGCCCAGGGAGGTGGTGGAGTCCCCATCCCTGAAAGTGTTCAAGAAATGTTAAATGCTGTACTAATGGTCGTGGTTTAGTGGGAAATATGAGTGAACAGTTGGATGGGTTGATCTTGGAGAACCTTTCCAAACTTGATGATTCTATGATTCTACAGTCAGACACAAGGTTTGAGGAAAGAAGAAACAAAGGGCAGAGAAAAATTTGCAGAAGTAAATTTTTGGTTCATTTTAGAGTGCTATAAATGATGATGATATGAAGAAATATTAGATAATGATAGCAAAACAGTCAACCAAGGGAGAACAGATGGACTTATGAGAATGGAAAAGCAGAGATCATGTTATATTAGATAATTTATTCAGTTTTTTTTTAACTCAAAGTCCAGTGAAATGCACAAAATTACGCCAGCACACTTACAGGAAAACGTAAGGAATGCTGAAAATCTTCACCCAAATATGCAAAGAATACTTCTGAAGAAATCTTCACCATGAAAAAGGAGGAAGAGATGGGAAATAGATATACACTCCTTTATGTTGCTGAAAGCCTTGTAGCATTTTCTCCCTGCTTTCTGAATGCTTTCAAGTGATCCATCTAAGGATATCAATGGCAATTGACAGGCTCTGTAATTACATTTACAAGCCAAGATTCCTAGCCCTCTGCTACCTATTTAAGTGATTACATGCCTTCTGACCTGTTTTGCTAATGATCACCAATGTATGGATCTAAGCCAAAAATCCAATTATGTCTCCAAACACTCATTTGCACTGCTACAAAAAGATCACGTTGTTTTTGCACCATTATCCTGAAAGAGGAGCTAATGAATACACATGCATAAGAAATGCAACCGTTCTTTGTAAACTTTCTTTCCAAATTCAGGCTGAACTTGCCATGTCTATCTGGATGGGGTATATCAGTTTGAAACAGGTTAGCAAAACAGTGCTGGGAATGGCTGGTAGGTCTTCTTTTTGACAAATAGATCTGTCTGTGATTGCAGTAAAAATTCAGGAGGAAGGAAAGAAATATTGAGACTAAAATTTATCCTATTCACAACTTATGCCACTCAGAATATTGCTTGAAACAAAAGATCTGGAATATATATATGTATATTAATAGTATTATCTGAGCTGTCTTTATTGGAGCCATTTGAATTGCGTAAAACACTTTAGTTTCTTAAGCAATAAAAAATAAGTTTGATGACTGGGATGCTGAACCAGAAGATGGTTTCAAGTTTTTAATCCATTAAAGACTCAAAATATTTAGGACAATTTGAAAATTTCAGTAGGTACACAACTAGAACCTCCAAGTTAACAGGTAGGTTGTACTCTGCTGGAGACACATGTGTGGAACTCTATAAGAAACAATGGGAGCTGGTATCTCCTACAGCTATGGAATGCTCTGCCCATTCTGCCCAGTTACTAGCTGTATCAATTTAATTTGTTACAACTGCTAGCAACTGCTGCTAGAACTCCTTTTTTATTAGTAACTCATACCATTTAATAGCATCCTTTGCTCAGTTTGCACATTGCTAATTCTACTTGCTGCAAGTGAATCTACTGTGCAGCAAGAAAAATGAATCATTACATATTTTTAAGTTGCATTTGCTTTTCTGTGCATGGCTTTTATAGATTCCAAAGAAAGATTTTCTTTTTGAAGTATTATGATTTTAAACATGTAGAATTACCTCAAACAAATATGAGATATTCAAGGGAGAATCCAAAATAAATACATTAAGCCAGATGAGAACTAAGTTAGTTCTTATATGCCAACAAGTCACAGGTGTCTACATACAATAAGCAGATGAAACAAATAAAATGTGATTTGTTGATACTTCTGAGGCTTGCAAGCCTAAGTCTGTGTGTGTATATGTATACACATATATTTGGCAAGTGTTTTTTTTTTTTTTTTTTTTTGGTGGTGGTAAGGAGAAAATTTGTAAGACTGAAAAGGCTCTCACTTATGCAATAAAACCTATAAGAAACTTGCTGTTATGAGGGAGGCTCAGTGGACTCTGCAGTGGAGCTTAAAGTCTTCCAGGAATAATTATTTCCTGCTCTCTTTTTTTCCTTCTGTTGGTTGATACAACATGGGAGGTGCAGTACTGAAGTGTGTGGTTCTAATTGCCTGAGTCCAATACATGAACACATATTAAACAGAGGCGGGTACCAAATGGCAAGATGAGGAGCATTCATCTTCATTAAACACTTTCTTCTTGCCATGGGAGCCTATCTGCTCTGGAAGGCAGCTTTCAGCTGTGCCTGGAGCCAGGTTTGCATGTCTGGTGTATACATGGAGATAGCAACTAATCATAAATATAGCATTAGAGTCTGTGCCTTTAATAGAAAATTAAATGGCTCAGGGAGTGTTCTCTGTGTATATAGCTGAACTTAAACTTACTATTCACAAAATGATATACCTGTACAAACTGCCTGATGAAAATAATTCTACATCCTATTCCAAGCTGAGGAACTGACTGGGAGAAAATGATTTGGATCAGGTTAAAATCATACCAGCGAGTTGTCACTTTCTCTATGGCTATGAAAACCCTTTCTTGCAGATCTGGTGCGGGAATAAGTGTCATGCTAGATCTTGTTCTCCTTTAGATCTATTGTCTCTTGTTGAGATCCTCCATTCTGAGATTCTCTAGCATTTAGTCATACCATAAGCATTTTTTCCTATTGCATCCATATGTTAAGTGTCAGTTTGGACCATACTATTGAGTTATTGACAGTGAGGTAATCATTCATATTTCCCTTGGGAGATTTGTGGTTCTCTCTCAGCTACTCAGAAATATTATGTTAAATCCCTTGCAGTTAATAATCTCAGCTCTCTAAGCTATTCCAGCTTGAGTCGTCTCTGTTACATATCTCTTTTCTCAAATATTCTCTACCCTATGTCAAAACCAACCAAACAAAAAACAAATAATGCTTCAAACTAGTGAAGGCAAAGGTTCTTTTTTTCACGGTTTCACTAATGAGTTTCACCTCTTCTCTGAATCATCTGGCTAATGGCTGTGACAGACTTCATACAGAAAAGCTCAAAATGGGACTTTGAGAGCAATTTAACACTCTGTTCTGAATTCTTAACTTTTTCTTTTTAACCTCACAATTAGCAGGAATGTTTAAGTTTAGATGTAAATCTATATGGCTACCTCCATGCAACAACTCTCCTCTATTCAGAAGCACCAACTCAATCAATATATATTATATATTGATACATTATATCAATAATAATCATCTACTGGGATGATAGTTTCTCAAGAACACCATAAAAATAAAAACAATTAAGCTTAGTCATTGTGTTCTATTGTTATTATTCAGTTTAACTATCCATCTTACATGCTGCAAAACTACCAGTGCCATTTATAGCTCATAGGTACAGGATTTTAAAAAAATCACGGAATCATAGAATTACTCAGGTTGGAAAAGACCTCAAAGATCATCAAGTCCAACCGCAGCCTAACCGCAGTACCTTAACTCCAACAACCCTCTGCTAAATTGTATCCCTGAGCACCACATCTAAACGGCTCTTAAACACATCCAGGTATGGTGACTCAACCACCTCCCTGTGGAGCCTATTCCAGTGTTTAACTACCCTTTCTGTAAAGAAGTGTTTCCTAACATCCAACCTAAACTTACCTTGGTGCAACTTGAGGCCATTTCCCCTTGTCCTGTCCCCTGTTAATAATTAAGGGAGTATGTTTGCCAAATTTCAATGCCATTTTATTTTGTATTGTTTTATTTTTATTGACTGTTGTTAAGTATGGATAGCAAGTGTGCATGCTCCTTTGGTATGGATATCATCTTTAGCATGTATAATTGATCTTGATTCTATATCAGTCCTATTAACAAACAATGAATAACTGCAAATACAAGTGCATGAAAGATGACCAGCATATAGATAGCCACTAAAAGGGATATGCTTGTGGTAATTGTGCACAGATTTATTTTTAGATTTTTTTTTTTTTTTTTTCCTCCAGAGTGGTTCTTTCTAACTATTTTATTTTATTTTATTTTATTTTATTTTATTTTATTTTATTTTATTTTATTTTATTTTATTTTATTTTATTTTATTTTATTTTATTTTATTTTTTATTATTTTGAAATTTAATCACAAGCAGTTTTTTAGTCAAGGAAACATGCATTTAAAATGTATATTTAAAAGGATGCTTTAAGTACCTTTTTTATCTCTTTTAATATAATCAAAATGATGTTTTTTCTTCCAAATTGATATTCTTTCGGTTAGATAGCACTGTAAAATGAAAAGCATGAAGGTTACTGAACAAACTTAAGTCCTCCCAAAAACTGCTTACCTGCACTATTTTTTTGCATTTTCATTTCACAACAGAATCTTCTCTGGATTTAGAAAGTGAAAGCATGGAAATAGCATGGAAAGCAATTTCTTGCAGCATTTTAGCTCCTATGGAGAGTCCAGATCTAAGCTGGGAACCTATGAATTATCAATTTTGATACAAGAAGTTCAGCCAGCCTAAATTGATGTCACAATTTTCCAGACTTCTAACTGATCCCCAGCGTAGTTCATAACATAACATGGCTGAAACAGTCTGTTCTGTGCTTTCTGTTTGATTACTTCAAATAGCATTATCTCAAAGAATCAGAATGTTTATATTGGGAATCTTTCTTTTTTCAAATACTGTTTTGGTGAAATAATATTATTAAGTATTTAACTAAGCATTATTTTCTGTGGTTAACTTGTGTCATATTTAAGCAAACTACTGGTTCCAGTTCTGACCTTAAAATTAGAATCACAACTTTACTATGAATCATAGAAAGTATTTTTATCTGTACATCAGTTGCAGTCAAAAGCCCATATATAATCAGAACTGTCTGGTTTTGTTTTTTCTATCTATTTTCTTTCTTTGTTTGCTTTTTTCTAAAGTTCTTTATAGCCTACATTTTGGGAGATTAGACTTGGTTCAGTTTTGGTTTATGTTTCTTTTCATCTTATTTATTTCTTTTTCTGCCTTGTTTGTTTGTTTGCTTATTTGTTTGTTTTATCATCTGCCTGGTTTGCAGTGCAAGTTTCAAAGAACTTCCCTAAAAAATAAGTGGTTCTTCAGATGAGAACCTGGTTATATATTGCAGTTTCCTCTGTCATGAATTCGGACATCAGGAAAACAGATTTGCTTTCCCCAAATCCTTAATTTTCAGTTACTGAAAAAGCTCAAAATAGTCCTTCTTTAACAGTGTTAGTTGCTCTTAAAGATATTTCATAGTGAACTAAACTCAGAACATTGATCCCTACCATGTGATAGCACATTATGAAATGCAGCATGAGCTTTAACAATATGAATATGAGTTAGGGAGAAGGGGCAAATATTCTTATGGGAGCTCAGTTCACAAAGGTGAGCCTCACGTTTGCGTCTGGGAAGATAATGAAATAGGGTGGGCCTTCTGGAAGATATGTTAAGATACATGTGAGACAAGGATGTGATTCAAGACAGCCATCATGACTTCACCAAGAGCAAATTGTGCCCAGCTAATGTGGTGACTGGAATAGGTGGAGACTGAGTGTTAAATATTGACCAAGAATGGGAGAAAAGTAATTGTGAGATACAGTGTAACCTGAAAGTGCTTCAGTAATATTTAACTAAGTAAGGGGATGGGAAAAAAAATAGGGGGTAAGCTTCATAAATTTGAGGAACACTGAGATTCCCAAGAAAAGTGAAATTTTGGAAAGGGAGAGATTTCACTGATCTGTAAGGAAAAAAAGAAGTCTTTCTGAAGATTTTTAAACTAATGAGCCAGGTGTACATCTGTAGTACTTTGTCAGACTACATTAAAAGAGATCAGATATTGACCAGCATCAAAGTTCCTAAGCTGTGAGAAAGGTCTGCTGGAAGACACAGATTTAGACTTAGGGAAAAAGCTCTCACAATGTGCCAAGCTGCAGAAATTCTCAAGACAGAATTAAAATGTTAAAAGGAAAGCTAGTTGCAGCTATTCTCGACAGAATGACCAGCAGGAGAGAAAGCTGGAAAGCGGGAGGTCAGAGCAAAGTGAGGTATTTGGATGAGATTCTGTAGAATAAATAGGAAGAAAATGTCAAAGAAAAATGGTACTTGAGAAGTGGGAACATGTGCAGACCTAGGAAACATCCAGCGTTTAAAAATATACACAACCATTTTGCGAGAGTTTTCAGCCCAGTTCAACAAGAGCAAAAAAGAACATCTCACGACTCACTGATCTGGAGAGCAGAAAGTGACAAGGTTTGCAGGGACAGGTAGTACCTTTCAGAGGGCCAACACTGCCAGAAAAACAGACAAGATCTTGTGCACACCAGACGTCCTTCTAGGAGACAGAGCAAACAGCAGCGTGGAGGAATTCTGCACAGTGATTATCTAAAGATGTTGAAACAAAGATGATTTTATTTTCATTGAAAAATAACAAGGTATTTATAAATTATAAACTAAACAAATCTTTCTGTTAGAAAAAAGAAAAATGAATAGAAAATGTAAATATGTAGAAGGAAGACAAGTGTAATTGAGAAGACATAGCATGAAACTAATTCTGAATAAAGGATTATGTGATCTGAAGTTTATCTTTAAGTGGAACTGATTGAGTCTTTCAGAGTTACAGGAGTATAAAGGCAATATTGTGTTTAGAAATATGTTTAGTCCAGGTTTGGATCAGAGAGTGTACAGCTTGGAGAAACCTAGAAAATGTAATAATGTAAATATAAGAAATAATTATCCAGTTTCAGAAACAAGGTAGAATTAATTTGCAAGCCCTGTAGTGAAGGATGAGATGCTGCAGAAAATCTTTAAGTCTATCCTTGTTAGATGGCTTAGGAATTACGGAATATGTTCACTGTATCTTATTCATTCAAACGAGATTTTCTGTAGCTGATGATATAGTACTTAAAGGTACTGGATCACAAGCTCCAAAGGCTGCCACCTGGTATGATTCATTATTAGAGAGTAATGTAAAAGATCAAGTGTTTTGCTAAGCTGTAGATTGCTGTACTAAGTGACTGAAGGTTCTTTCCCACAAACACAAATGATCCTTGAATCAGTTGGGCTAGTAGAGATCTCCAGTATGTTGCTCAGAGAAAGGCCTCCTTACCCCTGTGCCTACGGATGTCCCCAGAGAACATCAAGCTCATAGTCAGGTGGTGACACCCATCAAATGTCAACAGGAGTGAATCCTGAATCATCTTGCAGACTGATGGGATTTACTGCCTTGGGATATGGGGCTCCAGTGCAGGGTGTAAGCATCTTGGGCTTGTGCAAGACTTATTATGGAATAGAAAACTATCCTTCAGTATTGAATTATTTCCAATAACCTGAGGTTGTGTTATTGGACTTATTATCAAGTCATGTCACAGGCAGTGCCAGAGCTCTATTTAGCAAAAGAATGTATTCTAGAAATTACTGTAATGGGTAATATTCTGCAGTTTGACAGAAAGAACTTCAAAGCATCAGAGAACTATGGATTCAGAAGTGGAACGAGACATCCCAAACATACTTATTAAAATACTTGGAAAACAAGAAAAGGATGTTTCTGATTATGCCTCTAGTATCTCACAAACTCTGCTTTTGTAGTCTGCAGTGAAAGGTTCTTTTGAGAAGAATATTTTTTTCCCTGTTTTCTTTCTACCTGTAACAGAAGGCAGAGTGGGCCTTTCACCTTGCAAAGAAATAGAAAAAAGCCACACGGAATACATCTTATATACATCTTAAATATTTGTGAGGTGTAGCTGTCGTGCAGAGCAGAACACTGCAATTTCAGGAGGGTGCTTTCTGCTTTCTCCCATGAACTAGTCAAGTTACCAGCAGCCACTGAAGGGCAGGGTCCAGAACTGAACATCTATTTAAGTGTTAGAGAAGATGTAGACAGAAGAGGCAAACTGAACCAGACCTGATGGATTTAATGGTCACTGCTAAAACAATGCCTTTATCTGCTCTAAAACAAAAACAAAAGAAGACGGAAATTGAATGAAGATGGCATTGTCCCTGAAAGTAGAGCTGCAAGAACAGATTGAGATGGTAACATGGAAAAAAAAAATCCTTAGTGTTATAAACCCAGCATATAGTCTTTATTTTATTTTATTTTATTTTATTTTATTTTATTTTATTTTATTTTATTTTATTTTATTTTAATCCTAAAACTGATTTAAATTCATTCTTACTAGCAATTTTGAAAGCGGACTTTTTTAACTTATAAAGCTTATAAACATTCCCATGGAATTCAAGGCAAGGTAGCCAGTTTGGCAGATGAGTGGCTCTGCTGAGCCAGAGTGGGTTTGGGCATCCTCTTGGAAAAAAAAAAAAAAAAAAAGTGATCAAAAACTATATGTCTGAAGAACAGCAGCACCATGGGGGTGGTGGAAAGTAATGGGGTAAGAAAACAGAATATTAAAGCAAGCAGCATATCAGCAAATGGATGAAGCGAGGAGATCTAAGAGAGAAAATGAGGAAAAAATTGTGATAAAACTGGGTAAATGAAGGCTATGATTTCTTTTTCAGTGTGGAGGTGAAACAAAGCTGCTATGAAGTAGTTGAACAGGCCATTGGTCTGTAGCTGCTCTGTGCTTGGCTTAAAAACAGTGACAGGGCTTGGCTGTGATATTTGATGTTGTAATAGCTTGGAATCTTCTTAGCCACAGAAGAATGAACATTAGTGTTATTTTCATTCCTTTTTGTCCTTTCTTGGAGTCTTTTCTCTCTTGCTGAGACCAAATAGACCATAAACCAGAAAAGCCATGTGAGCCCTCCTCTCGCCCCAGTACCTTAGAACAAACCATTCCGAATTAAATAGCACCTAAAGCCAAACCGTCACTAGTTTGGAGAGCATGAAAAGAAACCCACCTGAGGTGAAGCCCTTGAAAATCTATTGAGCCCACACCTATTTTATTTCTCCAATCACTCTTTCATGCTGCTGCCTCTCAGTCCCACCCTCTCCCCTTGAATGTCTTGAACAAAAGGGTGGAAGAACATGTCATTTCCAGAAAACCTTGCAGAAATACTAAAAGGAGGGGGAGAGGGTGGAGGTGGGGGGGCTGACGGGGGAAATTCTGGCAGCTGCAGTGCCTCCCATTTCCATCCCTCCCACTTCTGTGTTCCTCTTGCAGCCTGTCAGATTGCACAGGAGATGAAAACAAAGGAGTTTTCCACCCTCCATGGCACCTTCCCTGTCATCCTTGTAGGAAGAGGTTATTAGAGGAAGAAATTGTGCAAATCCTAATCAGCAAAACAAAGCTATAGAAAGACAAGGGAGCCAACAGAATGGGGAGGAAGAAGGGTAGGGAGAAGTTAAATAGCCTACTGTCTGAATGAGAAAAGAAAATAGATAAAATCACATGGAGAGAATAAAAAAGTCTCAAGCAGGGAGGTGCTTAAGTGCCAGAGTTTTGTCAAACAAAGCAATCTACAAAGGCATACAGAAATCCACCCTCTGCATTTTTAGCCCTGTTTCATTTCACCCTGTTTGGGGACAGGGCAGAACTTACTGAGTTACCGAGTATCTCTGTCTTCATTTTTATTTTCAGCACAAGTGTATTTGTGGAGAGAGAAAAGATTTAAAAATGAATGCTGTGCCTTGTTTTCAGTGGATACAGCTGTGATAATGAGGAGCTTATGAATAAAACTAACCTAAAATCTTGAATTTGGGTGAACAATGATATGATTAAAATAAATTTGAGTGAGCATTGGTATGATTAAACTTTTTACATCACATCATAGATTACTTAATGGGATCAGTCCCTGAGCTGGCCATGGGCAGTGTGAATGGTCAAAAATGGAGTGGGGAATATCTCTACACAAAATTGTTAGTTTGGAGCTTTTTTCAAGGTCCTGTGTTACTTATTGGTACTGAAGTGGTCACTGCAAACTGCAATGCAGATCACAGTAAAAAAGGCAAGTATACTCCAAGAAATAAAAATTATTAAGAAGTGAAACTTGGAGGGTTTAAGAGAAGTCAGGGTGATCTGATATGTCTGAATTGCAAAAGAACAAGAAGCTGCAGAGCCAAAAGCTCTAAATCTCTAAGACACAGGTAGCTGAAGCTGTAGAGATTATTTTCAGAAGGGAAAGAGGAAAATGATCAAACACACTATACAGAAGTTAGTCCTACCTGAACAGTATTACAACTCAAGCTATTCTCAAAGGAAAAGAAAGATAATTAAAAATATAGAGAAAATGGATACAGAGTAAAGACACTATTTGGGAAGCCAAGTAGTTGCTCCTGTTGGAGCAATCTGATTGATTTTCATTGGTAAAAACAAAAGAAAACAAGAAAAAATATTTCCTTGGCAAAATAACATGAAATTCAGCACAACAGTGAAGTATAACGCAGAAATATGTTGAACTGGGAAGAGGACAGAGCTTCGTGGATTTGCCCATAGATCAGTTAACCAGTGGGACAGGAAATGTACTGCTGAGTCTGGAAGCTATCAGCTAGGAGGAAGGCTGATAGAGGAGCCCTGGGAGCAATACTACTTAATACTTTCACTAACAATCCTGGCATGGAAAGTGAAAGTACATTAATAAAGCTTGGAGGTGATACAGAGATGTACAGAGCATCTGCTAACAGCAACTGGATGTCTGAAAACTGGTGTAATAGAAATTGGATGAAATTCAATAGTACAGAGGGCAAGTGCATGTGTCTGGGGATCAATAACAAAAATTCTTCCATAAATGAAGTGCTCAGTTAAAAATGACCAGGGAGGAGAAGGATTTTGTTGGATATACTTGTTTATTACAAGGCTGTAACTTGATGTGGCCACAAAATAAATAAATAAATAAATAAAACAGTTACTCAAACATTTGTTAGGTAATGCCATTGAACAAGGCACTGCCGAACTTTAGCAGCATTCTCAAAAAGAAGTAAACAAGAAATAAACTTCCCAATTACAGGAACATTGTGGAAATCTGAGGATATTTAGGTCTGGGAAAAATTTTTTGAGTAATTGAGTCTCCAGTCATCCTGGGACTTACTAGTTTGCTCTAAAACTGTTTTAATAGCAGCTACTCTTGGATAAACTCTCATAAAAAAGAGTTTATTATACAACATAAGTGTCTGGATAAACCATGGTCTGAATTTGGGAAGCCATGTTTCCTACAGTACAGAACAACTAACAGGTCTTGGGATCTTGAGTTTGAGTCTTTTCCCTCTCATAGGTCTGTTGGACCATGGATAAGTTATTCTCTTTTGGTCAGGATTTCACATATGTGATGTGGAAATAACAATACTTTATTACCTATGTAAGTATTTTTGAGATCTGCTGGTAAAGGGTAATCTCTTAGGTATTGTAACTTCTAATAAAAATGCAAGTATCCTGGTTATGTTCAGAGAATTTACTGAAACCTTTACTTGAAACATCTAAAAGGCTTTATTGCTTTACCTTACTTCTTGTCCATCAGTCAGGACACTATCCTGGTACATATCTGTTATCTGTCTGAGCCAATAAAACAGGTCTGTGTCTTGAGAATGACCTGTAACCAACAAGTAGCATACAGTTTTCTCCCTCATATAGGTCTTTGTAGGCCTTTGCAAACTAACATTTTCCCAGATGATATCCAGTTGTCTGAGGTATAGTATATGAATGGGACCAGTTGGATATCAATTTGGATATAACCATTCTGTTGTGTGGGGAGAAAAACAGTCTATCTATATGATTACAAGGCACAGGCTTTGTCTTCATAGCAGAGAATAGTCCCTTCCCTGTTTTGTTCAGATATGTAGATACTTGCACAAAATCCAGTAGTTAATGTCTCAGACAAAAGAGTCTTGATGATAGACTTCAAATCCTCTACTGCATTTCTCTCACTTTATAAGGGGCTGTAGGAGTGGCAGATTTGAGTGGGTGATGCTCAGCTATAACATCTACAGGAAACTAAATGAAAATATTGCATTACTGTATGCAATATATGTCAAGAGAAACCTTTAAAAAAGTATGAAGAATTGAGAAAAGAGAGACCAGTGTCAAAAAACTCCTATATTCTTTCTGCATGTGAGGTGGTGTTTAACATCAGGCCTCAAGCAAGAGGCTACTTGCATAACTATCAAAATAAGTGAAAACAGCAGCTGTTATAAACTCCATGTTAGAGGCAAATGGTGAACTGAGGCTTGGAGAAGTTAGGTGGTTTGCCTTAGGCCACAGAGGGAATTAGTGTTAGACGCTAGATTAGAAATTACAAATTTTCCTCATACATTTCTAATCTCAGATCACAAAACTTCACCATCTGAACATTCATAGATAAATACTGGGGTTGCTCTGCCATTTCTATCTCTAAAATAATCTCCTGTCCTCCTGCAGTTTCCCATCAAAAGTTATTTTATTTATGTACAGTTTCTTACACATCTAATACTTCAGACAAAAATATTTTGGATCAATGTGGTGCCACAGCCACTGGAAACAATTATATACCAACTAGTAAGGAAGGACTTGTTTATTTTAAACCATCAAACCAAAGATGTTTGGTGCAAAGTAAACAAACAAACAAATAAATAAATAAATAGGACTCATCAGCAAGTTACCTCCTGCTGGTTACTGAAGTCACATTTTTTGAACAAAGTGAGCTTCAAAATTTTTGTGCTGCACTAATGTAGCGCAGAACAGCCACAGAAAACCAGCCAACCAACCAGCCAAACAAAAAACCCAACAAAATCTCACAGAAGAAAAAAAAAGAAAAAGAAAAGAAAAAAATCTCCACGCTACTCACAATACATATCTGCAGTACAAAATAAACTCAGAAGTAATGCTACCTCGAAAAACTCTCTGGAGTAACATAACATTTTTATCCTTATTATCACTGTCAAGAATTTCACAGTTCCAAAACAACAAACTCACATGAAAAAGATCTAAATCATCTTTGGACTCTGCTTCTCAAGCTTTCTGTTCTAGTTTTGTTTGAGATCGACACGTTCCAGCTTCTCTCAGACTCATAGGCACTCCTTTACCAGAACTCCTCCTTTGACCATTGAGATTATTTTTCTTTTTACTTCATGACTTGCATGCTGACATGGGACAGAAAAACTTCTGAAAACAAACTAATTTTTAACCCTATTCTTAATAACGGGGGATTTTTTTGAATATCCTATTTGGATAAAAAGAGAGATCAGCTCATATCTCCATGAAACTTAAAGGTATGAAGAAAAGAGCAGAAAGCTTTAACTTTAGCAATTCAGGCATAAAAATTCTCTGATTACTGTAATTCAGTTCATTACATGGTGTATATCTACTACAGATCCTGCACTCATCTAATGCAGATTGTAGAACTATGTAACTTCAAAAATCATAACGAGTGTTCAACACAGCACAGGTTAAATGTGATAAGTTGATGGCTGATGTCAGGATCTGCCCACACTGGAGAAATAGCCAGTGACAGCCTGGCAAATGTGACAACACAGCAGGCTCCCTGAGACAGAGGGAAGGATGCAGCTGTAGAAACGAGTGTGATTTTGCAGGTCTCTACAATCCTATCCAGCTGATGGATTCCCAGATAGCTTCTCTGGATGCAAAAGGCATACTAGCTCTAAATGTATTCCTCATTTGGGCAAACACAGGCACACCTGCAAGCACATATACACGCCATGTTTGATAAACACAGATATATAAACCCAAGTTCCAGGATGTAATTTCAATGCAGTAAAGTGCTTAATCAACTCCTGTTGCAGTATAAGGATACTGCTTAAGAATTCTCCAAAACTGTGTCTAGCACATGTATCATTATCACCATGGTCAGTCTTTCTATTGATTTCAATAAGCTTTAGGAGCATTTCTTGATGTCAATATTCTCAATCTACCTCCCGAGATGGCATTGCAAAAACAAAGCATACAGATTTCTTCTCTCCTACTGTTCTCAAGAGACAAGTTCAGCCAATCACTGGATCACAAACACTGGCACACAATTTTCTGGTAACAAATTCAATGAGCTAACGTGTTTTGTGAGTCAGAAAAGTGATGTGAAAAATAAAGAAACACACCTAAACTGCATCTATATATATATTTATACATATATGCCTCATCCTTTCAGAAGAACAGTCTTTAAACTGCTACAACATTTTGTCTTATTGTTCCAGCATTTTACAGCCACACAAATGCCTCTTGTCTGATGTGGGAAAAATAAGTAAAAAAAAAAAAAAAAAACAACAACAAAACAACAACAACAACAACAAAAAAAAAACAACAACAACAAGAAAAAAAGCCAGAAATGTTAGTGCTTGTGTTACCTGGCTTGGTTTAAAATTGATTCACTTCACACATAGCTTGAACATTTAAAATATTTTTAATGCTCTAAAGGTGCTCTGTGACAGAAAAATGATACGTAGATGCCTGCCTGTGACAACACGTTAGTAATTCTTCTAGGTATCACTACACATCTTAATGTTGCATTCTGTGGCAACAGTCCCTCAGAGGGTATTTAGGATGTAGGTACCTGTGTTAGGAGATTTGTATACTTTGTCTGCCTTTATGATTGCAGGGGTGAGAAAGCCTTCTCTTGAGAGCAGTTCAGAGCAGAAACGTAGTTTAAGCACCCAGAATACATTAGCAAAATCATTCACAGCAAAAACATTAAAGAGTATTGTGAATTGTGGCTGTAATTTGAAGGATTTCAGTGCAGTGCTGAAGCACACAAAGGTGAGACAAGCTTTTCTCCTATTTCTGGACTAAATCTCTACTGCTCTTGAGAATGTCATGTGATTGTCAATAATTGTGTGGAACAGTGACAGTCTGGGCTTTTAAGAAAGTTGTTTTAAGGATTCAGTATTGTCTGTGAAATGTTTCATAAAGTACTGGAGTGTAGTTAGGATGATAAGCCTCATGATTCACGTAAAATGTCTCTCATAGCATCCACTCCAGAATGACAAAAGGCAGAACTAAAGTTGCCTGAATCTCATTTGAACTTCCATCTGCAACGTGCTCTAAGAAGCTGTAGCTTAATCTGATGCTTCATCTTTCTTCAGAGAAAATGTTTATCCGCTGCCTACTACTGAATGCGTACAGATGCATCTTGAAGAACACAGCCCATTTTTTACAAGGAAAAAAATGCTCTCACTCTCTGCAAGAGTATTTGTTTGTAAGCAGGAAGTCTGCTATTGCCTTCAAGATACAGAAAATCTTGCTCCAACACAAATGGAAATCAAGCCATTCCTTAAATATCTATGTAAAGACTGTGAGCTCTTTGTAAGCATACATAAAGTTACTTGGGTCTACAAGACTCAGCAGAGAAGTTTTTCTACTTATACTCATGCAGAGAGTTTGAAAGCCAAAATTCACAGTGAGAAAGGTGGTGGAAATTGTTATAAAGTCAGTGATGTTTAAGCAGTGTCTAGGGGTGCTGGTTGATGCACAGTGGAACATGAGCCAGCAGTGTGTCCAGGTGGCCAAGAAGACCAGTGGCATCCTAGCTTGCACCAGAAACAGTGCATCCAGAAGGAGCAGGGAAGTGATCATCCCTCTGTACTCAACTCTGGTGAGGCTGTTCTTCAAGTGTTGTGTTCAGTCTGGGCCGCTTGCTACAAGAAAGACATTGAGGCCTGGGAGTGTGTCCAGTGAAGGACAACAAAGCTGTGAGATGTCTGGAGCACAGCTCCTATGGGGAGCAGCGGAGGGAACTGAGATTCTTTAGTATGGAGGAGGCTCAGGGGAGATCTCGTCATTCTCTATAGCTTCTCCAGGTAACACTGATAGAGGGAACGGCCTTACATTGTGCCAAGAAAGCTTCATGTTGGATAGTAGGGAAAACTTCTTAAAAAGATTGGTAATGCACTGACACAGGCTGCCCAGGGAGGTGGTAGAGTCACTGTCCCTGGAGGAGTTTAGGAAATACATAGGTGTGGTACTGAGGGACATGGTTATTGGGCAATGTTGGTGGTAGATGGACAGTTAGACTAGATGATCTTGGTGGTCTTTTCCAGTCTTAATGATACTATGATTTTAAGGTCTCACCTGTTATACACATTTTATAATTCTTAGGCTATGTCTCTATGAAATTAATAATGTTACCTTGTACATTGTTGCTTACTTGTGTAAGAGCTTACAGGCACAAGCATTTCTGATGTGTGAATAAGCAGGACAGAACGAGGGTGGAATAAAAAATTTAAATGAAGAATAAAATACATAAATCACATGTTTTTAAAAAGAAGAAATTAAAAAATGAAATCTGACAAACATACACAATTGGAAAAAAAATGGATGTGCTACTGAAAAGTGTTGAGAAATGCATTAGAAAATGTTTCTAAATTAAGTATGCCTCTCTTTGAAGCATATATCATCATCCACTGAAACAATCTAATGTGGTAAATGACATACATCACCTGCTGAATGAAACACATCACCTAGTAAAATAATAATCAATCTGTGTATATGAAAAGTAACTCTTCTGCTAATAAATTAAATGCAGAACATGCTAAAGCTGATGCAGCATTTACTGAATTATGCACAGTGAGGACTGAACTCATTTTACCATCTACTGAATCTGAAACATGAAGTACTGAAACTGATACAGTCCATCAAACACATCAGCTTTCTGGGAAATGCCAATCATGGGAGCAGGCTGGAGCTGCTGTCAGAAGACGTTTCGGTCAACAACTGCTCTGAGTAACAGCCATTTGCTACAGCTGATGGCAAAGGTTCAGGACTGAGGCACACCTGCCAAGATCTCACACATCTGGGGTTTGATACATGTGGCTGTATGAGTGTTAGTGGAGAGCTGTAGTAAGATCAGTTTACATTCTTTAGAGCCACCTATTATATCTTCAAGCTTGCTGATGAGCAGTGGTAGGATGAGCTGCAGTCTTTTAATTTTCTCAAAACAAGAGGTTCACCAAGTAACATTTGTGCCACTCATATACCAGTTTTGCCTCTTCCAGCATCTTTTGCAATTGATGTATACCTGTATATATAATAAAGAAAAAAAAAAAAAAAAATCTGTTCTTCAAAGATAATGAAATACAGTGATATTTCACTGCAGCAGATTGAATGCCAAACAGTTTTCTACTCCAGTTTTTGGAAGGAAACCAGCAGATTTGTAACTGTTGCCAAGTAGGATGTCACATGCCTGTGCTCAACAACAGCAAAGGCAGCCTGTCAAGCAGACCCTTTTTTTCATGCAATATATGCTAGAGAGTGAAAAACAAAAAACAAAAAAACAAAACAAAACAAAACAACAACAACAAATACCAGAAGGTTTTGTGGTCTATTTTACTCTTTGTGTTAGTTAGTGGCCAGTTCTGTTGAGCTTTTAACTATTTGTTTTGCTTGCAGATATGTAATGGATGTAAACATGAGTTGGGCATTGGGACCAACTAACTAGAACCATCTTTCCCCTGACAGCAAATCCTTTTAAATGTAAGTCAGAGACTATCCAGAAATCTCTGACATGGACCACTAAACTGATCAGTTTAGTTGGAAATATTGGGGCTATCGTTTGCTAAGAGACAAATTCCTAGATCCCAAATTACAAAAAAAGAGAGGTTCCAACAGGAATGCAAGGTGTCTGTGTAATGAGCCTGCACAGGTCTGTCCCCAAGGCCTCTAATTAAAACTAATACTGAAAGTTTCATCAAAGTAAATTAAGAGTAACTCCAGTGAAGTGGTAGATGCTGAAGGGATGTGATAATCTTGCATTAGTTTACATTTAAGAAAGACCTGAAGGACTAATACAAAGATGCTTGGTTCTGTTGAGCAAAGCGGGCATATTTTAAAGGAGTTTTGTTTTTTGGATATTCACACAAGAGCCTAATCAGACTTCTGACACCTGTCACATTAACCTAGAAGATTCAGCTTTTACGCTGTCTGGTCTTCAGACAAAATGCAACTGGGAGGGAAGTTGATTCTTTCAGAAAAAGGAAGATTCCTTTAAGGATTATGGCCCCACCTGTGGTTTACAGAACAGTTTTTTCTTCACAAAGCCTCAGCACCAGCCCGGCAATGTTCAAGACAGGCATGAGGCTGAAATATGCGACTGCAGGAGGCATTCAGCATTTAAAGAGATTTGACTAGTAAGGAAGGAGTCACCTTCCCCTTGTGATTTTCTTCTGTTTAAATTGTTGCTCTATTTTTGCAGTAGAAATTTGAAGGGACAAATAATGGGAGGATCCAGTTGCTACTAATTTTCAGGCACAGTTTAGTGGGATTTGAAGTAGTTAGGCACCAAAGTCCCACAGTGATAGCAAGCTGCTAAATGTCTGTGAAATATGAGATTTGAGGCTTGTTTTAGGCACACCCACTGGCACGGTCTCTAGAAGAGAAGAAGCTGTGAAGGAAACTGAGGCCCTCCAAGCAGCAGTCTTTATGTTCGTCTCTGAACCCAGAGGAGGTGTGCCATGCACATCCTATGCACCTTCTACAGCTTCAGCTCTGCTGCTCGGTGATTGCATGAGGACTGGAAACATAGGTCTGCCCCAAATTACAGGAAGACACAATGTGAAATTGGACAAAAGAGATGATTTTCCTTCAGGAAGGTGAAATATAACCTAGATAATTAGGCTGTGGTTCGCTCTTACTGACTGGTAATGAGGGAGGACACAGCACCTTCCAGGACTGAGCCCAGAAAGAGCATCAGGAGTCGAGCAAATGAATGAACCAGATTATACAGTTCCATTTATCTAAGAGCTAGACACGTCCCTGCTAACACAGAAATGGATTTACAACTTTTAACGAGCAGCACTCTGTAAAAATAAAATGACTTCAAACACAGCATTAAAGCTTTCCTCCAAAAAGATCTAATGTAAATTTTATATGGAGCACACTACTGTATGTGCATTTGTTATTTGCATTTTATTAAAAAGCAGGGTCTAATCAGGATTTCCTGTTTCTGGGGAGAAAGAGAGTGGGATTAAATAAGAAATAACAGTTGGTTCAGGATTCTTACCCACTCAGGAGGTTTCTGAAATGTTCTGTCACTTTTTACAAATTTATGTACTAAAAATTTTTGCCCCATCATAATTACTTAAAAGCACATAAACAAAAGGGAGCCTTTCGTTACGGTGTATGGGAGAGAGATTCTTCTCAGCATTGGTCCAGCTTTGCTCACATTGTAGACAAATGCTAAATGTCCCAAATGGACATGCGGAGAAAGGATTAGGAAAGCCAAGGAACAGATGGAAGTGAACTTGGCAAGGGATATTAAAATCAACAAGAAGGGTTTCTATAGGTACATTTGCCAGAAGAGGCAGGCCAAAGAGAGCGTACCTTCTTTGGTAAATGAGAAAAGAGTACTGGATACAACAGCCATGGAGAAGGCTGAGGTATTAAATGTGTTTTTTGCTTCAACCTTCACCAGCAGGCAGGATTCTTGTATTTCTCCTGTTCCTGAAGCTTGTATCCCTGAGCCTCTAGGTAGGAACTGAGGGAGTAAATCCCCCAAACTGTAAGGGCAGAGCAAATCCAAGACCATCTCATGCGACTTAATGTACACAAGTCTATGGGGCTAGATGACATGCATCCCAGGTTCATGAAGAAGCGGACTGATGTCATTGCTGAATATTTGAAAAGTTGTGGATGTTGGGTGAAGTCACTGGGGACTGGAAAAAAGGAAACATCACTCCAATTTGCAAGAAAGGGAGGAAGGAAGACCAAGGGAACTACAGGCCAGTAAGCCTCACCTCTATTCCTGGGATGATCATGGAATAGATTCTCCTCTTTTCTGCCCTCATGAGGTCCCATATTTGGAGAACCAACTTTTTAATTGGATAGGCAGTGATAGGACAAGGGAGAATGGTTCTAAGCTCAAGGAGGGAAGGTTTAGATTGGATGTCAGGGGGAAGTTCTTCACAGAGAGAGTGCTGAAGTGATGGAACAGGCTGACCAGAGTTGAACGGGGCCCTTGGCAACCTGATCTAGTACCAAATCTAGAGGTTGGTGATGCTGCCTGTGGCAGGGAGGTTGGAACTTGATAATCCTTGGGATCTTTTCCAATCCAAGCCATTCTATGTTTCTATGATTCTATGACATTGAGGGAGTCAAGACACAAAAAAAAGCACAAAGCAGACAATTTGTAAGAAATATAGATTTCCAGTAAGCCAGGGATGAGGTCTAGAATCAAATAAATATCACCATAAAGTATCTACTGTCAGGGAAATTATTTCTGGTGGCAAAAATCAGGACACACAGTCAGTGTGCCCCCAGTGGCGCAGTGGTTTAAGCTGCTGCCTGCAGCACTGGAGGGCCCGGGTTCAAATCTCCCCTGTGGCGCAGGGGTAGAAGTGCTGCTTCGCTACACAGGGGGCTCGAAACCCAGGAGTTGGACTCGATGATCTCTAAGGTCCCTTCCAACTCGCACGATACTATGATACTATGATGATAGATGGACCACTGGCCTTCCCAAGTCCAATCAAGCACTAATTTTAAAAAGTTCTTTATCATGTCTCTTATTCTTCTTCCCAATTCCCTCTGATTGTACCCTCGTGGAGGACTTCTAAATCTCAGCATGAACCTGATAGTATCTTCTCTTTTATTCATATTTCTGCTGAAGCAAATAGCCGCAGCTATTAGAAGCTTGTGACTGTATGCCATATGAGGCTTTCTTTGTAGCACCTAATTGCACTGGAAAACACAGCTCAGCAGATGAACATCATAGAAACCATGCTAAATAGATAGAAAAAGTATCATCTCATTCAGCCCTCATTCAGTCAGGTTTGAAGATCAGAGTTGTTTCCCTGGCAAAGGTCATTTGGAGCTTAGCTAATCACTAGACCCCACGGCTTAGGTTTCTCACATTAAATCATTTTATTTATCCCATATCACATCCACTGCTCTAAGACAGCTGGGTTTAATGAATCAAGCCTTTGACAGCACCGTACACAAACTATATTTTATGGCCCCAAACTGATTGGTTCCTCCAATTTCCTGCATAACACAAAACCATACACAATAATTTCGGTGTTAAGACTAATCAGTGTCTTCTGGCTGAGCTAGAGAGAATCTTTCAGAAAGATAGTGATGTTTGATTTTAAAGTCTTCAATGGGAGGGAAAGCTAACACTTTCCATAGGTAGGCATTTGACTGATTAATTATCTTTGTTAAAATCTTGCCCTTCCTCTGTTGCCTTTGTCTTATTTCTACGTCTAGCCCAGGGACTTGGCTGTACCTTGAGTATTAGATTAAATTTATATTTACAGAGGCTGTCGTATAGCATTGATCTTTGAAGTGCAAATTTTGTCACCCTTTCTGTGAATGCACAAATTCTGTACAAGGTTTTAGGAGATCACTTCTGCCATCGCGAGCAAAGCTTACTTGGTGAAAATGGAGTGCTTGGCCCTTTTATGTTCCTCTCTTAAACCTGAAAACCACATACAGCATGAAGTGTGGCCTACTTGGCCTCACTCAGTTAACAGTGTCTGGTCCAGCTGTCTCAAAAAAGAAAGTCAAAATTGCATACAAATTGACTGTAATTTGTGTTGAAAATCTAAAATCTGATTAGGCAAGGAATCTGAGGATTTTATTTATTTATTTATTTATTTATTTATTTTTGTAATGGACCAAAAGCAATTAAAAATATGCCTTGGTTGCACATTTAACATTTGGGCTTTATGTTAATTACCTTTTCTTGAACAAACTAAAAGAGATTGCGTTGATGTGGTAAACTTAATGACATGTAACTGAAAAAAAAAAAAAAAGTAAAGGCAATTATTTCTTTCTACCTCTTCACAATGCATTTAAAAGTAGAGGATAAACTTAACTAAGCACAGTGGTGGAAAAAAAAAAATAAATAAAATCAAACATCTTTTTCTGCTGATAATCTGTTTGGTCATTCTGGAATTATATACAGGTGCATGGAACTGAAGGTGACACCGACATTAGTTTTGTATTTGTAAGAGGTTTCAGAGTGAAATCCAGCATATCTTGTGCTGGAGTCCAAATGTACTCACTCAAATTGTCCATTTCGGTTTAATTTTACGAGGTTTTGCAACTGTCTACCAGCCTTTGGTAAGACTAAGACTGTTTCCTTAAGACTACCCTAAATATTTTGAAATCAGACCTTTATTAATGGCATTTTAAGAACAACTTCACTTAAGAATAATGGAAATGCTTTATCTGGATTTAGGAGATACTTCCAGATCTAAGAACATGGTAATTCACTTTCTACAAATTAAAACTTTTATCATTCATTGAAAAACAAAATACATTTCTTCCTAATGCAGATATCAGATGAATGCTCTTGGGGTGCTCAGGTACAATGATGAACACCTATCTGGTAAGACAGAAAGAAACTGAACTCATCAGAATAATAACTGTGAAAAAAGTTTTGTCATTTATTATTTGTATGCCAATAGCATCTAGATGTTTTAACAAGGGATCCACCAGACAACCCACAATGCTAATAATAAGTACTTAGATTAATGTAATTTTCAAGAAGACTGTTTTGTGTTCAGTTGAGCTATGGTCCAGATGGCTTTGACATCAAATTGAAATGCCATCAAACTGAAATGCACAATCCACAATCCACTATACACAAAGATTAAAGAACTATTCCTAGCAAAATGCTCAAGAGCCCTTCAACTGCTGCTTGTTGGTCTTATATTTCTTACTTAATATACCTTTTTTTTTTTTAATTTTTTTTATTTTTTTATTCCTGCTTACTCTATATGCATCTGAACTTAGCATCATGTGTGTTCTATCACTGCCCTTTTACATAGACTTAGCTGATAAATCTAAAGAACAAGCAGTCTGGGAGAGTGAAAGTGCTACTAGAAACTGTTGAGAGTAAACGGCAATCTGTAGCACTTTGTGCTGGGGCAATGAGAGTTCACTGTAACAGAGCATAAATTGATAGAAAGGTGCTGGCAGTTTATAGTTGCTCTGATAGCTGCTATAAAAGTATCTTTCTAGGTGCAAGAAACCCTTAATGAAATGCCCTGACCTGTTTTGTGTAGGAGGTTGGATTAGGTAACCATAACAATTCTTTCAGAATTAATCTATGCACAATGGATGTTATCATGAGAAAAACATAAAAGGAGAATGCCTGCATTCCCCAGAATGAAAACTAAAAGCAGACTGTAAATCTCTTTAACCAGAGACACAGTTCTATTATATAACTTAAGAGATATCTGTTGAATTCTATACATCTCTCAGTTATGAGTTTTTACAAATAATTCTTGGATTTTTGATGCATTATCCAAACTGGAGAAATAAAACCGAGTTGAATAAATGAGAAACAAACAAACAAACATATAAGGTTACTAATCGCCAGTAAACCTTATTTTAGTGTTGGATTTACTGGGGCAAATTCTTTTCTGTGCTACTTCTATTCACAGTGTGTGGCCAAGCAGGGAGCAATGGGTGAAAATACAAATGACTTCAAGTTTGTAGTAGGAAGCATTTTTGAGAAGGCAATAGTTCAAATGTTTTATATTTAGAATTCAGCAATAGTAACACTCTTCTGACTATTTTTATATAAAATATATAAATATATATTTTATTATATATTTATACTTTATATAAATATATAAAGTAGCATTCTGTTTTTCTTTTGACAGAAATTACTAAACTTAGGGAGAAGATGGAGTCTATATGAAGGTTTTTGTTATTATCTGATTACACAAAAGTTAGCATCACCATTGTAAAAGAATCCTTCATCGTCTGCAATATACAAGATGGCAGTGAAATTAAATTTGCTTCTCTGCTAACCCTGTGAATATATCGACAGTGGTCTGTGTGATTATTTGGAATATCACTATTAAAATGATTTTTTTTAAGGTTTTATACTGCCATCTAGTATCAGAGCACCTCCCTCATCTATTCAGCATCAGCCTTCTTGGAATTTTTGGACGAGAAGATCTAGATTCAAGAAAGCAAGTTGAGATCTAAGTTTTTTTTATCATCTGAATATTGCCACTGCAGCCATCATTAACATAGTTTTGCCATTGGGATTTTGAAAAACAAAGGCCACATATTTTTATAGTCTATACAAGTGAATTTATTTCATCTTCTATTTCATCTTATTTCATCATTCAAACCCTAATTTTATTTGATGGATTGCACTGCAGGTGACTCAGATGGGATTTTAAAGATTCTGAGGCACCATTAGCATGGGACAACCTAAATGACAAATTGTATTTTCAATGGAATAGGTGTTGAAATGAGTAAAAAGAGACAGAGAGATGAATGAAGTGAGAAGGACAGATCATTCATTCATTCACACAGTGTGATTTCTAAATCCTTCATTCCAATAAAAAAAAATAAAAATAAAATTAAAAATAAAAATAAAAAACAAAACAACAACAGCAACAACAAGAAACCCACAGGTTTCTGTTTTATTCCTGGTTTACATTCAGAATTCTCCTGAACTAAAAGCAAACACTGGGTGGTGAAACTTTTCCTGCCGTATTACATGGCACTGGCTAATCAGTGCCTATTATATTGTAAAAAGCTCTGCTGATGTGTGTTTTACAGTTTTAACCAATAAGACGTGCAATTATCCTGCAATTCTAGAGTCTGCCAGAAACAGCAATAATAGTACATAAGAGAAAAGTCATTATCTAAGAACCTTGCAGACTCTAAACATGCAAGGTTCTGATGCATTTGCAGACCCCAAAGTATGAAAGCACCAATAATAATAATAAAAAACAAACAAACAAAGACATTAATTTGCACTGTTAATGGGAAAGGCTGAACTAACAGAACTTCCACTGGAACCACAGAATCTGGAATTATTTGAATTTGAAGGGACCTTCAAAGGTCATCTAGTCCAACTCCCCTGCAATGAATTGGGACATCTACAGTTAGATTTGGTTGCTCAGAGTCAAGTCCAGCCTGACTTTGAATGTTTCCAAGGATGGAGCACTCACTGCTTCTCTGGTCAGTCTGTTCCACTGTGTCAACACCCTTATACAGTATAAAGTTAACTGCACTCTAGAGACCATACACAGTCTAGCAGCATCCCTATAATCTTCCCAGGGTATCTACCCCCACTTCTATTGTCTACATATTCTTCTTGATCTTCAGTTTGACCAGCAGACCCCAGTTAAGCCTTGACAGTCTCTTGACTTACTTTCCTGACTTCTTTCACCTATCTAGAAAGACCTGTTATGCACTTAGAAAAGCTTCCTTAAGGATCTGCCAGTTCTGCTCTGCTCCCTTACATCTCAGGACAATATCACAGTTGTTTTTTTTTTTTTTTTGTTGTTGTTGTTGTTTTTTGTTTTTTTTTTTTTTTAACTAACTTCCTGTAGAGTTGGAAGTTAGCTTTCCTAAAATTTTGCGTCTCAATTCTATTCTTTCTTTGTCCCATATCCCTCAGGAATATGAACTCAAACATTGCATGCCCACCATAGCTCAGGCAAGCCTCTAATCCTGGTGTCACTAAATCAGTTCTCTTATTGGTGAGTAACAGGTCCAGCTTTGCATCCCCACTGGTGGGCTGTTTATCATCTGGCTCAAGAAATTATTCTAGATACATTCCAGGAGCCTCCTGGCTTGACTACAGCATGCTATGCTACTTTTCCAGGGGATGTCAAGGTAGCTGAAGGACAAGCGCTTGTGATCATGACTCCTCCTGTGACTGGAGGAAGAAGGCTTCATCAGCAGGCTCTCCTTGACCAGACAGCCTGTAACAGATACCAACCATAAGGTTCCCTTTGTTGCCTCTGTCTCTAAGTGTCACTTGTAAGCTTTTGACTTGCTTGGGACCATTCTTCAGGGACAGCTCTTCAGATTCTATTCCATCCTTGATGTAGAGAGCAGCACCTTTTCCCCTTCCTTCTCCGTTTAGAGACACTTCAGAAGGTCAGATGGCCTTGCAGCATTCTTGGAGGATAAGTCCTTAGTTCATAGAATCATAGAATTAGATTGGAAGAGACCTTAAAGATCATCTAGTGCCAACCTCCCTGCTGTGGAAAGGGTCGCCACCCACTAGAGCATCCTGTCTAGGGTCCCTTCTACTCTGTCCACGAAGGCCTCCAAGGATGGGGGAATTCCTTTGAAGTATTTCCCTTGAGTTTCCCTGTTACATTTTTCTATTTTGCCAATTATTCCTGACTCACTGTCATAAAACTTCAAGTGTGCCTCCATGCTGTCAACACACCTCAGGACAGAAGGTTGACGGCTGGAGAAAGGATAGTTCTGGCCAAATGATGGTGCTCTCGGATGCTGCAAAAATAGAAAGTGATGCCCAAGTATGTAGCCTATTCATAAGAGATCCTTTCTGTTGTTCTGAGGGTTTTATCCTCATGTTCAGTGCAATGCAGACAGCAATCTAAGGATTTAATTCGCAGGTTTATACAACATCCTCTGCCAGGATGCTCAGACTCAATGACTGCCAGCCTGGAGATATCAGCACTGTGAAAAAAACCCTCAGTGATTCTGGGTCCACACACATTCTAAAATGGATTTTTGTAATCATAGAATACAAAATGAGTGAAGTAAAAACATGGCAAGAAACACCACGAACTAAGATGCCAACATATTTTATCATCTTGCTTTAGCAAAAAATGTGGGCTGCTTTACCTGAGAAATTACCTGTTGTAGTCAGCCGTGGGAGTCTTTGCTTCCCCTGCGATGGAAACTAGAGTCTCAGGAGTGTTCCTTTGCCATGTTAAAAGGAGGAGAAAACAAAGGAAAAGAAAAAGGCTGTAGATCTCTCTAAAGCAACAGCTACTATTGCATTAAGAGTTAAAAATCTTCTAGGGGGAAATATGAAAATTACTGCTTTCCAAGAAGATCTGTTAATTATTATTAGTCAGTATACTTGTAAGGCACCAGTGGAAACTTGGCACTCAATAAGTACCTATTAAACTATGTTAGAGAACATCATTTTTAAGTATAACATAAAAACTGCATGAATCATCTGTTCATTTAACACTGGGTCATATCTTCAGCTGGTATTAATCAGTCAAACACCAGCAAAAGAGCTGGTCAGTTTACATAAACCAGTATCTGGCTCAGCTATGTGAAAAACAGAATGGCATTTCTTTTTTTCTAACTTTTTACAAAATTTTGGAGTATGTTCTCTTTTCTGTCACCCATCTGGCAGAATTGTAATTAACAGAATTTAGAGCCATGACACTGAATATGTTAGAGAGTCACACAATCAGGGGAAATTGCAATGTAATTAATAGATGTAGAGGATATGATCTGTTTAATATCACAGGGACTTGGATACATCAGCAATTCAGATAATTCAGACTGAGCTGCTTTTTTTCCATATAACACCTTATTTTAAAAAGGGCATCCTCATATGTGTTTTTTGTACTTATGGTGGTTGCTGCATTGGGACAGAAAATATGGCAATGAGAATGACATCCAACAAGAAGCCTCCTGGTACGTATGACCAAATTTTTAGCATCCAGGTTGCTGAAAGCTTAGGTACAGTTCTGCACATCTAATATGAACATCCTAATAAGTTATTGTTGTCTGAGTTGCCATCTGCCAGCTGTGATGTTCTTCACATTCACTGTTTTCTCAGCATAACACAGGCCAGTAGTATTTGTCAGTATGAATTCCTGCACTGTGCCAAGATATACAGTAATCACGCACTGAATGGTACCTTTCTAAAAGAGTCAGTGTTGTCTTAAACCACTTCAAAGTGAGCTCAAAAGCTTGCCTTTGTGTTCTGTGGTGCCTTGACATTCTGACTCCAAAAACAGACAGCTTTTCTTTAAAAATTCAGACCATATTAACTCTATAAGAAGTAAATACTTGTAATTGTGTTGCTCAGTTCAGGCTTTGTGACCTTGCCAGTTGCAATCTGAAGACATTTGTCAGAATCCTAGTGCTATATATTTTTCATCACTTGCTGTATTTCACTAATGGCATTAACCAGCTGGCAATTTTCTCTCCAGTTCATGGCAAATCTGAAGGGAAAACACTCAGTACCACTGTCCTTGAGATCTCAAATGCCACAAGCACATGGAAGGTAAGCTACTCTCTTGAATACATTTATTCTCCTTCAAATTTATGCCTTTGTATGTAGGGTCCAATCTTCCTTTGTGTGTAATATTTTACTTTAAATAATATGTTCTCATTAGGGAAAAAGTTTCAGAATCCAGCTTGTAATGATGGATAGTGTATGGGCTTTGTGAGCAAAGCAACCAAACTGAAAAATTGAGCTATTCATTATGGAAGAGACGTGGGAAGTAAAAAACAGGTGGAAAAAAGAAAAGAAAACAAAACAATGAAAAACAAACCAAAGAACTCTGATTTATCAATTTAATTTAAGGACTACAACTGAGGGGCCTAATTTAAGAGTTTAGTATATTTAGGCCTCCTGTAAAGTTCATGTAGAGAGTGGCTTTTCCAGGGTCTAATCCGGGCACCATGAAATCTGAATTACTCCCTAATGAAGAATACATCCACACTTAGAGAAACAAACAGAAAATCTAATAACTAAATTTCTTGCACATAGATAACCCCATTTAATGCTTGGAGTTAACTTTAGGTGATGTGGAGATTAAAGACCTGCTACAAAGTTCATAGGAGAGCTATTTTACTGAGGACTTCAGAGTATCTTCATTGATAACTAAAGCAGATATAGAAGTTCATATCAGAAGTTAAACTGTAATGCACTGTGTTGCAATGCCTAAACCAGACCACCCTCCAAGCAGAAAGATCTACTAAACCAAGCTCAGTTCAGTACCTGAGTTTTCTTGCAATTGGATGAAGAAGAGCTTGGTAGAATCCCATTGTTTCTAAATACTTGGTCGTGGCTCCCATCAACCAAGCTGTCCCTTGGAATAATTCAATGTTCCTAAGTGGATTTTTATGAGTAAAGATATATTTTCAATATTTAGTAGTACAACTGTCTATTTACTGGCATTTATTTCAAATCTTTTGTGCCTGAATAAATAGATACTTCTGGTATCAAAATAATAATAATAATAAAATAACAGAAACATTAACTTTGAGTAATGATGAAATATACATTATCAAGTTCTCCAATTGGCTACCAGTATGATGAAACTGCTTTGGACATTTCATGTGATGAATTTCTTAATAATAGTTATGAAGACAGGAAGCTATGTAACCAGAGCATGGCATAACCACAGAAAATGTCATAACTCTTAAAAAGGTTCAAATAAGTGGATACCTCTCAAAATCATACACTTTGAGGATATGTATATGAACTAAATCATGTACTGGAGGTATAAATATATGCAAATAATTTACAGAGACCAAAGCTTTCATCTCAGCTTTGGTTTGAAACTCCTATCTATAATATCTCTTCACTTTTCATTTTAATGGCAGCTGAATATCAGGTTGAGTCAGTTACATACCAGGTGCAAAATAGGAAAGAAATTTTTTCAGTAGGACTGGGCTCCAATGTTCTCTGTGCTGAGCTTCTTTCCAGCCCCCTCAGCATTTGCTGCGCAGAATGGTGCAGAATGTGGTTTAGTCCTATTGAAGAGAGTTTGATCTGTAAGAAAATTAGGTATTTGACTGACTCATTTTGACAGCATGGGGACAGAAAGTTAGAAGAAAGGAAGCTTTGTTCTCAGAAAGAATAAAAAAGGAAAAACAAAAAGCTTTCAAATACTTTCTTTTCATTAAATTCAATAAAATTTTCATTAAATTTTGGCTTAAGTATTATACCAGTGTGTTAAGAATACATGCTCATTCACTAGTTCACTAGTTTAGCTGTGTTAACACATGTAGATTGAGTCTGGGTGTTTCCAGGGAGATGTTTGGTTTGCGGGTTGGGCTTTGAGTGCATTGGCCTTGCTTGTCCCTTCTCTGTTCATCACAAATACTGTTAAGTCCTAGATTTGTGCTGTCTCTTTCCAATCACAGTGGGCTGTGGGCCCCTTGAGAAGGAAATCATGTTCAGTACGAAAGAGGAGGGAAAGAAGAGGAAGCACCGAGCAATAATTTTCAATGCCACCAGATACATTGCCCAATTAGCAGACATCTGTCCTTTAAGAAGAACAAGTGTTTATTTCTGCTAAGGAAGACATGATTTGTTCCAATTGAGTATATTAAACAGGTCACTGCGATGATGATTCTATCAGTAATAATCTGCACATACAGAAAACAATTCTAGCATAGATTTCAATGTAAAATTACTTTTATAAGCAACTGTAAACATACCCATTTTATATGAAAGAGAATTGTTCAGACTTCCTTAGGAACATCATCCCTTATTTCTGTCCCCAAGGTGGACTGGAGTAGCAGAATTAAGAGAGTAGCTCTGTGATTGAGTGTGATGGATAGTGTCTGGGTTATTTGCCTGCTTGCAGCCCATTGTACCTTAGATGTTATGTTCTTTGAAAAGGCAGCAACAAAGAATCAAGCAGAACAGAAAGCAGTGTCTTGGCTTCATCTGGGCTGTGGAAAGGAGATTCAAGGAGGAAAGTTGGGTGCTTCAAGCGAAGTAAATTTTCAAATGATGGAGAGAAAGGCTGTTAAGGCAGGGGGAAGACATGGAGTCTGTTTGATTGTGAGCTACTGGGGAAAGGAGGTGCACACCAACAATGAAATCTTAGCAATAAATGGCAGATATAGGAGAAAAGACTTACTGGAGATTCAGAAGGTACAGGGTAGGATCATATCAACTGCTGAAAAGCCTGAAACAAATCACTTCTTCCATCGGGACAGCAGTGGCAGGGAAGGATTTATTTAATACTTAGGTATTTATATTCTGTCACAATCTGAGGTTTTTGTTTGTTTGTTTGTTTGTTTTTCAGAGAAGAAGAAAAAATCTATTTTCTATCTATTTTCTATCTATTTTTTGCATCTATTTTCTGTCATTATAAAAATAATAGTAATTCCAGAGCTCTGAAAGAGTCTTCTGGAAAAGCAATCTGAGGAAAGAGTCAAGCACAGCTGCCTCAAAACTGGCTGAATCAATGTCCCAGCACAGTATAAATTACTTTGCTACTTTTTGCCTTAGAACTCCCATCTACAGGAAGGAAGTTTAACAGCTGCATAGGACTTTTGCAAAGAGAATTAATTGATATTTGCACAGTGCTTTGCAAAGCTAGCATTTTACAGTTACTTGTTTATCCATCAACTCATGTTATTCTTTCATCCCAGTAATAATGTGTACAAGTAGTACATTTATTTGAAGAGGATGAAATCGGGACAGAGGGAATAAGAATGGACTATTAATGCATATTAGAGATAGGAAGACTCTTTCCAGACATTTGGATAAGCACGTTGGGAGAAAGAAAATAGATAGTTTTATTGATATTCTTTTATTTTCTCTTAGATCCCTCCTAAGGTAATACATTAAAAATAAAAATAAAATTAAAAAAATAAAAATAAAAAATAGGGAAAAAAAAAAAGAAAAAGAGAAAGAAAAAAAGAAAGAAAAAAAAGAAAAAAAAAAAGAGGAATGAATGTCACAAATTAAAGATACATAAATGAAAAAAAAAAAAAAAAAAAAAAACTGACCTGAGAATAAAATAAAGCAAACTGAACTGCTTACTCAGAGCAGGATTTGTTTCTCCTAACAATATTTTCTGCAGATCAATTGTCCAGTCTCCATTAGAGCTTTAGACCAATGGAAGCAAGCACTCTGGGAGCCCATTAAACACATTTCCTTTAGAGACATTATGTTTGGAGAGGTCCTTAAGATGGAGCTTGAGTTCAAATGGATAAATAGTTCTTAGTGTTTATTCCTAAGAGTACATTTGAGCAGCATAGAGACTGCACCTGAGGGGAATCACAAAGGATAAATGTTGAGTAGTCTCTGCTTTCATGCACTTTTTATACTGTTGTGCCTGAAGAGTTGTTGCAATGTCCCATGGTTGATGTCAACCAGACAGACTGTCCTGCAATCACATAGAAATAGGCAGTGCTTGTAAGCAAACAGAATTCAACCCAAATAACCAACATGTTTAATAACGCATATGATCATGACTCAGGAGCATACCTAATCAGATTGCTTCTGGAATCAGTTAGTTCAAAAACTGTAAATAGGTAAATGCAGTGTAAACATAATAGGAATTTAATTCCTCATTATTTTTCAGTCCTTTCATTGTAATTGGTTTTTCTCTGAACCTTTTATAAACTTCAGGCATTTTTTCTCTCTATGGCTTCTTGAACTCTGGAAGTAGTGGAGTTTGCAACTTGTCTGTATAGAACTGTCAATCTATTTTAATTCTGTATTTCTTTCTATCAATTTGTGGATTGTACTAATTTTTTTAACTATAATAAAACAGATGATTATTTGCAGTGCTCCCAGAGTCATTGCTTCCCACTATAGGACTGAGTTATGCAGAAGCTTTATACTTTTTTCATAGATCAGTGTTTGTACTGCTATCCATGTTTGCTTCTGCACAGCTCTCCAAGCAATCTAGGTCACTTCAGTATTTTATGAGTATTTATAGTCTTATCTGTAATAGCTTCTTTCTTTTTCCATACAAACTAAGCCTTATGTTTTACTAACAATTCTAATACGTTACATTAGTGATTGCTGAAATTGTTCATTATTCTCAGTCAAAATTAGTGACATCTATTTGACTCTGAGTGGTCCTGCTATCATTCTTTAAAAGAATTTAGATCCAGATCCATAAAGGCTTTTGTAAGAAGGACATAATACATTGATTCTAAGGGGATCGAGTATCCTGATTCTGATTCCATCTGTGAATTGGAAATTTGGACTTGTTTATTCAAGCTTCAGTTAGTAAAACAAAAACAGATTTTGACTGACTCACAGTCTTAATAATTAGTCCATTCTTTTGTACTCAACCTTTTCCAATGGCTTTTAGAGAACACGGTTTACCCAACTCAAATACTTTGAAAAATGGTAAGCATTTTTACAGAAGTACTGGATTGTAAGCAGTATAAGCAGCAACTTGGAAAAGGTTGATGTTAGATTATTGAGCTGTTGGTTTGTTTCCTCATTCTGACTATTAACATGCCATTTAATCCTTTGTCCCTCTATTGTATTGACATGGAACACTGAAAGGCTATATAATAACTGACAGTACAGGAAGTGAACAACAGCTTGTTCCATTTGAAAGCAGATGACAAAAATCTACAGATACTCATTGACAGTGGGTTCAGATCTTTTATTCTGTCTCCCACTGATTACAGGTTCAAAATGACTGATGTCACCCTATTATTTTTAAAGTAGACTTCACACATGGTAATTACCTATGAGAGCTAACATTGCCACTTCCTAACTTTTTGGGAGTGAGTGGATTTCCACTAAAAATCTGAAAAATCTTTCTTCAGAAAATATCACTACAAGATCTGAAAGAAGCACTACATTGAATGATATCGGAGCCAGTATCCTGTCAGATTTATCATTTCAGAAAACAATGCACATTATAAAAATGCAAAAATACAATACTCTGCAAACATTTTTGTGCTTTTGCTAGAAAATATAGGAAGTGTGTCAGAAACTTCCAGGCTTTCTTGTTTCAGCATGTATTTCATGATGGATGCAGTAAGAATAAAAATGCAGGAAGAAATCAATTCTGTTATCATTTTAAATGTATAATTCACTACAAGTAAACATATGTTTCCCTTTCTCTTTTTTTTTTTTTTTTTTTCTATACAGTAATGAAGTTTTATGTAATAAAATGTGTTGCCTGAAGATAAGAAGTATTATCTAAAGCACATTTCTGACAATTAAATTGTCTTCTATTACTTCTATTGAAGCACAAGCGGACTTTTGATTCAACTGATTTTTAAGAATACTGAAGAACACAAGACATTGGAATAGGAATGCGCACTGCTAATTTGTGATGTTTAACCATAGTGGAGATAGCACATAATACTTGGGAAATTACTTTCTGTTATGAATGAGTTCTTAGCATTTAACTCAAGCTTTTTTATAAACCTATATCTCCATATCAGCCACCTAACCTTCCATTTTAAGTTTTAATACTGATTGTGTTCTTATTTAGTGTTTTGTTCCAGCAATTAACTGCAAAAATTGCAATGAAATGAGTCTGAAGATCTATCCTCCCATACATTCAACTCCCTCTAATGAGCTCATTGAGATAAAACTCAATCCAATACTTAAATGCCAATGAAGTAAAGATGCTTGTGTTATAAAGGTTATCATGAGCATGAACTTAAATGCAGACTGTGGTGAATAAACATTGTTATGAATGTGTAGCTTGTGTAATATATTTATTATAAACTAACAAGTCTACAAAAATTAAGTGCTATGGAGTATCTATCTATGAATACTTGCAGGCAGTTCATGTAACATGCACACATTTTACCTGTAACATTAAATTTTACTGTCTTCTCTTTCTATAACTCAAAGATTTTGGTGTAATTATCACCTTTGCATTGGTGATAGTGTAGTAGAGGAAGGAAGCATCTTCAGTCTTTGGCTTACTGTGAAGTTTTCTGGAAAGCTCATGAGAAACCTCATAGTCCAGAAACAAAAAGTGCTATGGTTAGTCAATAGCTGTTTGTCCAAACATTCTCCTTAAGTGAGCTAGTATTTTGAAGACACTGGCAGTGATATCAGAGTATGATTTCTCATTATGTGGGTCAGCCAGTAAAGCCTAGTCTCATCTCACATAATTTCAGTCATCTGGAAAGGAGGAATTAAGTCACTTCTAGCTATATAAATCCCTATGAAAAGGTCTATGTCATTGGCATTAGTATTTAAAGAGAATTTATAAACAAGGTGGCAACTGAGTCTTTAACATGGGAAAATTCTGAAAGGACAAGGGGAAATATTTTAAACTGAAAGGTGAGAGTTTTAGGCTAGATTTTAAGAAGAAATTTTTTACTCAGAAGAAAGACAGTGAGGCACTGGAACACTGGGCAACTCCAGGCAGCTCCAGGTTTCCTAGAGAAGTCATGAATGTTCCATCTCTGGAATTGTTCAAGGCCAGATCTGGGCAGCCTGATCGAGTGGGAAGCAATCAGTGCACTCCAGCGTGTTGGAACTGAATAGGATTTAAGGTGCCTTAAATCCATGCCGTTCTATGGTTCTATGATTCTATGATTAGTGCAGAGGAAAACTTTTCAATATCTTTTCAATCTTTATGTACCTGCATTAAGAGGAGAGGAACGGAAAGTTCCTGCTCTTTTCATTAGCGTTAGAAAAAGTCTAAATGATTGGATCAGGTAAGTACATCTGCATTGGAGTTATCTCTATTTGCTTCACCAAAGACCATCCTAGATATTTGTTCTGAATTGGGTACTGAGCTCCTTTTGTAGCTTATAGGACAATTCATTTTTCAGAGCATTTGTTTTGGGATTAATAACAACTGTAGGGTACAATGATTCACCCTTTGGAAGTGCCACTTCTTCATTGTCTGTAGGAGGAGCCTTGATATTTAACTTAGTCTGGATACTTCTTAGATGACTATAATTAAAGGAAATGAATCTCAGCCTAGGGGGCATCTCCTACAGGCCCTAATACAATACGTATTTCATGTTTCTGTTGGTGGCAGCAGGTGGCCTAAAGATCAGAAAGATACAATCTCTTCCCTGCCCTCATTTTGCCTATTACAGTGAAAAACTGGGCAGAGCGGAGAGGAAGAAAGGCAGCAGTAGGCATGGGAATAAGCAGTAAAGATATAAAATTGCTCAGGTCTACTGTGACCACCCTCAGCTGCAGTACAATTGCAGCCTGAGGACTGCAACAAAAGCTGTGAATAGTTGCTCTGTCTCTGTGGTAGCAGATGGTGGGGATTATGGTTCTCTCAAGTACTGATAGTTTCCCTTGAGCAACACCTTTTTTTTTTTTTTTTCTTTACAGAAGGCAGACATTTATTTTAAATGTTCAAAAATGTAACCTCTCTTTCAAATTTAAAGGAAAGTGGCAGAAGGGTCACCTCGTTATTTTGTATGAATGTGACTGGAGGTGATATTTGCTGTGTGGAGACTTGTTCATATATTCCTTCTTCTCTGCGCTCCCTCTTGAGTTCTCTTGCACTTTAGCAATAGAAAAACTAAAAGGGTAAGTTCTCATTTGTTACGCAAACTCTTATCATAGATATTCCAAAAATAAAAAGTGAATCTAAATTTATTTTAGAAGTAACCTCTGGCTGCCATCTTTACAGATCCTTGTTGACATGTATAGAAAGAGTATTTTAATGTTGTTAAGAAAAACAAAACAAAACAAAAGAGCAACAACAACAACAACAAAAAAGTGTATGCAGTGGAGGTGTCTCTGTTTTCCATTGGAAAACTGAGCTGCTTAAAATATCGTAATTTAGACCCCTTAGGATTTAAATGTTTGTACAAATAAAAAACTGGGAAAATTTAGAGTGTCTTTTTTTCCAAAATTGGAAATAATACTGGTTAATATTAGAGACTCAGCTAATCTAAATTGTTATAAATCCACAGTATGTGACAGTTTATGTAAGCCAGGACCATTTCATTTTATCTTTGCAGAAGACAACACTATGAAGATAGTTGTTAATGCTTGTAAGGATATTAAAAAAACACTGTTCCAGGAGTTAGTATAATTTAAAATGTAACCAAAAGATGTTCAGAAGTAACTCATTGGAAGATTCTTATATTGGAGACAACTACTGAACAAACAGTCACTCTAGTTATCAAAATTTATATTTAGTCTTTCAGAAGTCATTAGTTTAACAGTAATAACATTCCAATTAAAAAAAAAAAAATAAAAAAAAATCACTGATGGTAACATATAGAAGTAAACTGGAAATTCATTTCCCACAAGTTTACACAGAATATTTCCTATAAGCTACATCAAGGGATCTGAGAGTGAAAGTCAAGGAACGCACTGTGGTCTACTACTTCCCCTTCCTCCTCAGTCCATGCTGTCCCTCCTTCTTTTTCCTGGATATCTTCAAGCAGTTTAATGCTCAGACTCTGACCCAAAAGACAGAAGTCTAACTGTCAAGGATGTCTCCTTTTAGCTGGAAATATTGTAAAATACTTTATTCCTTCTCCATGGAAGAGGCTGCATTGATCAGAGACAGAGAGGCTGATGCAAGCAAGGCAGCGGTGACCTCAAGTCTTCCTTTCTAATGGCATTAAATATCCATAGAAAAGAGTTTATGCCTGTGTGTAGGTTATTACTTTAAAATATAAATAGATGTAAAAGCATCAGTCTTGCTTTCCTAAACTGCTAGACCGTGTTATCTGTGAGAGAGGGAGCTGATGCAGCATAATCACAGTTATTATCCATTTTTCTTCTTTCTTCCTCCTTTCCACTCAGAAGCTGCACACACCTTTTAAGACTGCATTCTTTCCCACCTGGGCTCCACATTTATTGTTTTTCAGTAGAGGATGGCTAAGTAGATTCCTAGGTATGTCCACATACATGATTTTCCCTTTCTGCTTGGCTCTTGTGAGACCCCATCTGGGGTACTGCATCCAGGCCTGGGATCCCAGTACAGGAAGGGCATGGAGCTCTTAGAGAAGGTCCGAAGGAGAGCCTCTAAGATGATCAGAGGGCTGGAGCACCTCTCCTGTGAAGAAAGATTTAGGGAACTGAGCTTGTTTATCTTGGAAAAGAGATAGCTCCAGGGAGACCTTATTGTGGCCTTCCAATACTTGAAGGGAGCATATAAACAGGAGGAGGAATGGCTGTTTACAGGGGTAGATAGTGATAGGACAAGCAGAAATTGTTTTAAAATGAGACAGGGAGGTTTAGGTTACATATTAGGAGAAAGTTTTTCACACAGAGAGTGGTGATGCACTGGAACAGGTTGCCCAAGGAAGTTGTGGATGTCCCATCCCTGGAGGCATTCAAGACCAGGCTGGATGTGGCTCTGGGCAGCCTGGTCTAGTGGTGGTGACCCTGCATATAGCAGGGGGGTTGATACTAGATGATTACTATAGTCCTTTTCAACCCAGGCCATTCTATGATTCTGTGATTCTATGATGTAATCATGATATAACATGTTGCAAGACTGATGTAGTGGTTAGTTTTAGAGAACTGTTGATGTGCAGTGATGGACAGAAGTATCACTGTGACTTCATGCTAGAAAAAAGAAGACATCTCTAGGAAATCTACAATCCAGGGTAAGTTCTTAAAATCAAATGATGAGAAATTTTCTTTCCAGACCAATAGGAAAGAAAAAAGTTATTAATACACTGAAATTGAAAGGAAGCGCACTGGACACTTGTGGGAAGAAGTAGGTGAAAAATCAGAAAAACCTTCCAGGTTACTAATCTTAAAGCTTTTGAAAAGTATAGCAAGAAGGAAGCCTGGACTTCGGTTGTTGCAGTGCAGATGTAGTTCTAGTAACATCTAAGCTCCTTGCTCCCCTACAATCCCCAGGGAACTGGAAATGTAAAAATCTGCAGGTTAGAAAACTTGAGATCAGAGCTTTCTAGGATGAACATACTTTCACAGCAGGCCATTAAACCTTTGGAGAAAAAAAAATGACATTTAACTATCAACATTCAATAGTGAAAGAGTCAATGTGTGACTTCCTTGAAGTGTTTTGGAAAATAGCTGTGATTTTAAAGTTTGATTCTATTGAATCAAGCTAAATTGCCTCTAGAAGAACTTTGGAACAGCAGACTAGCAGTTTTTATGTAAGCCTGACTGAATATATGGATAAGTCTCAGAAAATCGTCCCATGGCTTGAAGACTAATGAGACGTAGCTGTGGATAGCCCTTTAGACACCAGGAGATAACAGCGCTTGATTTTAGGTAAGTAAAAATGTAACAATTTTCTTCTAATCTTAACTTCAAACTGATTGTTGAGAGATTTCTGTTTTCCTCATCCCATAACAATTATTTTCTTGCACTGAACTTGTGCCCTACCTTTGCTTATCTGCTAAAGACTGATGTATTTCTGAAATCATTCCTCCATTATTTAGGTTTGATTTACTAATAGAACAGGTGTTTAAATTACATGTTTTATCTAACCTATTTTGGAGATACAACACAGGATGAGATTAATCAGATTCTGTAAGTGTCCATTTCTCTCCCTGATGTTGAAGTGACAAAAAGTCCTACCGTGGTTCAAGTGCAGACAATTACTTTGTAGACATTTAAAACTGGGTGAGTTGAATTCTGCCTGAGATACCAAAAAAACTTCAACAATCTTTTTCTTTATAGTTTCTGTTCTCCAGGAGAAAAGTGTTATCCAAGGTTCAGAATAATATCAGAGTTCATACATGGAGAACACAGCTACAAAGAATGAAAGGCTCAGTTCCAGAGGTATCGAAGTTCTGATACTCATGATTCTGTGAAGGAAAATCAAACAGGAAAACGGTTCACAGAGAAGATCTATGGGATATCTAGGATCTTAATGCTGAGAAACTGTGTTTAAATGAAACTAAAACCTTACCTTGACCTCCAGCTCTACACCTTAGTACATTTTAGCACTATGATACAAGTGATGTACAACCTGTGATGATCAGCAGGTAATGAATGGGCAAATGATACTAAGTAAGAGTAAATGTTAACTGGTACACATGAAAAAAATTTCCTAACTTTTCCACACACAGTGTTGAAATTAGTTGTTGCCACTGAGGTATGTGGTCCTGAAATTACAGTGCATAGCCCTACCAAAATGCAGATTTAGTTAACAGTTTTGGCCAAAAAGTACATTGTAGAAATAATTAAAAGTATTATAAGGAATATGTATATGTATATATTTAAAGAACAACAATAAAACAGAAAACAGCATGAAAACAGAGTATAATTGCCCCTTATAAAAGATGCATTTCAGAGTTTCACTGTGTTTACTTGATTCATAAGCATGAAATGGGTCCCGGGTTTTGATTGCATACCTCGGGCTCTCAGTATTTTCTTCTACTGTGATGGAAGAAGAATAAAGAATGAAGTTTGCCACATGGGAATTCATGTTACATAGAAAACTAATTTGCATATCATTGTATGTGAAAAAAATCTTATTAGTCTTTCACTAGATTTTTCCTAGAACATCAACAGACTAATAGTGAAAATAGTAATTAATATTAACTCACACTGTTCAGTATTGCATTCACTCAATATTACAAAATTCATTTTCTTGTTATCTGAATATGTATTAATACTGTATACAATTTTTAGGTATTTTGGGACTAAGATTCATCATTATGCTTATTTTTATTTTTTGCTTTTTGATTGTCTTAAGAGTGTAAGACTCTCCAATACTGTGAAGTTATATAGTACTTTTGGATTTGTTTGTCATTTGGCAACTGATTGCTGAGAATCTGGCTAGACATTCCTATTAATTTCTCTTATCATCTTAGAATCATAGGAATGTTTGTGATGGATGGCTCCTTAAAGACCATTGAGTTCAATCCCATCTGTAATTGGAAGGAATGCTTCCCACTAGAGCAGGTTGCTCAACTTCCCAGCCAGCATGGCCTTGAACACTCTCAGAGATGGAACATCCACAGCTTCTCTGGGCAATCTGTTCCTGTGCCTCACCTTTCCTAATACCTAATTTAAATCTCTCCTCTTTTAGCTTAAAACCATTCTCTCTTGTTCTATCACTTCTTTCCTTACTAAACAGTCTCTCTTTGTCTTTCCTGTGAGCCCTCTCTGAGTACATGAATACCTCTATAAAGTCTCCATGGGCTTTCTCTTTTCCAGCCTAAACAGCCTCACTGTCTCAGAGAACCACCTTCCTCAACCTGTTAGCTACACTTATTTCTTGTTTACAAACACACATTGTCCAGTTTCAGAGGACTATTTCATCCTACAGGGCTGTTTTACCATGATGAGGGACACATGCAATGAATGACAAGGATCTTCTGTTTGGCTTTACAGTCAATCTCAGCCGTAGCTCACTATGCTACAATGTATAATTTGGATTTCTGAAATTAGGTGTTATCATGGCTGTGTCAGAAACACACATGACTGAGTTTCTACCAGTACCAGCCAGACTGAAGGGGAAGGATGGAAACTATAGTATGTTCAGCATATGCTCATATGGATACAGATGTTAACAGAAGTGAAAAGGTGCAGTAATGATGCATGTCCATGTCTCAGACAGAAGGGAGGAAATGGCACTGTGTAGTATACTCACCCTACTGAAAGCTCCTGCCAAAAAACTATTATAATACAACATTTCATTTACTTTGAAAGAAAGTTCAGATTTAAAATTCATAATTTTTGGTAGTACTGCATTTTATACTATGGTTATATAATTTAAGCATTTCCTACTTACATAATGATGGTGGGAAATACTGCATGTAGCTATAAAAATAAAATGAAATAACACCTAAAACACAAATTGGATGAATGTTAATTACATTTAAATATGGCAAAACAGATGTTATTTTTCCAGCTATAAGTAGATGTTTATAGTCTATTAAAAGTTATAAAACTGTGGGTCTATTAGAGAGATGAGAATTAAATAATAAGAAAAATATCCAAATTTAGCAGGAAGACTATAGGAAATAGGAAATAAAGATATGATTGAATTTAAATATGAATTTAAATTCTTTATGCTTAACTATGTCTTTAGTATTTAATTTTCAGGAAATTCATTATCTGCATATCTTCACTCTACCAATATTGTATTAAAAAGCATTAGTAATTTCTGTGCTTTTATGGACTTTTTCCAAAAATTACCATATCACTAGCAGAATGGCAAGCCAATGGGCTACATTTTCAAATCTGCTGACAAAAAGCAATGGAATTGATAGCAGAAAATTTGCAAGGTCTTAGAATAGCACAGGTTGGGAAGAATGTCAGGAGGTTTCAGACACTAATACTTCTCCCCCAGAACCAGGGGCTAGTCATGAGGATCTGACCAGATGGCTCAGAACTTTACCGGTCAGGTCCTGAAAACCTCCAAGAGCAACCTTTTTCAGTGTCTGAGTGTTTTGTTTGTTTGTTCATTTGTTTTCTGTATATTTGTACCGTCTCTTTATCTTACACCTGTGGCCTTTTGTCATTCTGCCATGCTTTTCTGACAAGAACCTGGCTTTATCTTCCTGATGACTTCCTTGTAGGTACAGGCAGAATGCTGTTAAGTACTCCTGAAGCCATTTCTTCTACAGGTCTCTCAGCAGCCTGTCAAAGGGTAAGTTCTCCATTCCCACTCACTGAGTTCATGCTCACTGATTGAAGTCTTTCTATTCTGGATAGCTCAAAATTGGATACTGTATTCTAGCTGTGGTCTGACGACTATTGATTAGAGGGGAAAATCATTCCCTTCCATCTTCTGCCACTCCTCTTGCATTAGCAGTCTGGGATAGTGCTGTATTTTCCTGTAAGGGCACACTACTAACTCATATTCAGCTCGTTGCTCACTAGAATTTCCATGGCCTTCTCAACAAGGATGCTCCTTACCTATATAGAAGTAGTCCACACCTAGTGTGCAGAATTTCCCCTGTTAAACTTCATGAAGATCTTGTTGTCCTTGTCCTCCAACATGTCTAGATCTCTCTGAATGGAAGCCCTTGAACCCAATGACTTAATACACAGTTTGATGAAAAAGCTTGCTTACTTACCTTAGTAAGTTTATCAAATTGATATTTTCATCATAGTTTTTATTTAAAAAAAAAAAAAAAAAAGAAAAAGATCTAAAAGAACTATAGTGTTACTTATTAATTCATGTAATAAAAAAGTTATTTAACTTCTTCCCAGAAAAAGTCTGTGATACCCCTGCTCTGAGAAATCTTGCAGTTTACTTAAAGCCCTGACTTAGCTCGCTAGCTGGACTTGGCTTAATAGCAATAGCTAGAGACTATTGTTCAGTGTAACTTAAGAAATATATCTTTAGCTTCACCAAAAAAGAAAAAAATGTTCTAAGAAAAAAATACTTGGCTTCTCTCCTGCAGCCAGTGCTGAAGTGAACATTGAATAAAAAGAGAGAAGAAAACAAAGCATCACAAAGGAAAAGTCAGCTCCTCTTATGTCTTCATCGTAGCTGACTAAAGTTGGATTTCAAAGCACTTTTCAAGCTGTTTGGATACACATCAACATGTAAGGGTAAAGGGAAGAAAAAAGGAAAAGAAAAGCTCACCAGCTTTTCAGCTCTGAGCACCAATGAATTATGTTTTTCCCTGTGTTTCTTTGCAAGTTTGCTCTCTCTTTTTTGTGCATTTTTATTTATGTGGCAAAGTATTAACTCAGCAGTAAGCTAACAGCCACATGGAGTTATGAGAGGACACATTTGACTTTTCTGCTGAAACATGATATTCTTTATGAAACAATAGTTTGTACTGAGAAAATAATGATTCCTGGGAGACCAAATGTCTCCAGGGTCTGGGATGTGCAACGGGGCTTTCAGTTTCTACCTCAGCACTTTGCATGTCAACCAGATTAGTAATGACCTGAAACTTCCGTCTCACACCTCGGCAATTCCTTATGTTTTGCTTTTTGCAAGGAAACACTGGAAATGGACTATTGCTTCTCATTTTGGGAACAGAAGGGAAACAAAATTATTTTCTCACAAGTGAAGACTTTGCCCCTGCTCTAGTTTTAACCTTCACATCTTTGAGCAGAATCTCTGAACAGCTTCATAAAGTCATTTGGGCTATTGTCCCTGCAAAACCATGTCCCTGCCATGGCATCATTAGATGCTTCTCTTATCAGTCACCTGATTTCACCTTGGGTGTTAGTCTAGGACCCAAAAGGACAATATGCAAAAGCAAACCTAAGGTAATTCAGCAAAACTGTTAGCATAGTCAAAACAGGTATGCTACTGGCAAAACATGGCTAAAGTGATATTCCTGAATCCTGCCAAGAACGTTTAGTAAGGTTCATGAACAAATTGAACAGTGACTGAACCATACATAACCACCCAGCTGCCTACTCTGCTGTGTGCATGATGGCTTGTGAGAGTTTGAGCTGTGTTATGGAGGATACTGAGAACAGTGCTTTTAAAGAAATGTTAAGAGAATGTGCCTCTAACCTGCATGCAACCTCACAGTCAGGTAATTTGTTTACCAGCTTTAGTACAAAAAGGCTTTCAGGTTCAGTCTCACTGAGTTCTTATTAAATTTAGCTGAAGTAGGGATACATTTGGTCCAAGCTGCTTGGACCTTTCTCATGGAGAGGGAGAATAACGTTCCAGAGTACATGTACTGATATAAAATAATGTTCAGGATGAGCAGAAACATTTACCCTCTGGAAGCGCTTATCTCATTCAATTTCCTAAAGACAGAGTGCAGACAATTGGCACATATGAGATGAATAATTTTTGCATAGATTAAATGAAATTAAATGAAACTCATACATAAGTCCCCAAAACTTGCATCATGGCCATGAGTTCCTTTCTGCCTTACAGTGCCATCTTAGGAAAATTCCAAGCAAAGAAATATTTCACAAGCAGTGCTAACTAGTCTCATTGGTACTGTTTTGTCTCTATATAATAGGTGGAAAATCCATTGGGAAAATGGATTTTATAATGGGAAATATTGGCTGGAGACTTGTGGAGTCATGCAGAAATGGATCCTGAAAACTAAGATATTTTTGAATGCCTTTGATTATCCAAAACTCATTGTTACATCATTGATTCTCTCAGTATAAAGTACTTACTCCCAGGTACACATCTTTCTGCACAACAAAGAACCATCTAATAGTGCTGTTGCTCCAAAGTCTGTACATATAGCTCATGCAACAGGCACCTGGTTATGGATTTCAAGCTCTATTGACAGTCTGCTTGAATGCCTTTGTCTTTCAGGAATTAATATTAGTGATTGGAAGCAGGAATGTGGAATAATCCTCACCACAATTAGTATCCTGGGACAACTGTTAAGTAAGTTTTCAACCCATTGTTCTTTTGGAAAACCAGTCTTTCTTATGCTAAGGTGGCCCAAAATGACCATGTTTCATATAAACCTTACTAAGCAAAAAATTTCATTTCAGTAGTCCATTCAGATTTTTTTTTTTTTTTTTTTTCTAGACGCCTCAGCAATGTTTATACTTATAGATTTTCTTTTCATTCCATCCACTTCTTCCACTAGCCTTGGTACTGATATAAAAACTGCCTGATAACAGCAGAGAATATTTCAGATTTTGCAATACAGGAGAACTGAGTTCACTGTGACACCTCTCAGAGAGGGCCACGCTTCACCCTGATGGTGAAATATCTCCTTAACACCCAGACAATGTCTTCTGTTTAAGAAATAGACAGAATATAGCTAACATGATTTCACCAAGAGTGCTTGAATATCTGGTTATAAATAGCGAAATAGTATCTGTTGTCATGTCTGGATGTGTATATTGACTTGTTTTCCTTTATGTCTAAGTCTTTCATCTATTATCCGTGCTTGCAGAACAGGGCATCACTTGTTTGAACTCAATCTATGACTTTGAATTTATCAGGTGTAAGAGGACAATTGTACAGTGCTATTCTTCACTTTTTTTTTTTTTTATGTGACAGTAGGTATGTTCAAAGGTCTGTGTGATCTGGATCATAACCAAGGGCTCTGTGATATTTTGACCAAAGTTATGACTGCTTTCAGAGAAATCTAAGTGTGCTGCAAAACCATTTCAAGCTATTAACAATACCCACAAGTAGGTGATAAATGTCATTACTTTCAGACCTGCTGTCTGCTCCTTGGGTAATATCTTCTCTGAAAGAGTGTTCAGGCAGTGGAAAGGGCTGCCCAGTGAGGTGGTGAAGTCACTGACCCGGGTGTGTTCAAGGAACATTTGGACATTGTGTTGAGGGACAGGATTTAGAGAGAACTATTGGTGACTGGTAGATGGTTGGACTGGATGATCTTGTAGGTCTTTTCCAACCTTCATGATTCTGTGATTCCATGATTCTATTATAGTTGCATAAGCAGACCACTGGCTACTGAAAGGCCAACATATTACCTGTTTGTTCTGGCAGGGAGGCAGGCCTGACTGCTCTGCTGCTCTGCTGCCTTTATCCTATGTCATTTTAATAATAAATTGTCATTTTCATGTATTTTTTGTTTGTTTTTTGTTTGTTTTACATCATTTCGCTTTTTTTTTTTTTTTTTTTTTTTTTTTTTAATGTGATAGAGAAGAGTTCTTCACATTTTGGGATAGCAACCTTCATCTCCCAATTTGTGGTTATACACTTTTGCAGAGGCTATACATCTCATTGTCGGCTTCATTTTCCTTTTCAGCAAGATTCGTATCTGTTCTTTTTTGGTATTTAAAAACATGGGAAAGTCTTTACATTCTGCATTAATAATGTTAAATAGATCTAACCTAGATGCTTTGAACTGTCCTTTAGAAATTTTGAAAGAAATTTAGAAAGTTTGTCCTGGGGCAAACTATGGACTCAAGAAGTCCAGACAATTGTATGTCTTTCTGCTTCTCTTCATGCACCATTCTGAGAAATTGCGCTCTTGTTTTGGGAATGATGAATTTCCATATTCCTTCAGTACACTGTAACTGAAATTCAGTCTCCTGTTAGACTAAGGCACATATGATACAAGCATTAGATTTTTCTGCCTCCCCCATTTGTCTTGTCAATGTTAAATCTTATCTCTACTTCTTTGTTTCCAGGATTCTTTTTAAAGAATCATAATTGGTACGATTATCCTTGCTATGAGAATAATTAACTATAGCTTTTTGACACATTAAATAGGGAACATCACATTTTAAGCAGTAGGCACTAAAACACCAAACAATACTGCTTTGAATAGGACCACAGAGAAGAGACTCAGGTGAAACAACTACTAATTTTAGCAACTTGAACTTTATACCTTTACAGAAGAAAATTAATCTCACAGTAGTTTTTGGCTGTGAAACAGACAAAGTTCTTTGCCCTCTTTTTGAAGTAGACCTTTGATATTTTCAGTAATGGAAGGAGGTTGCACAGTGAATCATCCCCTGATGTGCCCAACAGAGCCTTGCTCTTCCAATAAAAAAATGTTTGATTTGTCTCCTGTGTGGCTGTATAAGTCAAACATCCAGTCTAATGCAAATAGCATTATATAGCAACACTTAGACATTTTAGAAATGGAATCTGTCAATAGAGAATTGGGCAATGTCACATGTCAAAAATAAATGTTAATGAATTTCTAGTACTCCATCAGCGAAAACTCTCTTTTGTGATTAGCTGAAATAATTGTAGGGAACAGTAACATACAAGTACCTGTAAGGTATTTGATTTTAGGTTAGTCTTTTTAGCTTCCAAAATACCTTTCTTACATTGAATGTAACAGGATTTTTACTATTAACTTTGACAAGACTCTTTTGAGACTGTTAATTTGACATCTTACTGAAGTATTTTAGTTTTGCAGAAATATAACTAGGAAAACTGTAGACTTAAGAAGCTTTCTGCGCATAAGTGGATTACAGTGACTACTTGGTATAGTAATCATCCTGCTAACAGCATAGCTGTGATGAACCTTTTTTATTAGTTGAAAAGGAGAATGAAAATGTGCTAATTCTAATGAAATAGAAGCTTTCAATTGTTTTCTAGAGCTGTCTTTGGTCAGCAGTAAGTAGCAGTAGTATTGTAACAATAGATCTCTTCCAGTGTTCAATAGTAATAATAAGCAATGATGTAAGCCTATGAAATTAATTGCAGTAATTAACATAATTTAAACCTAAAATACTGGAAAATTATATGAAGAAATTCTTTTTGAAAAGGCATCTAAAGTAAATTTAAAATGAAATTATCTTCTTTGCTGCTCTTCCCAGGCTGTTGTTTCTGACAAAAAAAAAAAAAAAAAAAAAAAAAGCCAACAAAAAACCATAAGACAAACAGGATAAAAAACTATGTGGATCTCCTCAATAAAGACCACTACATAAATATGTCACTGAATTATAAGCTGGTTTCAATATGATTAATCTGAAGCAAACCTAGTCAGGAGGTATCCAGACCTTCATCTACACTGATAGATAATACAGACTTATATTTTTATTATTCTTGATATGTAGATTCCCAAAAAATACTTGACATACTTTCAGCTGTGAGTTGTCATATGAAGAGTAAATTCAATTCTTAGCATTCTGTTTTCTCCAGACGTACATAGCTGTGCATCAGCAGTCTGATTAGGAAACATGTCCTCAGTGAACAGGAATCTTAGGACTTCAAGTCTTTTCTTTCCATGTGAATATTTTAAAGAAATAAAATCCAGCTTCATGCTCTGCAATACTCATTGAAAGAAAAAGTAGGAAATGGCAGTCAGTTTGAAGCTCATTATAGCACTGAAAAAATTATACTCAGTTTCTGGAATCTCTACATTAGTTGCTCTGCAAAACTGAAAAGGTTATTTGATCCTCTGTCTTAATGTCTATAAGTGTAACTGGGGTTATGGCTTGTTTTAGTTCTAAGATTTCCTATCTCCAAAGCAAATCTTCCATTCTTCCTTAACTGCTGCTAATTTGCATTGTGAATTCTGTGATGCAGGGATTAATTATTATTATATGCTTTTCATCTGGCACATTTGACCATAACTGTACTACCACAATGTAAGTAAAGAACAGTAAAATTATAGGTACTTTAGGTCCCCAGAAGAAGACTAAATATCAGCAGGCATTCTTGATTCCTAATTCTAATTTATTCTTCCAGATTCCAAAATTCTATTTTGTTCTTCCAGAGTATTTGTTACTTCCACAACACTCTTTCATTTTGCTTGAACTATAATATAGTTACTTATTTGCATCTACTGATTATTTGTCCACAAAGAAATGAGCAGTTTGCGCATGGCTGCATGCCCAGCTGATTGCCATTCTAAACTAGACATACCAGAACCAATGCCATATCATTAAGGAAACACTCTGCTTCAGAATACAACTGAAACTGCCTTGGCTTTTTCTTCCTTTGGAAGGTGTGTTCAGGGTCCTCCTCTGTTAGAGACGCTTTTCAACTTCTGTCACTGTTTTGACATTTTGATGCATCGCTGGGGAATGTTGAAATAGTTGGTTTGACACTGATGTCACAACCTTCCATCTTTGTGTGAAGGCATCTATTACTGTATTTCCACATCTAGCCATAATCTAGACACTCATGACAAACCACAATAGTCATGTTAGCCCAAGTGAAGGAGAGAAAATCTTCACAAGCTCACTGGCAAATTGCCTTGATTCTACTCAAGCAAGATGTGAAGGCTGATTTCTCAGAGTCCTTTGAAAAAAAAAGCATCTCTCCATAGTAAAATATAGTGGGTAAATAGCATTAAAGAAAATAAGTGAACTTGTTGTATGTATGGGGAAAAATAGTCACATTAAGAATAGATATAGACTAGATAAGTTTTAATGGGTTTATGGAATCTTCATTCTGGAACATTTTCCCAATGTCCAATATCCCAGTTTTTTTGAAAGCATTCTCACCAACCTTATCTACTGTTGAAATTAACGCTCTGATGTGCATGGGAGTATGCGCATGGAGTAGACTATATGATCTACAGAAATCATCTCAGCCTAAAATATTGCATGATTTCAGGTTTCATTTGACTGACTGAGTTTGAAGATGGCACCAAGTTGGTAGAAAGTGTTGATTTGCCTGAAGCTAGGAAGGTCCTACAGAGGGATCTGGACAGACTGGATAGCTGGGCTGAGGCCAGTGGGATGAAGTTCAACAAGACCAAGTGCTGAGTTCTGCAGTTTGGCCGCAACAACCCCAGGCAGCGCTACAGGCTTGGGGCAGGGGGTCTGGAAAAATGTGTATAAGAAACACACCAAGTGCATTCAATGCTCTCATCCAGGTAATTAATATTGGTGTAGAACAGAACAGGCCCAGTGTGTGCTCACATTTGGCTAAGGCCAACAATAAATTCAAAATCCAAGGATAAGATTTTTAGAAGTTTTGTGTGGGTAATATACACTATTATACTCTCTGGCCTCAGACCCCAGTATCACTGGAATTAAACAATAACAAAAATACGATGTAAAAGTACTGTCCTTGGCATGACAAAGTCTTATCAAACTCAAATCCCAAATGTCTATAGGCAGGTGAGACACATCTCTTTGTCTTACCAGAACTGAGAATTCCTGAAGAAAAAAAAAAAGTTATTTATCCCTTTAAAAAGAGTGCATTCCTATTAGAAGTAGGTTCAGTCTGTTTTCTCCCTATAAAAGCAGTAGTGAGATCAAAGCATCTTAACAGCACACTACAGTCCACTTGACATCTAGGTCTCCTGGACACACTTCTTTCCACCCATTCACACATGAAGAAATTAAGACAACTGTGTTTATAATTTAATTCCCTCAAGTACATAAGGGGAAATATAGCAAAGGCCACTTCTGCATTAAGAACTGGTACAGAATAGCTACTATGATATAACTTCATATGCTTAGTTAATGAATGTTGATTTCCCTCTGCGTGCTCCCCTCACAGGATCTACATATTTCAACACTGTGGTTACTGTATATCATAGGTGTCCTAACTTTTGGCTTGCCTAAGCCCCAGTGAGCAAACAGGAATTGTCTTGGGCTACATAGGAAATATATAGTTAATGTACATAAGCAATAAAATTTACATTTTTATGTTTTTGTTCTGTTTGCTTGTTTGTTTTGTTCTTTAATTAAAATGTGAAACAAACAAACAAACAAACAAAAAAACCAGCAACAAAAACCTTAAACTGGTGAAATATTCAATCCTGCTTTTGTGATACTTATTCATCAATATTTGGTTCAATGGAAGTAGCTACAGTTCTTAACAAGTTCTCAAGGTGCTTATCAGAGGTTTTTTAATGAAACGTTATTCCTCCTGTGCTTCATCTTGGCAATAATTTTACCACAAATGCACATACTAGCAGAAAGTAACGGCATGAATAAAGACTGACTGTGAAGCAAGGGATATTTTTCTCTGTTAAGGGAGGCCTTTAAGAAAGTCTAGTAAAGAGACATGACCAAATTTTTCACTGACTTGAATGTCTGATTGCAACTCAATATATTCTGTCAGAAAAATCATAATTAATGTATTAATGTTAACTTAAAAAGGAGTCAGAAATGTACTTAAAATTGTATGTTTTTTTTTTTTGTATTTTTTAATTTTGATGCTTTTTCTCAAATTCCTTTATCAAAACAGGAAGTGTGGCTGCATACTTTTTACTGTTCACACAACTGTGTTAAGCCATCACATCAAAATGTATGAAATTATTTGCCATAACTCATGTTTGCCATAATTTAAGTTTCATTTCAGATGCTGTTATGGTTTGAGACACTGCTCAGATAAGTTGATTTTCGGTTCAAAGAGGCATGTTTAACACCGTATAGTGAGATGTCACATCTGCCAAAAATGCTGAATCTGTGAACCATTTTTAATTTTCACATTCTGGCACAAATTTTTCTTTTAATTCCCTACAGAACTTGATTTCAGTTTGCAAATTGTAAAATCATTTTAGTGCTGTACCCAACTCAGTCACCCTCCTTTAGAAAAGTAAAAGGTGTCTTCATAGTCAGCATTTATACTTCTAAGGAACTCTTGGAACTGACCATGATTCAATCCCTTGGACTTTATGAAATTCACAACTTTGATGATGATTTGCATGAAAAAATCTATTTTTTATCAAGACATGTTCTATCTCATTATTTTCATACATTGCTTAATAAATTCACCATCAGTAAATGTTTTTAACTATTTCTCTTTTTATCAATATGATCAGATTTGCTACCGTGAAACTAGCTTTTATAACAGTTTGAGTTTTAACTTTTTAAATAAGATTTTGTTAAGATGACAGAACTCTTTCGGTTCAGCTATTTTGACTTTATGAAGCATTTTGTGATATGCATTGAATTTGGCATTGTGTTTCTGCATACAATGTCTTTTCATATTGTAATCTTTGAAAACTGGCATGATTTCCTTGCCAAATAAGTATAATGCCATATTATTTGTCTTTACAAAGGAATGCTCATCTGCCTAATTTGCCTTGAACACCTTTCCTTCATCCATGATTTTTCTTTTTTTGGGTTCTATTTTCTTCTGAGATGCCACTAGGCAGGAAGAAATGTCAGTATCAGCAATCACTGTGTTTTACTTAACTGATGGCACTCCACCCTCTCCATGTTTCATGGCCAGGCCGTGCCACTTGGTAGTAAAGAGCCACCACCAAGATGATGTGGCAACAATGGGCATGGGACTCACAGCAAGCTGTGATGGGCCACAGAAGGCCCACAGGCCATAGTTTGGTCATATTGCTGTATATTATCTCGAACAGAAATTCATTACATTAATGCAATGTAAAGGAAATCACCTCAAAAGTTATGTGCTGCTCTTGATGTGGAAAAAAGAAATCACTCCTCAACATTTAAATATTAAATATATATATATATTATTTTTTTCCTTCTTAGCAGTTATTTGTGGGCATGTGGTTTTTTGTTTGGTTGGTTGTTTTTTTCCTTCTTTTCTGGTATTTTTCTGCCATACACTTTGAAAATTGGGCACTTGCATGATACTTCTTCATCTTATCAGATTTTACTGAAAGCTATGGAAATCTAGTTTGTAAATGCTTACAAAAAATGACTGTTCCGAATTCTGTCTTGTCTTGTAAAAAGTAAAAACAAGTATGCATACTGATCTTTGCTCTGAATGTACAGCCCAGGCTACATAATCATAGGAATACTTCTAAGGCTCAAGCTCAGCCCTTTCTTTCTCTTTTACTGCTCCTTGCTGTCACTCATTACAATACTGATAAAATTATTTGACAAGATCTTGAGCCAAGAACTATCTGCTTGTTTTGTAAAATGCCCAGCAAACTTTAGTGGCTCAATTGAACAATAGTGTTGGTGGGAGAGTGGGTGGCTTTGATAGAGCCAACTTGCTGTCAGAAGCAATAATTTGCAAATCTGTAAACATTCTTACATTTGGCAACCCAGAGAATTTTGCTGCACCATATTTTAGAAAGGATGAGATATATTAATGCTGTTAAACAGTATTTTATACATTTGCTTGTTCCAGCTCTCAAAATTCCTCCTTCATTTAGAATTTAGGACTTTCCTTCCTGTGGTAGTTAATGTGTTAATTGGCTAATCTCCTTTTAAGGTGCAGACAGTAAAAGATTAGCCTGATTGTAGGCGTATCAGTAAAACCTTTACTCCATATTATATAGGGAAAATGCAAGTGATAACAGCCCTGAGACTCACAGAGTCACAGAATCACAGAATTATCAAGGTTGGAAAAGACCTAAAAGGTCACCAGTCCAACCATCACCAATACTTCTCTGCTAAATCATATCCCTCAACACAACATCCAAACGTTTCTTGTACACCCCCACGGTCAGTGATTCCACCACCTCCCTGGGCAGTGCATTCCAGTGCCTGGCTACCCTTTCCAAGAAGTAGTACTTCCTAATGTCCAGCCTGAATCTCCCCTGGCACAGCTTGAAATCACTGCCTCTAGTTCTATCACTGTGTACATGAGAGAAGAGGCTGACCCCTAGCTCACTACAACCTCCCTTCAGGAAGTTATAAAGAGCTATAAGGTCTCCCCTGAGCCTCCTCTTCTTCAGGCTGAACAATCCCAGTTCCCTCAGCCGCTCCTCATAAGGCCTGTGCTCCAGACCCCTCACCAGCTTTGTAGCCCTCCTCTGAACAAGTTCCAGGGCCTCAGTGTCTTTCTGGCAGTGCGGGGCCCAAAACTGAACACAGTACTCGAGGTGCGGCCTCACCAGTGCCGAGTACAGGGGGACAATTACCTCCCTGTTCCTGCTAGTAACACTGTTTTTGATACAAGCCAGGATGCCTTTGGCCTTCTTGGCCACCCGGGCACACCGTCGGCTCATGTTCAGTCGTACATCAATCAGTACTCCCAGGTCTGTTTCCTCCACACAGTCCTCCAGCCACTCCACCCCAAGCCTGTAGCGCTGTCTGGGGTTGTTGTGGCCAAAGTGCAGGACTCGGCATTTGGTCTTGTTGAACCTCATCCCATTGGCTTCAGCCCAGCTCTCCAGCCTGTCCAGATCCCTCTGTAAGGCCTCTCTACCCCCAGGCAGATCCACACTCCCAGCCAATTTGGTGTCATCTGCGAACTTACTGAGGGTGCACTCAATGCCCTCCTCCAAGTCATCAATAAAGATGTTGAAGAGGACAGGCCCCAGCACCAACCCCTGGGGAACACCACTCGTGACCGGTTGCCAGCTGGATTTAACTCCATTCACCACCACTCTCTGAGCCCGGCCCTCCAGCCAGCTCCTTACACAGCCGAGAGTGTGCCCATCCAAGCCACAGGCTTTCAGATTCTGCAGGAGAATACCATGAGAGACAGTGTCAAAGGCTTTTCTGAAGTCTAGGTAGACCACATCAACAACCTTTCCCTCATCCAGCAGATGGGTCACTAGATCATAAAATGAGATCAGGTTGGTCAAACAGGACCTGCCCTTCATGAACCCATGCTGGCTAGTCCTGATCCCCCGGCCATCCCGCACATGCCACATGATCTCCCTCAAGACTATCTGTTCCATAACCTTCCCTCGCACCAAGGTCAGGCTAACAGGCCTGTAGTTCCCCGGATCTTCCTTACAACCTTTATTGTAAATGAGAGTCACATTGGCAAGCCTCCAGTCTTCTGGGACCTCACCAGTCAACAAGGAGCGCTGATAGATGATGGAAAGTGGCTCGGCTACCATCTCTACCATTTCCCTCAGCACTCTCGGGGGGATCTCATCCATGCCCCATTGTGGCAGTCCAGTTGGAGTAGTAAGTCTCTGACCGTTTCTTCCAGAATCATGGGGGTTAGCGTGCTCCCCAGCTGAGGCTACCACGTCAGAGAGAGGAGTACCCTGAGGATAACTGGTCTGACCTTTAAAGACAGATGTAAAGAAGGCATTCAGAACCTCTGCCTTTTCCTTATCCTCAGTGGTCACATTCCCAGCATCATCCAGCAAAGAGTGGATATTCTCCTTTGTCCTCCTCTTACTGTTTATGTACTTATAAAAGAGTCTGTTATTCCTTTTCACCCCAGCGGCCAGGTTAAATTCAAGCTGGGCTTTTGCCTTTCTGATTTCACCTCTACACATTCTAATGACTTCCTTGTATTCATTCTCAGTTGCCCATTCCTCCTTCCACAGGCAGTAGATTCTCTTTTTCTCCTGGAGCCTCAAGAATAGCTCCCTATTCATCCACACTGGTCTTCTTCCCTGTTGGCTCATTTTGCGGCTCAGAGGGACTGCCTGCTCCTGCGCCCTTAAGACTTCCTTCTTGAAGAGCAACCAGCTCTCTTGGACCCCTTTGTTCACTAAGACTGAATGCCAGGGGACTCCCCCTACTAGTCCATTGAACAATTCAAAGTTCGCCCTCCGGAAGTCCAAGGTAGCAGTTTTACTATTCCCCCTCCAAGCTCCACCATAAATCGAGAAACGTATCATTTCTTGGTCACTCTGTCCAAGGCAGCCCCCAACCTCCACATCTCCTATTAGACCTTCCCTGTTTGCGAACTCATGACCACAGGTCCATGCTTATGCTGAAACCCAGACAGCTGCGTTTTCTCTGCTGCTGTTATCCAATAAGCTAACAATTAAACAATTGATTAATTATCTGATTAACCAACTGTAGCTGGATCTCTGTACTACAGTTATTACTTCATTTTAATGTGTATAAACATGCCTTATGTCTTTTAGAACTGGTTGAGATTTACCATAGATAGATGCACGTTTATTACCAGTTTTTCTCTAACAGATAATCATACTCTTCAGGAATTAACTGGCATTTTCTTTCCTTTGTGCTGGCATAATCTGTGTTAGTGAAAATTGCAAGCAAATAGTTTTTTTGGATACTCCTTCAAAACAATTGGTGCTGAACACTCAAGTGCAGTGATTCTATGTTTAGATACAAACATAGAACAGTTGCAGTTATACCCATTTTGGAAGATAAAATATTATTCTCTGTTCACACTGTTGTGGATGTTAAGCACTCAGTCTATAAAAACTCCATGTGAAAGTCCTCAAAATGGTATCTTCAGTTTTGTAATTCTGTATTTCTTTTTTAATAGCATGTAATTATAAAAGAAGATACTGATCATGTACTTTCAATTGTAGTACTCTATACTGCTTAAAACAATGCTGAGTACTAAAAAGAGATTGTTAATGCATTCCTTTCTGTGTGTTTCAATACTTACAATTAAATTCCTACTGGTCAAATTTTCCTTTGCTATATCGGCTAAAACATTTGTCAAACTGACAGATATGGATATATTTTATAGATTTCAAAGTACGTAAACATGGAACATTCATAAGTAGAGAGATCTTTACAGCCAGTCAAGAGTAAGAGCCAATGGATGGATGCACTTTAATACACTCCTGCAGTTCTGGTGTCCTCTTAGACACAATTATTTGTTTTAGGATTTAATCTTTTTAAACTAATGTTTAATGCCACCTTGGAAAAGGAAGGAAAGTGATAAACAGCATCTGTTTTACTGAACAATCTGCTAGAGTTAAACTTCCTCTAATGCACAGAAGAATGAACTAGTAACTTATCCAGCAATAACAACAAAAAAGTGTTTAAAGATGATTAAATTACATCTGCTTTATTAGCAGCAGTTCTCAAGGGGGAGGAAGCTTCAAACTGACAAATGGCAAAGTGAATTTTAGTAACTGATAATTGATAGATTATTTTTTTTCTGGTCTAATTTGTTTCCTTGATCTCTTGATCTCTGCTCTGCTTCCAAATAGCGTCTTTAAATAAATAAACAAATAAATGGATAGATAAATAAATAAATAAATATTTTGCTGCTTGATTATGCACAGAAATAGTATTTTTGTTAATTAAGATCTGAAATACCTAATGCTCTCTGTGTCCTATTGCTAGAAATAAATTGTGAAACAATCCCAGACTGCTGCAATACAGAAAGGTTTGAGTAGTCACCAAAAGTTCAGACTTAAAGTCAGGCACCTGAATTCTCCTGACTGGCAAGAGGTCTTTAGATGACACTTTCAGGTCAGAGAAGCCCTGCTGTGGCCAACAGTCTGGTCCATATCTCTACAGTATAAGCTTAGAGGATACTTCTGCTCTTTGCTTCCTCCCGTTTTACATCATGGAGTTTTCAAATAGGGGAGAAGAATGAACAAATACTACAGTGCACTTGCAGGATATGAGGGGAGACAATGGAATCTATTTTTCTCACTGATATCTGCCACAGACCTTGACAATCAATTTCTTCAAGAATCTTTATAGGTGCAAACAGTTTTTCAGACTTTAATATCCTTTTTGAGGCATTATTCTGTGTTAGACTCTTTTGAGCTGTGGACAGAAAGTGAAACTCACCTGCCCTTAACCACAGTTTTCCTTGATTTCCTACTTGATTCTTGTGCAAAACACCTAGAAGACACTTTCAACTTCACTGATAGGAGATCTGTATCACGCTTTGTTCTGCCCAGCCTGTGTTGATATATAAAATGTCTGTGTTGCATTATCTGTATCAATGCAGTGAGTTATTCTTCAGTACCCCTTTCTCTCTCCTTTGTCTGCAGAAAGCTATTTGGAGAAAGGTCTTTGCTGTGTTGTTAGCTGAATTCATACAAATAACAGAAAACATTTGCAATGCTGCATGGAAGAGGGAATTTCAATGTTTAAGAAGTTATTTTCCTGCTAATGTCAGACTGCTGCTGGCTGACATTTTTCCCTTGATATTTTACAATTTATATATATATATATATATATTTAACATGATTGCGATCATTAAATTTTCTTGTTTCCACTAAAATGATAGTTTTCCCCTAATACCCTTATTGTGGCTCAAATGATGTAAAGTAGAACTTCTGACTGAAGACGTGGTTCAATTAATTATTGCTTTGCAATTGTGTTAATGTGTTTGTAAGTTGTCCCCACAACAGGAAACATGCAATGGGTTCTCTTTGAGTGTGTTCTTTGAAATCCCATTGCATGTTGCCTGTTATGGGACTCAGAGAACACACTTTACATGGAACTGATCATACTCAATGCAAGCGACATGGTATCTCTTGATTCAGCCCAAGGGGCTGGATATTACAGTAAGCAGTCAGTTTTAGTAAATTTTATAATTACAGTGATAGGATTGAAAAGTACTGCCTAGTTTTATCAGTAAATTACTTAATCGTTGACTTTCTGAATTCAGTTTAGCATTAAAGATATCTTTCAATTTCTTCTCTCCTTTCTCTTTCTATTCTTTCCCTGTCTTTTTCTCTTTCACTCACTGATTTCTTCTGCCTCGTAAAAAATAGAGACATAAAAAAAAACACAAAAAAACTTTTCCTTGCAGATATACATTCTTTATCTTTTTCACAGTTTTTTCAGTAAAGAAGTAGGTGACAAAACACGGAGAAATTGGGTAAATAATATCAATTGCTTGAAACTTCCAGATAACCAAAATATTTCTGTTTGAGCTTAAAGCACTTTTGAAGCTGTTTTGATTTTTCTTTTAGTTTTTTCACTTTTCTGTTTCAACCCAGAATAAAACATTTAAACACATATATTGTGTTGGGAACATTAATTGTAATTACAAGTGTTGTTTTAGACTAAAGCATTTAGCATTTGAGATACCATCATAGTATTTTACATACAATGTGGAATACAAAAGACAATATTACCTCAAACTGCTGGCTTCTTTATCAGAATGTTACAATTTCTTTTGATTGTTGTGATTTGATGTCTAATCTTAGGATTCTTTTCTGAATTTCTCATTTTATAATTCCAATTTCTTTGAGAAAATTAATAAAACAAAAGCATAGCAAATACAAAAGCATAGTTTTAAAAGAAAGGGGTTTAATAAATTTTTGAAAATATACAGAAAAGGGGACTCTGAATGATAAAGGGCATCTTTTAAGGGTCATCATATGAGAAGGCTTGGTTGCTAGGAAACTGACATTAAAATTGGCAAGATAATTATTATTTCATTTTAAATAAAAATGTTAATTAGTGTGCATGTTTAAGAGGTAGTACACAAAGATATTAGATGTATGCTGTAATAGCGTATGTTGAAAAAAATGAGCTAAATTTAATACTTAAGTAGAAAATCAAACAAACTTATCAGGAACAGAGACTCCTCTTTATTGCTTAAAATATATCCATAAAAGCAGAAGATTATTAATAAGGAAACTAGCCCTCCATGTAAAGTCCATTACCATGGCTGTGACATCCACTAATTGTATTGTCAAAAGATCTTTTTATTAAATGCATGCAATTGTAATATAAAATACTTTAGTTTGTAAAAACTGCTGCTGCAGATTTTGACAGGCACAAAAAAAAAAGATGAAAAATTCTCATTTGGAATAGTTTGGATTGTGGAAAGAGAAGACAGTAAATTATCAGGAAAAAAAAGAGGGGTGGGGGCAGCGTGGAAGGATGAATTCACATGCATAGTCTAGTGGAGAAAAAGTTGGCAGATTCAATAAAAATTGAGCAAGACTGCAAAATTATGGTGAAGTTTGATCTTCTTATGAGTGAGTGATAAACTCCCATGCTGAGGTCACAATTTCACTTTTGTCAATATCCACAGCTTCATAGACATCCTTACGGTAGCCTTAGTTCTCAGTTAGTTGTTTAAACCACTGAAAATTCTGACGAGACATTGAAGATGTCATAAAATGTTGGGGATCAGGAGACTCATGGATCGTCATTCTGGTAGCAGCACCTGAAATGATGGGGGTTCCTTCAGAGTGACATGATGGTGCAGCTTTGTCAGTAGGGTGGGAGAAGATGGCACCTGAGGTACATTTCATGTTCCAGTTGGGAGAAAAGTCAGAGCAGAGAGGAAAGGAATGCAAGTATACATCTTTCAAATCTGACACTGATGAACAATTTAAATCAATACTTGCCTGTCAAAAATTAAGTACACGAGGGAACTTTTAAGAACACTTTCTGCCAAACCAGAGGGTCTATGGCTGCTATCACCCTTCAAGAATGACACTTCAGCTTTACTTTATCGTAACATTTCCATGTTTAATTACTAAGTGTAACACCACATGCTTAACAACAAATAAAGGGGGGGAAAAAAAGCATATTTTGTCTGAATTTTTGGGGTAGAATTATTATTGACAACATCCTTTTCATGATATAAAATAAACTACTTGGAAATCTCACCCCAAATATAGCAAAATGATTAAAAAGATCCCAAATTTGCATTATAGAAAGCAGTTCATTTTAATTCACTTTAATACAAGTCTTTTACAAAAGACTGCTCAGTTCTGTAGTGAAGTCTAAAGGCTGCAGGGTTTTATAAAAAAAAAAAAAAAAAAAAAAAAAAAAAAAAGGCTCTCCGGGCTTTAAAAATCTACATAAAAGTTAATTGTGCAAATGAATGTAAGTTTGCAATATTTGTATCACAAAAATTTCTGTCAAAAAAACGCAGTTGGAAATAACATGCTGTTTGTCGTGTAATTGTTACTATTCACTAAAGCAGAAAAAGCAAGTGCAGAGAGCTAAAGAACTGACAGGCTAGTCATTTAAAACTACAGGTTGTCTCCTGGGTGACAATAGTTTTTAAAGTAGAGCCTAACCCATGCCGAGAAGTTGCTGGCTGGAGGAATATTTAGGATAATATTTTAACACTTTAGTTGAGCAGAGACTTTTTAATCTTTTTAAAAAATAAGATGATCCTGTTCTGAAACGGTGGTGGATGTAAGAATAGGATATGATCACTTCTTTTGTTATTGACTCTTGTTTGTTTACGCACAAGTACCTGAATTCTAGATTGATTATGGAACGTGATTTAAACATTATAGCTGGAAACTGAAGAACTGAATTTCCTCCTGGAGGCTGAAACTGATGTTGTGCAATTATTTAAACTGCAGAAACACAAAGCGTTGTCTAAGATGTGGCTGCCTGTATGAACAGCCTCTATTAAAGGGAGAGTATTGCCCTTGTGACACACTCATGTTCACACTGCCTGTTATGGGCAATATATATGCTGTTATAACACAGAGACATGTAGATCTGCAAAATGAAAATATTCACAAGGTGCAAGAATATAGAATATTCATATCTGAGCTCTGGAGTAGTAGGGAGGAATTCAGGAGAACTCAGTTCACAGAATCACAGAATTGTAGGGCTTGGATGGGACCTCTGGAGATCATCTAGTCCAGCCTCCTGCTAAAGCAGGTTCCAATAGTTCTCAACATTCTGTGCTTGAAAAAAAATCATTTAATTTTTGTGAACAATAATTTACCACCTATAAAATGAAGATAATAAACCCTTTTTGTTGGCTAGAAAAAACTGGTAGGGAGAAAAAGAAGTAGTGTTTTTATTATAAGTTTATGTATGAAGTGGAATGAACGACAGATGCAGCAGCTATTTCTTAAACATAGGTAGCAAGAAAAATGTATATATATTCATTAAAATGTGAGGTAAATAGTGCCTGTTTTTCATTTGTACATATTCAAATAAATATACTTTATGAAACATGTTGCTTTAGTTGATATTATGTCTGGGGGGTTGCATTAATGTAGAAAGACCCTCATGCTGAAAGATGACTTCTTGACTGATTCAGAATGATTCAAATAAAAAGACTGAGGATTAGATCTAGTTAACCAGCAGAGACTGAGTAGAATTAACAATTTTTATAGTGTCTGGCTGTAACTTGTATCTGCACAGGGAGACTGATCGCCCTCTGAAACCTAAACAAAGCAAGCACCAGCAAGTGGAGTTCATGTAGCTCAAAAAGATATCTGAAGAGTTTTAACAAAACCTCAAACAGTAAACCAGAGCTTTACATAATACTCTTCCTAGGATTGCAAAAGGAAAAAAAAACATGTCATTGAATAGAAGGCTTTTGTTTTTTTTTTTTTTTTTGGCTTTATGCTAACAAAGCACATTGGATTAACAAATCTCTGGAGGTGTTGAAGTAACTGCAATTTGATTTAAAGGTAAAACATACGGTACATTAGATTTCAAGAGGATTTGCAAAGCCCTCAGCAGTTTTGCCCAGACTGCTGCTACTATTTATATTATGTATTTCTTCCTATTTCATCTCACCTAGCTTTAGACACTTAAATTAAGCTGCTGGTCATGAGGCAAATTCAGGTCGTCAGTGCACTAAAGTGTCCTCTGAAGTTGCTGATCTTTTTCTGTTGGTCAGGAGGAAAGCTGCGACTCCTACTCCAGGTACATCATTTTAGATGACAGATCTAAACTTTAGTAGTTTGCTCATGGTAACACAAGTCATGGGTTCTTGATGAACATCTATATTTTATTCATGCTTCACACATATATATTTTTCCTTAGGTATTGCAGTAAAATGTGATACTTTCATAAATATTTTGTGTGCATGTGTGTTGTCTATATTTAACTTAATTATTTTATTTGTTTTTCAGTCTGGACAAATGAAAGAAATAGATATTTTAGCACTGACTTATGTGCATCAGGTCATGATTCTATCCCTCATCTGAAATTTTGGGTCAGTTAAAAATAAGATGATTAATTAACAGCATAATAGTAAAGAAGGATAATTCCTTTCAGACTGTGAATGAAAGCAATATGCATGATCTCCTGAACTTATTAACTTTTGTTTCTGATTTTATTAATGCTTGGATCTGATGGCAACAGCCTTTTCCTGTCTACATTTGAGCAACTGTTGTATCAGGCACAGGAAGTTAGTGGTTGCATAATGCATAATGAACATGGGCCCACCCGGGAGGTGCACAAGATGCTCTTGGCATTCTCAGTCAGGTGTTATTGACAGACATAAACTCAAACTTCATAACCAATGCTGTGCAGTATGAATAGTGCAAGCAGAATCCTGTTTGTCACTTAGCTATGAAATATTTCAGCAGCAAAGGATGTTTTAATGGCTATTTAGAGCCATACATTTGTATGTCTTCCAGATAGGGGAACTGAGAAATACAATTTAACAATTTTATTTTTTTATTTTTTTTCTAAGAAACATTAGAACTTACATCAATGTAAAAAATGACTGAGATGATTTCACTCACTACAAGTAGGGAAAAATATTTCTATATAATTAATTCAGAAAGTAAGGTTTGAATCTGTTGCTAAAGAACAGACATTTGTTCCTTGCTTTATTCTATATATTTCTTTGCCTTCAGCAAGTAATCTTTCTTTGAAATACCATGGAAACAAGCAAATATGCCTCATTAAACTTTCCTTGCAGGGGAGAAAGGAAAAAGAGCCGAAAAAGCAGAGAATTCTTAAATTGTGGGTTAGGAAAGAATAAAATGTAAGGGGTGATTAGACTGCTCTTAATTCTTCTAGGTAAAGTAGGATAATTTGCTAAAAAACAAAACAAAATAAAATAACAACAACAAAAAATCTTTCGTCCTTATTCTTCTCTCCTTATTTGACTGTTTCCCAGATAAATGCTGCATTATTACATTACACTTTGAAGTTATGCCCATAACTGTAAGATATGAGTCACAGTTGATATCTAAAGGTTCCTTAGAAAAGCTAAAATAATGTTTACGTATATAATTTTCTAAGATATTTTCTTTTTTGTTTAGATTCCTATAAAATGCTGTTTAAAAATGTAAACTTTTTATAAATTAACATCTAGTTGACAGCTTACACAGATATAATAAGAAATATTTCCTCAATATTGAAGAAGAGGGCCATATTTCCTACGAGATTCAACAACATTCAGTGAAGTTATGCTGCTATATACCACTTAAGGATGCATATCAAGAAAAATTATTAAACTGGAATTTGCAACTATAGTCGGGATTTGAAATTGCTTTGTACTTGGAAGCAATTTCAGCTTTCAGCAGTATACCCAGTTCTGCCTTCAAATGCAAATGGGATCTTAAGGAATTGGCTGTGGAAGAGCCACATATACTTTTAGAATCCCCCATCAATGCAATGCATGCACAATAATTGTCCCGTAGCCTTAACTAAAACAATGGCTGTAAGGGACATGTCTTGAAATTAAACTCCACTCTCTAGAACAGCCCATAATCTAAAAGACAAACTTGATAGTGAAAGGGGTATTGATTTAGCCAAGTTAGTATTTTGCACCCTGAAATCTACTTTAACTAAAGAAAGATCAATAAACAACTTTCTTAGTTCAGTTTGTGTTTTTATTTAGCTGGCGGGTAGAGTAATTCATTTCCCGATGAGCTAATTTCTAACAAAGGTTCTCAGGATCGGTTTATTATAGACAGCCCAAAGCTAAGAAAAGGAATAATACAAGCTACTTATGAGTGGATACCTGAAAGCAGACAGAGAACTGTACGTATCTAGAGACTGTGAGCATGTCTGAACGCAAAGAATAGGTATCGTCAGCACAAGCAGATTCCTACTGCAGCTCCCTGAATCATCTTTTTTATATGTCTCTATGTAGGAGAGTCCTGAAGTACCCAGACAACTTGTTTGGTTTCACTCTCTCATTTAAACTATCTGAGCAGGCCATAAAAGATGAATGATCTGGGTGAGGAAGAAGCATGTTTCCTCCATCCATGATGATCCCACCAGCTGGAGTTCTGCTGGAATTAAACACAGTCTGTAAACTTTTCCCATTATATGCCCAGATCTTTGTCTACCCGAATTTGATTTAAGTAACTAGCCCTTTGTCATCCTGTTCCTGTATTCATTCCATGCTATTCTGGGAGAAAAGGGACAGGGATTTAGCAAAACATACTTATGAATGACATCTACAACTTGATTTCCAGTGAAAGGTTTCTAAAAAAAAAAAATCCCCAGGAAGACTGGAAGCAAAATAGCATTAACCCTGTGCCGAGAAAAGTTATAGATCCTAAAGAGATTTCCTATTTAAGCAAAGAAATAAGTCATGTAAAAAAAATAATAAAAAAAATCCACAATTTGAAAACCATTTTGTAAAGCATCTCAAGCTGTGCAGCCCTGCTGCAGCCACATTGCTAATGGGAGGTAAAGGCTGTAATTGTCTTGGATTTCCTGCTAAGTCATTGCCTTCTTGCTGACCCATAAAATCCAAAATGTCAGTGTCTCCAGGACGGAAATAAGTGCCTATAAAAGACTGTCAAGTGGCTGTAGACCAAGGGTACACTGTTAGTACAGCACAATCCTACCAGTCATTAAAGGTTTGACCCAAGAAAACTTTTTATCCAAAACAAAATTCAGTATTTAAACTTCTACCCCTATAACTGAAAATCACTGTTCTTTGAGGTAGAAAGAATACCTATCAGGTCTTCAGTTAAGGTTGTTCGTTCTGAAAGACAAAAGTATTATTCAAAAGATTTTAACAGCAAAAGGTGTTATTCTAGTTATCTGACTTCCTACATGACAAATATCACTTTATAATCCCTGTACTTAAGATTTATCTTCTATTGCTGAACTATAGCACATCTCTTGGAATGTCTCCAGTCTTTATGTAAAATGCTGAACTGACATGATGAGTAGAGGCTAAGAGATTTGGCCTCTTGTATAACTTGGAAAGACAAGGCATGTGAGGGTCTTACCAATGTCTATCCTGATGGATGATTGTAAGAGATAATCCCAGAGCTTTCTTACACTTTGCTCAGAAATGAGACACAAATTCAAATATAAGAAATTCCATTTAAAGATATTTATTGTATGGGTGATCAAATACTTAGGATGCTCAGAAAGGTGGTAGATTCCCTATCCTTAGAGAAACTCAAATCCCAAATGGACAAAGAACTGAGCAACCTTCTGCAATGACCCTGCTTTAAGCACTGGGATTGGACAAAGTGTATTTCCAGCAGCCAGTTCCAACTTCTACCATACTGTATTTCTGTGATCAACAACTTCTTTCTTTAGTCTAATAGCCAATAGGAAATAACAGCTACTTATGCTTCAGAGTAGAAATCTGCATTTATTTCCTATCTTCAATTTCTAGCTGTTGTATCTTGGCTTCTGTCTGACCACTTAATTAAAGAGCTCTCCTCTACCCACTCTTTAGGTACTCTTAGCTCAAGCCACCTGTCAACCTTCTTTTTGATAAGCCAAAGGATACTTCCACAAATTAATACTCAATGTTCCCTGTTAAAATGGAAATTGAGCACTTAATTTAGTCAATTTGCAGGCATGGGTACTTTACTATCCAATTGTAGATTGTTTGGATGCTACTGAACCATTCTAAGCATTACTAGTTCTCTCTTAAAGAGTCAAGACTAAAAGAAAAAAGAAAGAAAGAAAGAAAGAAAACAAACAAACAAACAAACAAAACAACAACAAAGAACAACAACAAAAAACACCTAAACTCATCCCCTTGTTGCTCTGCCACATGCCCAAAAGTTCCCCAACCAGTACAAACCAGCAAGCAGTGCTAACTGTTATATCAGGTGTGCAGGAGACCCTTTAAGATGCTGGCATCATATATAAATGACCTACAAAATAGGAAACACTAAAAAAGGCCACTCATAAAGGCAAAAGCACAGAAACTATGTAACACATCTTTATTTTTTTTCTTTTGTATGGGTTAGAGAGATTATTTTAAATTTCTTTTTTCTTTTCCTTTTTTCACCCCTGTAATAAATCTATCTCCCCATTTCCATGACATCTTCTTGTTGCTGAGTTCTTGTACTTAAAGGGGTTTGGGCATTAACAAATAGAAAAAAATAATATTGAAAATGTTATTTTTAGCTGAGACCTGTATTTAATTAATGGTCAGAGCAGCGGGCTTCTTCCTGGCAAATCTCAGATGAAATTCTGAATGATGGCAGCGGTGAAGTGGAACAGAAGCCCAGGTGTCAGAACCTCTCTGTAAGTTCACTCCAACCTTCGATGGTCTCATTACTCAAAATCCATCTTATGCTCTGGAGTTTGAGAGTTCATACCACGGAATATAAATACTGCTTATCGAAGTGAAGCTTATTCACTTACCTCCATCAGTTTTTCTATATCATTTATATCCTGTTTTTTTCACTTCTTCTATTCTTCCTTTACCCTCATATAAACTCCTACAGAGCTGAAGAAGAGTAGCAATGAGCAATTCAGTGGTATATAATCACCTTGCTCCCCATGCCAATATCAGTGTTTGTTTCTAGCTTCTGCTGCCCATGCTCTTTATCATTCCAATATGAAAGAAGGGAACTTTGTTTATTTATTTGTCAGTGTCTATTGTTTCTGTACCTGTCTACTCTCCTCTGTTGTTGCTTTCTTAGTTTCTTTGTATAAAAAACAAGTTCAAATAGATTATCTCTTCAAAAAGGATAGAAGAGAGAGAAGTACAGCTGCTTAAGCAATTAGCAAAGCAGCATGACATGTGAATGCCTAGAGCTATTGTAACTCACCTGGCTTTATAAACTCAGAGTTCAGCCTGGGTCCCTGAGAGGGACAGAAAACACTGGAGCAGAGCCAAACCTGCTGGTGGGATCTTCTCTTTTAAAGGGATCAGTTTTAAAGCTTACCTGTGTCAAATAGAGCTGTTTAAAAATTTGGTGTGGGATTCCATTCCAGACTAATAGATGGGAATGTATGTGTCTATGTGTTTCCCCCTGAACATTGATAAACTGAGTTTTATCTTTCCTCACTGCTATAAAGCCAATACAACCAGAAGCTTAAAGAGACAAACTAATCAGCCACTGGGTCTTCTTTGATGAGTTGTATATTTTAGTGGGAAGACTACAGAAATCAAAAAAGACTATAAATCAAACTCCCAGGGAATGTTAAATGGCATGAAACACCTCTATTAAGGAGTCATTTCCCTTTTTTTATTTTATTAAAGTAGATTCTCAAAGCTCTCTTGAGTTAAACAACCACAATCTTCCCCAGTCACCTTGTTTCCTTCACCAGGGACTTCACTTTACTTACTGAATTCCATGTGAGAAAATAGAAAATATCAATAAATGAAAACTTCACAAATCCCATCATATGTTGATTGCTCCAGAAGTAATGCCTCCTATTTATTTCCATGGAGAACAAACAAACAAACAACAACAACAACAACAAACAGATACAAAGAGCACAGTAACACTACTTGACAGAGAAAATTCTCAGCTACTGTTTTACAGTGTGCTCACCACAATGAACAAGAACAAGAGTCTTGATGCCATGCTGGTAAAAATCTGCACCAGTAAAGGTGATCTATTATTGCCATCACGATTGATGGGTATCAGTGGGTGCAGTTTTTTCCACATGGAGGAATCCAATTCCTAGCTTCATACAGACTTCCATGTCAGATGTTGTTTTGTCAGACTGCTCTCTACTGACAACTTTCACATAGCAACAAAATACAATGGAATACTGTTGAGAAGTTTCAACAGTTTCTCTACTACCATACCACCACCATCTGCTGCTGGTGTTGTGGGCAAATATAATAGAATAGGAGATATTGCTTTTGAAGCAGCCCTATAATCAATAAAGAAACTTATAAGAGGTAACAAGTTCTTTTGTTTGTTTGTTTGTTTTGTTTTGTTTTGTTTCTTTTTCACTTTTCAGAGTGAAGAAAAGGACAAGGAACAATTAATTAATAGTAATGCTTAGGATGTTTCCAGTTTATCCAGAAATTGAACAAATCTTGTCCCTTGAAACCTGGCTTACTGCTTCAGCCACCAGTCCATGTACTTCCTCTTCTTAGTTTCTCATCAATAGCAACAATTAAGTAAAGCACAGAAATCAGTTAATTAATCTCTATAGGATATTTGTTGTCTATGATATAAGGGAAAAGAAGTGAGAAAAGACAGGGAATAAAAGGAGGAAGGAGTGGTCCATTAAAGTCTCTGGCAGTCATCTATGGGGAGCACAGGTTAAATCACTGCCTGGCCTAATTTGCAACAACTCAAGGTGAAAAAGTGTTCAGGCAAGATATCAGTCAATCTAAACTCTGTTTTTTGCATACACTGCATTTTCCTTGTAGGTTGGGAGAATCTTCTGAAAAAAATAGAAAGGAGGAAACTTCAGAGAAAGTAGAAAGGAGGCAACTGGGGACCTCAAATAGCTTCCATAGCATGACGTTGTCGTCCTCCATTCTAATCACCAGAGATGCACTGTGCTACCAAAGAAGACATGAGCTAGCAGCAGTTACCACATCTACATATTCTGAAGCCTGTGCTGGGCCATCTGCTGCTCCTGTCTCTGGATACAATTTGCAGTGACAGCCAAATAAAGGTCATTTATCAGTGCACAATGGTTTGCGTGTGAGAGAGAGTGATTGCTGGGCCTTGATTACTACTGTAATAAAGAATATTAATAAACTAAATTGCATTTTTTAGTCTTTTTACTGTAGCTTTGCAAAAAAAGAAAAACTACACGAGATTTTGGAAGCATTTCACTAATGTTTAATGAATATTTATTATTTCTGAGGAAGTATAAAACTATGTCAGAATGTGACAAGACATCAGTATATACATAATTTGCAATTGTCTAAACAATTGCTCCAATCAAGGTCTAAGAGAAATATTCAGTTTATTATATCTAGGTCATACAGATGACATACACTCTGTTTGGAAAGACCTAGGAGAAAGCAAAGCATTTCTGAAACCTGTAATCACCCCACTGAAAAATTCCTAAGGTTCCACTCAATACATGGAGTCCATTAGGGGCTGTGACTTAAAGATGAGTGTCACATTCCCAGTTGTTCATCAGATTTATAGGTATGTTAAGGGTAAAAATTATCGTTGTGCCATAGGCAGCTTCAAAACCAAACGTGAGAAGTGATCAAATGTGCACATCTCTACAGAATGCTCTCTCTTAAACATTTTAGCAGAGCAGGAACAGCTGATGACCTTTGATACTTTTTATTGGAAATAATAAGAATGCAAAACCCCTTTGTTCTCTTCTATCTCTTTTTTATTTTTTATTTTTTGGAGTTAGATTTCAAACCTTTAGTTACTCAACTTTACTGAGGACACTTTTCTGTTTGTGTCTGGATTGTCTCCTTGCACTGTACTTAAGCTCTAATGATTTGGGGAAGAAAACAAAATGCAATAATAAGAAGAATTAAAAGGATAAAGGTATTTTTAAGTTCATTTTTCCAGTTTGGCATAGACAGAACTAATTTGGAGTCACATACTCTGCACAAGTTCTGTAATGTAAGTAATGTTAATACAACCCTCAGTTTTTTTGTACATGCTTGTGTAATCGTTAACTTTTCTTTGTCTTTAAGGAAGAAAAGATGTGAGACTCAGAAAGGATCCATTTTGCTATTGATCAGACATTTTTTAATCTTCTCTCTTTTAACAGTTCATAAAAGGTTAGTGCTATTTTTCCCTAGTCTCTGTTAAAAACATCTGTAGTGAAATCTGATTTTTTCCTACTTGAGAATTCCATGGTCAGACTGAGATTTATTTAATTAAAATACTAATGGAAGGAGACAGAAGTAAATTTCCCAAGTCTTACCTTTCATAAACACCAGTTTATTAAATACTTCAAAGCAACAACACTTTGGTGTGTATTTCAGTGTTTTATTTTTCTGTCTAACTGCTTCATGCAGGGATGTCTATCACCCCTAAACAGCAGCAATTTCCCTCTGCACATACAAATGAAATTAGCCAACAATATAAATCCAAGCAGTGAAAAAGCAAGATCCAGAGTGCAAAGAATTTAAATTCTTGAAGTGTATAATTGTTGTGACCAGTGGTGTAAAGTATGAAGATGAAGAAGTGGAACTGAAGTGTGGAGATGTTTATGAAAGGCACATGTCAAACATAAAACTCCAGTGGAGACTGAAAATGCTCCTTGGCAGACTAAAGTAAACTGATGTAGGATAGATGTGGGATTTAATATCCATGTTTTCTATTGGGAGACCTTTCAGAACACTCACTTCTCATGGGCTGCATAGTCAGCGTGGATATATGTCTATCCAAGGGCTGACTATATTCAGTTCCCACTAACACTGCAACTGTGATTCTTGGGAATTTACAGATTCGGTCCTGACATCCACTGTGTAATTAATTTTCATGATATTGCCTGATCTTGTTCCACAGGGTTACTTACATGACCAATTAAGTCCTGTCTATTAAAATTTGTGAAAGCTCAAATCACAAAATGAGATTTCTTAGGACTATACCTTTTCTGTCTAATGGCTTTATACAACTTCTAGTGCATGTAGGAGGATTTTGTTTATTTTCAAAGTCTTACATTACTACTCAGAAATGAAGGGCCGTGTTGATCCTAATAACATCTCAGTGCTAATATTCTAGTGTATGCCTATCCAGTAAGGCCCAATCCCCAAAATTAAGTGAGTCTGACAGTTTGTATTGGGCACCATACATCCCTGGACACATTATATGAATACAGAACCAAGCACAAGTTTCTGAACACTCCAATGTGCATTTTTCAAGCAGAAGAAACTCTCATACAAAAAGAAAAGATTTCTGCTGTTTAGGAAATTTACGACGTACACACTCAGACCTATAACCTTCTTGGTTTTAGAGGAACATCATAAGAAACTCACCAATTTATTACTTTCATTTCCCTCTGTTTCTTACCTTAGCACTCTGCCCCAGCAAATGTTCTCTTGCAACTGTATCTCAGTACTGAGGGCATTTGTCGAGAACATATTTAAAGTCTTCCTGTAGTCAATGAGAATCTTGCATTTTAATTGCTGTATTAAATGGTGCAGTATTGATCTGATACAAACCTACTGATATCAAAGGAAAGAAAAGTTCCCAATGAGAGCTAGATCAGGGTTTGCTTTTGTATTTTGTTGTTGTTGTTGTTATTTGTTTGCTCGTTTGTTTTTTCTCTCCAGTGGAAAATAATTATGCACAAAGCACCAGCAAAACAAAAAATTATGAATAGACAACCACAGAACAAAATGTGAGGAACTGAAATGCCAGGATGAGCTTTCAAGATCTGTCACTCCATCAATATTGTACAGTCTAAAGGCCCCACATGCACTTCTAAGTAGAAATGTGGAATAGAAATCCTCTGATTCATTCCTTTTCTTGTAAAAGAGATATGGTGTTTGAGTCAGATGATGACTTGGGCATTCTTGTTCAACATGTTTCATTTATCATTTATTGCTTTTATGTAATTCTTATAACATTTGTGAGAAAGAACTTCATGTCTTCATGCGTCTACCATGTGTTTCTGCTATATAATTGAAATGCCCATTTTTGGAGTTAAAGCTGTTCCAGTGGACAGCTCATCAAACTCTAAGTAACAAACGTTCCCACCAGAACTGGTTATCATTCTCCACTTAGTGTAATCAGCTCAGGTTATAGTGTAATCAGCTTGGGGCTATAGTTAAATTCTGAATATACTTAAACGTATATGTTTTGGATGGTTGGTGCTTAGCACGATTTCAGAAGAACACTTATAAACTGTAAGAAGTTAGTGCAGAAAGATGACACAGGATAGTCTTCTTTTCATACAGAAGAAATATTAAAGAAAGAAGCTAGGCATTAATGATATATGAACTTATTTAATGACTACCTATTATGATAATTAAAATGTTAATGTTGGAAGTGTGTGTACAGTAGTCCTTGAACAATTTTATTAAAGTGGTGTGGTGAAATTTATAGTTACTATTAATGCTGATAAAGCTGAAAGAAATGAATAGCAGTTCAAAACAATATTTAACATTTTATACAATTTTGTATAACTAAAAGGTGAAATAGTGTGTAAGTCAGAGTACATTTTTTCTACGGATTTTCTTTTTATATTCTAATACATTTAGTGCAAGAATGTATATTAACTGTCAGTACATGGCCAACTTATAGGAAGCTACAATATTTTGTATTATGACAGGAGCTCAGCTTTAGTGCCTTAGTTACAGCCCAGAATTAACCCAGTTAGAGGGGAGACTGTGAGGGCAAGAGAATAAAATATCTGCATTCATGAAAACAAAGGAAATAAACCCACTTTCACCTAACTGAAACTCTGCTTTATTTTTGAACATCCTTCTCACCCTCAGTAAGTCTGTAGATGACACAAAGTTAGCAGGAAGTGTCAATCTGCCTGAGGGTAGACAGGCCTTTCAGATGTATATGGACAGGCTAGATCAAACGGCTTGAGGCCAATGGGATGAAGTTCAACAAGACCAAGTTCCACGCTCTACATTTTGGCCACAACAACCTCAGGCAATGCTACAGGCTTAGGCCAGAGTGGCTGGAAGACCCTAGAGGAAACAGATCTGGGATATCGGTTGATGCTTTCCTAAACATGAACCAGTAGTGTGCCCAGGCGGCCAAGAAAGCCAATGGCATCCTGGCTTGTACCAGAAATAGCACAGCCAGCAGGGACAAGGGGATGAACATAGAGTCATAGAATCATAGAATCATAGAATCATAGAATCATAGAATCATAGAATCATAGAATCATAGAATCATAGAATCATAGAATCATAGAATCATGAGGTTGGAAAGCACCTACAAGATCATCTAGTCCAACCGTCATCCCTTTACCATACCTACAGAAAACCACTAAACCATATCTCCTAACTCCCCATCCAGACACCTCTTGAACACTGCCAGGAATGGCGACTCCACCACCTCCCTGGGCAGATCATTCCAGTGCCTGACCACTCTCTGAGATAAAAAGTTCCTTCTTATGTCCACTCTAAACCTCATCTGATACAACTTGTGGCCATTTCCTCGGGTCCTCTTTGAAGGACCTGATGAAGCTATGATTGGTCTAAAGCACAAGTCTTATGAGGAGCATCTGAGGGAATTAGGATTAATTAGTCTGGAGAGGAGGGGCTCAGGGAAGATCTTATTGCTCTCTGTAACTGCCTGAAAGGAGGTTGTGGCAAGATGGGAGTTGGCCTCTGCTCCCATGTAACTAGCAATAGAACTAGAACAGCCTCAAGTTCTATCAGAGGATGTTCAGGTTGGATATCAGGAAAAATTTCTTCTCTGAAAGAGTGGTCAGACATTGAAAATGGCTGCCCAGGGAGGTGGTAGAATCACTGTTCCTGAAAGTGCTTACAAAGCTTTTAGATGTTGTACTGAGGGACATGTTTAATGGGCAGTAGTGGTGGTAGGTAAAAAAGTTGGACTACATGATTTTGGCTGTCTTTTCTAACTTCAGTGATTATATGTTTCTATGATTCTATGATTTTAAGGACCTTTTTCCAGTGTTCCCAATTTGAATCACACCACTTGTGATTTCCACTGAACCCAACAAAAACAAAGTGCTCTTTTTATATGTGTATTTGGTCACAAACAGATCCTTTGATTAATTTAAAGAAAAGAATGAAAAAATAAGTAATGTGGCACAGACATTAGGAAATACTAGCAACAACAACAATAACAACAATCTAGAATCAAAATTAGAATTAAAATAATGAGCAGATGGAAATATTATAGTAAAGCAGGTTGCTGTGAAAGTAATGTTTTCTGTTTCCATGGAAAATACAACAGATGCAAGGAGCACAATAACATTGCCTCGCTGTTTTCACATTAACTGTATGGTCTCCATAAATGTTCAGAAAGTACTGATGAATGTCAACAGGTACAGTTTTTTGCACATGGAGGAACTGAATTCTACAATCTGCTTTGAAACATCTGAAAAATATTAGCATCAGCTCTGGCCTAACTCCAAATAAGTCTCTCTCCTCTATGAAACCAATTAACAAAAATATATTTGAAATACTGGATTATCAGTTGTCTGCTGTTGATCTACTGGAAAATTGTTGCTAACCAAGACTTCCTATTCACCAAAAAGAAATTTGCTGAATAAAAGTTTATAATGCTTTCTTGGCTGCATTAAGTCTGAATTAACGTATGCCGGTGGAAAGTGCCCTACCAGATACCAGCAGAGTGGTGGCCATGAGGATAGATTATGCAGAATATACTGATGATGGTAGATATCTTTTCTGCTTAGTTATTGGCTCCAGAAAGAATGGAAGTGTCTCTGATCTCTGCTCTGGGGTTTACTGGAATGACAAAGAGAATATGCAGAAATGCATCTCTTATTGGTAGCCACTTTCATCTGCAGAGAAACCTAGACCTTTGAGTTTCATGTTGTCTAGGCACTCTTAATGGTATTTCTCGAAGATATAGATCTTGCATATTATGCACTGAGTGACAGCACATGCCTAATTTTTGGAAAAAATAAAAATAAAAAAAAAAAAATTCACCGAACAAATAAATAGGATATAATTAATCTCTTTTACTTCCCACTTTCAAAAAGGGATATGTCTAGTGTAATATGTCTAGTGTAAACTACTCCTCTAATTGCCTTCTGAAGTTAATGGAGAGAGAAAACATATTGACATTTCCTGTGTGACTCAGGGCACGTTATGCAATATGAGCTTGATGAAAATGCTACTTTGGGTATTTTCTGTTCAGGCAACATTTTCTTCATTTGAACAAAGACAATATGTAACAAACCCTTGTGTTCATTCTCTGAATTACTTCTCTACTTCATTCATGCTGCTTCCTTTGTGCTAATAAGTCATTGAAGAATTAATTTCTTCTAAATTTAGTTGTCCCATACCTACAGTTAAACTAGATTATACGATAATTGAATCATTATGTCACAGAATCTACAATGCACTGGGTTGGAAGGGACTTCAAATATCACCTAGTTTCAACACCCCTGCCGCATGCAATGTTACCAACTGCTAAATAAGACACCAGATCTGGTTACCCAGGGCCCCATCCAACCTGGACTTGAACACCTCCAAGGATGGGGCAATCATAGTATCATGGAATTGCTCAGGCTGGAAAAGACCTTAAAGAACTTTGAGTCCAACCACAACCTAACCATACTACCCTAACTCCACTAAATCATGTCCCTGAACACCGCATCCAAATGGTTTTTAAACACATCCAAGGATGGTGACTCAACCACCTCCCTGGGGAACCTGTTCCAGTGCTTAACTACCCTTTCTGTAAAGGGTATCCTGATATCTAACCTAAACTTATCCTAGTGCAACTTGAGGCCATTTCCCCTTGTCCTGTCACCTGTCACCAATGACAAGAGACCAACTCCACTCTCACAGTAAGCACTTTTCAGATACTGGAAGAGAGCAATAAGGTCTCCCCTCAGCCTCCTTTTCACCAGACTGAACAGCCCCAGTACCTTCGGTACCTCCTCGTATCTCATCAATCTCTCTGGGCAACCTGTTTCAGCAACTCACCACACTCTCAATGAACAATTTCCCCCTGACATCTAACCCACATCTCACCTCTTTTAGTTTACACTGGTTCCTCCTTATCACAATCTACCCATGTAAAAGCTTGATTTCCCTCCTGTTCATAAGGTCTCTTTAAGTAAAGGAAAACTGTAATGAGGTCTCCCTGGAGCTTTCTCTGGTCCGGACTGATCAAGCCCAGCTCTCAGCCTGTCTTCATAGGAGAGATGCTCCTGTTCTCTGATCATCTTTGTAGCCTCTTCTGACCCCAAGTAGGAAAGAAGTGTTGATCTGCCTGAGGGTAAGAAGGTCATACAGGCTGGATACCTGGGCTGGGTCCAATGAGTTCGAGTTCAACAAGACCAACTGCTGATTCCTGTATTTTGATCACATCCCCAGGCAATGCTACAGGACTGGGGCTGTGTAGAGGAAATAGCCCTTGGGGTTATATATTGACGCTCAACTAAACATGAGTCAGCAGCATGCCCAAGTGGCCAAGAAGGCCAATGTATCAGAAATACTGTTGCCAGCAGGAGCAGGGAAGTGATCATCCCTCTGTACCCAGCTCTGGTGAGGCTGTACCTCAAGTACTGTGTTCAATATTGGGTCCCTCACTGAAGGAAGGACATTGAGGCCCTGAAGCATATCCAGAGAAGGGCAATGAAGTTGTGATGGGTCTGAAGAACAGGTCTTATAAGGAGCTTCTGAGGCAACTGGGATTAGTTATTCTGGAGAGGAGGGGGGTCAGGGGAGATCTCATTGCTCTCTACAACTGTCTAAAAGGAGGTTGTAGCAAGGTGGGCATAGGCCTCTTCTCACACATAACTAGTGATAGGATGAAAGGGAATTCCCCCAAGTTGCTCCAGGAGAGGTTCAGGTTGGACATTAGGAAAAACATTTTCTCCAAAGAAGTGGTCAGGCAATGTAACAGGCTGCCCAGGGAGGTGGTAGAGTTGTCCCTGGAGATGTTTAAGAAATATTTAAATGTTGTACTGAGGGACATGACTGAGTGGGAAATATTCATGATAGGTGAAAGGTTGGACTAGATAATCTTTGTGATCTTTTCCAATCTTGACGATTCTATAATACTGTGATTCTATGTTTCATATCTGGGGTTGCCTCATCTGAGGTGTAACACCTTGCACTTGGCCTTGTTAAACCTCATTACATTCACCTAGGCCTACCTTTCAAGCTTGTTCAGGCCCCTTTGGATGGCATCCCTTCTTTCCGTAATATCAACTACACCACTCAGACTGGTGTCATCAACAAAGTTGCTGAGGGTACACTTGATACCATTGTCTATATCACTGATAAAGATATTGAAGTATACTGGTCCCAAGATCAGTAGGACCCTTGGGGAATGTACAGACTTCATTTACTGCTCACACAATACCCCATTTTCAGAGAATGTTTATATGACATTACAGCACACATATTAGGAAGAGAATGAACTTTTTAAAAACTTCAGTTCCATCTCATTTGTTATAAATCAGCATGTGTATAACTCAGATGCAGATTAGTCAAAGTTAAATGAGATTAATCCTTCCCATTTAGATTGCCCTATGCAGCAGTCTAACTGTTGTACTTCATAAACTGCTAAATTCACTTATAACTTATGCAATCAGAAATAGAAGAGAAAATGAAAACTTCACTGATATTACGAAACTATGACAGAAGAATATTATACTGCTTGTTTTTCAACAGTGTGCATGCTTACTTCCTGACTCTTACCAGTTCTTTTATATGAATCAGAACAGCTTCACTTTTTCCTCTCTTCTTTCATAATACAGTTAACCTATGTGCAAACAAGGAATAATCTAAAATACTACAGAGACTTTATGGTTATTTCACTGCTTGCATAGTCATGACAGCTCTGGGATATGGGTATTAGAAAGGTTAAGAAACTTTTTTTCCAAGGGTAAATGTGGATGTCAGAAGCATGGAATCGGAGAAGATTCAAAAGAAACCTATAACGATAACAAAATTAAGGGACCTTTGGCTAGTATATTTAAGACAATTAACACAGTTTAGGGACCTGAGAAAACAACTGCTCTGTTGTGCTGATCTTAGATGGACTACTCGATCTCCAGATCAAGAAGGATAACGAAGGTTTGCAAACTGTTTAAAATATGAACATTAAGTAACAAAGCTACAATTCTGAATTGGATTTCCTATGAAATCTAAAGGCACCATAGAAAATCTCTCTAGAGGTACAAAAAATCAAATTTGCTTAAATTAAATGAGATTAATAACTTCTAGATGTGCTTATTCGTGAATTTTATTATAGAAGCATCCTGGATTATTAAATCATATGTCTAGTTTTATTATGACATGATTGACTGAATTAAATACCGCTCATGGTTGTAATATAGAGTTTTCTTCCTTGGTGATCTTCAAAAGCTGCAGGGACATGGTCCTGGGCATCCTGCTCTGGGCATCTGTGCTTGAGCAGGGGTTGGACCAGGGGTCTTTTCTAATCAAACAGACATTCTTGGATTCTGTGATAATAGTTTGAAATTGTAATTACTTATTTATGTACATATGGCTGGTGTGATCCATGAAGCATGGATTGCACCCCGGAGTGCTGAGGGAGTTGGCAGATGTGGTTGCCAAGCCACTCTCCATCATTCTTTGGCAGTCCTGGCTAACTGGGAGTGTTCCGGCATACTGGAGACTGGCAAATGTGACACCCATCTTCAGAAAGGGCTGGAAAGATGATCTTGGTAGCTACAGACCTACCAGTCTCACCTTGGTGCCTGAGTAGTTTATGAAACTGATAATCTTGGGAGCCATCATGGACCAGTTAAAGGTCAACCTGGGGATCAGGCCAAGTCAGCATGGGTTTACTAATGGTAGATCCTGTCTGACAAATCTGATTTCATTCTATGACAAGGTGACCAGCTTAGTGCATGAAGGTAAGGCTGTCGATGTGGTCTACCTGGACTTCACTAGGTCCTCTGACACTGCCCCCCACAAAATCCTTGTGGAGAAGCTGGCTGTCCATGGTTTGGATGGGTGTACGCACTGCTGGGTGAAGCACTGGCTGGATGGCCGGGCCCAAATTGTTGTGGTCAATGGAGTGGAATCCAGTGGGCGGCAGGTCACTAGTGGTGTTCTCCAGGGCTCCGTACTGGGGCTGCTTCTATTTAATGTCTTTACTAATTATCTTGGTAAGGGGAATGAGCGCACCCTCAGTAAGTCTGCAGGTGACACCAAGTTGGGAGGGATTGTTGATCTGCCTGAGGGGAGAAGGGCACTAAAGAGGGACGTGGATAAACTGGATCAATGGGCCAAGGCAAACCATATTTATATCAATTAATATCAATATTGCCAAGTGTTGGGTCCTGCATTTTGGTCACAACAACCCCAGGCAACCCTACAGGCTTGGGGAGGAGTGGCTGGAAAGATGCCTGGTGGAAAGGGACCTTGGTGTACTGATGGAGAGTCGTCTGAACATGAGACAGCAGTGTTCCCAGGTGGCCAGGAAGGCCAATGGCACCCTGGCTTGTATCAGGAATGGTGTGGTGAGCAGGGCTAGGGAAGTCATTCTGCCCTGTACTTGGCACTGGTGAGGCCTCATCTTGAGTACTGTGTTCAGTTTTGGGCACCTCGGTACAGAAAGGACATTGAGGTGCTGGAGCAGGTCCAAAGAAGGGCAAAAAAGCTTGTAAAGGGCTTGGAGAATAATACCCTACAAGGAGAGGCTGAGGGAACTGTTTAGTCTGGGGGAAAGGATGCTGAGGGGAGACCTTATTGCTCTCTTCCAATACCTGAAAGGTGCTTACAGCGTGAGCATGGCTGGTCTCTTCTCACTGGTGACAGGATGAGGCTAAATGCCTTCAAGTTGCGCTAAGATAAGTTTTAGTTTGATATCAGGAAAAACTTCATTACAGAAGGGGTTGTTAAGCACTTGACAGGCTCCCCAGAGTTGTGGTTGAGTCACTATCTCTGGATGTGTTTAAAACTGTTTGGATGTGCTGAGGGACATGATTTAGCAGAGGGTTGTTAGAGTTAGGGTACTATGGTCAGGTCATGGTTGGACTCAGTAATCTTTAATGTCTTTTCCAACCTGAGTGATTCTATGATTCTATGATTCAAAGCACCTTACAATGCTTCATCATGCATGGGACTATGTGGTCCTTGCTTCCAGAAGATCTTTTAGGTTAGGGACCCACCTAACATCCCAGTTGCATTTGGCTATATCAGAGACAGCTGCACACTGTCATAGTCATTATTATATTTTTTTGTTTGTGTGTGTGTGACTGAGGCTACAGTATTGGAGAAGAAAGACTGAAGAAATGAATAAAGGTGAAAAAGAATATTGCCTGTGGAAATGTGCAGCTCTTACAACAGAGCATGCACACCCCTCCGTGCATGATAATATTCTACAAAAGTACAAGCTCAGTCACATTTTACAGAAGCTGTTAAGATTACTTCAGTTTGTTTTTTGAGTTTGAAAGAATGGACTAATGAGGATTGTGTGCAGCAATGGTTAATGAAATAGTTCTTACAAATATGGATGTTCAGTAAAGAAACGGCTTTAAAAAAATCCTACTACTGCAGAGGAATTTAAATGTGCATATAATGACTAGCTACACAAGCACAAAAGTAGCTGTCACACACTGTATAGTATTCATATAAGCTCCAAAAAGTTGCACAGTATGAGGAATAGTTGCTTCTGGATCAGCGCACAGTCATTTAGTAGTCCTATCAAGCTGACAGTGAGCGTACTGGGCCTGATACACATGACTGCCCAAGAAGAGTGTCTCTGGATGTCAGCCTTGTGTATGTCAATGAAACAAGAGTAGAGCAGAATCAAAACAAGTTAACAAACCAGCAGTGAGCTTGTTTCTGCTGCAATAACAGAACCATAGGCTAACTGAGGCTTTCTTTTTAAAACTTGTAAGGCTATTTCAGTGACCTCAGAATCACTGACCCACAGATGCTGGATACAGTGAACATGAAAGATGTTTATTTTTCCCCCTTTTATTCTCTCATTCTTTTTGAATTTCTAGGTATCTACACTCCATCCTGAAGTGTCTGAAACACTGGCCATTTTTCTTCCTCAGCCCTCCTGTTAAATCCCTCTTTGCTTGTGTTTGGTAAACACGATTTAAGATCTGCTGTAATGAACACCAAAGAGTAGTCATTTCTAACTAAATTAACCATTTTAATGCTGGTTCTGTTTTTGAAGTCTGGGATTCACTAAATGGTTTCAACATTCTGGCTGTCTGATGGCTACACTTATGCACTGTTTTTCCTCCTAGTATAGTACCATTTTGTAGGGCTACTTGCTGGAAGGCATTTCCCTTGAGAAAGTGATGCTAATGAAGTTAATTTTTCCCATATAATTTGTTAAACAAATAATTTCATTTTCAGTGTTCACAGCTGTAGGTACACCTGGTGCATGAAACAACTGTGAACAAATGGCTTAACATTACATTCAGCATGGACTAGCTTCTCAGCCTTCTTGATTTGTTGGCACTGCAGACAGCCAATAATGATTTCTGCAACAACTGAAGTGCTGTGAGCATTAAGTTAGGCACTTTAAAGCTATGTCAGGCAATGAATTGTAGTTCCCACAATGACCCCTAATTCAATCAATGTGTATTCCTAATGTTTTTCTTTCTTAATAATCTGCTTTTTCTCTACTAATTTATATATTGCTTTCTGTCCTCCCAGAAGCTCATTGCAAAAGTCAGAATTTTAATTATGTAAGTGCGTGTAAACTCAGAGTTGAAAGATCCTCAGAACTGAACAATAAAGACATAGATGCATCCTCATCTATATCTTGGTTCATGGTCAGTTTAAAAACTATGTGCTGTACACATGTAATTTTAATGATGAAAGAACAGGGGAAATGCACAGGACATCTTGCTCACATGGAAAACACTTTCTTTTAGAGATCTATTAGGGAGTTTAAGATAAAAAAGGTTCTTATAAGTTCAGACTGATAGACACAATCACAAATACATCTCTGCATCTGCTCCATTTTCACAACTGAATTAAAGAACATTTTCCCCCCAATGAGTTTAATTAACTTTAAGAACAAGCTAAATTAGTTTAAAAGGCAATTAAAATGCAAGCGTGTAAATTGTAATTAAAACTACATGCTGTTTATAGATATTTTTTCTAAATATTTAAAGGAGATATTTTCCAAATGAAAAAGCAGAAGTTTTGCAGGCAGCGAATAACTCAGTTCAGAAAAGTATTATAAAAACCCTCTTCTTACACATATAGAATTACTTTTTAAAAATTAATTTGTTCAAAACAGAAATGACAGAATGCTATGCTAGTGTTCCTCTGGAAAATAATGACAGCTTCTTCACAGATGCACTGTTTTGTCTCATGCAGAGGTTAGTTCTCCTATTTGATTGTTTTTGTCATAGTCAGAGTTACTGGGAGCTATTACCCAAGCCTAACTCAGCTTCCCCCACACTTCACTTCTTACTGAGTGTTCTGTGGTCAGCTTTTCACACCTGGCATTTTTGTTTTTTATTCTGTGTCTTCCTTCCTTCTATCCATGCTCATTATCTGGAATAGATGACTTACTTCACTGGTAGTGTCTGCAAAAATGTACAATTAACCCAAGCAATATTTTAAAAGCATATTTTTTCTCTTCTTTTTCCTTTGAGCAATCCAGATGATGTGAATGGAGCACAGATTATGCCTGTCTCCTGAAATGGGCATCACTGTGCTCTTGCCTGCTCTACTTTTCATGTATACAAATAATGCATACTATGACTACAGGCAAATCACTTCATTGTTCTTTGTCCTTCACTAATCTCCAAACACCTTTTGGTGCAGTGCTGATTGACTTTCACTGCCACTTAAAGCATTCTTAGGAAAATCAAGGTCTTGCCTAAGTGACATTGGGATCAACAGAAATTATTATGAAGATGATCAGGGGGCTGGAGCACCTTCCCTATGAAGACAGGCTAAGGGAGCTGGGCTTGTACAGCCTGGAGTAAAGAAGTCTGTAGGATGACCTCATTGCATCCTTTCAGTACCTGAAGGGTACCTATATTCAGGAGGGAAGTAAACTCTTTGAAAGGGCCGATAATAGTAGGACAAGGGGAAATGGTTTTAGGTTGAAAGAGGGAAGATTTGGGTTGGATGTTAGGGGGAAGTTCTTTACTAGGAGAGTGGTGAGGTCTTGGAACAGGCTGTCCAGGGAGGTTGTGGATGCCCCATCCCTGGAGGTGTTCAAGGCCAGGTTGAATGGGGCCCTAGGCAACCTACCTAGTATACGTGGAAGTTTGGTGGCCCTGCAAGGCAGGGAGATTGGAGCTTCATGATTCTTGAGGTCCCTTCTAACCTGGGCCATTCTGTGATTTTGTGATTATAAAGTGGCAAACATTATTGTGAGGCTAAGTCTATATCTGACAGAACATGAATAACTGCATGAATACCCGTGGTAAAAATTAGGCACTCCCAGGATTTGTGAACATTTTCCTCCAATATCAGATAACTTGAGGGGTTGACATTGAGTAAATAATGGTGATCACATACTTTTGCAAAGTAAAGTGCTATTTGTTACCTTAGTCCTAAATTTTAATCCCATCCAAAACAAAAGGAGAAGTCCTGTTTACTGTTTTGTAGATAAGATTCAAATATCATAAGAAGGAGTTAGGGGTTCATGCATGATACTACAAATATTGCTCAAATAAGTGAACCACATATCTAAGAAAGACTGTATGAAAATGTTAGATTTAGAAATCGTGAATTAACAGGATCTATTGTGAATGAATGAAATCTGATTTTTATTTTTTATTTTTTTTTCATGCTTTGAAATGGAAAATGTGGTTAAGATGTTGCACCTAAACCTTAAGAAACCAATGAAATAAATTTCTGACTACAACAAGCTACATTCAGCGAAGCCCATCTTGATGCCAGAATGTAATTTCTAACAAAAATCAAAAATTCAAGGTGTGATAGTAAACTTAAAATATGAATCCTAGTTCCCAGTTTTTACAGCTTCCAGTGAGTGACGTTCATGAGAGTGTCATTTGTTATCTTTCAAAAAGAAAGATATACCAATATAAAGAGTAAGATAACAGTACAAAAAGGCTTTGTAACTGACAGTGGAACAAAGCTGAGTATTTCTTCAGAGTTATAAATGTTGTATTAAAAAAATAAAAATGGATAGAAAATGAATGACTTGTTCTTTGCTAAAATTGGCAGACTTGAAGAGGTTAGCCTTGTTTCTAACTCAGGAGAAGCATTCTTGTTTGTGTTATATAATCAAGAAGAGAAAAAAAGCATTCAGGTGGAAAGACGGCTCCTGTGAATTGTTGGATATGAACCCATATTCAGAGTAGGGATACTTCATAAGAAGTTTACGAATTTCTATTTCAATCCAGCAGCCTGTTTCCATTTATAAAATAACATAACTGCACGAGAGAGACGGTTCAAAGAAATATAGAATATAAACTGGTATTGACTGGACTCTTACTAAACTCACTTCTCCAGGTTGGGAAGCTCTTCAGTGGAAAGATTTCTGAATCTGGTCTATCTTTAAATGAATATAGTCAGTCACTCAGAGCACACACACAGACCACCACAAATGAAAATTCTTAATTGCATTAGCTTGTTGACAAGTAACAGGACATGTAAAGAGAATCAAGCATGTCTCGTCTGCTGTGCCCTAGGGAAGGCCCAATGTTGACTCAAGAAATAATGAGGCAATTATATTATTTATGCCATGACAAAAGAGTAAAGAGATCTTTTGCTTTAGGAAAACCTTGTTGTTACTACTGGTACAGAATATTTTCACTGCTTAACATCCGAATTCTTGGTTCACTGTAAATATGGACAGAAAAACTATTGATAGAGTACAGGCAACTTTCTGAAGCATCAAATACTGGATATTCACCAGAACAGTTGAACACTGAAACATCTATAAAATTTTTTTACTTTAAAAAATGCATCTCATAGAATTAATTAAAATATTTAATAACAAAATACTGCTTTTTATCATTAGTTCTTAGATTTTAATCGGTATTCTCTGTTTCATATCAGGAAGTCTGTGACATTTGAAATGCCTTATTTTATTTTGTTATTATTTTAGCTGACTCAAACAGATACTTTATATATATACATATATATTAAAGCCAAGTTGTGAAATTTAAGAAATTCAAAAATGAAAGTGAAATTGAGGTAAATCATTTTTCAGAATCTGACAGCTTCACATTTACTTTCTTTAACAGATTAATTTATTGGATTCTAAGAAACCGGTCTTAAGTTAATCAATTTATTTAAGCCCAAACTAGAAACGAAGAATAAACTACTGAATTCTATTTCCAAGAGAGTGAGAATTTCAAATGTTCCCAAGTTGTGGTCATCCGAATCTCTTTGCTTGTGGATTGAATTTGATTTGTATTAAAGACTTTTTTTTTTTTTTTTTTTTTTTTTTTTTTTTCACAGTGATCTTGTAATTGTGAAAATAAAAATGTCCTCTTGACCTTCATCTGACAAAATGAAAGTTGTGACAAGGACCTCAGAAAAGTGACATGAGAGCACCTCTATAATAGTAAGCATGTATCCATTCATAATTGAGAGAAAACCTTCATTTATTCAGAACCTTATTTAGAATCTCATTATCTTCTTCTAGCCTTTGATAATAGGGTCATGAGTTTCTAGAATACACATTGAGTTTTAAAGTAAAATGCAAATTACCAATGTGCTTTCTCCCACCATTTATGTGAACTTTATTCCTGCAAGTACACTATAGCTTCCTAATGACTACTATTCAATGTCCATGAAAGTTTTCAATCTCTATAAGCTTAAAAAGTTGAGTCAAAAGCCTGAATGAAAGTCATTTAGTGGAAAAACTCCCATTGACTCCTGTGAACTTGAGGAGTGTAATCTTAAATCACTGCATTTATGTATTAAATTTGCTGTGTACTTACTGAAAAAGGCTCGTAGAAGTTAAAGGCAAATTAGCTGACTATTGTGATTCTTTTTGTTGAATTAAAACCTTAGATGTCTGCTATGTGAAAGAATCCCTTCCTCCTTTGCAAAGCTTTCATTTATCAAGTTAAATGGTTTTAAAAAAATCAAAATAAATTTATGTTTATTTGAGAAACTTTGAGCTCAGTGAGATCTAAAGAAGAGCTTATGTGCCCAGAAACCTGTCTGTTTTTTTTCCAGCTGTCAGTTGGGGTGATAAGAAATATTATCTCTACAGACTTATATGAAGTTCAGCCAGAATATCAGATAGTGGAAAACTAGGAATCTCCATCTATTTAGTTCTTTGAAGAGTAGATTACTTGCCCTCTTCATGAACACAGAGAAGATTTTCTTTTTTTTTACAGTAAACATTTCACTAATCTAACATGTCAGGATCCAGTAGCTGGAAGCTGAAATCAGACAGATTCAGATTAGAAATAAGACATCTTTTCTTAAGAGTTAAGAGAAAATGCAGCAGCTTCCAAAGCGAGATTGGTATTTAAGATAGATGGGATATATCACACTCTGGAAAAGTCTCTCTCTCCTTTGGCTTTTGAAAATTACTAGATAAGCATACTAGATGTCTAAGTTTTAAATGGATAAATCTGAGAGAGATAAATCTGAATGTATTAAACTGAGATAATATTCTGTGTGTTTCTTTATTATATAGCTGTTACATCTAATGGTGGTTTAGCTGCAGTACTTTGGGAAATTAATCTAGAATATTTCAGTGCTTTTAATAACTGAGACAATTAGGAACAATTGGATGTCCAAAAGCACATAACTACATCTGTGTAATGAAATTCATTCACTTAGATACAGGGATTATTGTCTTTTATGATTTTTAAAACACTCTACGACTTACCTTTAAAACAGAGCAGATCAGATTTGGTAAATCAAATCATCTGAATGATATTTCCACGATTGATTTTCAAGAGCATAACATTGGCAGAGAAGGGAGTGAAGGGAGCATCAGTTATGCATTTAGTGCAGATTTGCTAACAATAATGTTGGTCACACTACTTTCAGAACATGTACCACAGCTGATACCTAAGAAATACATCTTAACATGATGCTGCCTTATTGTTGTGTGTGTGTGCTTCTATTGATATATCTTTTTGAGGGCATGAGAATGGAGGAATGTTACTTAGGATAAGTAAATGCATGAGTATGGACAGTCTTATGAGTAAGCCTGGGAACAAATTCTCACAGTGTCTGGATGACGTCTGGCAAGCAACAAGACCTAGGAAGTCCCCTGTTTGGATCCTAAAACAGTGGCGTACTAAAAACATGACACGAGGATTATTCCTAGGTTTAAGTCTGTGACAGTGGGGCACAGGTGCTGGGAAAAAGAAAAGTGGAGAGACAAAGGAGCAAAGGAAAGGAAATAAAAGGAAGGTTCACCGCACAGCTGTGACAGCCTTGGACCATGCGCTCGGGGAAAGGGGGAAGGGCAAAGAGCTAGCAGATCGTTTTAACAAAGAGAAAACACAACAACAACGATCTGAGGAGGAAGGGGAATTTACTAAATGTAACCAAATCAAACAAAATGAGAGAGATGAGAGTACCCAAAGTAGGAGTCAAAGTGCAACAGTGTGAGGGAAGCACGTGTGGCTGGGGTCCTGTCCGGAGTCTCACCCCGCTTCCTGCACGCACTGAGTCCTCCAGGGATGCCACCCCTTCCGTCCCCTCTGGGAACCCAAAATGCCCTAAAAGGCGGTAACACGGAACCGGGACATGAACTCTTTAACTGTCACTGTTCTGCATGATGTTCTGATGCAGAATACCAACAACAAAACTCACAAAACCACCACAAAACACTTTTGTCTTTCAGTCGTTATTTTATCCAGCCACAGTAACACTGGATGGGTGATGCATGATTTGGAACTGTTTATTATTGTGTGACCTTGCAACTAGACTTCACCTTTACTCTGAAGGCCAAATTATTAAAGCTTTATTACACTTGGAAGACTCCTTTCAGTAGGTTCCTATCATCCCTGTGTTATGGACATGAAATAGATAGGGAGATGCTTCTGTATCATCAAATGACAGTCACTTAATGAAATAGCAAACCAATTCCTTCTGTAGTAGTTTTGAAGGTAGTGATGTCCACAACTTTTCTTTGCTTCAAAAACACTTTTCCTATGTAAAGTATCCATAGATATGAAAACAGTGTACTCTCACATTATATCACAAAATGAAAATGACAAGGTCAGATTATGAAGTATACAGTGCACAATCAAGTGTGAGGGGATATCAACTCATGAATCATTAACAGCTCCAGTCTCATGAACAGAGCGTTATCAGCTCTCGGAGTGTGGCCAAAACAATTGTCAGCTGCCATGCTTTCTCAAGTAGACAATTAAAAATTTGACATTGTGCAAAATAAAAACATGGGATCAAGCTCCTCATTCCTTTTGCCCATCAGATGACAAAAGATCCTTCAGCCCGTCAAAGTGTAGTCTCCTGCAGGGAACATGCAAGGAGATGGACATTAATAATCAGGGGAAGGTCTGGTGAGATAACTGGGTGTGACCATGAGGACATCTAGGTGTTGTCTGTGTATGAATATGGTTATTATGGGCAAATCCTGTTCTGATGGTGAGATAAGGGTGAAAGGAGTGGAGCAGAGGTAACATCTGCCTTGAACTCATCCCAGCTTGTAGAACATAAAAGAAAGGCTGGGAGGCAGATGGGGTGTGTTTTACTGCTGCTTAAAAGGGAAAAAAGATGTTAATGTTGGGAAAATATGCACTGGGGTCTTTGTTACCTGTGCAGCTCAGTAGAACAGATGAGCATGCCCTCTTGCTGGCAAACAACACTCCTTTGTGGATGTTTTTTTATGAGCTAATACAGTTACAGTCGCACTCCTACAATCTTGCAAAGATTGTCTTCCAGATGCTAGGGGAAAAAGGTTGTCTCTGCTGCTTAATCCCCTAAAATATCACAGCACATCACCACACAGGATCTAGCCCTCTACCTTACCATGTTCAAGTTCATCCATCTGTGAAATTAGTATAATAGCATGGTTCTGCCTTGCAGAGATACTGTGTGTTTGCCTGTTTTTAAAGTGATGCTCCAGGCATCTTTTGAAATGCTTTGTGTTACAAAAGTGCTTTGTGGGTCCTGGGCAAAACTCCATGTTAACTTTGAGTAGCAAAGACAGTAGATTTCTGCACTGTGCTATAACACAGTGGTGTGGGATGAGGGCAGGGCAATGGACTTAGGGAGCATTCATTCAGCTGCTGCAAGAGATCTTAGTCCCAGTGATGCTCTCATCTCCTGTGTTGTACAGAAACACGAGTCTTCAGAGAAATCAGAAGGCTTTGCAAACTTTTCCTTCTCTTGTTGAAAGCTCTTTGAAGATAGCTGTTGAACAGCTGAACATTTAATGGAATTCAAGTTTTCTAGCAGCTGTAACTGCATGAGAGCATGTTAAAAAAAAAAAAAAAAAAAAAAAAAGCAAGCTCTCTTCAAGAAAGCCCAGCATCAACACAAAGAACATTTTTGCAACTTAGAAAATAAGCTGGAGTCAACGTGTCATTTTATGGTTTGACTCTCTGTATGAGTCAGCCCCATTTCCTGATAAGTCTTTAAAATTACAAACATTCAATTACACTGGAAGTTATTTAGGACGGAATGAATGTTTATGGCTATGATGGTTTACTGCAGTGAGACATTTGTTTGGGAGCTTTTGGAAGATGAATAATGATAACAACATATTTAAATCAGAAAATGCAGTTGTTCATTTGTATTCTTAGATTTCTGATCACTGCCTCTCAAGAGTTTCTCACTCCTGGTTTTTACCTAATTTACTTAACTACATTCCTCAGACAAGCTAGCTGCTCTGGAAGCTACTTTCTTGATAAGCAAGTTGCCTGCCTAAGTCAGGACTGAGACAGAAAAAGGGAAAGAAAGACCCATCCAGAAGAAAAGGCAAGAGAAAGCAGGAGAAAGCACCCATCTGTTCTTTTAGGCTATTCCTCTCCTTGCTGGCTTCTCTCAGTAAGAACTACTTGTGGGCTTCTTTTTGCACATCAGGAGAGTTCCACCTTGATAACCTCTGAGAAGTCATGTGTCTGTTTCCTCCTTGTAAAAAGGTACAATGTTAAAAAAATGAAAAGATTTTCTAAATATAATGCGATTACAGAACAAATTCTACTTGTTTTCCATTTAGTTTTAAAAGCTGTTTTACATTTTCAGACTTCTTTCTTTATAGTAAGAACCAGAAGCTAACCTCTCACTAAATAAAAATTGATCCTTGCCTATCAGGACTCCTGAAGCTAAGTGTGTTGTGATAATAAGGTAAATGTTGAACCTTATGAGCATCAAGAGCATTATATAATATCATTAAATCCATGTCAGCTTGGAGCTTGAGGTAATATTTCAAGGGAACCCAAAACTGTAAATACTAAGTTCTGCTCATGAAAACAAAAAAAAAAAAAAAACAAAAAAAAAATGCTTAATTATTTGTCGTTAGGAGGAAATTAGAGACACAAGCATTTTCCCAGAAGGTATTGTTGAAAGGTTTTGGATACTTCAATAGTTATATGCTGTCATAGCCATGTAACTATCTATAAAATATGACCACATGTGATTTTTTAAAGTGAAACTTCTATGATTTTGACAGCTTATATTTGGTTCCATGGATTCTCTGTAGAATCATAATTTTAAATTTAACTCTAATAATCACTTTTCTAGACTGTAAGCTAGCCCTTAACTTGGATATTCAATTCAATCAATTAATAACCATGGCACCCAGATTTAAATCAGTTAAAACAAATTTACTCCTAATTTCTGAGCCTTCTTCCTCTTTACACTGCAAATTTATTTATTTTTACTTTTTAATATGAAATGAGGAAAAAAAAAGATACAGTCTCCAGACTCTAGGTTGCCTTTTCAGTTTGATTGCCAAAGGTCATTTTTGTTGTTGATGTTTTTGTTGTTGTTGTTTGGTTTTGGATGACTTGTTACATTAGTAATAAGTTTTAAATACAATTCATAGCAAATGCTACCTACAGCAGACACTAATTACAATATTATATATGGTATTATATATGGATATATATGGATAGATACTAAAGGAAGAAAAACAAAAGTAATATGTATAGTTGCAGCTATTTTAGTTGTTAAACTGCCTAGTAATCATTTTTTTAGTGCAACATCATGTGAATTTCCCAGTTCCTCCCTGAAGGTTTTTTTGACATCATATCTGACTTCAGTAAATTTTTTCCATATACTATTTTATCCTCAAAAATCCCATGACAACCAACTTAGACTGTAGAGTGATTATTTAAAATATTGCTTTTATTTTACCTGGATTAGTGATAAGGCCATATTTTCTGAAGTGAAGCATATTAAACAGAAGATCTTTGAAATCAATTGCTTTTTGCCTGTAGGATCTGCAGAGTTAAATTTCATTTTCTCTCTGGGAAACTTGACAAAGTCTCTTATTATATCTTTAACATCCTTTCACTCAAATTAAAATATAGTTCTTTATATCTTCACTGCAGTAGAAATCCTCCAAGATCTGCACAGTTATTAATTGCACTGTTTTATCAGAATATCCAATGCCAAAATAAATTTTTTTCAGGTAAAAGGTTGTAATTCTTTTTTATTTATTTATTTATTTATTTATTTATTTATTTTCCCAATAGTAAAAATAACTCCTGGAAATATAAATTCTTAATTGTTCAGTCAGGTAATTTGAAGAGTTATTGTCTCAAAGGACACAAGTTCTGGATTTCTGAAAATTTTCTTTAAGGACACTCAAGTTTATCTCCCAAATTGTGAAACACCTGGAATGAACGGCAAAAAAATTAAAGCTGTGGAGCTCAAATGATTTGCTGAAGTTCATAGTTCATATCCTAAATATATTTCTACAGCATTAAAAAATGAGCACTTGTTCAGTGTACTGTATTTTCTTCCACTGTTCATTTTACTTCCAGCTTTTACGAGCTAGTGTATGTCATTCAAAATTAGTGGTAAAAGAGGAAAACTGAAAATTACCAAATTAGTGGTAAAGAGGAAATGGTAAAAAAAAAATAATAAGAATAAATTAAAAAACAAAACAAAAGAAAATAAAACAAAACATTTTCTTAATCTCATCTGACAGTTCAGTGGAATTCTTTAATTGAAATATTTACTTTATTACAAATATTTGTTGTTACTCTATGAAAGGACAAATATCTAATTCTCTCCACCTGAGATTTTTGAAAATGCACTTTTCCCCTTTCTATTTTGGAAACATTTATTAGACTTGTGACAAAAATAAATTTCATTTAAAAATTGGTTACTGCAAGAAAGATTGGAACCCTATGCATGCAACTTTTCTAGTCATTGTTGCTGTCCACCTATTTTCAGCTTCTCCATGTCCCTCAGTGAGCTCCTGTTTCTTGCACTGTGTCTAACCTTACTATGAAGTAAGGCAGCATTGTCACCAAGAACTGAGTCACAGAGACATAACAGACAGGAACTGCAGTAGCAATGGCTCCTGAGCTGCCAAAACGCTGAGCATTTAGGTATCCACCTTCCAGGATGTACATTCATAGTACATTCTGTGTATGGTATGTTGAGACAGGCAGTGAGATCTCCATTTGTAGTAATGTTATGTTAGATGAAAACCTGCCTAAAACAGGTGGGATAAAACTCTGAACAGAATTTGTAACATAAAAACCCTCAGTGTCACTGATTCTTAGCCTGCTACCCAGTCTGAATGAAGGAATTCACTGGGAATTAACATTTCATGGGTGGAATAAATCTCACCTAACTTTTGACATCTTAGCATGAGTTAACAAAGTCTTTCATTCACTCAGGGATTACTGACTGACTTCTTTAAATGCAGAACTAAAAGACAACTCCAGAAGCCATTTTAGACGAGTGCTTGGAATAACTGAAATGAATCACATATAGAAAGTGCTATTTTCTCTCCATTTATGAGAAGAGGTGACCAAATGACTGCTTCAGGAGTCTCCATGTGAGCCCATGACCCTTTATGTCCTTCACAGACAATGGGAAAAATAGGCACTTTTCAAAAGCAAGTCATCTACCCAAAGGTATACAGATGATTCATCCCCTACTTATGTCTTCTTTTCCTCAATGAGCATTCAAGAGCTTTGGGATACTAGCTTGGAAGTCTCTGCTGTAGATGTTTCCTTCATTTAATGAATCCTGACAGATTTCTTCCATGAACTGGGCCCACAGTTATTTTATTTCATTCACAATCAGACAGGAAACTTGTGGTTTAATATTATATCCAGGCTTTCTGAATTCTATAGGAGTGTCTTGACAAGTGGTTCAATCCTTAAGCATACACAGGTCTTCCACAAGTCCTGCTGCTGCTACCTCACAGAACTCAGTCCTTTCTACAGAATGATCATATGAACCACTAACATTAAGCAGCAAGACCCATTTTTCTCCTGCTTGTCCTGCCCCATCTCCAGATGTCTTTTATCTCCATTGTCCAACCACTCTAAGAATTTTACATTCTCTCAAGTCTTCTGGTCTATCCCACTCGAACAACCGCTGATTTTACCAATTCTTCACCTGTATTTCCCTTCTATTTCTTCCTCCCCTCTTGCAGTGGTGACTGTTGAGTTTCTACCTGTTTCTTAGACTTCACATTCTGGAAACAGAATTTGGGTAGTTGGAATCTGGGTTCTACATTTTATGCTATTTGTCATGTATTACCTACTTTGTAAATTACCCAAAACAGAAGCTTTTTCTCTTTCTTCAACTATGCAACACCCACTTTTTAGCTTAGGACAGTGAGGAGAGGACAGAAGAAATACTGAATTAGGTTTGAAACTTTATATTACAAATAAACCCAGATAGATAGACATTAAAGCCTGAATGTGCTGATAACTGACATATCTCCTTCAAAGATAAAAGACTGTCATTTTCATCTCAAACAGATGTATATGTGTCTTCAAATAAGTGAACTACAGCCAGAGCATATATCTTCTTTGTTACACATGGAAGGATAATTTGCAGTTCTATATTTTCACTCATAGGTGGCGATAGAAAATTGATCAATTATTTACTATTCTTTAGCTGAAAGATGCTCCTCAGAGACTAGACAAATCATAACGAACTTTTCCAGACATTTAAAGTGATGGATTTTTCTTGTTTTGTGTACCAGGGCATTTGTAGAAGGTCATTTTAAATTGTGTCTGCACATCAAACATACCCATGTGTACTTCTCCAGGCAAGTATGCAGAAAAAGCTCAGCCTCTGGTCTCATCTGCTTTTCACCTCATTCCTTCATTTTTTTGATCCTTCATTCCTTTCTCCCTTTCTTCCTTCCTATATTCTTTCTTTCTTCTTTCTTTTTTTCCTTCCTCCTCCTTTTCTTTCTTCCCAGCATACTTCCCTCTCTCCTTCCCCTATTAAAAAAATGAGCTCTTCATTTAAATACTTAGTCTCTCTTGGCTTATAAATGAAATGGAAACAAGGGAGCTCTCAGTCTGTGTGTGTATGTATATGTGTATGTGCATGTGCTCACAAACCCTGGTAACTTTTTACTTTACTCCCTCTACCACAGGGATCAAAAGATACAAATTATTGTTGCCAGTAACAATCCCAATATGCTCACTTTTCCTATTCACAGCTGTCAGAATGATGTAATAAAAAGTAAACTGCACTTTATGGTAAATGCCTCAGGTTAAATGTAGCTCACATATACCATTACAGTATCTCTTCGCTTTGTTCCTCAAAATCAATGCCTTCATCTTGCAGTACCTGTATATTAGCTTCATATCAGAAAATAAATGGTAAAAATAATACCTTAAAACCATATTCCATAACTTTGACTGTTTTTTGTTTGTTTGTTTTTTCTATGATCATGCTGTTGTGCATTCATACTGCTTAAATTAGAGCATTTCAGTTAGGCAAGAAATCAGAAGCACAAACATTCTTACAGTCTACAGTTTATTAGGTGATTGAACTTGCCCCCTGGAAAAACCATGTAGCCTACTGAGAAAAAAAGTGTCACATCAGGGAAACTAAAAGGATTTATTCTGAAATATACACATTCATCATTTCAGAATGCTATTAGGATAGTCATCATGGATGAAAATACACAGATTCATCTAAACAATCTTTTTACATTTAACTGAGGCAAGCATGTTAGGACAGTAATTGCACTTCTCTGCTACAGACAATAGAGGTTTTAGGACTGCAAGTCAGATCTGAGTTGTGCTAACGCAACACTTCAACAATTAGATACGTCTAAATAAAGCCAAGATACATCAAGATTTTATGTTTCACAAGCAGACACTTGTAATAAACAAAGCATTTTTCATAAATTTGGACTGTTCTAGTTCCTACATTAATTTAAAGACTTGATCTTCATGCTGCTAAACCAGAACTAATCTGACAGACAAGTTACTCTGTCATCATGTTTCCCACTGCGAACAATGCAGAAAGATTCATAATGAAGACAGCCTAATAGATTCACTTAAAATGATGAAGAAAATTATCTTCCTGCCTTCACTTGGCTCTGAAGACTGAGTTGGCCTTATTATTTTTGTCCTCAAATGTACGGTAAAAATGATATGTGAAAGGCTTTGTGGTTTTTTTTGTTGCTGTTGTTGCTTGTTTGCTTTGATTGCTAGTGTTTTGTTTTGTTTTGCTTTGTTTTTCTTCTTTCTTCCTGAAAAAAAAATAAAATAAAATAAAAAAATTAATCATGCGATTCCATGAACAAGATGACAAGAAGTGTCTCTTGGAAACAAAATATACCAGATTCCAGCAAGGGCCTTAGTGGCCACCACTTGCCCAGTCCAGCTGTTCTTCACTCCTCAACTAGTTCTCAGACCAAATTTCAGGCATCTTAGTATGTTTGCAACTACTTCTATTTGTGGTGCATTTACTTTTCAAAGAGCTCATGGGAAGATTATTTGCATGCATCTTGGTGCAGAGAGTACCAGCTCCAAGATGAAACAAAACTTTGCTAGAGAATCAGACAATACACAAATGCCTGCCTACAACAAAACGTGCATAAACTGCGCTCTCACTGGAGCTCATCAGCAAAGTCCAGCTGCTTTTTGTTTACAGCTTGGGCAATGTTTTCCCTTACTGGAATAAGTATGACCAGTCTTTTGCAACAAACATGAGAATTCCCAAGAGTTCTTTCAACAAATATTTATGAAGTTATGAAATGGCAAAGAGTAAAGCTAGAGCTAAGCAATGAATTTGAAGTTGGATTTCAGCTATGCTCTTAAGTTCAAGGCTGATGTTTTGATTTCTGGGTTTGGTAGATCTATAGCAAAAGCAGTGTTGTTCTGATGATCAAGCTGAAAAAATGATTAGCAATAGCTTTTACTCTGTTATAATATTAATCTTTCAAACTTTTGAATGAACAAATAGGTGAACTCATTATTTGCATATAAATATTTTTCATTAACAAATACATTTTATTTGCACTTTGCAAAAAAAGGGAATGTTGAATATTAATGCTGTATACAGGTTCTGTAACTTGACCCATACTTATAAATTATAACTAGATGGAGAAAAAAAGTCTGAAAGAAAGAGTGCAAAGTTAGTATGAAACAAGTTCAGTACAGAAATTATGAAAGTTTAAAAATAGTTTCCTTCTCCCTTCTCCGCACAATTTTTCTACCTTTCCCTTTTGCTTTTCCTCATTGTTTCACCTTAAAAAATGTGAAAAATTTATTAGGAAAAGTTCATATTTTTTCTTTTTTCTTTTTTTTTTTTTTTCAATATTTTTTTTTTTCAAAGCTTTTATAATCTTCTCATAAGTACATAGGGAAACTAACAGTTCTATATGAAAAGTGAAGAAAACCAACAATGGTGTTATCAAAACCATGTAAATTTATGTCTTCAAATTATCACCTTATAAATATCACCTGATGACCACAGGTACATCTGAGCAAAACAAAAGGTACATCTGAGCAAAACAAATATGTAAGAGTCAAGAAGATGTACGAATTCAAAATTGCCTTCAGCTATGGTCTAATATTGGGGCAGTTATTTGAGAACTTCTTAATTGCTTTAGTTCTGAAAGAAATCACTTCTAGTTTTTTTAAAATGATATGGTTTTACAGTTATGTTAGAATCACCCTCACTACTGTATCTGTTAAAGGCATAGTGTTAAAGAAACAGCAAAAAGCCCTCCAAGGGGTGCCAGAAGCATCTTTCCCTGTTTTGTGACTCTCTTCTGGAAAATTTAAATATTTCATCAACAGCTGTAGTCGTGATGGTCCAGATCACTATACTTTTAAATCATAAGATTTCATCCTGAACATCTTTTTTGCTGTTGTTGTTTCTATTTATTTTTCACATCTGCTACTGCATCTCAGTTTTTATCTCAAAGGATTCTTGTCCTTCTTGGATGTAGGGAAAATTTGTAAAATGTGAGTTCCTATATCCTCAACAACTACGAAATTATAGAATCATAGAGTATCCCAAGCTGGAAGGGCACATAAGGATGCTAAATTTCTAACTTTTTGTACTACACATCAGTACCAATTTGAACAACATAAATGAATAATCAAAATGTCCCATACTGGCTATGTTTAGGCCTCACTTTTAATCTTTATGGAATGACTGAACACCTAGCTCTGCAATACAGAACATGTAAACTAACATAAGCTGTGAACAACACTTGAGAAGGTTAAGCCATTAAGATAATTAAGTCTAACATTCATTTAGACAACCCTTTAATGCAATTTGGATAATATGTATATTTTTTTGTTAAGATAAAGGGTAAAAACTAAAGAGCCCTCCTAAAGATGTGCTTCACTCATGTCCAATTAGAATATGTCTTCTCAAGGAAAGACTTCTTATTTCCCTGAACTATAAAATAAGTCCAGAGTTCCCACTTGGAGAGGAGCCTTTTGGTATTTGTTCTATCTTCATTTTAATCTTATGATGTATTCTCAGATTTCTAGATTTCTAGATTTCTTGCTTGACTTTCAAAAGATAAATCCACACGGTCAAAAATTGAAATGATCTAATATATTAACTGTCCAAAAGAAAACCAATCCAAGAAAACAATTTATGTAAATGTTTAAATGTTAGGTTGGCTTTCTGTGTGTGTTGGAGACTGGATTACCAAATCACAATTAATTTCACAGATTATTGAGCTTCTAAAGAGTCAGCTCTTCACAAGATATAGAATCCTCAACATTTTTTATGAATCAAATCCATAGAACCGTATTGGATTTCGAAACCTCCAACAGGATTCACTGTTTAATTTAATCTGATGGAAGTCAGTAGAAAAATCCCAAGTGGAGCTTTTAAACGAGACGTGAGAATTTTTCCTTTATTCAGAGAGAAATAGATTTCACAAACACCTTGCATGCACCTCACATTCACACACTGTAAAATGACCATGAGTCATGCAAAATGAAATCTCAAGCTGAGTATAGTCCAGAAGATATAGATTCCCTGCTTCTGATTTAGGAATTGATCAATGGTAGACTGAATTTGTCATGGAGCATTAAAGCAAAGGCTCCTGTGATGGGAGGCTGAAATTACTGAGCTACCTTGTGGTTTCTGTCTTCTTTTTCCCTTGGTAACACGTTTATCAAAACAGAAAACTCTTCAGGGTAGAGATTTCACCTTTTAAAATGTATTGGCCTTTCCAAACTGAGTAAAAATGTACACATTTTGGAAGTGATATAGCACCTTCCATAACTAGTAAAGCTGAAGGAATCTGTGAGCGTTCAGCTTTTTTTTGTTTTTACATCTTTGCTTCCATACAAGTTTCTACAGTGTAAGTATTTGCTGAAGCACCCAGAGGGAGACTTTCAGAAGCATTCTTATTTTATATGTGAACACAGTGCCATCACAGAAGCCAGTAAGATCTGTGCTTCTAATTTTCTGATTGACTTACACTGAGACAAAATCATAAATAAATACATAAATAACTTTCTACGTGTGAAAGTAACATACTTAGTTTAACTTATTTTTATTCAAAAAAAGGGTGATGATTAGCTCTGTTAAATGTGGGGAATGAAAGATGAAGGCTTCTAAAAATAATAGGGCAAAGTCACAGAAAAAAAGAAGAGATTCACAGCTTAAGCAAGAAGTCAATGTGTGGCAGAGGGGATAAGTGAGAGAAACTGTGGCTAGCATAAGGAAAGCAGAAACAGAGATGCCAGTTAGAGGTGTCATAATCAGAGATGAGGAAATGCAAATGTCAACATCATTTCTGACTTGCAACAGAGCTTTCTCCTTATTGCATTCATTCAGTTCTTTCCCCAGTCCTTCATATGACTAATTAAAAGCCATGAGTTAAAATACAACATAGTTGGTTCACCCTACATATGGTCAACCACTGCTGCTAAAGCTTATTTTACAATTTAGCCTAGAGCAAAATGTTAGAATTCATGCCCCCAGCACTGCTGTAGTCAGGGGTATCTTGGGTTGCTGTTATGTCAACATGATAAAAGTGTTTCAGATTTGCCTTTAATACTGTAAAGATACTGTAAAAAGCAAATGATTTTTCTGGAGGGGGTTACATGCATGTTGGCAGTAGTGTGATAAAATTAGTAGGAACTTAGAAAAGCAATTGCGAGAGCAGGTACAGCTTTGAAACAACAAAAAAAAATTAAATATACAATTTAATTTTCCAAGCACTAGAGCCTACTCATGCTTAATAAAATTCAGTAGAACTTATTTCCTAAGCAAAGGAAAGTACAAGGCCCCATGCTGAAGGATTGTTTATGGAGTAATGATCAACTCCCAACCAACCCTGAACTTCTGTGTAATTTGCTGCTCAATTCGGATACACATAAGCCTGTGGAACCCAATGAGACCCATATCAGGGTATTCAGAGAGCTGACCAATGTCATAAGACCTCTCCAAATTGTTTTTCAATGCTTTTGGGAATCTGGAGGAGTCCCAGTTGACTGAAAGCTGGCAAAGGTTGTTCCAGTTTCAAGGAAGGCAAGAAAGAAGATCCTGCTAATTACAGGCCTGTCAGTCTCACTTCACAGCCAGGTAAATTTATGGAGAAAGTTATGTTGGGAGTAATTCAAAAACACCTGAGAGACAATGTGATCTTAGATCACAGCCAACATAGATTCACGAGGGGGAAGTCCTGTTTAACTAAATTTATTTTTATGACAAGGTCACCCATCTAGTTGACTGATTAAAGTCATCTATGTTTTCTTTTTGGATTTCAGTAAAATTTCAGATATCTTTCACAGTATCCCTCTGGAAAATATGTCCAGCATATAGATAGGCATAAATATAATGTGATGGGTGAGCAATTGGCTGGCAGGTCAGGTCCAGAGGGTTTTAATAAATGGGGTCACATCAGGCTGGTGACCAGTCATTAGCAGGGTTCCACAGGGCTCCATTCTAATGCCAGTTCTCTTTAATGTTTTCATAAATTACTTGGATACAGGACTAGAAGGTGTTTTGTGCAAGTTTGTTGATGATGCTAAATTGTTAGAGGCTGTTGACTTCCTTGAGGGTAAAGAGGCCTTGCAGAGAGACCTTGAGAAATTAGAGGGCTGGGCAATCACCAAGCATATGAAGCATATCAAGAGCATTTGTAGGATTCTTCACAGAATGGGGGATGTGATGCTGAAGGTCAGCCATGTGGAAAGGGATTTGGGGCTCTTGGTTGATAGTAGGTTGGGCATGAGTAACAGTGTGCCCAGGCTACTAGGAAGACTAGCATGCATCAAGCATGGCATTGCTAGCTTGTTGAAGGAAGTGATTGTCCTGCTCCATGTTGCAGTGGTGCAGCCTCACCTTGAGTACTGTGTGCAGTTTTGGGCATCACAGTTCAAAAAGGACATAAAACTATTAGAGAGCACCCAGAAGAGGACTACAAAAAAGGTGAAGAGGCTACAGTGCAAGGTGTGTGAGGAGTGGCTGAGGTCTCTTTGTTTTCTAGGCACAGAGCAGAGGTAACTGAGGAAAGTCTCATGGCAGCCTAAAACTCCTCACAGAGTGGAGGAGCAGCACTGGTGATAGTGACAGGACCTGAGGGAACAGCTGTGATGTGTTTGTTCAGGTTGAATAGCATGAAAAGGTTCTCCACCAAGTGGATGATAAGACACTTGAGGAAATAGAGGTAGGTAGCTGAAAAGTTTCTATGATGTACAGAGTCGAGAATGGGATGGTGTAGGGAGGTTTTGAAGACACTTGAGAGAGATGACACTGCAAGCCAATGCACAGTAATATCAGGATAGAATAGGTCTGACATAGACTGTTTAAATAAGGAGACACAGATATTCTGGTGAAATTCAACGTCATAAGGCTATCTTCATTTGAGATCTACTGAGTTATTATTTTTTCTTTTTGCCCTCTTTTAGAAGAATCATGTTTGAGTTGATCTGAACTGAGGTACATTTTTTTTGCTTTCTTATTTATTGGGAAAAAAAAAAGAAAAAAAAAAGAAAAAAAAAAAAAAAAGGTTTACTTAATTGAGAAACAGTGTTGTTTTTTTTTTTTAAAATGAAGGCCTGAATCAGGAGAGGGAAAGTATCTGAGTACTCTCCCAACTTCTAAACACACAGCATTCTATATTTCTATTTATTTTCCTTTTTCACTGACCTGATTAAGTCTATTAATCCACTTAGGTAAATAGTCCACCAGGGCAGCAATTGAGCTGAGTGCTGAAGTCACTTGTTGCAAAATCTCTTTTTGGCCTCATCTCCTTCTATGACTTTCTTTTTCAATGGACTATAGGAAACCAAAAGCAACAAAAGACAAAAACAAAACAAAAAACAGAATCAAAACCCAACAGAGTAAACAAAACCAAATAAGCAGACCTCCATCATACTGCTGGTTGGACTTTCATGAGGTATGAAGTATGTGTCACAAGTCCCATATTAATTAATATTTAACTACTCTATATAAAGCAGAATGGTAACAGTACTGAAAGATCAGTGTCCCTGGACAAAATAATAGCATGTATCAAGAAATTCAGTTCATCTGAGGAGGATACTGAGTCACAAATCATTTGGGTCATTATAATATGGGAATGCATTCTGACTTTTACTCTCTCTTCATTGTTTTAGAGATCTGGAGAGCAGAGAATTGGGAAGCAGGAACAAAAGACAATTAACCACCCTAGAAGAAAGGTGAACGTTATCTCAGGTGTAAGGAACTCAAAACAATAAGCAAGCTCTACCAGCCCTGCAGTGGCTTGGTGTCCACAGCACATGCACAACAGATGGAATAAGTTTCATCAATCCATCCTGGATAAGTCTACTAAACCTCTAACAGGGAGACAAAGAAGTGTTGATCTGGCATAAGAATAACAGAACCAGTGCAAAGTATTCCCTTTTTTTCTTTTTTTTTTTTTTTTTTTTTTTTTTTTTAATAAATTTTATAGCACTGGAACAGGCTGCCCAGGGTTGTTGTGGAGTTTCCTTCTCTGGAGGTTTTCAAGACCCTCCTGGACACCTACCTGTGCAACCTGGTGTGGGGAACCTGCTTTGGCAGAGGGGTTGGACTCAATGATCTCTGGAGGTCACTTCCAACACTTATGATTCTGTGATTCTGTGATGTAGTTTACTTAGACTGTGAAATAAAGAGTGACAATTAGATATGAAGAGTAGAGGAATATTGAAGTAGTCTTTAAAACATGAGAAATCTAGCTTTCTCTGCTAATAGATATACTAGATAACCCTAAATTCAAGATTCACAGATTATCTGTTGCTACATCTTCTCTGCAGCAGTGAGAAGCAGGGCACATGAAAGCTGAACATAGTACATCTAAGGAATAGAGAAGTGTTCCTCCTACACAGCCATCTACAGCAAAGAGGGAAATTGTGATAATTTTTTTCCTGAAAAATCAAATGGAAGAAATGAGCCTAAGGTAAGACAACTTGTTCAGTTTAATTCAGGTCTTGACAGAGAATGGTGATAAAGTAACTTGGATTTTATATCGATTTAGAGCCTACTATAAACTCACCAATCCATAAAACCATTTCTTATTGCTAAGCTTATTCTGGGACACTTCAGCTGTGTTACTCTAAGAAATTTCAATATCTGTATTGACACAAGGAGCCATGAAAGTTGCAGAACATTTTGTCTTCGAGTGTTTACTCAACTACTAAGTGTTACAGTTAAAGGAAGTGTGATTAAGACAGTCAGAGGGTTCTAGAACTAAGTTAATTTACCTATATCAATGTGTTTTTTGCCATTTGAAGTTCTCTTGTGTATGCCACTTGGCTAACAGTTGCATTTGCACTGGGGCTGTGTCATTTGTCTAGGTGATGCACATGTTACATATCTGAAATGCTCTAGGATATCTTCTTGTCTGAGAGCAGAGATACTTGTATTGCTCCGATTATCAACTCACCCTGAAGTAGTTATCTAGGGAGGCATTCAGTTGTTCAAATGGAGAGTCTTGAGTCATTTTATATTCTGAGAAAAATCTTTCTTGGAATCTAGCTGCTGCTTGAGAATAGTGTTGTCTGCCATAAATCTTATATATGTCAGTCCTGTAGGAATGCCTTAGGCATTTCAAAAAGCTCCAGATATTTAAGCTTTAGAAAGTTTAAACAGTTGAATTCTACTCTTCATGTCTGGTCAGCTAAATTGTTCTCTAGCTACAATGGCTGTTGACTTTAACTGTCAGGAAATTAAACACCTATATGTGGGTACTTTAATCTTAAATGTGATTCCACACAAAGTTACTATACTGTGATTCCAGACAGTTCCCTGGGAGACAGTTAAGTTTGGGGGAAATCCTGGTCTTCCCTTGATTTAGGCTATGCCTCATCACTCCACTCCTGGAACTGAAGCAAAAAGAATGGTTCAGAACAATGCTCTTGAAACAGATAAAGGTAGCTAAATAGGTAGCTAAAGTTTTAAATCAAGCTAGTGAACTTGATCTCTTCTGAATCATTGATACTCACATCTGAAATATCTGATGCATTATCTTCAGGTAGATATTGTCTTTGTTCTCTCAAGTATACTCAGAAAGCATTGAAGAAACTGAATCCATGAATATTTCTACCCAACTATGTATAAATGGCAAATTTCCTGTTGCAAATGAAGCTGGTAGTAGCCAAATACTACTAGCCACGTAAACTTGTAAATAAAAGCCAACATTTTGAATTAAGGTCAGATCTTGGCACTGGAAGCGTTTGCTGTTACTAATATACATGTCCTCCCTGTAAGAAGACAGAAGACAAAACACACAAAAAAACCAAAAAACATCACAAAGCACTTCACAATAAATCATTCAAAAAAAAAAAAAAAAAAAAAAAAAAAAGAAAAGTGCTGCTGCACATTCTCTATCTTCTCTGTAGGACATGAGAAGACAAAAGCATTCTAATACTGGCAATAAATACTTTAAAAAAAAATCAGATAAAGGCATGGATGGAATAGCACAGATTCTATCTTGTGTTGGATTGGAATATGAAAGAGATTTGAATTTGAAGAGAAGTTGTGGCCTAGGATCAAATGAGGAAAGAGAACAGTGCTGGAAGAAGGATGCAAGTATATTTCAAAAGGAGCTTTGTGATAACTGGAAGCATAAAGGAATTGAAGAATAAAAGAACCAAATGAAATGACATTCCAGTTCTTTTGAGGTTTGTCTATCTCTAGCCTTAGTTACTGTGAAATTCCTTGACAACAGTAATAAAGCATTTACACTGAGAGTCTTGACTTGTGCCCACCTGAAACATTCTTCTTCTATTGACTTAGAAAGCTTTGGGGGCAAAAATTGTGTGAAGCAATGAGCCTATTCAATATTAGACAAAAGGATAAGGCATACAATACTGGAGACATATTTTCCCTTTGCCTATAAAATGTTTCAAGTGAAAACTGCCTCTTTCAACATTGCAGACCTTGTGGGAAATGACCTGTACACTGGATAAGTTGACAGGCACAGTAGGGGATTTCATTACACCTCAGAATTTGACTGGCACAAGCAGCTTTCTCTGGCTTTCTGTAACCCCTGGCAAATGCTTGGAATTGAATCTGTAAATGTTAATCAATATTTCAGGCCTATTAAATAAAGAAAGGCATTGTGGAAATCAAAGCACTAACGGCTAGCATGATGCTATACAATGACTTCCAGGCCATCAAAAACCTTGTAGGGAGCAAAAGAGCAAATATTTTAATAATACAATTACCTCAACAATTTCAAACTTGCAGAAGAATGTTACATTTTCAACCCTATCATACTAACTTAATTTTAATTTCAAACAGGTCAGTGAACAGGAGCAACTCAATACAGACATTTAATGAGTCTTTAAAAAGCTATCTTAAATCTTTAGGAAAGTATAAGACCACATTGTGTTTAAACATCTGCAAGCAGATCTTCCCACTTATTAAAGATGAAATGGGGCAGAACTGTACTCAAAGACTAAAAGAGATGATTTCATTGGATTTAAGCACTGAAGGAGATTCACGGGTGGGATTGGTTTAGCAAAGTTGTAGACAGCCACAGCACAGGAAGTTGTGGTTGAACTGGTCACCAGAAATTCATTTTGAAGAGAAGGGAGAATTTCTGGAGTGTGATTTACTTCATGGTGTAGTCAGTGTCTAAAATAGGTCAAATAATTTGTACCATAAGGACTTCTATTCTTCTGGACTGATTACAAGGTGATCCAAATGTAGTCAAAGCAACTAAGAGATAAATTCAGTCAGAGAAGATGAATCATTGCATCTGTATGTCTTATGGTATGTACATAATCTAGACCAAGAAAAAGAAATCTACTGATTTAAAAGTTAGTTCTAATTTCTTCTACTCTCCACAAAACAAAAATTCAGTTGTTCAACCATGAAGGTACAAATTTCTGCAGTATGAAGTAGAAGGTTTGTTCATTATTATTTTATTTTGTTTTCAACATCCTAGTAGATATGGCAGCTGGATGCTATTAAGGACAGTACAAGTTAGTGTTTGTCAGTTTGTGTCAGTTTTAGCAATGTTACTCAGACTCTGAGAGAGGAAACAGTCTCCAGGCTGCTTTCTTGACCAAATACCAACACAGGATATAATTGCCAGTCCTACTGGCAACTTATTCAACTTGCTGTTGAAAAAAACGTCTCTTGTAATAACAAAATTCAGTTTTTCTGCAAAGTGATAACTATGAGGTGTTGAAAACAAGAAGAGAAAGATTCAAGTTCTTTCAGGGTTAGCTTAAGAAATTGCTGCCACTGGAAATTTTAGTAAGGCAAAGTGTTAGTCTGCTATGTGCATCCCATTCTGAAAATGAAGACTGGAAAGTTAAAATTTATTTATTTCTTAACTTGTATTGGAATTAAATATGAGAAAAAGGAAAACTGTCACTTTTTCTGTTAGAATGAGAAATACAAAGAAACGTATGACTTACTGCACATCTCGTGTACCTCCTGGATACTTCTGCTCTGCTGTCTCAAAACACTTTCATTTTATCTTGGTAAGAATTTCCTTGATTGTCTGGAAAAAACAACATGGCAAAGTTGTATTTATCATCATCACATGTTGTACTGGTCACCTGATCTAGTAGCTCCACCTTAAATGACCTTTATCCCAGGCTCTGTTATGACAGTACTAAACTACCCTTGAAGGACTGCTATAGGTTAGAACCATGGAAAGCTAAAGATACTCACAAGGATGGGCATGTTACTGCAAATCTCTACACTTATGGAATGTGGGGGTAGATGTAACTGTGAGCAAGTCACCAAAGAGCTTATCAGACTCTTTGATAGACCTTATCACTGTGAAACCCTGGAAGACCAGAGTGTGAGACTAAGAGCAAGCAATGTCTGTTTGCTTCTAAGGGTAGACAGGAGGTTCCATTGATATGCATTGTTAATCCTGTTATTCTTAAGAAACCTTTCATCCTTTATTACTGTTGTTTGGGAGAAGCTGTGACCAATTAACTGATTAGAGGAACTGTTTGAGGAACAGGAATGTCTTGCTTGTGAGTGGTATATAAGATGTATGCTGAACACAATAAAGACACACTATTCTGATGCTACAAGAAACTAAGAGAGCTCTCTAACCCAACTGAGCACTGACAATGGAAAACTTTCAGGCCTCTTGCCTCTTAGCCTACACATCTCCAAAGGACTAGGGAAAGATAGAGCTCCACACTATTCCCTGTCACATCCTCAGCCTCCAACACCCTTGGTAAAATAAATGTCCTAATCATTTTCTTTCATTTAATTCTCATGTTCTCTCCCTCTTAAATGAAGCACCTGTTATTTACAGCTCTCATCATCCTGCTCTCAATCTAATGAGACTGCAGAAAGTTTGCCTGCAGACTCCCACTCCTTCTGTCAACTTGATTGTCTGGGGATGCCTTGTGAAACTATTCATGTTCTATCAACACCTCCTGCTTCCTCACCCTCTTTCCCTTCTCCCTAACTGAGACTTGTGCTTGCCTGTCATCTTCCCTCATGTCATTCCTACAGGGTTGTATAAGATGCAAAGAGCAACACAAGTACATTTAATTTACTAGTGCTATGATATGGACCTTCTCCTGTCAAGTTACAATTACTCCTGATGCAATTTGATTGTGCCTTATATTCTCACATGGAGAGTGGATGGAGTGTGTTCTCTCTGTGGTATTCTGATTTTCCTATATTTTCAGGTTTGGATGAAACACATGAAGTCTGGAAAAGTCAGCTTTAATCTCTACTAAATGTGAAAAGGGTTTGAGATGGTAGAATCAGAGCAGATCAAGCAGGGCTAAAATATTAAAGCCAACTTGGATGCAGATTTGGGCAGCATGATCTAGTGGTTGCCAAGCAGCCCACAGCAGAGTGGTTGGAGCTCAATGATCTTTACAGTCTCTTCCAACCTAAGGCAGTCTATCACTCATTCTATGATTCTATGATATTCATTCAAGAGGATAGGGTCATTGATGATGCTTTATGTGAAGCTGCTTTGTGGTAATCAATACAAAATCCTCTGCAAGGAAACCTACTGTGACACAAACAGTGACACAAAGATGCTTCCTGAAAAACTATTTCTAGGAAGGTGGACTGATGCAATGATAAGTACATAAGCTGTTCTATAGCAGGTCATGAACTTTGGAGACTTGCCTAGGAACCTCGTGAAAGTGTTGGTGAATGTCAAATATATTAGAGACTGATACTGTGTGTGTATATTCCAGGACTTGGATGTTCGTTGTGATGAAAATCCTGCTTAAAGATCACTTCTAAATCCAGAAAAACCGTGGCAAATTCTTTGGGAGATTAGTACATTCTTATCTGTGGTCTTTGGAAAGATGTGAGTTCAAACACTATTACAAGAAAGGGAAGGCATGAGATTGTCTGAAGTACTTGTGGTATATTTGAATCACATTTTTAGAGGAGCCTGAGTAAGTTTTGGTGCTGATGTGGTGAGGCTTAAAGAACAAAGTATGAGAGCTATGAGAATAATAATCCATGCTATTATTCCATCAAATACTTCCTCAGCCCATTTATCAATGAAGTCCATCTACATTACTGTTCTAATCCTGACTACTCAGCCATCGTTGACACTAGATAAGTGTTCTTGTCCCTGCTTCTCTCCACCAGTCTCTGTAGGCCTTCTTGTTTTCCCCAACACTGTGTCTACCCCAGAGACTTACCTGATTCAGGATAATGACCTCAAAATCTTTCTGCATTTCTGCTCTCCTCTTTTCTAGTCTAATTCAAAACTTAAACTGTGTGAAGTAAACATTTTTACTTCTCTTAATATTGAAGTTCACAAACTTTTAATTTGAACTTCTTAAGAAGGCTTGTCATGTCCTGAATTCTTACAGTAGCAGACTACTCTGTCCAAGTGAGGTAGAAGTACCTAACCTAAGTAATAAGAATGCAAAACAGCCCAGATATAGCACCACTTTGCATAGTACTTGATTCCACTATCTGCAGATAATTAAGAAAACAGACCTGCACAATACCTGTATATACTGAAGCATAACTCATTTGTAATACATGAAGGATAAGACCTCTAAAATGAGTGAGATGACCTGCAGTTCATAAATGCTTTGAAATGTATTGGGATGAATTGATTCAGTCCCCATACTTCTCCTCAGTTTCAAGTGTACACAATATCCCTCCTCTTTGTGATTCAAATTGTTCAAAAATAGAATTTATAATATAGATACTGTCCTCCTTTTCAAAGATGGATATAGTACAAAGAATTGTTGTTTGTAAAAGGTGTCTGCAGTACTTAACTGGATGTCTTTTTTTATGAAAGAAACTCTGGAGTCTCCTCCTTGAAGATCTTCAAAAGCCACTTGAATATGGTCCGGGGCAACCTGCACTAGGTGGGTCTTTTAAATCAGAAGCACTGGACCAGAGGTCCAGCCTTAACCATGATGTGATTATCACTGAATCACAGAATCTCTTGAGTTGGAAGGGACCACCAGAGGTCATGTAGTCCAGCTCCTCTGCAATGAACAGATATACCTACAGCTTGATCAGGTTCACAGTATCACAGTATCGTGTGAGTTGGAAGGGACCTTAGAGATCATCGAGTCCAGCTCCCGGGATTCAAGCCCTCTGTGTAGCAGAGCGGCACTTCTACCACTTACACCACAGGGGGGATTCGAACCCGTGCCTCTGGTTGTTCAAAGTCTAGCGTGGCCTTGAATGTCTCCAAGAATGGAGAATCTTTTAGTTTGAAACCATTTCCCATTTCCCAATCACAAGAGAATCTGATAAAGTGTCTGTCTGTCCCCTTCATTTTTACAGACCCCCTTAGATCCTGAAAGGCCACACTTGGGTCACATTGCAGCCTTCCTTTCTCCAGCCTGAATAGTCTCAGCACTTTCAGCCTGTCCTCGTACGAGAGCTGTTCCATCCCTTGGATCATTTTTGTGGCTCTCCTTTGCATGCACTCCAACAGGCCCGTGTACTTCCTCTACTGAGGATTCCCCATCTGGGCACAGTACTCCAAGTGTGGTCTCACGAGCACAGAGTAGAGGACAGGTTCACCTCCCTTGTTCGCTGAACAAGCTTACTTTGATGCAGTTCAGGTTATGATTGGCTTTCTGGGCTGCTAAGGCATATTGCTGGCTCGTGTCTGGCTTACCATCCACCAGTATCCCTTTTCCCTTTTCAGTAGGGATGTGATTTTGACCAGCTCATGGTCAAATCAGGAGTGAACACAATTGTACACCTTCTTCTTCATAAATATTTCACTGCTTAAACACTGTACAGTTGCAGCAATTACTCCAGATTTCTCCGGTATGGCCTCAGCCTGCACAGAAACTGATGTTCACCTAAACTCATCCTAGCATCACACAGCTTTAATGGGACATTAGGGATCTTAGTTCTTGTTTATGTGATTGACTCAGAATTTAAACTCCAATATTTATGAAAACAAATTTCCAGTTAGCTATTGCAGACACCTTTTCAGTGTTACAATTGATAATTGTGTAACAAATTAGAGTTAGTAGTCTAATGAGGAGACTGCATAAAAGATATTATATTCAGAATTTACAAAACTTCTTACTGCCTCCAGAGAAGTGATCTATAAAAAGACAAGCCTGAAGGAATAGAGTGGCAAACTAGGCAGCAAAATATGCTTCAGCAAGGAATACGGAGAGATGTTGCAAACCTTGCAAATTCATGGAGCCCTTTGTAAAGTGGTATCAGTGTCATATGGGACAATCCAAAAATATCCCCAGGGATTTATTGGTCAGATTTGTTCTCAACTCCATCATGCATTAACAAATGTGAACTCTGAACATCCAGCATCATTCTAACTTTTTTCTGATAAATTTTGTAGGTTATCCTCAAAGGCCTCAAGCAGCCAAAAAATCTCCCTATCGTTTATAGCAGTCTGAATCCTAACACTGGCTGATAAACTAAATCACTTAAATGACCAAAATTTCAGCAGGAAATGAATCAACTAAATTATATCTGAGTCTCTCCTGCTTCCAGGCTCTCCAAATAACATTTCTGGCAGCTCTGTTCTGTCCCCAGGCCTTTCTTTGTTATTTGGCTTGATCTTCGACAGACATGGAAACATACTTAATAATAGTTACAGCCTCTCAAATTATTATAGGAATGGTAATTTAGAGCAGAACTACAGCCAATGGATACACAGTGAAGGGTAGTGAAATTTAATATAAGTGCTCAGTAACCAATTACAATATATTTTTCTCATCAGTACTTCTATACAAATATTAGCCAGAATAATAACCTCAGAATACAATGTTACAGCTGCCAATGATCAATTTTAAAAATAATATCAGAACTATGAGAGTAAGAATAGTTACATTTAATCTACTTTAAAATGTTGAATATTGGGACTGGGACAAATGCTTTATGGATTAAAGCCGATTATTAGGGAGTTATTTCATCATTACAGCATAAACTTCCTTCCTTTAGGTAGTTTTTATTATTATTATTGTTATATTTGCTTCAGAAAGCTGCTGAGCGAAACTCATATAATGACACCAGCTGTCAAACTTATCATGTTTCAATTATATTCACAACTTCTTTTGAAGTTCCAAAATGCAAAATGCAATTTACTGTAAAAGGTTTCAACTCCCACTGAAAGGAATTTGAAAGTAGAGAAATGATGCATTTCAGCACATGCTTTGGAGAGTTCAGGAGGCTTTTCTGCTGCTGCTTAGAAATTTTATCTGCTGGGGAAATTGGTGGTGTAGTCTTCCAGCATAATCACAAAGAGAAAAGAAGAAAAGAACTGTTTATTTGAGAGGTTTGTAAATGTTCTTATGTAATGAATTATTACATGTAATGAATAATGAACTGAATTTAGTAACAAACCTTGCTTATGTGTGGTTCAAAGTCAAAGTCAGTAGAAGAACTCTGATTTTCCTCTTCCTTTCTACTCTGTAGAACTACAGGAAATCTACTGAAATGAAAAGTAAAAACATATCTGCAAAAGCTTGAGGAAATGTACATAGAGAAAATGGACCTGGGGGTACTGATTGATGCTCAGCTGAACATGAGCCGACTGTGTGCCCAGGTGGCCAAGAAGGCCAACTGCATCCTGGCTTGAATCAGAAACAGTGTTGCCAGCAGGAGCAGAGAGAAGATTGTCCCCCTGCACTCAGCATTGGTGAGGTCACTTCTCAAGTTCTGTGTCCAGTTTTGGGCCCCTCATTGCCAGAAAGACATTGAGGCCCTGGAATGTGTACAAAGGAGTGCAACAAAGCTGGTGAGGGGTCTGGAGCGCAGGCCATATGAGGAGAGACTGAAGGAGCTAGGAATGTTCAGCCTGGAAAAGAGGAGGCTCAGGGTAGACCTTATTGCTCTCTATAACTTCCTGAAGGGAGGTTGTGGTGAGCTAGGGGTTGGCCTCTTCTCTCATGTCATTAGTGATTGGACTAGAGGGAATGGTTTCAAGCTGTGGCAGGAGAGATTCAGGCTGGACATTAGGAAACCTTACTTCTCAGAAAGGGTGGTCAGGCACTGGAATGGACTGCCCAGGGAGGTGGTGGAGTCACCAGCCCTGGGGGTTCTTAAGGAGTGATTGGATGTTGTGTTAAGGGACATGGTTTAGTGGGAGCTATTGGTAATAGGTGAACGGTTGGACTGGATGATCTTTTCAGTCTTTTCCAACCTTGGTGATTCTATGATTCTAAGCTGCACTCAAGGGAGAAAATACAGTTGATTTTTTTCTGATTTTTGAAGTGTAAACTCTTTTTTTAGGTTTATACCACTGTTTCACTGGAGCAAATATGTAAGATCTTGTGAGCATATCAATTTTCTGTGTTTCCACTGCATTGTTACTACACCTTTGAACAACATGCTTGATACAATATCAATACTGTGTTATATTTGTCTGGATGGTCAGATGTTGGAATGAGCTTCCCACCGAGGTGGTGGAGTCACCGTCCCTGGAGGTGCTCAAGAAAGGTTGTTGTTCTACTGGGGGTTATGATTTAGTGGGGAAATATGGTGGTAGGTGGATGTCTGGACTGGAAGATCTTTATGGTCTTCTCCAACAGTAACGTTTCTATGGATCTATGACTCTATTTATTTATTGGTCAATCTACCAATATAATCATAAACTTGCAGGGTTCCTTTTTCATTTGTTTCAGTGATGACTTAGGCCCCTATCTGAAAATAGTTTCTGGGGACAAAATTGATATTTATGACATTTCGTAAATCATTATCTAACTTTTTGTTTGGAAACTTTTCAATATTTCTTTCTTTAGGTCTGTATTTCAGGCCTAAATTATGCCACATGAATCTCTGTGTGCAGCTGCCATTTGTTTTCTCATAGACAAAAAACATTGCTCTCCCCTTCCTATATGCTTAATCTTTTATTTTTGACAAGGATGTTTCATGGAGCTAAAAAGGCTTCCTCTCATAAAGGAGTTCTTCAGAGACATTCCAAACTGGAACCTAAAAATGCGCAGTTACTAAAACCCCAGAGTCATTTGGAGATCTCAGATATAAACTTTCAGCACCAAACTGCACAAAACTAGTTTTAGAAAGCTGTCTTCCAATAGTTTCTATCTGGAAGTCACGCTTCTGCAGCTGAAGTGGAAGTTCTTTGAAAGCCATTCTTCTCCTCCCTAGGTACAAATGAGCTATTTATTTATGATTGAAGGAGTGTTTTCTTGTTCAGCTGTGTTTTTATTTTTGTTACAGTTGTTGTTGTTGCCGTTTTTTATAGTTAAGTTATAAATAACTATTGTTACAAAGCCTGAGGCTTCTGAGCTCAAGATAAGGCTGAATGCACTCCATGAGAAGTAGAACAGCTTGGGACAAAATGCCTAAAATGGTAACAACAAAGACAAGTGGATTATGTAATCTGAACATAAACAGGGTTCTTCCCCTGCTTCGGATCACTGTTCCTCAAATTCTACATCATGCACAAAGCACAGCACACAATCAAACGAAGCTCCAATGTGTCACAGTCATTAAACTGTAGTGCATTATTTACTACTGCTATGTAAGATTTCTATGGCAAGAATTTCACAGCTGAGGGAGATATTGGTTTATGATGAGGAAAGTTAATGTCGTTTTTGCTTATAAAGAGCAAAGACAATGAAACTAAGAGAATGTCATTTTCCCCTCGAGTTATGTCCATGTTTATAAAGTCTACTTTCATATAAAGCTGTAATTTGCTTTTTTGAGGCAGGTGGCCATTTCCTCACAAATAGTGAATAACCTTGAACCTTTGATGTAATCCTGTTGTCTGGGGTCACGGAGTAATTCATACCAGAACAGAATGGGGAAAACTAACAAACAAACAAACAAAACTCCACATTTTAAAAGCCAGCTTTGCTTGTCAATAAGTTTCCATGGCTTTGAAGAGCCTGTGTGTACTTTGACATCTCCATAGGTTGCTCTGAATGTAATGCCTTCTATTTATTTTCATGCAAAATACAATAGATACAAAGAGCAAAATTACACTGTTTGGTAGAGCAAATTCTCAGCCACAAAACACTATTTTGTAACCTGGTCGCCACCATTAAGTATGCATTTTCATGAGAGATGATCAAGACCCTGCAAGCCACACTCATAAATGTCTGCACAGCAGAAGTAATCCACTGTTGCTGTCATCCCTGCAGAAATGCATCACCCGCCACCTCACTGTGCTCACATCCACTGTTTGGTCTCCATAAACATTCAGCAAATGTCAGTTACTGTCAATGTGTGCCATTTGTTTCCACATGGAAGAACTGAGTGACACACCTTTGTTTCACATGCACTTTTGTGTCTAATGCCATTTTGCCATACTGCCTATCTGCTGCCATCTGTCACATAGCAACAAAATATGACAGGATACTAGTGGGAAGGTTCAGCCTCTACTGCCATACCAACATTAGCCTCTCATACTCTGGGCTAACAAAATAAAACAGAAGGCATTACTTTCAGAACATCCCTCATAAATAAAAAGTATACTGTCTCAGAAGTTCCATAAGTATGCCTGACTGGTAGTAAGAAGCATGAAACACTATTTATGAATTTTTCAAAGAATCGGGAATGGCTATATTCTTTTTCTTTTATATTTTCTTCTTCATTTTCTTTTTCATTTTCCTCTTCTTTTCCTTTGTTTTCCTTTTCCTTATCCCATTTCTTTTTCTTCCCTGAATATTAGCAGAGGTAGTTATAGATAATTAGTAAAAAAAGCCTGTTGCATGAACTTTTGTAAACCAAGGATAACCATGTAAGAGAAAGCGTTATATGCAGACATTCTCCCAGTTCTCATCTTTCGCTTCTTTTTTCCTCTCTCTTTAGTATGTATTGCAGTGGTGTTTTCATTAAGAGGCATTCGCTTCCCTACATGGTTGTGCTTAAAATTTGGCAGAAAAATTTGAATAGAAAAAAATAAAAAAATAAAAAAATCACAGTTAATTTAGGAGCAGATAGTCCTGTAAAATGTATATAACGAACTAGGGCTATACACAGTTAAATCCCTATTTACATTCCTTGAAGAGAACTTAATCCCTTTGTTATGTAGACATGTGACAAGTAGACTGTAAATAAAACCAGCAATCTAGAAAGCTGATGATTTTGTAGAATTAAAATCTAATAGACTCCTTTATTAACAAGTGTGATGGATGCGTCTACCCCTCAAAGTGCCTGACATACTTAGCTGACTGGTATGTATTCCAAGAGGGTGGTCATGGCATGGTCCTTTTACTAGTATGTTCATAGCAGACTGAGGCACAAATTCATAGAAGCATAAATTTCAGCTGCCTGAGGTATGTCTTGAGAGATCTTCCAGATGTAATTTCCAAGAATAGAAGTTAAGATATGTTTGGGGTGTAATTTAGTACACACTGAGCTGTCCATTATCTTTCCATGCTTTGGGAGGGGTTTTAAATTGGATGCTGAACTCTGCTTTTTCCCAGTTTTTCTGAACTTGAACCAGTTAATCTGCAAGGATCTATTTATTCTATAATCATGATAGCAGTAAGCTATATTGCTGCGATGATACTGTAATCTATATGCTTTAGAAAATATTCTAGTCCCAGGCAATTTAGTACTGGATTTTTCTGTTCCTGGCTAGGATAGTTAAGCTGTTTGTAGAGAAACTACGATAGCATTTTCTAGGCATTTTTATTTTTTTCAAAGGAAATAAAAGACAGATTCTGACAGCACATGCTCAAAACACTGCAGACGTTAATTAACAAGCAAGAGATGATGAACAAGTGGTGAAAAGTTTCAACGCTTCTGTCTTGCCTTGAAAACCCGAGCAGAATGGCCCATGCTTCTACGGACCAGCCAACTATAAATGCCAGCCGGGAACAGCATGACAGAATTCAGACTCAAAGCCTGCAGTCAAACTGTCAGCAGCATCTAATTAGCGGAGTTCTAGATCAAGAATAAAATGTGTTTGACTCTTTATAAATATGATGTGTAAAAATGTTACATAATGACATGCTGCTTCTCTACATCCCCCTTAATGTTTTGACAAGGGGCGTCAAGTGGTGAAAAACTGCAGAGTGCCGAAGTATTTCAGGGACTGTATGCTAAGAGCTGAATTCTCCATTTAAATTTCTTAAGCAACAAGACCCAAGAATGGGCCTGGCCCAGGGGATAAGTGGCGAGGTTGTCAACTTTAATGAGATGTTAGGACACAGGTTGGGTTTTTTGCATTTTTTTTTTTTTAATTGTTTTACAGAAATTTTAATATGTATAATAAATTACAGAGTAGACAGAGATATCTGAAATCTATCCACAGAAGACTCAGGTCTCGAACGGCTTCTGCAGGGCACCATCTCTATTTTAGCAAGTAGCGTCAAGCCAAGTTCCCATTGTTGGCCATTATATGCGTCCTTCACAAACTGTGGGTGTTTTACCTCCCCTACAAGGAGGGAGGGAAGCTGTTTTTTTTTTTTCAGCTTGGAGAAGAAAAAGAGACCTGATAGAGGCCTTTCAGGATCTAAAGGGAGTCTACAAGTAAGAAGGGGACAGATTCTTTATCAGGGTCTGTTGTGACAGGTCAAGGGGAAATGGTTCCAACTAAAACAGCGGAGACTTAGACTGGATATCAGGAAAGTTTTTATAACAAGTGTGGTGAGATACTTGCACAGGTTGCCCAGCAGGGTGGTGGATGCTCCATCCCTGGAGACACTCAAGGTCAGGCAGGATGGGGCTCTGAGCAATCTGATCATGTTGTAGGTGACCCTGTTGGTTGTAGGGAGTTGAACTGGATGATCTTTAAGTGTCCCTTCCAACACAAACAGTTCTATGACATGTGATCTGGGTTTAGCTGCTCTGCAGGCATCAAAGAAATTGCAGGCAGTGGTGGTCAGAACCATAAAAAACAGAAATAGAAGCACTTGTTGATGGGCTTTCTTGCTGATCTAGGGAGCCTGTTTTGACAGGGGGGTTGGTCTAGATGATCACTGGAGGTCCCTTCCAGCTCTTAAAATTCTGTGATTCTGTGATTCCAGTGAAAAATTAAGCCCTGCATAGTGGTAAATGGGAGGCTGCATCTACCCCAGATGATTTTGCGTACTTATTAGACCTAGAGTCACAGTTTCCTTATATTTTACTGGTAGACAACACAAAGAAGAAGGTGAAGCTTGTGTTTTTCTGTAAAGATTTTTCTTCTTTCCACTGATTATAGGTCAAATCTGAAGTTCGCAGGTTGTTGAGTTAGGTATCAGAGTTATGCAACAGAAGTAAACATAGGTCAACCACCATCTCCCCTTCTCATCCAAAATGGGAATAATCTCTTTCTCTAACAGAAGTGTTATGCATAAAAATTCAATAATCTTTGTGAAGCCAATGGATGTTACAAAAGACAAGCTGCGTGGAAGTGCTAGGAGGAAATCAATCATTCTGTCTGCAGAGCTAAGTCTGAATATTGTACAGTAAATAAAGCTTGAGAACATTGAACAAAATGGAAAAACAAAGTTATTGCCTGGTGGTTCATTAATAGCTGACTGTCCAGTCTGTACTTTAATCGAAACTGAGAACTTGTAGGAAAGAAATCATGTAGAGAAAATAAAAGAAACAGCAGGGGCAAGTAAAGATTAAAAACAAAACAAAACAAACAAACACCTTTTTAATTATGAATTAAGTTTATTCTGTATGATAATTCATATCTGCAAGCTATAAGTTTACTTTTCTTATGATTATATTTATTCATCATGAAGTCTTTTTTTTTTTTTTTTTTGCTGGAAAATATCACTGTTGCAAGAATATTAATACATTGGTAAGTTGGATATTACAGAGTCTTACAAGCCTGGAGATGCAGGTGGCTATGTATGTGGAATATAAATGCCAGTTAATGCAGTACAAGAGTGCAGACTGACTAACTAAAATTACCTAACTGTTACAAACAGGTCTCCACAGCTATAAAGGAAAGATCTGAATCTTATCTCATTTACATGAGTTTTATGTTTAGGGAGCTCCTAATTTACACAGATGTCAGAGAAAAGAGAATCAATTCAATTATAGTCTAAATTTATTGTGCCATCTTATTAGCCAATTTAGCTATTTCAGTGATGACCACATCATTAACATCTTTTCAGGACAGCAATAACTGAGTCTGTTTTATTGCTGTAATTAATATTGATGGCAATGATACAAGTAATATACGTATTTTACTCATATGTATTGCAGATAAGTATTGGAAATGCAAGCAATTTCATGATCATTATTTCTTGTTATTGTTAGTTAAACAAACTCACGCTTGTCATAGTATTAAAGGTAATTACATGTAATTAATGCTGAAATATATACATAAAAATATAACTGTCATCAAAATAAATTTCATTGAAAACACAAAAACTTCTCATGAGTCACAGACATGTAATCCTATCATCTGTCTTAGAAAAAAAGATCTTGCTATTATGATAGGATAATAGAAAAATAAAGAACAAATTGGATCCCAAACATTCATTTTGGGATAACCCCCAAAGAAAAAGAAATCTTCAACTGACAAATGTTATATAACAGAAGAATGAAGCAAGTGAAAGGTATGCTTTTGTTTTATTCTAAAAATGAAAGTTACTGTGAGAAGACTTTAGTTGTGATAATTTACTCTTATAATAGAAATCACGGATCATCTGTACTATAGTTCTTTTGTCTCTAAAAGAAGAAGAGCTTTTTAAGGATTTATTGTACAGCTCACTATTACTTAATAAATTTGCTGTTTCTTTAGTTAAAATAAGATTAAAAAAATTGTGATATAGATACCAAGAAAGAACTTCTCAAATAGACATCATGACAGTTTCCATGACACTACAGAACTGACCAGAACTAACTATAGGGGAGGACAATCATTTATCTAAGTCAGAAAAGAGGAACTTTTTAGACCTTTTTAACCATAAATGGGCACTGCCTAATTTGATAAAAAAAAGAAAGAAAGAAAGAAAGAAAGAAAGAAAGAAAGAAAGAGAAAGAAGAAAGAAAGAAAGAAAGAAAGAAAGAAAGAAAGAAAGAAAGAAAGAAAGAAAGAAAGAAAGAAAGAAAGAAAGAAAGAAAGAAAGAAAGAAAGAAAGAAGGAAGGAAGGAAGGAAGGAAGGAAGGAAGAAGGAAGGAAGGAAGGAAGGAAGGAAGGAAGGAAGGAAGGAAGGAAGGAAGGGAAGGAAGGAAGGAAGGAAGGAAGGAAGGAAGGAAGGAAGGAAGGAAGGAAGGAAGGAAGGAAGGAAGGAAGAAGGAAGAAAGAAAGAAAGAAAGAAAGAAAGAAAGAAAGAAAGAAAGAAAGAAAGAAAGAAAGAAAGAAAGAATGAAAGAAAGAAAGAAAGAAAGAAAGAAAGAAAGAAAGAAAGAAAGGAAGGAAGGAAGGAAGAAGGAAGGAAGGACGAAAGAAAGAAAGAAAGGAAGAAAGGAAGGAAGGAAGGAAGGAAGGAAGGAAGGAAGGAAGGAAGGAAGGGAAGGAAGAAGGAAGGAAGGAAGGAAGGAAGGAAGGAAGGAAGAAGGAAGGAAGGAAGGAAGGAAGGAAGGAAGGAAGGAAGGAAGGAAGGAAGAAAGAAAGAAAGAAAGAAAGAAAGAAAGAAAGAAAGAAAGAAAGAAAGAAAGAAAGAAAGAAAGAAAGAAAGAAAGAAAGAAAGAAAGAAAGAAAGAAAGAAAGAAAGAAAAGAAAAGAATCAATTTTTTCCAGTGAGATAGCTCTCCTATAAAACTTGAAAAATGCTTATAGGACCTAATTTCTCCATTATTCCCCTTTGATGTCAACTGGTTATTTTAAAGTGGAAACTCAAGTACGTTTAAGAGGAAAATCTGTTCCCTGCTTTCATAGAGTCATAGAATTACAAAATGGGTTGGCTTGGAAGGTACTTCAGAGATCATCAAGTTCCTGCTGCAGACAGGATTGCCAACTACTAGATTAAATACTAAAATACTAGAACAGATTGTCGAGAGCCCTATCCAGCCTGTCCTTGAACACCTCCAGGGATCCACAACCTCTCTGGGTAGCCTGTTCCAGCACCTCACCACTCCCTCAGTAAAAAAACTTCCCCCTGACATCTAACCTAAATCTCCCCTCTTCTAGTTTAAAAACCATTTTCCCTTGTCCTGTCATTACCTAACTATGTAAAAAGTTGTTTTCCCTCCTGTTTATGACCTCCCTTTAAATACTGGAAGTTGGCAAGGAGGTGTCCTGACAGCCTTCTCTTCTCCAGACTGAACAAGACCAGCTCCTGCTGTACATCTTCATATGAGAGGTACTCCATGAGGAGGTGCTTTTCATTTGAAATAAAAACTATATATAGAAAATACTTGGAACCACAATTACCTGGCAGAAGAGTAGCCATGAGCATAAACAATTTAACCAGAATTAAGCTATTAAACCATAATTTGGAGAGAGAAATATAAATCTACAATTGCCATTTATAGGAAAGTGCCAGGATAAATGGCTTTTACATTTTAAAATTATTTCTGCTTTTTTTTTTTATTTTATTATTTTTTTTTTTTTTTTCAGCATCTGGGTCACACACACAAAGCAGAGAAAAGTGTTGCAATTCCAGTTTCCCCCTGGTCTTTTGCTCTCAGATAATCTGTGCTCTTTGAAAATCTGTTCCCATTTTTTAAACTATTGTTGTTGTTTCTTTATTATTTTTTTCCCCTTATGTCTTTTTTTTTCTTTTTATTTCTTTGGTATTTCATGGTAAGGCAAACAGAACTGGCGGAGAGATATACAAACACAACAAAATAATACTGCAAGGCAATATCAAAATCAGTATTTAAATCTCTATACTAGAAAGGGAGAATGTAGACATTTCTGGAAAGACAATTAAAATTGGTAAAAAAAAATTGCAAAAAAATAATTATTTTAGATGTCAAGTTTCAAAGGGATTTTTTTTTTTTTTCTTTCTAGCTTAGGTTATGCTTGCCGTTTTGAAACTCCCCATCAACTTCCCTCTGTGCTTCAGGATGGCATGCTTTAAAATGTACATAATGTTTTATCTGTATATGATTTAAATAAAATTATGACCATTACAAATGATTCAGACGTTATATCAGGGTTTTATGTTTGTCATAAATTTTTAACACATAAGAAAATGAATCAAAATGTAACTCCCTTATGGTCATTAAATAATAACTGCACTTTGTCTATCATACTTAGGTATCCTATTTTAAAACTTTGTGAAGAAAAGGGATGTAATTTGGTTGATGGATATTTTTGATAGGGGAATAGTAATGTCTTTTTCAATGATAATGCAAAAGGATGAAATACCATCTAGTCATTCTGCTGACTTTTATTACTCAACCATTACATAAATGCAGTTTTAGGAAATGAACTGAAGGGACTCTGCTGAATATTTTGCAGTGAAGAAAAAGATTAATGTGTTGGCAAGAGTTAAAGCATCTCTGATGTCTCAAATGCTTTCTCATGCTGAGATGAAGAGAAATATAAAGAAAGGTTGGAGAAAATGGATGGAAGAGTATAAATTCTACCTCTCTATGTACTAACCACACTAAAAACATGTTTATGAGTTTTCTGAAGAAATATGATTTGAGAACAATGTGAGTTTCACTACTGTCTTATTCCCACATAAGGTCTATAGGCAAAAGTGGATCAAGGTGGGATGCGTTTAATCTAAAGTTGATATCTAAATGTTTCAGTGATTTAGATATCTATACTTCATTAAATCTCTTTGAGTGTCTTTGCAATTTCCGTATCTCTCAAGTATCCCACCTGTTATTGGGAAAGCAGTGGTATAACTTCTGGAGCTCTGCTATGGTAATGAAATACAGACTGCGTTTTCCAGAAGTCTTGGATTCAAATCTATTGTTTGTCCACAGCTGACAGATGACAAAGGAATTTGCTGAGTATCTGTACCTGTTGGCATAAGAATTTGCACCTGCAGGAGCACTCATTCTGAACAGATAGCATCCTATTTTATTTATGTAATCACTGAGAGAAGGAGTTGTTCAATTCACATAGCAATGGAGTACCCAGCCAGTTCAACATCCACTGCGTATATAAAAATGTCTTGCTCAGACATGTTTTCTTCTGTAGAAGTGGGAGTGGAGAAGCCATTCAACACACAAACAATGAATTTTACAATGTTTTCATCCTTTAAGTAGCCCAGTGAAATGAATTTCACATGGGTTAAACATTGTTCTAATTTTGCACAATAGAAAGAATAAATAAGATCAGTTGAGAACAGAAGAATGTCTAGGTTACCCAGTCTCAAAAATAATCTTCTCCTGACATTGCTCTGCTGAAATTAGTGGGGGATTTTCTCCCATCACTGTTATGAAATCAACCAAGACTTTCAAAATTTGGACCTGAAAAAATTTGGATCTGAAAGCTACAGATGGTTGGGTAGCAAGCTAATTTTTTTACAGATATCTAAATTATGAGATGTAGGGTTAATCTAGTGGATAAAATCATAGAATCATGGAATCACTATGGTTGGAGAAGATCTCTAAGATCATCCAGTCCAACCATACACATACCACCAATATTTCCCACTAAACCATATCCCTCAGTACGACATCTAAACATTTATTGAACACCTCCAGGGACAGTGACTCCACCGCCAACCTGGACAGCCTGTTCCAGTGCCTGACCACTCTTTTGGAGAATAAATTTTTCCTAACCTCCAACCTGAATCTCTCCTGGTGCAACTTGAGGCCATTCCGTCTCATTCTATCACTAGTTACACAGGAGAAAAAAACAATTCCCACCTTGCCACAACCTTTTTCAGGTATAATATCAACATCTAAATCTGAGCAGGTCATCAGAGTTCTCTTTGCAGTTAGAGAAGAAAACTAGCCCTCCAGGAGGTATTATAGCATTAAACAGGCGATCACTAAGTTCAAATGAATCACCCTCAAAGCCATCAAAAATGTTTTGTGTTCTACATTTAGATAACAGAAGAGAAATTATACAAAGGAGACATTTTAGGAAGTAACATCCTAAAATGCAAGGTTTAGCAACTTGAAACACTGGGTAAATTTTTGCTATGAGCTGCAGAATAGGAATGTGTGTACATTCATTGGACACTCACCCACTCAGCAGACACTCTAAAAGTTATGGAATCTGTGCTAAAGTGTCAAAATTTCTAGGACTGATAGCATGATAGTTTTGAAAACCAAGGCTAATTTATGTTTTTTTAGACTAGTCAGGTTGTCTATTGTTACAAATTAAATAATTGTTTTCATAAATTCCCGCATTCTACATTAACACCTTGTTCAAAGCCATATGAAAGCAGTTGCAAAGTCACTCCAATCAGGGACACTTCGGAACCACATTGTTGAATTCAGGTAAACAAATGCTACATTTCAATGGAAAGAAACTTTAATCTGGAGGTTCACTGGTGGGAATTTACTGCAATCCAGTGATTCTCTCCATAAGAGGTTTTCTTTTTTCTTTTACCTCAGCACAAAAAAGACATGGAGGTACTGGAGCAGGCCCAGAGAAGGGCAACGAGGCTCGTTAAGGGCTTGGAGAATCAGTCCTATGATAAGAGGCTAAGGAATCTGGGGCTGTTTAGTCTGAGGAAGAGGAGGCTGAGGGGAGACCTTATCGCTCTCTTCCAGTACCTGAAAGGTTCTTACAGTGAGAGTGGGGCAGGTCTCTTCTCACTAGTGACATGTGACAGGACGAGGGGAAATGGCCTCAAGTTGCGCCAGGGCAAGTTTAGGTTGGATATTAGGAAGAACTTCTTTACAGAAAGGGTGATTAGGTACTGGAATGGGCTCCCCAGGGCAGTTTGCATTAGGTCTCCAAATTTTGTAATCAACAGAGGGTGAAAATCTAATCCAAAGCACACCCACAGTCTTTATCAAATATGTGGAGTTCCATATTTCATTACTAGGTATCAGACAAGCTGGTAGTCTAATTCTGACATGTACGACTGTTAAGAGTTGGTCCAGGTGGTCCTTCCTTACTTAATAATAGCTACAGTTGTTGGGCTGGAATTTCAGAAGTTAAAATCTACAGAAAAAATGATGAAGTTCTAGCACTTAAAGTTTGATTTACTAAAAAACAGGTTTATAGAACTATCCCACTGTCTGTATTCTTCTAATAACTCAAGACCCACTGGAATTTGACAGTCTGGTGCAGTCTCAAACATGAAATTCCACAGAGCAAAGAAGAGCTGGCAAGGGCCAAATTCAGCAGTAACCATTCCTGTTACTGAGCAGTCAGCAACACCATGAAGCTATGACAGTTCTTGCTTCAGAAGGTTGGAGTTACTGCAAAAAAGATGTTACACTGTACAGTATCCACCAAATTACAATGTGGAGAACTGGCAAGAGGCAGGACACCAAATTGCCAGGCATCAGGAATTTTTAGCTTTGCTGTACAAAATACAGCTTGTTTTACACCAACAGACACACTGAGAAAAAAGCTTTGGCTTTATTTGTGCAGGATTATTGGCAGCAAACTAAAATACTAGGCTCAACTTTATTTTCACTCCTCAGCATGCTTCTAATTTGCAGTAGAGGAACTAGTATTTCGACCTGAGAACATAAAACATTTCTTTCTTGAAACATTTCTTTCTTTCTTTGAGAACATAAAAAGTAGTTAGTTTTTCTGCATTTTCCTTATTCAGTAGATTGGAATTATGATCACTGAGTAATTTGCAGCTTTCCAGAACAATCCTACCAGCAGAATAATACTGAGCTTTAATGCGTATATGTTTTCTTCGACATTTGGGATTTTTTTTTTTTTTTTACCCTTCCCCCAACAACTCCTTATACATAAAGATGTACACTGAAATATATAAACATGGCCTATATTTAATATTTGAAAGCATTCTCTCAATCTTCTAAGGGTAAGAACCTCAGATTGAAGAACACCATAATGATTTGTTTTGGATACAATTAGAAGATTAGAAAACAGAAGAAAAAATCAGTCTGACCGTGTTCTTTAAATTCACAATACATATTTCCTTCAGCTAGAATATGGTATACTTGCTAACTGACTTTGAATTTGAGAAAAAAGATGGGAATTTTAGATATTTGGGGAGCTTGTCTCTGTTTGAAAATGGTTTACTGTCTCTAGCAATAATAGCAGAATGGGAATGGCACTCAGGTTTTACACACCCTAAAACATTACAGATAGCTTTAGATACCTAGACTAATTTCTCCTTCCTATAATCCAATGCAATATTTATGACAATTTGTTATTTGAGATACTTACTTCTAATAATATCTAGTACTAATGGGGAAAATACAGTATTTGTCCACTAAAGTAATAGATTATTAAAAAACAAAACAAACATACATATAAACAAACAAAAAACAAACAACCCCTCCCCCCCCCCCCCAAAGAAACATAACCCAGAAGCTAATACCAGCATTTCTCTTCTTCTCATTGCCTATTTTTCAGTGCCAAGATTCAATAGCATGAAAAATATTTCCATTAAGCTCTAAACAAATTAATAAAAGTAAGCAGGTATATATCATATTCTTAATAATTTCATTACAGTGTTTATACTTGATTCATTTAGAAGGAGAAATTTCACTCAACTCATTCATTTTTTGAATTTTGAGTAATTTGTTTTTAGTAGGGATTTCAAGTGCTCTTCTCTGAATTAGGTTGTGTTCTCCCTCCCAACACAGTCTATGTAAACAGAAGGGATGACTATGACCATTGCCTTGGATATATTTTTGTTCCAAAAGAACATTTGCTGCAACAAGCTAGAATGAATTGAGATTTTCAGCTGAAAAAACAATTACTTCCCCTCAACATGAGGTTCAGGGTCTTTCTGATTCCTCACATGAACTTCCTTTTTATAGACCTTACTGTGTGTTTCTTAACTGTATCAAGTTAAAACAGAGAAGATTTTTAAATCAGCACAGTACAGCAGGTGTAAAAGATGTACTAGATCCATGAATGTACCTGTGATTAAGCACTACATTGCTCTAGAAGCGATTTAGACACTCTAGACATCTATGACTGACTCCCAGGTCTTTCGTTGGTTTTCACTCATTCATTACTATTAAGCTACCCATGAGCAATAAATAAATCCAAATAAATATTTAGATCTTTGAAAATATGCTAGAGCCTATGTTTTCACTATGTAACTTCACATATGCATGAAAAATTCTATCTTGTCCCCAAACCTGCCATCAACTTGGATAGAGATGCGGGAATAAAAAAAAAAGAAAAAGAAAAAGTGACATTCCCAATGGGGGAATTTTTTCAGTTACCTGAAAATTATCTACAATGAATTGGAGGAAAAAAAATCTTGTCCTACTCCTGCTTCATAACAACTTTGATGCCGAAGAAGAGACTTGTTGAAAATGCTAATTAATGGGAGCAGAAAAGGGCAATGAATGAATTATCCTTGTAGTTTAATGAAGTAAAAAAATAATCATTTCCAAATTGGGAAGTTATCTTTTGTTTAATTTTATAATTATGGTGGCAACTTGCATGACCCTGCTCCTGGCATCAACTTTGTCTGCTATTTTATCACTTATGCTTTAACATTATTTTTTTCTTTTCTATGCTACATAGTCTGGGATAATTCTTATTTTGGAAGACAATAGTTTAAGTTGGTAAGAGGGCAGCAGTAAAATCTTCAGAAATAATGGAGAATTTATCCACTGCCTCAGAAATACAGTGCCTGAATGAATATTTCAAGCTTTTTCATTTTATTTTTTGTTATCATTTTATTTTCAATGACTTTACTAAACAGTTCAGCACCAATGACGAAAATGATTCCAGGGCAGGAAGGGGGTGGAGTGGGGGAGGGGGGGCGCTATTCTATTCTGTTTCATAAGCAAATGCATAAATGCACATGCAAAATATATCTGTATATGAGATTGTATAATTTCTCTTCCAATCCTTGATCAAATTTATTCATGTTCCTATGGAGATGTCCATTTTCCAATCCATATGCTCTAATCATAGGCTCCAACATTTGACTACCAATGCACATTTCTATCAAATCTCCAGCCATATTCAATGGAATAACTACTGTTTCTTTTACTTTTGTGAGCACCAAGCTCATCAAATCTTCATTTTGTCATCTATAGCAGAAAGCCTAAATTTTCATTTTGCCAGGGCTGTTGTGAGTAAAACTGGCTAGAGAACTGAGATTTGAGGTTATAAAAAGGATCAAATTACCACTACTCCTCTGCCACTCATTGCCTGCACACAATGAGGTACAATTTCAACAAGGGAAGAACATCCCCTAGAAAGCTTACAGTTCATTCTGTACATTGCTTTGCAGTGTTTATACACAACTCATCTTTGTTATGACAGCTTGGAAATTTCTGAGTTATAGCCAAGTGATTTATGAGGTCTTATTAATATGACAGACCCAAGTGACTCAAACAGAACTATTAGGGTCAAATTAAACATTTAGCTTTTCATCAAACAGCCAGACAGGACTGTATATATTAAGCTGTAGAAGTGTATTTTGAAGAGGTGTATTTAGAGGATGTCAGCATTGCTATGTCAAAATCTTTTTATGATCTCTTTACTTTTTATACATGTATGGACAATGTGTTGATTGTGTGGACAATGTCGGCCACACCAAGTTGTCCACTGGAGAAAATTACAAATATTTTAAGTTAGTGACTGCATACTAGATGCATTAGTCTGACAGTGAAACAGTTCTGTTTTTAAAAGGAAGCTCACTTTTTATCATTAAATGCCTATAAAATGGATTGAAATAATTTCCTGAAAGCAATTTAGAAAATAACTCATTTTCAAAACATGCTCACCAAGTAAGATGCTTTGCCCATTCACATAACTAGGTTAAACAGGGGCAAATATGTATGAGATTAATGTTATTTGTATTATCATAAAATGTGGAGGTCTTGTGAGATCAAGACCTCTTTCTGTGCATAACAAGGTAGTCTCTACACTGGAGAATTAACAGATTAAGTAGACAAGATTTCCAAAATAAAAGGAAAGACTTTTGAAGCTGGGAAACAGCTGCATTCATAGTATGGAATGACCATATTCACAATTGTCTGGCAGGAGAGTTGAGAATGCAGTTTTAAGGCACCTGAATTTCCAAAACCAGTGTTTTGTCATCCAGAATATTGGGATTATTATAACACCAGTGATGTACTATTTTTGTTTATTTATTGTAGTATACACATGGTGATATGGAATTCTCTGAGAAATGAACAGAGGGGAATTTTACTCCTGGAAGTTGAAAATGCATTAACTAGACCTCCTCCATGGTCATCTTGTGAGGAGCAGATGGGAAAAAAAGATTAAGTGTTTTACCAAAAACTTTAAATAATTACCTACTTTGTAGGTTAAAATATTCAGAAGTTCCCAATTAGTTATTTAAGTCTTTTTTGTTGTTTTTATTTTTTTTAGTATTATTGCATCTGAGTTCTTATAACTTACTGTATGTTCACATGTTCATCACATATTCAGCTATGTGTTATTTCCGTGTTTGTGCTTTCAGACTTCATGTCCAGAAAATAAATATGTACATAAGTCAAGTTCAGATTCTAGGATCTATAGTTTATGAAAGAGAAGAAAATGTTACCAATATTATCATATATCAGGAGAAAAATGTCATTGTTGAAGGGTCAGCATGATGTTCAACATACTAAGAAATTTCAATAGATGCATTAAGGTGGACATTTGTGTACGTGAGCTAGATGTCTCAGCTCTCCTTACAGTCAGTGAACCTACACAAGATGCAGTCAGCATAGACTAGAAACCTATGTAGCTGTCAGTATAAGCGTCTACTCCATGTCAAAGTTCATTTCCAGACAGTTATAGAATGGCTTTGGTTGGAAGGAATCTCAGAGATCATCCAGTTCCAACCCCAACGTTCATTTTATTTCTATAATATTAGAAGGTTAGAGACAGAGCGTATATTTACACATAAATGCACTAATACATCAAAACAAATATATAAATTCCCACTTGCACAAATATGGGAAATGAAAAAAATTGTAGCAGTGGTAAATTATGGTATTCATACCTGATTACAAAAGATGAAATCATTTATAGAATCAAGATTATATGTAATTCTGATTTCTAAGATCACTAAGGAATGACTGGAGCAACGAAGAATGTGTTGTGTGTAATCTGGTTTGAGCTTTATCAACAGCATGCTTAATTAAGATCTGGTGACAGAACCTTTCACAAGAAGCAATATAACAGTCAGAATGAGCACAGTTTGGCACTCCTGAATGGATGTGTCAATCTGGCATCTTACTAAGTGTAACAGAAACACATTTATCCTTGGAATAGCTGTGTGGGAATGAAAATGGAGCCCAGTATGCTTTTGAGGTTATTTTCTGAAGTCAAAATGTATTTGTTTTCTTAATATTCATATAGAATTACAAAAGGTTTACAGAAACAATGCTGAAAATGTTTTGCATTTTATGTAAACTACTAATTTAAAACTTTCTGGCTCTTACCTATCAAACTTTAAACATACATTTAAGTGATTAATCACCATAATCTCAGCATCCATGTATCATTTTGCTACACATTGATCTGGTCAATTTTAGGCTCTGAATTAAATTGCACATACTCTTAAATAAAATTTTTAACATATATTAATCACAAGGGACTGACACTATTCTAATTCTTAATTCTACTTTAAATACATTCTAATACATATGCATTCTACACAATACATTCTAATTAAATTTGCTCAGTCCCAATTTAAGTATCTCTCTATGATTAAAGATAAATTCTTCCCCTTATGTATATCTGTCTATCCTTTTGTTGTTGTTGTTGCAAGGAAAGGAAAGATAGAGTAGAAATTAGGGAAATTTAAGAAAAGAGGGTCTGATAAGTAATAACAACCAAATTCACCATAGTGATTCAGTGAATTTGGACCAGAAAGTGTTGTGTTGTAGACAGCATTGAAATGGTGTGATGGATTCCTATATGTTGCAGGGCAAAGGTTTGACTTGGCAGTGCTTCAGGGAGAAGAAACAGGCAAAATACTCAGAATAATGACAACAGTGGATGAATTCAGCAGGCAGAGAAAACGTGTCTGCTTATGAGTGACAGGGCAGATGAAGCTCCTTTCTCAGAGTTAATTTTGCTCTTACACAGTGCTTCCATCTCTGCAGCTGACTAAGCAGATATACCTGAGTGCTTTCCATAAGAGCTCTGCCATGTCCTTAGTCTGTGAAAATTCTCCAAGAAACTTTCATATCGCTTGGTCTTGAAGCTGCTCACTGACCCATGGTGTATTTCTAAACCCTTTTTAATTGCTTATGCCTAGAACTGAGCTTTCAACAGAAATTACATAGAATAGTAGAAAGATTTCCATGTAGAACTGGAGGGGGGGGGAAATAAAAAAAGAAAAGAAAAAAAAAAGAGACTGAATTAAAAAAAAAAAAAAAAAAAAAAAAAAAAAAAAAAAAAAAAAAAAGTGGGTCTGCCTTGACCCTATATTTGAAATCAGGAGAATCCTGAAGCCTGGGAATTTTGGAAAATATATGTCAGTCAAGGAACTAAAATAGTAGCTGATTTTATATGGGTTACAGCTCCTGCACTGGTTCTCTATAAATAACTCACAGATGTCATTTGAATTACAGTCTTCTGCAAATAAGGGGGCTGCAGGCATACCCAGAAGCCTGCTAACAAGGAGATGACAAGCTTCAGGCATCTAATTGCTTTAGCTCATCACCAGTGAGACACTAGCAGGCCTACAACTAATGCAACCAGCAATTGACTGAAAATTGAATCTAAACCAGGAGAGTTATTTCATTGACTTCAAAGGCCTGTCCACTTCCAAAAAGAAACCTCAGCGCTCTATCTGTTCATCCAGGTGCTCTGCAGGATAGCTTTTGTGAATTTTCTTACAACTCTCTTGCTAACATCTGATGTCTGTAGAGAACAGTCTAAGAATGTGAAGCTAATTGCTTTTCCAAAATGCAGTGCAGACAGCTAGAGTTAATTAATATACATATATCTTTAAAAACCAAAGCAAAACTACCTGCAGACTTCACTCTCCACTTTTCTGAAGGAGAGTAAGAGAACAGGACCATGATTGCATACTATAGGATCTCTAGCATGTTACACTGACACAGGACACGTAACTGTTCATGCAGGATTGGCATTTCAAAGCTACATGCCATTGGAAGGAAAAAAAATAAAAATAAAAAAAAATAAAAATCACTAGATTATCATCCTGAAGGTATGAGCCTTAAGAGCTGAGTGAATATTTCTTCTAGCAGAAATGCTTCAGGGACTCTGCAAAGACAAAATGTGAAAATCTGGGGCAGGGACCAAAGGACATGAATGTTTCCTGTCTTCATACACACTGCTGGAGAAGAGTCAAGCCTACAGCTTCGGCCCCATTTCTTGACAGATCCTATCATCATCTGATTGAATTTTCTCTTCAGAGCACTTGCCCAGAGGAGCAGCTTAGACTCCAAAGAAGCACAGGTGAACTCAGGAGCGTGGTTATATGTGGACATTCCACAACAGTCTATAGGAGTTTTCCCAATTCTGACTCTATGTTGAATGCAGTTCAGTAAATAATGGGGCAAATGCATGTAGAGTCTTCTTCGCATGACAAGGATGTTGCAGTTTGGCAAGGCTAGGGCTGGAAGTGCTGGTGAAAGCAAACACAAAATGCTTTACGGCAGGCTTTTTCCACAATTTCAAGAAACTATGCTTTTGAGATATCTTTATAAGCTAGAAACTCTATAATGTGAACAGCACTTTAATTTAGGTATCTCATAACCTAGGTAGCAAGGGAAAGTAGACTGTGCTCTATAAGGTCTGGGCACTCTCATTCTGCCCAAGCATCTATTTTACTCTCCCAAGTCAGTGCTTTAACTCTTCCAAGTCAGTGCATTAATATGGCCATCTGTATTTTCAAATGCAACATACATCAACAGATAAATCACATAGCATTATTTAGTTACCATAGCAGGAGGAAGGTAGATGTAGTAGAACCACGTAAGTACTCCAGTTTGTAATGTGGGATGTGTACATGACATGGATGTGTCTTCAGATGTGGTTCTCAAAAATATTTCTTCTTTGATATTGTCTGAGGTGCAGAAAGCTATCTGAGACAAGGGCAGAGAAGAATATTTTTGCAACAGTTATTATGACCTCACTGCACTCTTGTGTTGAAAATGCTGCTGTTTGAGACTTTTTAAAGTTAATTTTTATCCGCAAGCATAGGCACTTCCTTCCATCTAATCTCATTTGCCTAGAAATTGTTTCCCTTTGTGATGATCTAAGTCATTCCTCCTTTCTCACAGTAATTATCAGGTTCAGCACACTGACCAGCAATATACCAAACACATGTCTAATGCAAACACTTCTGTGGTCCATCTGAAGTGAACTGAACTTTTCAAACTCACCTTGCTTTTATACTTTACTGGCCCTGAACCATGAAAGAATTAGAACTACTTACACAGACAGTATTCACAGGATGTTTCTCCTAGCCAGTGTCTTCCTACCTCTCATTTCCTTACAAAATAGCACTGGCTGTGCTATTTTCCTACTGCTGGTGCTGAAACCTTTAGGGAAATTATGCTACAAACTCCTTTGTTGCTTACAGTGACCATGTAAGCCCTGCTTCCTATTCATAGTGAGGAGCTAAAATGGTAAACATTCTGCTTCAAAGAAATTAAGATATGTAAACACATTCATTCCCCATCACCAGGCTTAGCCTGTGAACCCAAGGAACATTTCTATATCAATAGAATTGCACAGATGTATGCTATTCTTTTCAGCAGTACAAACTTGGGTTCTGTCATTTTCATCATTCTCAAATACACACATATTCTGTACAATGCATTTGACACACTGCACTGCTCAAAGCTCCATTGTTAGTTTCCAATCTGAATTACCATGGCATTTTAGAAAAATGGAAGGACACTATAGAAAGTGGAAAATGTTTAGAAACAATGAGTATGGTCAAAAGACTTTGACAAAATAAAACATAAAACCTTATATTTAGCAAATGTTTCACTTGCTCATACAAAAATCTTTCCCAGAGCAACAAGAAAGCAAGAATCTTTCTCTCTGACTTCAATGGAAAAAAAGAGAAGGAAAGTTTCCTTCAGGATTTTAAGATTTCTAATAAGAAGTGTTAGAATGTCTATTGTAATTTGAACAAATGTCTTATTGTCTAAATAAAACAGACTCCACAAGAAACTCTTCATCTACTACAGATTTTTCAGGCTCTAAAGTTCTTTTCTTAATCCCCTGCTGGCTGAATCTGTTGTCCTTCCTTTAATATTAATACTGACACTTCTCTATTAACTCATTAAGGTCTTGTGAAACAGGAAACAAAGGCTCCATAATTACTATTCTTGCAATTCCACTTGTTTTCTACTAACACTGAAACTACCTGTACTACAGACTGTACAGACAAGGGAAATGAGGGTCAAATCCATGTCTGTTGACTTTCAATTAGTTCCTCATCTACTTCTTCATAATCCTATGTAATTAAGCTCCATCAGTTTCCAAGTGTTTGCACTCTCAGGTCACATTCATTTTGCTAGTCTTAAATACTCAGGTTGCACCTTATAGAATGGTCTGTGAGGACTAGAAATACTGAGGAAGGAAATTCAAGTCAAAGCATTTGTCTATGGCAAAGTCAGGGGTATTATTATCTTATGAAGAATAAAGTTGCACAGGAAAAGTTTACCTCATTAATAAATAAACTGAAATAGAATTATAGAATTATTTTAGTTGGAAGGGATCCTTAAAGTTCATCTAGTTCAACTCCCCTGTATTGAACAGGGACACACATCTAAATCAGGTGTGTTCATTCTGACCTTGGATGTCTCCACTGCCAGGCCATCTACCACTGATGTCATCTATCCAGACTTCGGAAAGGCCTTTGACACTGTACCCCACAACATCCATCTCTCCAAATTGGAAAGACGAGACTTTGACAGGTGGACTGTTTAATGGATGAATAAGTGGCTGCAGGATTGAGTCAGAGAGTGGTGGCCAAAGATTTAATATCTGGATGGAGATCAGTGATAAGTGGCATCTCACAGAAGTCAGTGCTGAGACTGATACTCTTTAATATCTTCATCAGTGACAGTGATAGTGGGCTTGAGCAGACTCAAAAAGTTTGCTGATGACAGTGCTGTCGGGAACAGTGAACACACCAGAGGGAAAGAATGCCATTCACAGGGACCTAAACAATGGGTCCAGGTGAACCTCATGAGGTTCAACAAATCCAAATGTGAGATCTTGCACCTGGGCTGAAGCAACCCTCACTACCAATACAAACTGGTAATGAAAGGATTGAGCGCAGCCCTGCTGAGAAGGACCTGGAGATCCTGGTGGATGAGAAGCTGGACACAAGCCAGCATTGTGCTCTCACAGCCCAGAAAGCCAATCATAACCAGAACTGCATCTAAAGAAGTGTGGCCAACGAGGTGATCCTGCCCCACTACTCTGCACTCGTGAGGCCTCACCTGGAGTACTGTGTCCAGATGTGGAGTCCTCAGTACAGGAGAGACACAGACCTGTTGGAGTATGTTCAGAGAAGAATGATCCATGGAATGGAACATCTCTCCAGGCTGAGAGAACTGGGGCTGTTCAGCCTGGGTAAGTCTGTGAGGTGACCTGAGAGTGGCCTTTCTGGATCTAAAGGGAACCTATAAGAATGAGGGGGACAAACTCTTTAGGAGGGTCTGTGGTGACAGAGCAAGGGGTAATGGCTTCAAGAGTTAGGTCAGATCCAGATCCAAAGAAAAGGTCTTTTACAGTGAGTGTGGTGAGGCACTAGAACAGTTTGCCTGGAGATATGGTAGATGCCCCATCTCTGGAGACTTTCAAGGTGAGGCTGGATCAAGCTCTGGGCAACCTGATTCAGCATGTATGTCCCTGTTTACTGTACAGGAGTTGGACTAGGTTCCTTCCAACTCGAAGAATTCTACAACAAAAGTGTATTCCTACAGCTCTACATACCTCACAAAATACTCAGAGTTCTGGTGTTATATTGCTAATCAGCATCACACTCCATCGTCATGAGCAAAATCATTTATAGATAAACCATTCTTCAAGTTTATAAGATGAAGCTTTAATAAGCAAGCCCAGTTCTGGTAGCATGAATTTAGGAGTTTGCTTTTGTTCAAATACATGTTAAATAAAACCTTAAACACTGAGGTTAAATTAAACCTTAAACACTCAGCAACAGTGAGCTGTTGCTAAGCAGATGGGCTGCAGGAGGTAGGTGGGTTTTAGAGATCCTTGCATTTTGGAATCTTACTGTTTGAGAGAGAAACTCGGGTTAGCACCTGTCAAGAGACATACCTCAAAAATTTGGCAATTAATATTATCTGCTTACAGACAGGATCTTGCAGCTTTATAATCTTATGACCTCTGTTCTCTTTCAGTCTGTCAGGTGAAAGGTGTTTGGAAGTGCACTGTAGCCCTGAAGAAAGATTGTGAGGAAAGGAGCAAGGAGGTAACCTTATGAAAGCTCATTCAGAGTTAGATTTTTCGCTGTTGTAGTCCATCAGAGAAACTAACCTGGAATATATGCTCCTTTTCTGATTCAAAGCAAATGACTACTTCCTTCCTTTCTCTTGTTCCTTATGATGCAGGAATGAAGATCAAGTTTGCAGGAACTAAATAATCTTTAATCATTTTCTTTCTTGCTGTATGCAGCTTTTGCAGTTATCTAGGCAGTTTTTGTTCTGTTCTGGGATTTTACTCTCAGAGGTAGAACACCATAATCAGTCTGAGTTTGATAAGATATATGCAGTTCAATGGTCAGCTCCATGTTGGGATGTGTTTTGCTGACAAGTCAACTGAGTATTCAGGAATAAGAATAGAAAAAGTTTTAAAATAGTACATAATATTAACAGCACAGAACCATTTATCTCAATACTGAGATGTGAGTCAAGAAATCATAAGTTTTAAAGTGCATTGTGTTCCTATTACTTTTGCTTCTTTTTATGTCGGGTTTGGTCTGAGACACTTGTTCAGGTGTTAATTTTGACTTGGCACTACAAGACATGGAAGAGGATGGTCCCCATCTTCTATGTCAATGAGAACTGGCAGGATTGTCTTTCTATCTCTGCCACTGTCCATGCTGCCTAATCAGCAACTCAGATGGGAGCATATAGACACCGAACACAATGCTGAGATAAAAGAAGATAAAAGAGGAAAGTTGGTATCAGAAAAGAAAGAGCTTCACAGGAAAGTGTTATACTAGTTTGCACATGGTTAAAGTGTGCAAATAAGAACTACAATGAAAGGTAGGAGATGAGGTAGCTCTGAACATTCACCTTAACTTTAGGAACACTGCAAGCATAGTTGTTTCTATAATAAATTGAAAGATTCCCTTCAAATCAGTCAAGTGTCATGAGCACTGAAGAAATAAAAAAGTATTTTCAGGAAAAAAAAAAAAAAAAAAAAAAGAAATTGCTAGTATGAGAGGCAAATACATCCAGAAAGAAATATTTTAAAGAACCGATAGTGTCTACAACTCTAAAGAGAATCAGGAGAAACAATTGCCTTATCTGGTGCTGATTTCTCCAGACCCTGAAATAGGTGGAAGAGGGATGTGAATTTCACACTGGGAAGAGGAAAATAAATAAATAAATAGAGAAAAGTGTCAAATAATGAGTGTTCTGCTCACAAATAAACAAAATTGCTTCTGACAGGTTCTTGGCAATACTAGGCAAAGTATTCACAATAATCGTATACAGGCCAATAGTCACATACAGAAAAAAGAGTTGACCTCACCCAGCTGGTGAGGGGAATCTCTAGCTATGCAGCACTTCATCACAGAAAGCAGCCTAGACTCAAGAGCTGTTCTCCCTTTGGCCCTTACATGAGCCCAGGGTGGCTCCACCTTGGGTGCATTCCTAGTCATTTGGGGAGCACAAGTGAAGTCTGCCTGTGCTCCCCAGGCCAATCACACCTCTCCACCAGGTGCTCGATCAGGAGTTCAAGCTGTGACCTAACTGTTCTCCTACAATTAAAGGTGAGAATCTAAGAGTATAGAGAAATCAGATACAGGGAATTTGCAAAGAGGACAAAGAAAGAAACTGAGAGACCAAAGTAATTTACCATGTTTAATGTCAAAACTGATCTGGTGTATTAGAATCATAGAATCATAGAATCAGAGAATCACAAGGCTGGAAAGGGCCTACAAGATCATCTAGTCCAACCGTCCTCCCATTACCGTAGCTACAGCAAACCACTAAACCATATCTCATACCTCCTCATCCAGCCACCTCTTGAACACTGCCAGGGACGGTGACTCCACCACCTCCCTGGGTAGACCATTCTAGCACCTGACCACATACCTTGTAGCAATTCCATATTTCCTTGTAAATTCCAAGAAATTAAGAACAGCAAGTATTTCAAAGGGATGATAAAGGTCTCGGGTTGTTTTCCTCAAATGTTTTCCTCCCTCCAGTGATTTCCCAGTGAATTCAGACCCCATTCCATTGCCAGCTCAATGGCTCAAATGCAGAGTATTTTAACTGTAGATGGAAGGCAACCATCACCATGTGATGGAACATTGCCACACTGGTGAAGAGAAGGCAGGAGCTGTGGAATAAGGGCTATGGAATGAGCTCTCCCAGAGTTATTGTGCACTATATTACTCTCTGACTTTGTTTTGACTTTCCACTGTATGAAGGACAAAGCCAGCTTTCTAAAATACCAGTCCCACTAAGTAACACTCATTGCACATTCACTAGCAGAAAGACTGGTGAACAAATAACAAATAATACCAACAGATGAATTTCTTAATTAAATGCTCCAGATATCCCCTCAGTCATTTTGAAAGAATGCAGAACGTCCACCATGAAACAATATCCAAAATTCAAAGTGCTCTTCCCTGTTTTTAATATTCTCTCTAGCTGTGGCTCTTCCTGTTTTACTCCATGATATCTTAACATTTCAAAGATATGAGGGCTGTGGTCTCAGTCCAACAATATGTTTGAGCACATATTTTTGACTAGTATTGTAGACATTCATGAGCTGATGTGATTTGATGAAATGCAGTGCTCCACATCTGAAAGTACTGAGGTTATTGTCTCCTCAATATCTCTGTTTGAACTAGCTCCACTCCTTGGACTACTCCTATCCCTATCAGTAAACATATTGGTCTTTCCAAAGCATCACAAGGATAAAATAACAACAAAATAAATCAACTGGATTAACAAGCTTTCACTGGTTTCAAATAGAAGGAAAATATGTATAATTTCTGGTTGGCAACATTTCTCTACCCATTCCACATTCCAATTTTTTCAGCCTTTTGCAACGTAATATTTTTGCACAGAGTACCATTTGTGAAATAGTATATCGTTAGTTTTGCAGATCCAAACACAATACTACTTAACTTTAGAAAATAAAATAAAGGAATGAATAAATAAATAAAATAATAAAAATCCCTCCCAAGAGAAAGGGTCTGGAATCAGTATAATCATAGAATCATAGAATCATAGAATGGCTTGGGTTGAAGTAATACAAGAGTACATTTTGATTCCTTTCACAAGGAAATGATATTCATAGCAGCCTAGGCAGATTGCAAACAGATGTTGCTAGAAAGTGAATCTATTATTAAATTAATTTGCCTTTTCACCCCCAAGAGTCTGTAAAACATAAATCAGATATGCTTAATAAAAGTTGAGTTTGCCAAAAATATTCAGCATTCAGGCACATGCAATGTGACACTGACAGAACCATCTTTTCTGTCACAGCTCTGAACTTAATTGATTAAAGATCCCATTCCTAAGAGATGTTAGCCAGAGCTGATTTCAGGGGCAAAATCACTCCGAGTGGAGCAGGCAAACTTTGTAAGGATAAAGCAGGTGAGCCTGACGATCTGATACTGGCCCCCAGAAAACAATGCCTTTCCCGTAGATGAGCAGTACCAATAACTGGTCAGTGTGGTTTGTAATGTCCAGCAACAGGAAAAGTTTTGAAAGAATATAAGTGAGGAGGATTGTCTTTGATCGTGGATTAGGAATGGGACATGATAATTTGTTAAAGAAGCATTCCCTTCTGGTGACAAGCTAAGCTGCAGTTCATCACTTTTATCATACTTTAAGAGAAAGTGGAAGAAACCAGATAAATTTTGCAGGTGCTTAAGAAGTGATTCTATGTCTCCATCTGACCATCTGATTATTAGGTTATCACAGCATTCTTACTGCAGATATTCAAGGATTGTTAAAATGAAATGTTAATAGCATGCCCAGTGAACAACTAACTCAGAGATACAGATGGGTGTCGGCTTGCAAGTCATGGTGCATAAATATATATCTTTAGTTGGCACAAATGGTGCAACTTGTGTAGATCAAAGCAAAGACCTGTAACTCATCAATAGGTACACACAGTATCTGTTGACGTTATCACTGCTCTGCCTGGGTCACTTAGCATCTCACTGAAAAAGCAGTAAAATTGAGGATTCCCAAAAAACTGTTCATTGCCTGACATTCTACAGTAGCAAGTAAAGAGCAGGGTTCAAACATTGGCCTCCACTTGAGATTCACAAAAATTTGGTTCTAACAAGAAAAAATCAGGCTGATGATGTTTGGGTTATGAAATGTTATTTCAGATAAAAACTTTAGTAGGTATCTAATGGCTGTGCAAACTTAAAGCCTAAAAATATCAAGTAGGTATTTTAGGGTGATAACTTATTTACATTTTCACTCGTTTAGTCTTTTCAAAACCATCTCTTGGACTGTGAAAGTTTACGAAGAATCAAGTATATAGCTACCATAACCAAGGGTAACTATACCTCCTTCTTTACTTTTTTACTTGTAAGCTGTTTTGTCTGGACTCCCTTTAAGATCTGGAAATTCAATTTGAACTGAATTCTTGGAAACTGATACAATGATTTTGAAGGACTGTATATAGCAATGCTATGGGGATGAAAAAAATAATAATGAAAGGAAATCATTTAAAATGTTCCTGGCTAGAAATAGGACAAAAGTGTATTCTGACAAGTAATAAGATTCTAAAGATCACGTTTGGGCTGTCAGGAAGGATTTTTATTTTAATGAAGTGATGACTGGGGGCCAAACTCATTATTTCTATCTTTCATACAAGTTTGAGCAAAAGTAGTGAGGAAGATAGGAGTGGGAAATTCTTTCCCCTCCCATTTCTTCATGCCAAGTAGGGAAGGATAAGTGCTGAGGCCCCATACTCACACTCCAGCCTTTCTAAGAGCTCAAGCTGTCAGCATCACAGTGATATATCTGTGAGCTGGAAGCAAGCTCTGTCACTGTAATCTTTCTGATGCTCCCCTATCCTCCTTGCCTAGGCAGACCATTGGAGAGCTTCTGGAGCAGGTTTTAACCAGTGAGCCATAAGCAAGTTCAGCCCCATTAAAGCTAGATTAACATGGCAACAGCTCACTGGTCTGGCTTATACCTCTCTACTTTCCATCCAAATACCCAGAATGCCTTTCCAGTTGTTTTTACATTTTTATTTTTTATTGTTACTTTTAATAATTATTAATTCTGGGAACAAAGAAAAATCTTTAAGCACTGACTGGATTTATCTGTTTTTAATTGCAGCCTTCTGCTCCCAGGAGCAGTAAGTACCGCATATAGGATGCTGCAGTTTGACTTGCACTCAGCTGGAGCATGTCACTGCTGCCTGGATGTGCTTCTTGCACAGATGCCATCCTGGCTGCCTTGAAATATTTTGGGCAATGCTGATTATGATAATAATGAGCAACAATGGGCAGTTCACAAGTCTGGGAGATTTCATTATATTTTGAACACACAAGCTTCTTTGCACTGCCATTGATTACTGTTGTTTATCAACTAAATGTCTCCAACCTAAAATCTGAATAATCCTTGCAATGTTTTAGTGGAAGAAACAATAATAAAAACTTCCTATTCCCTTCAGAAACATAGGTTTTTATTTTAATAATGTAATGAACCCAGAAAGACTTATGTTACTATTAGAATATGAAATAAACCAAATGGAACCATTTGTAATCAGGATTTTATCTGCGCACTGCGCTCTATGTATCACCTAGTGCCTATAAGATTGTGTTCCATTATACGATGGCAGTAATAGGAAAGAAACTAAACTATTTGCATCAACAATAATGCAACCAATTTTCAAGACTTGCATGTCAAAAGTCCATTATTCCAGACATGATTACCCGGAACTGCCAATAACAATTGTCACCAATTACATTTTTTCACAATGCAGGAAGAATTTTATTTCCCCTTCCCCACCCCATCTTTTCTTCCTTTTTTTAATTTATTTATTTTTCCCATGGAGATATGGTAACATCTCCATCACTTAGATTAGAACATCACATCCAGTACAAGCAGCAGATGTTAATACAGAGAGGCAGAACATCTCAATTTTCGCACTGTTAATTCAGCTTACTGAGCCAATTTCACAATTCTCACATTCCTTGGTCCTAAGAGAAAATGCTAATTTAGATTGTTAAAATTGACACAGGTTAGGGTGTAAAGGGTAATTAGCATAAGATCCTACACAAAGTGTTTTTAGCACCATTAATCAACACCCACCTATGAATACACTTTTTTCAGTCAGAAGTGGTTTTGAATAGTTCTGAAAAAAAACCTGTAAAATACTCTGTCATAGTTAAAAACAAAAAACAAACCAAAAAAAAACCCATGTTGGAAGCATTTTCCAGTGAAAATATCTAACGTGCAGTTAAAACAGAGCTTTTATTTTACACATGGGAATTATTAAAAGCCCATAAAAACATTCAAGATAAACATATGTTTATGATCTTAAGGATTACAGGGGGATCTATTAAAAAGCAGAAACACATCAGAATGCATTAGATGATTTGGGGTTATTCCACTTACTCATCCTCGATGTCAGAAAACTTAAGAGTTATATACAAAAAAATAACATTCTGCTTTGCACTCCATTTCATTAACACATACATAGTTCTAGTAAATTAGGTTTTCATTAGTGCAGACTGATTTAATTTTCCTTGAAAATGCTACTTGGGATGGGAAAATTCAATATAATTTTAGAATATTTAATCTAGGAGTACGTTCTTCATAAAATCTACATTACCGTTAGACTAAATGTGAATTATTTAAATGATACAAAATGATCAGACAAACTGCTCTGAAAAGGAATCCCAAAAACAAATAAACTGAATAAACAGATTAGAAATACTTGTTTAATAAAGAATGGAATTCTGTAACTTGGGCGATCTTCTTGATGATAGCAATCACACACAGAGTGGTTGAGATTGAAGGGACCTCTGAGTCCACCTGATCCAACCTCTGCTCAAGTAGGGACACCCAGATTTGTGCCTAGTATGATATCCAGCTGGGTTTTGAAGATCTCCAAAGAGGAGACTCCACAGCCCCTCTAGGCAACTTGTGCTCTACCACCCATACAGTAAAGAAACACTTTCTGATATTCAGAAGGAACATCATGTGTTCCTTTTTGTCCCCACTGTCTCTAGTTCTGACCCCATGCACTACTGAAGAGTGTGTCTCTGTCCTCTCTGCATCCTCCCTTAAGATATTTGTAGGTATTGATGGGATATCCCTGAACCTCCTCTTTACCAGGCTAAGCAGTCCCAGCTCTCTCAACCTTTCCACACAGCAAAGGTGCTCCAGTACCTTGATCAATTCTGTGGCCCTTTGCTGGAGTCTTTCCAGAATGTTCCCTTGTACTGGAGGCCCAGATCTGGACTCTACACTCCATGTATGGCCTCACCTATGCCTGCATAGACAGGAAGCATTAAATCAGGTTCCATAAAAAAGTATGTTTCCTAAATCAGATGAGTATAGAAATAAAAATTCTTTCTGCCAAGGACAAAATGTTCTAGGCATTTTCATGCTAAAACAGACAAGTCAAGTAATTATTGTCTCTAATTGGCACTTCCACAAGATGTAACAATCTTTACAATACCCACAGCCAAGTGGCACTTAAAAAGGTGAGAAATTATTTCCTACCTTGAGGAAAAAAAATAAAATAAGAAGAAGAAGAAAGAAAGAAAAGTTTTGCAAAGGGAAGGGGCTGTGAATATGCTTAAGCTTGTGCATTTTAACACATGCCTACAAGGCTATTTTGATGATATCTGGCATAATTAAACATTCTATTGTTTCAGTGTTTTTACAGTCCAGGTGGGATTCAGTTTCAGGTTTTGACAATTAATTTGGGTGATGTAGGATCTTCTGTGGGAGCTAAAAAGCTTGCTACTCCTTTTCTACACAGGGTACACCCAGGACTTTATTCAGCTGTATATATATTAGTTCTATATGCCTAATGGCATATTAAATGTCTACTTTAGCAACTAAATCAAGTCCTTTGCTGTTATGGTCAGAAGGATTTGAACCAGTTGTCCATATTTATGTATGTGCTGCCACTGAAGCAAGCTTTGAGACAATGATGTAAAAGAATAACCTCTTACAGGTACCAACTACTATTCCAGAAGACATAGGTTCCTGTATGTCATGTGTCCCTCCAAGCACCATATAAATGTACTACATACACTCAAGCTTCTAGGGTTACTCTAGATGTCTGCATGCAGAACTAAACGCAGTTCAATAGAGACTGAGATATTAAGGGGGTTCCTGTACTACAGTCCTACTCTTGCAGACTGAAAAACTCGGTGGACAATAACAGTAAGCTAGGAAAAAGAAATACTGTAAACCCTTGCATGCTACATATCTGAGTATGGAACTGCATCCTATCCTTAGAGATAAAAGTTCATTTACCTATGCATGGACATCTGTTGCTATTTGAGATGCCTGGGGGTACCCAAGGCATCTGTACAGACCTGACAAATATGATGCAGGACCTAAGGGAAACCTGTGACCTTTGGAATGACAGCTGGAGATCAGCAGATGCTTATGTCCAGGTATCTGAATTTAGTTTAATACTGCATTAACAGGCCTACAAAGAAGTAACCACTAATGCATTTTTTTTGTTTAACAAGATCTGAGAAATCAACAGAGTTACCTGTATTAGTGATATGAAATCAAAGAAGGATTAAAGATGGAGAAAATATACAGATTAGCCATGGAAAAGAAGAACAAAATTGATAATGTGGAGAACAACTCAAGTAGCTATCTTTTGGAACAAAATTCTATTGCACAGCTAATCAAACTGATGGATAAATTCATCAATGCAATAAAGTGAAATATTCAGTTTTGCTCTGTACCTAGTAAAAAAGAAAACCATAAAACTCTTGTTGACTTTTACAGACTTCTACTATATAACATCCCCACCTGGAGCTGTAAAATTTTCATTCATAATTATCACAGCACAAATCACTGCTTAAATAAATATCTATTGATTACAAATGGAGAGAACAGATGCCCTGATGGAAGTGATGATACTTGCCCAAGATCAGAGAACCACATGTGAGACATAACCACAATGCCTTCTTTCATAATAGAACCAAACTTTTTTGTACTAGATGTACTCATTCTTTAAACTACAACTTCATATCTACAACTATACAGATAATCTGAACTCTTAAATTTAATAGTGTATGGCCCAAAAGAGTTTCTGGCTTCCTGGTTCTGTACTTCTATCACTCTGAGAAGTATGTATGAGCAGGCTATTGACTGGAAATTTTCTTGTAATAAAATGTTCAGGTCTTTGCACTTAAATAAATCATATATGCTGAAAGAAGAAAAGATGCAATAATAGCATCAACTAAACTCGGGAAGAAAATAAATTTATATACAGATATATGTATATATATATTTGCTGAAATGATTTTCATGTCCAAAATTTTCTCACTTTTATTTGGTGTGGTTTTGCTACAAAACATTAATAATAATAATAATAAAAATAACTGAATTCACCCAGCTCTAGTGAAAATAAGTATGTCAATTAGTGTTAAGTATTGTAGTTTTTTTATTCAACCATATGTCTATTTTGGCTAGGATTGAGGCCAGTTGCTAATTTTATACAAGACAAACAGCTGCTGGATAGAAAATCTTGAGATTTGCTTGCCTAAGATTAATACTAAACTCCAAAAGACAGAATTTCTTCTTTAAAGATCATTGCAGGTCAGTAGGTATTGACCACTTAAGGAAAAGAATAGCTTTGTAGGACTACTTTAATAAATGTTTTTCCAATCGCTTTCTTCAGCACAGCTCACAAAGGAGGCAAATATCAAGAAATACCTAAGAAATAGACTCTTTTTCTAATAATCTTTATAAGGAACTCCCTGAATCTTCCCATTTTCATCAGAATAGGAAGCACTAATTTCTTTATAATTATTAGGAGGCACTAATTTCTTTATTATTATTATTATTATTTACAATTATTACTTCTTTTAATGAACAAGAAGTGCCCTGCTCCAAAGCTGTCACTTTTAGGACTGCACTGATGTGCTAATTTTGCAGAAATAAGGAGTCAGTGCTTGTCTCTGTGTGGAATATAAAGAATGATAACCTGGTTGTACTTCACCATATGTTCAGCCTCATGCAAAAGTCAAATCAACTGCCTTTTTCTAAATTACTTCCTCTCTTGATACATGGACCTTATTTATAGCCTCCCTTTGTGCAACCATAACGCCATCACATAGGGCTTAGGTTCTGAAAACCGTAGCAATTGCCTGAAAATTGATTTGATGTCTTTTGCCCATCCCTCCCTCAGGTCCCTCAAGACATTTTAATATGAGCCATGACATTATGATGGATGAAATCTGGCATTTTACTGTAGCAATGCTACTCCCATGTGGAAAATAACAGCTTGTTCAAAGCCCATCTTCCAGCCAGATTTAGGATATACAGTAAGCCACATCTTCAATCTCCCCCTTCTCTCCACTCTTTCACAGCATCCTTTGCAAACAGTTTTGTTTTGTATATCAGGCTGCTTCAGTACCAGATTCTTGCTAATCCTTACCCCTCTGTGAAGCTAGCTTGAAGCACATGAACTGCTGTCACACACCCTTACCATCCCCAAATTCTCCTCCACAAAAAAAATACATGCAGCTAATTCACTGGCAATTATCTGAACAGAAAAAAGAAAGAAGGAAGGAAGGAAGGAAAGAAGGAAGGAAAGAAGGAAAGAAGGAAGGAAAGAAGGAAAGAAGGAAGGAAAGAAGGAAAGAAGGAAGGAAGGAAGGAAGGAAGGAAGGAAGGAAGGAAGGAAGGAAGGAAGGAAGGAAGGAAGGAAGGAAGGAAGGAAGGAAGGAAGGAAGGAAGGAAGGAAGGAAGGAAGGAAGGAAGGAAGGAAGGAAGGAAGGAAGGAAGGAAGGAAGGAAGGAAGGAAGGAAGGAAGGAAGGAAGGAAGGGAGGAAGGGAGGGAGAGAGGGAGAAAGAGAGAAAGAGAGAGAGAGAGAGAGAGAAAGAGAGAAAGAGAGAGAGAGAAAGAAAGAAAGAAAGAAAGAAAGAAAGAAAGAAAGAAAGAAAGAAAGAAAGAAAGAAAGAAAGAAAGAAAGAAAGAAAGAAAGAAAGAAAGAAAGAAAGAAGAAAGAAAGAAAGAAAGAAAGAGAAGAGAGAGAGAGAAAGAGAGAAGAAAGAGAGAAAGAGAAAGAAAGAAAGAAAGAAAGAAAGAAAGAAAGAAAGAAAGAAAGAAAGAAAGAAAGAAAGAAAGAAAGAAAGAAAGAAAGAAAGAAAGAAAGAAAGAAAGAAAGAAAGAAAGAAAAAAAGAAAGAAAAAAGACTATTATGCAGATTTCACTGAAAATCATATTTGATAATTTAAAGTTCATTGTGAACTGTCAGTGTAGTAACACAGTGTTACATACAGATACTCCAGCTCAAAAATATTCTGTTTTCCCTGTTGCACCTTAACTACACAAATGTAGGAAAGCTAGAAATGAACCAAATGATATTTAAAATTTTTATTTAAATGCTTAAGGAAATCTATCTAAGATGGCTAGCAAAGCACTCACTGTTGACTGACTACCAAATGCATTCCTTTACAGGTCTCTGATAACCTTTTTCTAACCCCAGGTATTTGGGATAAAAGAAAGATCACCCAAATTTTATCATGCCAATTAACTACAGACTGAAGTATTGAGTCAGTTGTCATAGATGTTTGTGTGCAGAATTTACACAGCTGAAATCCAGGAAAAACAGAAAGGATTCTGTCTTCTTACACTTTGAAAGGTGAAGTCGTTTTAGATGTTTAGAACAGTTAATTATATTTTTCTTTCTCTTCACCTGAGAAACCCTTTTCTGTCATCAGCTACTGCAGTTGCTTATTTTGTTCATAAATAAAAATGTGACCACACTGAAGAGTGTTTTTCCTCTTACTCTACCCTGAGCATATAAAAGTTTATTGCAATAATTTTTTGTTATATTTTTTTGGTTGGTTAGAGAGGATTTATCAGATGTATCAGTGCTGAACCTTAAAGGTTCTTCACCAGAAACAAAGGGATGATCACATCCCTGACTAAAACTAAATGGGAGCAAAGAGCTCTGCCAATCAAAGATGACTTCAAACATCAGACCTAGAATGCCTTTCACTATGAAACAAGAGTAGGTGCTACAACACTGGAAGCATTGGCTAGCCATAGTAATTTTTATGGCTTTTATTGATTTGAACTATTCACAGTCACTGATGTTTATTAGAGAGTACTGTTATCCTTTTTTTGCAACTGGGAGAGGGAGCTCACTTCAAATCCATTAACAGTATTTTTTAAACTATTGATAAACGAGTAATACAGCTAAATATCAAAAGTGGTATAAAGTGCTGCTTGAAACACCGAAGGCCCGGGGTTCGAATCCCCCTGTGGCACAAGTGGTACAAGTGCTGCTCTGCTACACAGAAAGACTGGAATCCTGGGAGTTGGACTCGATGATCTCTAAGGTCCCCTTCCAACTCGCACGATACTGTGATACTGTGATACTGTGTGATACATTTGGTGCTTAGTTGTCCATGGGACCCTGGTAGCTAAAACTAGAACCTTGGGGTCTCTCCTCACCCTATTCATTTCCTGGGACTGCAGGCCATCAGTCCCTGCCACAGAGATAGCATAAGATGCCAGCACCATCTCTATTACAACCACTGCCCAGCCCTGCACACCAGATTTCTGGTTTCATTTCACCACCTACAAATACCCATAGACCTGCCCTGTGTATATGACAAGAATCTCATTCTCCAGAAAATTTGGGGAAAAAAATGTCCCCAGCTCTGAATTACCCCTTGTGGAGTGGATAAAAATTCCCCTCATTTTTCCATCTGTGTTGCACATTGAACTTTTAGTTGTAGATTTCCAAAAAAACTAAATTTCTGAATTCTAAACACTAAGCATGCACCAGGATGTGTATGCAAAGCACTTATGATTTTAGCAATTAAAAATTAAGCTTTTCTAGACTCTTCAATGTTGTAATGCATACACATTGCAGAGCCAAAGAGCTCATAAGTAACCTTAACAGACACCATGAAAATGGATGCATGGTCTGTGCAACAGATTAAAGTATTTATTGATGATTCATTTTACAATAAATGAATACTTGAAAGCCTTTTGTCAATTCTTTCAGTCAACTTCGTGCTATTTTTTTCTGCTGTCCTTCATTTCAGTTTTAGATTTGACTTAGCTACTTCATTCTGTTGCTATTTTTTTTTCTTTTTCTTTTATTTTTTCTTTTATTTTTTAACTACCTTCTTCAAATTCCTTTGACAACCTGAGAAAGTCTTGCAGCTGAATGCAGTATTAATTATATTTCAAAGCAAACCTTTTATTCATTTGGGGACAATCTGTGAAACAGAAATCTGTGACTGAAGCTGCTGCCAAGCCAATTACAGCAAAATAACTCAAATATGTCTCAACAGATTGCAATTTTTCCTATTGTTAGGTTGTTTACTTTTTAGATCAGAAGGTTATGGTCTCTTAAATTAGCCTTGCATTTAAATATTCCTTAACTTTTGCAAATTATAGACGTATATATATATAGAGAGAGACAGTATACTGAATGATATAAGACAAATTACATTCTCTAAACAATAGGTATTATAAATATATTCTAAATTGATTTATTTAGAAATCATCCACAAAAGTATTCTCGGTATTATTGATTTATAGTTACAGGACCAGAAAGAAAAATTAAAATCTATCTTCTTTCATAAGTACAGGAAAATAAAGGAGGTTTACTCAGCTATTCCTCTATCAAACAACTCCTCTACAATATCAAAAATGTGATTTAATATCTTTCAGCAGTGTTGAGTCCATTGTGTTTCTAGGTAATTTTTGTTGTTGTTGTTTTTTGTAGTTTACTATCTATTATTGTCAGAAAGAAATTGCTATTGTACTTATTTATGAAAAAAGTGCCTACTTCTACTCTTAAAAACAAAAACAAAACAAAAAACCTCCCAGACAAAACTGTGCATCTTTTCTCAAACATAGGAATTTCTATGGATGCCAATGGAAGTAATGCTTCATACAGCACTGGGTGTAAGCAAAACTGATATAACATGCTTTATTAATTTGTTGAGTTTCAAGTTATTTAATGAAAATTTTATACAAATATATGACCTATTGACTGCTTATGACATATTTGCTGCCACAAGCTGTCTATTCATAAAGAACCAATTGCATAACAAAGTGAGAGAGTTAAGTCACACTGTTATTTTACTTTCCAAAACAAAATAAATCTTTAGCAGTGGGAACAGACTCACACACATTTTTGGTCTGTCTCCTATGCTAAATATGGATTTTCATCATTATACGTAGGGTTATTTCTTCATACTTAAATTCATGCATAACCAAATAATTAATCAAATGAACACTTGTTGACTTTACACAGTACTTTCTGAATTCTCTTCCTTCTCTTTCCTTCTAGTTGGAGCTTTGTCTGTATTTTTGGATTCACACTTCATTGCTGAACAAATTCAACCCTTCAGCTGAAGAACTTCTTGTCAACAGTAGAAAACATGCAGAGATTGTAATATCACTCAAACTAACCATTCTCATTAAGCCTTTGCATATGTTCATTGATTACTGAACCTGAATTGTGCTAGTTGCATATGAACTTTCCAAACTTGTAAGCCTTTCACAGTGCACTGGAATTTCTCAGATGAGTATTAATGGAATGATTTTGATATTCTTTTAAACTAGCTTAAAATGATCAAATAATAGCTTGAATTCTGGCTTGTTTTGTGTTCTGGCAAATAATTTTGTCAAATATGGAAAAAGCTATTCCAGCTCCTACATAAATTCATGAAGAGCCAAAGGCAAAAATTTTCCAATGCAGTCTAATTTTCATAAATGGTGGACATCTATAAAGGCCTCTGATATCACTGAACCCAGAGCTGAAAATTGTATCTCAGTGTCTCCTCATAGCCTAAATAGAAGGGATAATATGTTCTCCTAGTAATAAAACAACCCTCCTGCCAGCAGCCCATTACCCCCAAGAAACCCACTTTTCTCTATTTAAGAATCTGATAGATTTACCTTTATTAAAAAGAGTAAAAGAATAATGAGTCATAAAGAGGGTTCCTCCTTCTCCAGCTATATATTTTCTAATTTTCCTGTTTTGTGCAAACTTGGACAAAGCACAACATAGATCGTTGACTAACCATTAATGCAGAACCATGTTGGTGGGTAGCTTTTTTTGTATTTTAATATCAAATTATAAGAATGCTTATTTACTACCTTACAGTATTTGCTTTTAAGTCTTTAAAAAGTGACTGGAAAGGATTTAAGATATAAATTCATACCTATTTCTATACCATCATGAACTTGTTAATGCTTAAGATACAATTCCAAAAAGCTTTGTCAGTGCAATATGAAAAGACTATTATTAAGAGACATCTGATACTGTGAATGTCACATTTAATGTGGGATATGAAGTATATCATGTACAGACTCAGCTTTTTCACCTGTATTCAGAAGGCTTCATTCAAATTCCTCAGATGTTTAAGACACTGATGATACTTGTGTATTTTACTTTGAGATACTCTTTTTAAAATTTAATCTCACTGAGACTAATGTAATGTACCATGCTCTCACAGTTTTTCTGGTGTGATCCCTTTAAAGACAAGTCTGTTACCTGAAGAACTTTTTCCAGGGCCTTACGTCGTATTACATGAAAGAACTATACATCACAGAAGAACAGAATCACAGAATGGTTTGAGTTAGAAGGGACATTGGTGATTCTATCATTCCAGCCCCATATATGCTCATGGGAATGTGTGTATATATTGTGCTTTGGACAAAGTCTGAATCTACAGCAGTGCCTACTGAGACATGAAGCAGTACCTCATCTGTACTCATCCTGAAAACTCAGAGTTACATAGACCTTGTACAGTCATGGAGGAGATCATGGCTATATTTGTTTCCATTTTGTGGGCTGTGATTGCTGCTTTTGACTGAAGAATTGACAGCAACACATCATCCTGTTACCCCCACTTCCCACTTCAGCCACCTGGCATATCTTTTCTTTTACACTTTGGATTATTTGTAGTAGGGTATAGAAATGGTAATGTCTCAATGGCTGCAAAGAAGACTAGGTGGGTGGTCTTCAAAGAACTATCATTTTAAGTTACATAAAATAAATCATCATCATCTCATTCTGGCCTAGAACATTTGGAAAACATCGTCCTGAAGCTGAGAAGATTTATTTTAAAAAGTAAAATCAAAATAATCTGATGGTCTACTAAATGGAGTTAGCTCATAAACAAGTTAACTCTTCAGTAAGTTAACTCTCATTATATTTAAAGTTAATTTTATTATTGCCGCATAATCCAAGAAATTGTGCCACTCACAGAACTTGGTATAAAACTTCTTTCAAACCCTTGAATGCTGAAACCCAGCATCTGTGTCTTAAACCTGCCAAGTGTAACCTCTGAATGGTCACCAGGCTACTGGCTCCAACACTAAAACATATTGAGGACAAGTAGAATAGGAGAAGGCAATCCAGAAAAGGGAGAAACTTCTGCCAAGAAAGTGTCACATAGATATATAGGAGCCAATTACCTTTGTAATTGCATTTTACCAATAAAAGCCAACATTGTGTCCAGATTCCTGTAAGCTCTGCTTGCTTCAGTGACAGTTTACAAGTGCAGTTAATGAGTTAATGTGAAGATACAAACTCTTATTGAAAGGGAATGACTATATTACATGAAGAAGAAAAAATAAGCCATGAAGGTAAGATGAAATCTCCGAACTTTTACCAAATATCAGAAAATCCTGGAGATAACTGTAAATCTCCTCTAAGATAAATAGGTATGGATCATCTACCAAGATCAGTTCTTTATTAATGGCTATTGTATAGATTCTATATTACATGGGAATTATACTCACCATAGAAATAGGTCACTATTTCAAACTAACTTTATTCATGATATCCTTGATATGTATGGCAGGTTGCATCTGTGCAAATATAAATATGAACTACTTCTGGCACCATTTTATTTAAGATTGGTTTCCTGATAAGAATACTATAAAATATTATTTTAAACAATCACTATCACATACATAGCTTCGCTCTAAAATATTAAGCTCAGAGTTTAAATTGGCACATGACAAACCAATGCCAGAACATACAGAAATACATAAAGTTATCAATGATAAGAGCTACAGCAGTAGGCAACTGACTAGTGTTTATAAAATCTGATTTTAACCCAGGGGCTACAATTTTCAGTGAACTACAGGTCTGAGTGCTTGATCTCCATTAACATACTACCTAAATGTTTCAGTCTTGTAATATATTTTTCTTCAAAATAAAGGCAGATTTTGTTGTTGCTGTTGCTATCACTGTTAATATTCCTTTCACAGACAGGGACTGGATGATAGAAGTCTTAGCTCTTTTGCTCAAGGTAGTAGGAGACAAAATTGAAATTGAATGCTAACCCTGAATTTGTCCTTCTGAAAAGTGAGCAGAACAACTTGTTTTATTCTAAGGTGCCTCATGGTCTGACTTCAGAAGTTCCCAGTGTCTAGACTTTCTTATCTATCCTGCTTGTCCCCTCCTTAGTGTTTCAAATGGGCAGCCAGAAATAAGACACCTAAAATCATAAAGCACTTCTGAGATAATGCATCAAGATCATTTTCTCTGAGGTACATAAGTTGACTGATTGTAACTGGAAGGCAGGAAATATACTGGGGTGGAAAAAAGAGGAATTCAAAAACTGAGGGACTTTGGATATCTTTGCCCAAAGCCTTAAAAGCAGTCATATAAAGTACTCTGACTATGCCTTGCTAAATGTAAACTTTCTTTAATTATTTTACATGTTCAGTCAGAAGAGAAAGAAAGACTTATTTTAAACAGGACATCATGTTATAAAGTTATTTTCAGCCTGTGTCTAATTACTCTTCGTAGATGCTCTTTTGAACTTCACAGACACTTTTCCTGTGAGATTTTTAGTTTTCAAGTATATATTTGATTTTATTAGATATATTTTTGCAGAGACAAACTACAGTTGCTCTCACCAACAAGGAAATACTGAATATACCAATTTTCATGACATATAGATCCATGTTATGATAGCTGCAGCCTCCGTGTTCCTGTTTGTGATAAGGAAGACACACGTTGCAGTAGAAGATAAATTATGTGCAAATATGAATATTCAGGAGAACAGATATCTTGGAAGTCCAGAGATTAGATTTTGCTTTGTCACTTATCTACATGGCCTTTAGATGGACCATGTTGTAGGTCCAGTTGCATATTTCTGGAGCTAAGATAGGTATTAGCTGAAGTAACTGCAAAGTACAATTTTGCTATAATTAAGCTATAATAAAGTCTAAAACTAACTATTACAATTTTTAATATTTGATTAGAAATTTCTGTTCTGACTCTGATACCAACTCTAAGGTCAATAAGAGCTGAGACAAAGTTAGAGTACAGGTACATCGACTTAAATTTGCATACATAATCATACTGAAGCTGTGTTGAAAATAATCCTAACTGAACATATTCTGTGAGTCAGGATTTACTTAACTTTACAGCTTGAACCTCAAGTATTTAATTCCTTTAAAATAAGTTTTAGCGTGTGCACTTATCATACACGAGGAGAAACTGATCAAGATACCTTAAATATTTTTCTTCTTTCTTTTATTACACTATATGATGGTATTGCCTGAGGTGATTTCTTGTGCCTGGATTTTAATGAATATATTATATATATGTGGCATCCAATAATACTCAAGATGCTTAACTTCCACCACTCTGATTTGCTTAATATTATCCTAAATTTTATGTTTTCTATTTTAGTTTCAATAATTCACCGTTTTAATAATTTCATAATTTTAATAATTTTGTAGTTGATGACCAAAGGATACTATTAGGTCACTGAGCCTAACTCCCTGCTGTTGATTACTTTTCACATTCATGCAGTATCTTAGGTCAAGTTAAATGACTTCAGCTAATGTGATGTTTTCCAGTCTTCAGAAGTCTCAGTCATGTGCCACAGAGAATGGGAGAGAAAATACAATATCCACATGCCTGCAACAGATACAAGGGATACTTCAGAGAACCAAGGTATGATGAGAAAATTTTGTACTAAGTGCACCACACTTTCTGAATAACAACAGGCTAGCTGAAATCTTGAAGTCTGAGGATTAAATTTAGGAAGTTCTAATCACTTTAGAGTGACAGTTTGCAAATAAATCTTGGACAAACTCATGACTATGTTGACTCCAAGCAGCTGTGGAAAGGGGACTAATGCACTAATCCGAGCACTCACCTCCTCTCAATACGCCAAGCTGTAAAATGGGGATAAAAAATCTGACTTCATTTATAAATCTCCTAAGTAATACCTGGGAATTTTGATTATTGATACCATCATGTAAAACTACTCAAAAAGCCATGACTTCTCAGCTCCAAACAGCTGAGGTTCTGTCCTTTGTAGACAGCTTTAAAAATGCTGTTCAACAAACATTTTGGCACGGTATTTGAAGTTTCAACACAAGCTCTAATTAAAAGACATAAAAATCCTCTCACATATCTGAAGTTTCAGTTTTGTAGTTCCGCAGGAGTGATTTAGAATAATTTTACTTTATGGCATTTATAATAAATAAAGCCAATCTCAAAACCTCAAAACAAAACCATGTGAGGTAAGTAGGTTATAAATCTGGAGAATCTAGTCTCCAAAAGCAGTGGAATTTTCACGGCTTTAATGTGTGATTAAATTATTTTTAGCTGAAGGAAAAATAATCATACAAGACAAATATCAGGCTGCATAAGTAATGTACTAAGGAGTGCTCATTGCAGCCGTGTGCCATAAAACACAAAAATCTACGGCGTCTGCTCCTACAGTGGATGACAAAGGCAGCGAAGAGGTTTGTTAAAATGATTCCATCTTCCAATGGTAATGCTGAAAACTGCACACACTAGAAATTATCACTAGAAGGGTATCAATATTGGAGTGTTAGTATAGAATATAAAATATAATATATAATATATATAGAATATAAAAACCTGTTCCTGTATAAATTGGCATCTTCCAACATGGGTTTCATTTAGTGAAAAAAATCTTCCTGGCTTTAATATGACAATGGTAAAAGATACTAATTTGCAGCCATATCTTTAAATTCAATCCATTTAAGTTTTCAGCAAGATGCTAGAAGAGGAAAATTCATCATTTTTTCCTTAATAAAATAATTAATTGTGATGTGTTTCTTGCTAATTGGTGTTTTTGTTCTTGTTTCTGTTTGTTTCTTTCTTTCTTTTGTGAGATATTCTAAACTGTAACAGCTTTACTTTCTTCTCTGTGTATTTCATTTTTATAATTATTTTTTCATATATCATGTGCATATCTCATATGCACTCCTCTACAACTGCATCATTTGAAGAGCTGGACAATTCTCTTCTTGCCCATACACATTTCTAGCTGACTGCACAGGAAGTCCAAAGAGAAGCAAAAACGTAATCTCACAAAGAATGAGAAAATGCAATCTGCCTTTGATAGGACAAAGAGGAACAGTTTTAAACTAAAAGGGAGGAGAATTATATTTCATGTGAAGGGGAAACTTTTTTTACTCAGAGTGTGGCACAGACACAGGGTACCCAGAGAATCTGTGGATTCCCCATTCCTGGAGGCATTCAAGGCCAGGTTGGATGGGGCCTTGGATAGCATGATCTAGTACATGTCAACTAGTCTAATGCACGGATTTGGAACTGGATGGGTCTCAAGGTACCTTTCAACTTAAGGAATTCTATGAATCTGTGATTCTATGATCTCAGCTGTTTAGTGTCTGCAACAAACGTAAGTAGTTTGAGAGTTCTGAATCTCTGATTTCCAGCAAGACAAAGTAATACATTAGAAAAAGCGGTTAAGTGTTAATTGTGAAGTCGGCAGTAGCAGTGAGAGTGGGCGTGGTTTTGTCATTTCCAGTCCTTTGTGGGAAATGCAGATTATGAGCCAAAAAGAAACAGGCTACATGCAGGTGTTAAGGGAGTGAGAAGGAAACAGATGGCTGACTTTGCTAGTATGGCTAGTGTAGTTTAACTAATCAATTTTGATGTCTACTATATTTGCTGAAAACTTTGCAAACATGTAAATTTGCCTCAGTTGGGGTGCAGATAAATAAAATAAATAAAATGAAAACAATGCATTTAAAATTGTTTTAAAAGTTCAGATTATTTTTCTGAAACATAGTAATGACAAGGGCTATCTTCATCTATACGGAGAAGGTGTCTGTGAAAAGGCAGAACATATATCTTAGACAAGTAGCTGTGATAACTTGGAATGGACATCACACTGACAAGAGCTGTCCAGCAATAATTTTACAGATCACTGTAGATAGCTTTTTCCCCATTGCTACCATGGAAATTATTATTTATATTTATTATTAAAATTGTTAAGTGGATATGAATAAAAAAACGAAACCACCATGTGCTCACAAACCACAGGTGGATGATCTATCCAGAAAGACCAAAGATTTGCTGTAACTCTTAAGCAATACTTCTGAAAGGACTAGGGTTTTAATATTAGCTATGCTATCATCTGACTGCAGTATAAATATACTCATCTCCTTCAGGTGAGTGACTCAAATTCAGGTTGCTGTTCTGAATCAGGAAGAAATGGAAAGAATGGAAGTTATGAGTAATCTTTTGCGGTTCTTGAGTGATTTGAAAGTAAATCAACAAAACCATTTTACTAGGGATAGTTTTCAGCCTTGAATGACACATTGGTTATTTAAAAATAGATCAGAGATGAGTATTGCTTTCATCAGATCCAGTGCAATGTAAAAAAAATACCAATAGCAACAATTTGGTCAATATGAAAAAATTCTCATGATTTGGCCAAGAAAGCAGAGAAAAAAGACATTATGCAACTTTAAATGTGAAGCCCCAGCATTTCACAGGGATAACACTCCTGATAACACAAATTGTACGCACACATCTTCCAGTTACGTTCTTAAAGACAGACCCTAGATCAATCTTTCTTTAGCTATTTGTTAATGACACGTATACTGTGGGTAAATATCACTTACAGTTCAGAGACCTTTGGTATTTAATCTATACGCTGTATGTGTAAATCCCAGGGATTCATGCAGTCAGCCTCTGTTAGAAAATGCGAAGTCAGAAATCAAAAGCTCTTCAACAAGTAGATTGCTAATCCAAATATTGCTGGATATTCCACATTCTATCTGGATTCCTAATTTCAGGATTGAATCAATGGTATCTGGATTGGTCTCAACTAAGCTTCTAGATCATCTAAAACATTCAGGATCTAGGGTGGAAAGCACCTGGACAAATATATTGATGCCTGCACGTGGCACACGGTGTTAGAACCACCGCTTGCAACACCGGAGGGCCCAGGTTCAAATCCCCCCTGTGGCGCAAAGTGGTAGAACTGCCACTCTGCTACACTAGAGGGCTCGAATCCCGGGAGTTGGACTCGATGATCTCTAAGATCCCTTCCAACACGCATGATACTATGATACTATGATACTATAATGCAGTTAACTGAGATTATAGGAATCAGTGTCTAAATTTCACTCCTGAGTATTTACAAGGAGGTGAAGATCAGACAGATATATTTACATTGCAGATGTATTAACTAATGTAAGACATTCCCACTCTTAGTCATCAGACAGTCATCAAGTTTTTGGATATTGCTTAGGAACTACTTTAAATAATTCTTCGGTCCCAGGAGTCATTACAAATTTTTATTATTAAATAGGAAACAAAAAACTTTCCAAGGACAAAAATAACTGAATGTGATTAATCCTCCTAAAATTTAATTCCTCTATGAATAAACTACAGAAAGATTTGGAATTTTAATTTAATCTTAAATAAAATGAAATTAAATAAAATAAAATAAACAATGGACAGATTGGATGAAGAAGCCTCAGAAAGTGTCTATTAAATATTTTCAATTGGACTGTTTTACAAAAAAACAGAATTGCCTTCATAAAATGAAAGAGCAGAATATTAATTCAGAAAAAAATACATCAAAATAAAATTATCAGTAAAAATTGTATACTATATTTAAATCAGAGAGAAGTTGTATATAAAGACAATATCTTTTTAAAATTCCTATACAGAAAATGTAGGCATGTTCCTAAAGTAGTGGGTTTTAATGCTAAATTTAAAATAAAATAAAATAAAATAAAATAAAATAAAATAATAAAATAAAATAAAAAGACTACCTTAATGAGGTAAATATCAGGCCACATATCTGTAAAAGGCAGTTGGTAGGATGAGAAACATTACAGTTTACCACAATACCAATGTGCCAATTGAAAAAAAAAAAAAACAACAACTGTTTTTTAATAACCAATCAAGTCACAAATTTTGGTTCCCAGTTTAAAGCTTTAGAAGACTTGTAAAAATCTCTTTTGATGTCCAGGACTGAAATAGTAGGGTATAAATATTCTGGGGAAAAAATAAAGGGTCTCCCTGACTGGGAGTGTTTTTGTCCATTATTTATCATCTATGTGGTTTATTTTTGTTCTTTCATTTCGGGAGTAGGACACTTCGTGAACTTCATGAAGGGTATTACATTGTGTAAAATGACAAGGGAAAGATCAAAGGCTTTATGAATCCACTGTGGGAATATTTACTGTGGCTATAGTGGAGATATTCTGATAAGGTTTAAATATTTTCCTTAGTTCTGATATAAATCCCGTAGTCATGTTTTTGGCCTAGAGAAAGTTTTCTTTCTCTTGTGAGTTTACTGATCTGCAGATACTGTAAATGGCTTGAAGAATTCTGAGTAGATATGATCATCCCATGCAAGTTTAATGTATAATTAAACAAGTTGTTTAATAATGTTGTTTATTGATTTCCCATACAGATTCCAAGGAAGAATGGCGTATAACATGTAACATGTGGTGTATAAAACATATAAAAATTATTCTTATGATGCATTTGAATGATTATTTTAAAATAGCCTATTCCCCTGGAAAAAAAAAAAAAAAAAAAAAAAAAAAAAGTGTCTTTTTGGATAAAATTCCTCTTGAATTATTTAGGTGAGGATGATGAATGCTCTCTTCAGAGCAAATATAGTGGTGTCCAAGGGCATGGCTTCGTAATATAACTGTCTTGATGTATTTTGGATGGTTACTGTCTTCATGGAAACAGATGTGTTGGTTTGGAGGTTTTCCATAGATTATAGCTGGCAGGTTGTCTATTTTGATTTTTTCTTTAGTGCCTGAAAACTGAAGATTATCTTGGAGGATTTCAGGACAAGTGTAATGGAATTATGTTTGTTGTGGAGATTAATGAAAAAAATCTGGATTTCTAGTACAGATGATAAAGATACCAATGTTACATATTAGGTACATCATAAACTTCGAAGTATAATTGTTAAAAAATATTTTTTCTCTGAATTTACTTCTATTTAAGTGACCTCTTTAAAATTAGGCATATAAGGCAGGGCTGGAAAGTAATAGTGGTAGCTTCATATAAAAATCACCATTAAAAACAGACAAAAAGATAGAAAACTACAAGCCAACCACCTAGTACTATACTTCAGATTTTTTTTTCATGTCTTCTCAGAACAGTATACTTTACCACTTGTACCTCAGCATCTTTCAGTGCAATGTAGAACAGTGTAATTTATTCTCAGTTCATAATGACAGAAGTGATGTTCTGGACCAGTTTTAAATGTTACTTCCTAGTGAGGCAGTTTCATTATAAGTAGTGGATAAAACAGTACCTTGCAAGCTGAGAAAATACATCTAATCTACCTAATATGAATCCAAGTGAAGCACCCACACTGACGCATTACACTCTTCTCTGTATGGAGCTGCCCCTGGGATAATTTTTATGCTTTCATGTATTTGTTAAATATGGTGAGATTCAGACAGAGACATTCATCAGTCAGGAACATTAGCAGAGGGGACCTTATTATCAGGGGCTGGATTCCTGAAACAGGCTAACTACAGCAATTAGTATTCTTATTCACTGTTTGAAGAATTCCACTTCAAATGGAGTTTGTCACCCACCCCCAGACATATGGATAAATCGTGTACAGATTTTAAAAAAATAGTTCAGTCATAACAGGGATAAAAAATGCAGCTAAATAAAAAAATGAAAAAAATGAATGCTGAAGAGAAAAAAAAAAAAATAAAAAAGGATTTTCCTTCTAGTCTTCTTTTGGTAAGCAGATGATAATACTTCCTACTTTTGAGTTCAGTTTCCTCTTCTTTCAGCTACCTTAGTAAATTTGGATTGCAAACTCACTTGGTGGAGCAATTTGAACCAGGGATGTCATGAATGTTCAGGATCCCATATACCACATGAGTTGCTGGCTTGGACCTTTTCAGATACATGAGAGAGCTGACCCTAACTTATTATAGACAGCGTTACACGTGGCAACTCTTGAACTACCAAGTAAATGGTAGGTGGTTCTGATGCTTAGGTGAATGCTCTTTTTCTTTTCCTTTGTTGGTGTTTTTTGTTTGTTTCTTTGTCATTGTTGCTGTTTTTGTTGTTGTTGTTTTTTGCTTAACAAGCGCCACTAACAGAATATTTTATTTTGGGTTGACTGAAATGACATTTTTTATTTCAGCAGTAGACTTTCCGCCACAATTTCTCCCTCATGTTAGATCACGGTTAGCTCAATTTGCTGTTGTTCTATTGGTACAGCCACTTTTTTTCCCCACTTTGGCAACAAACTCAGAAAAAACAAATTGGTTTTTCAATCAGTCTGCCTCAAGAATACAAGTTGATGTTGGGCTTTCACCAAAGCTTTCAATATATCAGGCCAGCCTGGGTACACACTCCAAAAAGATCTTTCCTCTGCCAGCCTATGCATCCTTTATTGCAGGAGCAATAAGGGTGACAATCTGTGGCGGGCCTGGTGGGAGGTGATGCAGTCAGCTATAGCCTGCTGTCAATTTTACCAGCCAGTGACTCTCCCAGAGGCCTGAGTCTGCCAGATTTCACAAAAATGAGGACAAACAGTGCTGTTTTTTGTAGTTTTATTTATTATTATTATTTTTTTTCATAAGCCAATTCAGGTACTCGGAAAACAGGTTGATCTGGGAGGGAAGACAGATAATATGTGAAAAGGGACCACCTATGAGAAGACAGATTTGCTTTCCTACTTGTGCACATGTGAAATTCTCTGTTAAACAGAATCAAACAAGGAGATAAAAAAAAAAAAAAATAAAAAAAATTATATAGTGCATAGTGCATAAGACAGCTTTGTGATCTCAGACTTTAGATGCTGAGCTGCATTTGCCCATCATTAGGAAGGCAGAATTCATACAGAACCTCATCACTTGTTCTTTATAACAACAGCACACCTTGTTAACAGAATCACAGAATCATAGAATATCCCATTTTGGAAGGGACCTTTAAAAATTATCAAATCTAACATTGGCTGTACACAGGAACACAATACTTAAGTGCAGATATGTCTTCTTTCTGCAGTCCTCCACTGACAACTGTCAATACTGAGATACTGGCTAAAATGAGTCAGTCAGTTACTCAGATCTGGTTAATTGTGTATTCTTCTAGATGACAAGATGTAGAAGGACTGTGTACAAAATGTCATTGGTCATCTATACACCTTAAACTGTACTGCACATTGATAATAAATTTGACACAATCACTGGGGAAAATAATTGTACCAAAGTTCTGTTCCAAGGAACCATCTCTATTTCTTTCTTAAGATGGTGTATTTTTCCTAAGGAAGAAAAAAATAAAAAATAAAATAAAAAATTAAAAAAATAAAAAAAATCTGTACAAAATATGCCTTAGCACCTTAGGCATTGCAAGGATCACCAACCAATGTGCTGAGGAATAGCATAGCAACCGTCACCAGGGAGAATGTCAAAACTCTGAGACATACAGACAAGATAAAAAAAAATGAAAGCAGGCAAAGGAAGTAAGTTGCAGTTTCCCTTAAATCTCCAAGAAATTGTTTAATTCCCATACAGTTCAACTGCATTGAATCTAACAACAACAACAACAACAAAGGAAACTGTGTGTACATATAAAACACACAAAGTAATCTGCGTTATTTTTCAGAGGGAAGATGCGAACTTTGCAAAGGGAGAAGGTGAAAACATGGATTTTGGTAGTATAATTCAGAACATAATCTAGTTGTATTCAATAACACATTTCTTTAGGGTAAAATCCTGTGTGTAGTTCCTGGTTTTGCATGTTAGGTTTCCAGATGAATAACAAGAGCCTTTAGTTCCTCACTAGTGACTACAAAGCCCAGTGCCTTTGTTGCTTAAAACATATACCGAAGGGTGATTTTACCAAAGCACTCATAGCATCTGGTGTTCTCCTTTCGGTCCTTGCTTGGGGGATAATGTGAGAAATCTCAGATTTTACTTTTAAAATTATTTAAAAGAAAAATAACAAATCTTTGCTGTGGCAGCATCCAAATGGCCTACATGCACTGCAAGGACATATATCAACTGTTTAACTATATAACCAGTTTTCTTCTAGCTATTCCTTTCTTTTATGCTGTATTTATGTATTTATCTGCCCTGAAGATCTTTTAGCCTAACTTCTCTCCTATCCCCCTCCAATCCATTCATAATTCTGTAGTTCTGACTCACTTCTGAGAACTGGAAGATACAACCTGGCATCTTGTTAGACCAAAAGGAACTTACAGGGACTCTTCATCATGGAAACAAAGTTATTGCTCATATTCCAAGAACAACTCTTTAAAATCACGACTTTTAGTTGTTCTGTTTTGGATAAGGGTATGGGACTTACTGTTCTCAACAGATCCTGATGATCAGCATGGGATCCTCCTTGGGAATTTCCCTTAGAAGAGAGGTTGAACTTGATGATCCCCAAGGTCCTTTTCAACACTCTGTTGTTATATTTTATATAACAGTCTGTTAATATTTTATTAATCACAATGTTTTGTCCCGTATTAGGACAGAGAGAACCTGTTAAAAAGAAAAAATAATAAAAATTAAAAAAAAAGAAGAAGAAGAAGAAAGGAAAGGATAAAATGTAGTTCTTATCAATTACTAAATCTGTGAGTTTTTTTTTTTTGTTGTTGTTGTTTATTTGCTTGTCTTAAAATAAAAACATGGATTACAGTAGCAAGCATATTATCAAGCAAGCAACCTGCTGTGCTTGAGTTGTTCGATATTATGCGAGTTGGAGTAAATTTTCTCTCTTCTGTTACAGTTCTGATGCACGATGAAGCCAAAAAAAAAAATATGTTTGCACCCGACCATGCAGCATCTGATCAGTATGGGTAATTTGCTGTAACTGGGAATCATTGACACAAGTTCTGCTACTCCATCTAATAAGTGATTCAATAATTTTACAGCCATTAGCACAGCAAACTAAGTCTGTAAGGATGGTGATCAAAAATCACACTTTAGGGCATAAACTAATTGCCCAGCAAGCCAGGAAATTATATGTTTCTCTCGTGTTGCACAAACAATCAGATGTCCTGTAAGTTTTCACCTTTTTTTTTACAAGGAAACAAGAAAAAATGAAATACTGAATGAGTCTTCATTACTTGAATGTAGAAATGAAGAAATCCAGAATTGTAAGTTGAGAAATAAAAGTTACATTAATATAGCCCTCATTTTCCTGGGTAAGTTCATTATTTAACATATCTTCCAGCTGTATCATAATTCCTACATAATATAAATGAGAACTGTGCCAGGAAGAAATTAAAAGACATAAGAAGAGTTGATGAATAATAGGTTGTAGGCTGTGGGTTTCAGGGTTGTAGCCTGTCAGAAGTTTAACCATACAAGCTGCTCTTCTTACTGCCCTCAGTGATTAAAATCAGTGATGTCAATCTGGCCCCAGCTTTTCAGGTTGAAGGTATTGCCACGGCAAATTGGGAAAAGGATCATCTTGAATGATCCCCATCTCCATATAGAAATGTATATTAGTGTTTGCATCTTTTTTTTTTTTTCTTCTTCTTCTTTATTTTTTTTATTTTTATTTTTCATTTCTTTCTCTTAAAAAGCACAGAAAGAACAAAAGGAAGGAGAAAGTATCTCTCATTGCTATCATGCTTCTACTTCATTGTTTGCCTACAGGGCTGCCCTGAACCCTTGATCCCATTCCATCATAATACAGACAGCAATCATTTTTCTTTCAAAGGACGAAGTTTGGCCACTTACAGAGAAAAAAAAAAAAAAAAAAAAAAAAAAAAGCTCAGAAGGTTTTTATTAGGAAAAAACACCATTTGGGGAAGCTTTGCAAGGACACATTTAAGTAGTGGTTATCAGGAGCAGGGAGGGGCTGGGAGAGAAAGGTCAGGTCTATACATAGCCTAAGCATTTGCTACTTGCTGTTGCCAGGCAAAGGTTACCCGGCTAAATGAACCTTATGTCTAACCCCATGTGGTATTTTTTGTGTTCTTATCTGAACTCCTGTCATGCTGAGCAGAGCAGCTCGCACCTGACATTTTTCCCTTTATGGCCTTTAAAGCTACTAAGTCTGATTAGTATAGCGTCCTTAGGGAGTGGGAAGACACGGGGCAGGGGGAGAAAGGTGGCAGGCATTTTTAAGGCAGGAAAAGGATCTCCCTCCCCACCTAGAATTTTGGCCATCTACATAGCTGCTTCTGCCCTTCCTTCCCCTTAGTGACTAAAATCAGAGGTGATGCTGACTCTCAGTCCTCAGGATCAGCAATTTTTGGTCAAATTTGTCTGTGAAAAATACTCTCTTTGTTAATGAAGAATTTAAATCTACGATTTTAATCACACATCAGGATGCTCAAAGTTAAGGTTGCCACAGCAACCTTACAATAAAGCTTTGTGCAGTGCAGTTAGTGAAACACACATTTCAATTAAAAATTGTCTCATTTATCTGACAGCTTTTCATCCCATTCCCCCTCTTTACAGAGAAAAAGGGAGAATGATTTTGAGGGGTGGAAATGTCCAGTGCACAGATGGCCATTAGCAGTGACATGAGTCACCTCAGTACAGGAGACTGACCTATCTCAAAAGAATCATAGAATTCTTAGGGTTGAAAGAGAACTTTAAAGGTCATCTAGTCCAACTCTGCAATAAGCAGGGACATCCACAGCTAGATCAGGTTGCTCAAAGACTGATCCAGGCTGGCCATAAGTGTCTCCAAGGATGAGGCTTCCACAACCTCTCTGGGCAACCTGTTCCAGTGCCTCACCACACTCAGCATAAAGGACTTTTTCCTTATATCCAACCTAAATCTGCCCTCTTTCACATTTTCGCTTGTCCAATCACAACAGATCCTGCTAAGTAGTCTGTCCCCCTGTTTCTTGTCACTCCCCTGTAGATCCTGAAAGGCCATTTTAAGGTCAACTCGCAGCCTTCTGTCCTCCAGGCTGAACAGCCCCAGCGCTTTCAGCCTGTCCTCATGGGGAAGGTGTTCCATCTCTTGGATGACTTCTGTGGCCCTCCTTTGGATGTGCTCCAACAGATCCATGTGGTGTCCAGATGAGGACACCACATCTGGATGCAGTACTCCAGGTAAGGTATCACCAGTACAAAGTAAAAGAGCCTGGACGCGGTACTACAGGTGAGGTACTACCAGTGCAGAGTAGAAGGGAAGGATCTCCTCCCTTGACCTGCTGGCCATGCTTCTTTTGATGTAGTTCAGGTTACAGTTGGCTTCCTGGTCTGTGAGGGCAAACTTTTGGCTCATGTTCAGTTTCCCATACACCAATATACCTAAGTAGTTTTCAACTCAATCCTTTCATCCCCCAGCTTGTATTGGTAGTGGGGGTTGTCTCAATCCAAGTGCAAGACCTTGCAGTTAGCTTCATTGAACCTCATGAGGTTCTCCTGGGCCCACTGCTCAAGTTTGTCTAGTCCCTCTGGATGGCACCCAGCCCTCATGCATGTCGGCTGCACCACACAGCTAGGTGTCACCTACAAATTTGCTGAGGGTGCCCTTGACTCTACTGCCAATGTCACTGATGAGAGTATTGATCCCAGCACTGACTCCTGTGAGATGCCACTTATCACTGATCTCCATGCAGACACTGAGTCATTGATCACCATTCTCTGGATTCAATCCTGCATCCAGGTCTTTCACCACTGAACATATTTTTTCCAATTTGGAGAGAAGGATATTGTGGGGTACAGTGTCAAAGGCCTTATATAAACCCAGGTAGATCAGACATCAGTGGATTTTCCCTTGTCCATTGATGCAGTGTCACTATCATAGAAGGGCAGGATTTGCCCTTGGTGAAGCTATGTCATGCTGGTTCTTCCATATCACCACCCAGTCTTCTATGTACCTTAGTGTGGAACTTTTGCTCCATGATCTTCCCCAGCACAGAGGTGAGGCTGACAGGTCAGTACTTCCTTGAGTTGCCCTTTCTACCCTTCTTAAAATGACTGCAATATTGCCTTTTTTTCCAGTCATCAGGGGCTGCACCTGATCTCCCTGACATTTCCAGTATCATTGAGAGTGGCTTTGTGACTACATCAGCCAATTTCCTCAGAACTCTGGGATGCATCTCATCAGGACCCACAGACTTATGGATGTTTGAGTTTGGTGGTCCTGAACCTGATCTTTGCTCACAGTGGGATATCCACTGCCTCCCCACACCCCTCCTTTTGAACCAATTGTTTGAAGACTGTGTGATGAGCAGTTATCAGAGAAGACTGAGGCAGAAAGAAAATGTGTAAGATTTATACTTACATACTACAGAAAAATATTATTGTGCTTAAGTTTTGTAGGTCAAGTATTTTGGATTTACCAGTGAGAAACAGTTAGAGAAGTGTCTCATTACCATCCCAAGATGATTTTGCCTTGTGCTTCCTGAAATGCTGTTGTCACTTCATGTCCTTCTTTGTTTCCACAGCATCTTTCTGCCCGCATGGTACCCAACAGATTTGAGTGAATTGCTGGTGTCTGATGCTAGCAATTGTAAGTTAGCACTTGGCTCAGTCCTACTGTTGTTAGAGCAGCAAAACTTGGTAAGTGGGGGGCCATTCAATAGCCCTTCAGCTGTATTTCTCCCCCTCCATTTTCCAGTCTGAGGTCAGTCTCCTGCTGTGTGGGCAGGAACAGCAGTGGCAGAGCAGCCCTTTATAAGACAGCAAGAGAAGTCGCTTTGACGTGGACTCATGGGGAAGGAGCCAGCAGAAATGAGAAGAGGCAGCCAAAGGTCACTCTGGCCTGCCAGCTGTAAAACCAATCCAAGTGACACAACTGTAAAATCCAGGGCTTGACAGCGACCTCCTCCAGCTTCTAATGGTGTATTCACTTACCCCTCCCTATTGCCGCCTGCTCCCTTGCCAGCATGGAAGACTTAAGGCAACCAGTGGGAGGTAGGAGGCAGGGAGCAAGGGTTGCATAGAGGGAGAGGAAGCTCTGCCTGGCAAAGGCCAACAATAATGGAGGGTGGAGGGAGGCACCACTGCAGGCCACTGAGATCGAGCTTTTTAAGTACATTTCAGCATAGCATGTTTGCTCCTAAGAAATCTAATATCCTTTGGGTCAGTGCAGGCCAACTGTTAGATATAAAGAATTCATAGCACTTGCAATCCCCAGATGAACCATTTTCAATTCTTCATGTTTCTGAAAAACCATTGTGTCGATCTATCAGCAGTGGCTGTGCTGCGCAACGAGGGCCATCTCCTGCCTTAATGCCAAATTGTAAATATTGCATTGCAGCAAGCAGCAGTAGATAATGCATAATAATGAGCTGGGTTTGTTATGTGATGTGCTATCCAGAGCCCCTGAAAACAATGCATCAGCTTAAAAAAAAAAAAAAAAAAAAAAAAAAAAAAAAAAAAAGGAAAAACACAGAGTGAGAAGGATTTTTATTTTTTTTTCCAGAAAAAGAAAACAGCTTTTGTGCTGGATGTAGAAGTGAAATAATCGTTTACAATTCAGAAAAATAGATGGCAAGGTCAGAAACATGAAGACAAGGATAAAAGACCAACTCTGATCTGATGAGCCATTGGAGTCGTCAATATAAATTCACTTAGACACCAGCAGAGCTTTAAACAGACTTGAATTTTCACGCTGGAAAGATGGATGCTTTTATAAAGCTTCCTCACTCCTATTTAAGGGGACAGGAATTTTAGTTTCAGCACATGATTAAGCATGATGAAAAGAAATATTGTTTGAGCCAATAGTAATCAAGTGTTGGTTCTATGATTTTCATCGTTAATTTTTACTGTTCTCATCAGTAATGCATTTTTCTTCTCTCAGAAGGCAAGGTACAGCACTTTAATGGCTGTCAATCATCTCACATTGTAAGCTACAAATGTTTTAGGAATTCCTGAACCAATGTGTGGCATAGGCTAACAAAATTACATCCGTACAGTGTGAATAATCTGATTAATGTATCTTCATTCAATATTTGTAATAATACGAGCCAAAATAAAGGGCAGCTTTCTCTCTTCTTAATGCATATTGTACTAAAGCATTTCAAGCAGAAAACCAGCTAATGGCTATTGTTCAAATTTCTGACTTCTCAAGAGATACGGTACCTGCAGGTATGTGCATAAATCCCACCTGGTCTTTCAGCACATTCTCAGGTGTCCCTTGCCTGTACAGCTCTTAGCAACTCAGATGGGACTGAGTGCTGACAAGCTGCAGAATATCATCAGTTTTCACTGCAAGCACTGGATGCTCATGAAGCTCTGCATCTTTCCAGATTCAATTTTGAAGGTGCCAGTAGTTTTATAATTCAGTCCACCAAGAAACATACTGAAAAACCATTTCATACTGATCAACACACAGACTAGGCAGCAATATCTCTCCCTCATCGCAAGGCAGGAGCCTGGATGCCAAAGGCTCTGCAATGTATGCTTTTTTCACAAGTTGTCATAATGCTGTTTCTGGGTATTTATTCCCTTTTGAGTTATCCAGAGGAATAAGAATTGGATAGGTAGCTAATCCTCAAAGATTTTCTTAGTTAAGTTTGCACTGAGGAAGAAGATCTCTACTAACTCAATTCATTCTGAGTGAAACCCAAAAGGGACATTATTAACTAAATCACTGAAATATTTTTATTAAGTCCTCTTCTAAATATAACTAGGATTTAGACAACTAACCATTATCAATCAACTAATTTCTTGAAAACTGCGTAGAGGTATGTATACAAGGTGACCCGCTTGGTAGATGAAGGTAAGGCTGTCAATGTGGTCTACCTGGACTTCAGTAAGGCCTTTGATACTGTCCCCCATAACATTCTGGCTGAGAAGCTGGCTGCCCATGATTTGGATGGGCGCATGCTCTGCTGGGTGAAGAGCTGGTTGGATGGCTGGGCCCAGAAAGTTGTGGTCAATGTAGTGAAATCCAGTTAGCAGCCAGTCACAAGTGGTGTCCCCCAGGGCTTGGTGCTTGGGCCACTTCTGTTTAACATCTTCATTGATGATCTGGGTGAGGGGATTGAGTGCACCCTCAGTAAGTTCGCAGATGACACTAACCTGGGAGGGAGTGTTGATCTGCCTGAGGGGAGAAGGGCACTACAGAGGGACCTGGATAGACTTGATCAATGGGCCAAGGTGAATGGAATGAGTTTCAATAGGGTCAGTGTCGGGTCCTGAATTTTGGTCATAACAACCCCAGGCAACCCTACAGGCTTGGGGAGGTGTGGCTGGAAAGCTCCCAGACGGAAAGGGACCTTGGTGTGCTGATGGACAGTCAGCTGAATATGAGCCAGCAGTGTGCCCAGGTGGCCAAGAGGGCCAATGGCATCCTGGCTTGTATCAAGAATGGCGTGGTGAGCAGGACTAAGGAAGTCATCCTGCCTCTGTACTCGGCATTGGTGAGCCCTCACCTCGAGTACTGTGTTCAGTTTGGGTCACCTCAGCACAAGAAAGACATGGAGGTACTGGAGCAGGTCCAGAGAAGGGCAACGAGGCTTGTGAAGGGCTTGGAGAATCAGCCCTACGAGGAGAGGCTAAGGAAGCTGGGGCTGTTTAGTCTGAGGAAGAGGAGGCTGAGGGAAGACCTTATTGCCGTCTTCCAGTTCCTGAAAGGTTGAGTGAGAAAGGTACAGTGAGAGTGGGGCAGGTCTCTTCTCACTAGTGACATGTGACAGGACGAGGGGAAATGGCCTCAAGTTGCACCAGGGCAAGTTTAGGTTGGATATTAGGAAAAACTTCTTTACAGAAAGGGTAGTTAGGTACTGGAATGGGCTCCCCAGGGAGGTGGTTGAATCGCCATCCCTGGATGTGTTTAAGAGCCGTTTAGATGTGGTGCTCAGGGATATGATTTAGTGGAGGGTTTTTAGAGTTAGGGTACTGGTTAGGCTGCAGTTGGATCTTCAAGGTCTTTTTCAACCTGGGTAATTCTATGATTCTATGATTCTGTGATAGCTCAGGCAAAGATCCATCTCCTTCTTTTGACTGTTGAGAGGGCCCAGAAAGCTAGAGTAGGCAAATAATAAATCACCTAATCACAGAACAAATTCTTCTGTATTTTCATCACAGTTTTGTTTCTTTTGTTTTCTTTTTCCCAGCACATGTTCTAAAATAATACAGGGGAGTAATAACATCTAGAAGTTGACTTAACATTAACAATAAGTATTAGACCCAGTGATGAGACCCAGCAATGAGGATAATCAGATTTCAGTAGAGAAAGAGAAGTTTGCTTCAGAAAACAACACAGTTTGAGCCGTGACTTCAGAAATACAATAACAAATATAAATCTTTCATACAATTTACTTTGAGATGGGTGAAACTAAGGGATGAAGTGATTGTGTGTTGTTGGGATGCCTGATAATAGAATTTGAGAAATTCCTGGCTGTACAGGTTAGAGGGTAGCTACGCAAAGCAGTATAAACAGGATTAGAAAACTAAAGCATAGTAAAACACACAAATAGCTGAGCATCATATTTCCTACACTTTCCAATATGCTTCCTCTCACTCTGAAACGAATTTTTTCTGAAAAATATCTGGTAAAAGATTCCTTAAACTTATTTGTTATTTCTAATTACTAATTTATATGAATGTCAAAAACTTAGCAGGCTTGATCTTAGCAATAAGGATGCTAACCTCTTGTTTTTGTTACAAATTAAGGATGGGCACCTTTAAAAAAGAACTTAAGACTGATGTACGCCTACTGCTACTCTCCCTATTGCTCTTTGATGAGAAAACAATTTTACCTTTAAGTGTGAAGTTAGTGATGATCTCTTACCAGAGATTTCAACTAATTTTGAATTTTCTCAGGCATTATGCCATTTGAAAGTCTCTCTTAAATGCTGGTATTTTTGGAAAAGCTTGTAGAAAGAGAGGAGGAGGGTGTAAGAAGAAGTCAGTGACAAGAGAAGGAAAAATATAGCAGTTCGAAAACTACAGCTAAAATAAAGAGAATAGTGGAGAGAAACTATGGAGTGATTATTATTTTAGTAAGAAGGACTACCATGATCAAATCTTTGACCTGCATATAATGACAGATCAAACTAACACCGTCAAAGAACAGTGAGTGGCAGAAAGAGTCTTCTGGCAGATGGAACTCAAAGTAGGACGCGATTTTCACAAGCCTCCGTTACTAGGACAAGTCTTTTTCTGTTGTAATTCTGCGAAAGGGAAATGAAAGTTTTCACTGTAGAAGGCTGTTGGAAAAAAAATTAAAAAATCAGTAATTCTTTATGACATCTTCAGATGCTAAAGTGTATAATCATTTAAATACAGAATAACTTCTATTAAACAGTAGTAAAGTGAGTCTGTAATCTTCCCTTACCCTGCTTGTCTTTTTGTTATGTTATTTGCCATATAACAGAGAATGACCAGTGTATATAAACTGTATTATGTTTCTAGCAAATTGCTCTGAGCTAAAGCAAAATAAAGATCACACTCTACATTCTAATTCAGTGCTTCAGATTTGAGAATTTACTTGCAGAATCATAATGTACCTATTATCTTTATTGTAATACTCAAGATGCATTTTTGGAAACAGAACCACCTCTGGCCCTGCCTGAATGCTTTTTCAAAGACCATCCCACCATAAAAAACACCGACATCTTTCAAGTCAAATATAGAATATGGAAACCAATTATTCACCTCCACTAAGGGTAAATACATATTATCTCCTGATCTTTGAATATAGATAGTACAAGGTACCAAATTCTCTCAGTCTAAAATCCCGTTTTTAAATATATATATATATATATTATTTATTTATTTATTTATTTTATTTTGATGCAAACAGTGGTTTTTTGTTATATCCACTGGTACTTGAATAGACATATCTGATATAAGAGATGCAGATTTTTAAATTATCTTTGAGTAGTCCTAAGTAATTCAAAATTACTGTTTCTTTGCAATGGAATCATTTTAGTATTAATTTTAATATCACAATCTTTCTTGCATGAAACTGTCTTCTGTGACTTTCACTGGTCAAAATGTGATAGTAGATTAGTAATGTTTTCAATTTGTCTGAAAAATTCCTTAGGCATTACATTCTGTATTTAAAGTACTCTGGACTCTGTTCTGTGACAACTGCCATGAGTGGAAGGCTTACACAAATTCACATATACTTTTAAAGGAAAAAAGGGACACTGGAGATGTGAAGTATCCACAGAAATTAATGAAAATTCTTTAAAATAAGGACAAACGTTCACCTGCAAAACTATAAATCTTTTGGGTAACTAAAATTCAACCCATATACTAGAACAAAAGCAGCTCACTTCTGGTTTCTAAGAAAATACAGAAATTTTCTGTGCAAGACATCAGGCTGGAAGCCAAGAAATATTTAGTTTTATCATGGTCCCTACTAATGACTCCCAAGGTGGCCAAGGGAGCTTAATACATCTCCCTGTCATTGTTTTTCTATCTGACATTCATTATAGTACACTCTTAGCATGAGAAATAACTACAATGAAGAGTACATTTGCTTTAGCATCAAAATTTCCCAGAAATCTCTTTATTTTTTTAAGACCAAAATTGAAAACCAAACAACAAAAAGTTAAAATATTTTATATAGGAAGTACTTCAACTTAGATTTTGCACTTGTCACAAGAATGATTATTACATTTTATTTGGAACAAACAAACAAAAAGCAAAACAAATCAGACTGAATCCTGTTCTGGTATATATTTTTAAAAATTTATTTCAAAAATGGAAGGAAATTGTCATTAATTGTTATTAGTATTTGAATACCAGAATTAGTTCTACAGAGTTGGCCATGAACCAGCAGTATGCCCTTGTTAGCAAGAAGGCCCGTGGTTTCCTGGGGTGCATTCAAAAGAGTGTGGCCAGCAGGTTGAGCAAGGTGATCCTCCTTTGCCTTGGGGAGGCCACATTCAGGCTACTGTGTCCAGTTCTGAGCTCCCCACTTCTAAAAAGACAGGGATTTCCCAGGAATTCAGTAGAAGGCCACAATGGTGATAAAGGGCCTGGAGCATCTTCCATATGAAGAAAGTCTGAGTAACCTCGGTCTGTTCAGCCTTTATCACTACTGCAACACTGGCTTTAGCCTTCATTGCTCTGTTTGGGAGGAATGGAAGATACATAAATGTACAAGTAATCTACTACAAAGGGAATAATTGATTAGTAGTAAACTAATGACTAAACAGTGTTTATTAGTTTTTTGTATCCTTGTTGTTTAATATTTCAACCAAATTAGAACTGACAGTATGAGAGAAAATAAAATTGAATTATTACTTATAAAAGCACTGCAGAATCTGTTGTCCTCAAAATACCTTATGTCAGAATATACCCAGGTGTAAAACTGATATAACCAGTAATATTGAGTCTGAGTTTATATTTAGAGAAAAATTGAGTACAACTCTGTATCAAACTGCTTTTGTTGTCAATAGACCCTGGAAACATAATGTGTCTTCCGGTTTCTCCAAAAGGAAGGTTAATAGAGAAAGAAAAAGATGTTCCTTTGCTGTCAGAGTGCATCACAATTCTTTTCCATCCTGCAAAGTGGAACCTGTGGCTTCAAGAGCTCTGATTGTCACATTGGACAATTGGGCAATTGCTAGTGGCTTCACAAGGCATTTATGTGAATGTCTGCAATGAGCTGTGAAACAGCATGAGTTCATCATCTGTGGAGTGCCAGAAAGAAGCCAGGCATTAGCTGAAGTTAGATGCCTATAAAATATTCAAATTGCCATTTTTTTTTTTTTTTTTAATCTTTAGAATATCAGAGATAGTAGCTGTGCTCTCCAGAGAATGAGTACTGCTCTGTATCATCTGCTACCATCAGATAAGGCTCTGTATATCATTAGATCTTCTACATTTAGTGAAACCTTTGCTTATGCAGTTTGTTTTCCTTTCCCACTCTCTCTATGAGTATTTTTTAACAGAATTTTTGTCTTTTGCTGGATAATGGAAGCTCAGACTTTCAGATACTTTTCAGAATTGAAGAGAGATGCTTGCTTACAAAATCATATTTTATATGAGATGTCCCCAAGATGAATATATAGTGATGCATAAAGAAAGCTACATACCAGCGTATCCTTCTTACACATCACAATATTCATAAAACTTTCTTTTGTCCCTAAATGAAGCAGACAAAACAAATATGGAAAGAAATAAAAAACAGCCTTTGGTCTCACTCAATTGGCCTTGACAGAAAACAAAAGTTATTTTCCTTGGCTGTCCAGTCTGGCATCAAGAATTTCAAACAACATATCCCCAGCAACTTCAGATCAACACAAGATATTTAAATAACATTAGACTTAGTATAGAAGAAAATTGCATATATTATTCTGATACCAGCCACAAAATGCATTTTGAAAATCAGACACTTTAGAGATGATGTTGGAACATCTGGATTGAAAAGTTTCTTAGCTGAATTCTGCTTGTTCTGATTTTCATAATGAAATTTGATCCGAACACATTTTTCTAGGCGACAATAGATGACAGTTGGATTTTCTGCTAACTGAAGTATGGAAAGCATTCTCCTAAACCATCGATTATCTAGACAAGACCAGAGAAGAAATGCATTCATAGGTGAACAATAGCAGTGCTAAAACTGAAACAGAATGCTTGATAAAACTTGAAGACTAACTGTATGCTTCCTAAGTTCTATTCCATATCCTAGATCAAAAAAATAGTTCTTTTCAAAAAGAATTTTTCATGGGTGAATCTAAAGAAAAGGATACTAGTCAACACATAAAAAGCAGTATTTAGTAAATTAGGTGAGCCCTGGGGAAAGCCAGGATATCTCTCAACCATTTAGAATTAATATATTAGAATAGCACAACATGGTCATTCAACATGGCAAGAAAAAAGCTCATTTTTATGGCCAAAACAACACTCCACATAAAATTCCGACATATCAATTTATCATTGTTATTTGCTTCTGCTCTGGATTTTGGGACTGATGCTGTTTATGCATTTTCAAAAACATCTTGAATTAATATTCAGTGTTTACTAAGCCCGTTGGATTTCCTGATGGAATTTGCATTAGCTCATAGCAGCAGAGGCCTCAGGAGAGCCAGTAACAAAGAATTAAATAGTAAAACAAATGCTTTGATGTGTTAAAAAATAGGGTCTCCTTCAACTTTACTATATAATCATCTGTGAAAAGAAGCAAAAACAAATAAGTCACATCTATTCCTTATTCCATTACTAAATAAAACAATGCTGCTCTTGTTAAGAGAATATTTTAATAGCAATGTATTTGAATACTAGAGATTACTGAGTATCTGACAGTTTTCCATGATGAAATCTTCAGCCTCACCTTACCTATTACTAAAGGCCTCTGAACCATTTCAACTAAGCCAATTATCCACAAAAGGATGGGTCTGTAGCATTAAAAATCATTTTGGGTGATCTGACATTCAAGCCTGTCTCAGAAAGAAACTTTTTTTGGTAACCTTTTTTATGACCTTGAAGTACATTACTTTGCCCGTGCCTGTTTTTTGTCTAGTAAAAGCCTTGTTTGTATATAGTCTAGATTGCTGCAGGAAAGATTGGGTGCCATTATACAACTCATATCTCTACAGCAGATGTTAGGACAGGCTAGTTCTGTCTATTACAGTAATTTTCTTTCACAGATAAATTGTGAACCTTAACCTATCCAACATCACGCTAAAATTCCAGCCAAAACAAAGTTAATAAACATTTATATATAATGCTTCATGTGGTTGCTCAACTGCTCCATCCTTGAAAAGTTATGTCTGGGAGGTGAAGTTTCTGGTGACTGGAAAAAGGGAAACATCACTTCCATTTATAAGAAAAGGAGAACCTGGGAAACTATAGGCTGGTGAGCCTCACCTCTCTGACTAGGAAGAATGTGGAACAGATCCTCCTGGAAGACATGTTAATGCACACGAGGGTTGAGCAGGTGATTTAAGACAGCCAGAACAAATTCACCAAGGGCAGATAGTGCCTCATCAATTAGTGGACAAAGGCAAGACAACTGAAGTAATTTACCTGGACTTTTGCAAGGGCTTTGACATGGTCCCCCACCACATCCTTGTCTCTAAGTTTGAGTGATGTGGATTTGAAGGGTGTGACCTATATAATAGGGTTCCAGATCAAATGGTTTCTGTATGGTGGATGAATGTGTGTTTTCAGAGTCAGCTCTGAATATATGCAGTTCAGTACAATCATATGTCTTCAAGACACCTCATGTCCTGAACTTACTGGAAGATATAATGTGGCATGGAATGGATAACCTGCAGCTGCCTGGTCAACTGATTCACTCTAGTATCAGAAAGCTAGTGATACTTCGCATAGATATTTCTGTGTCTTTGAATTATATACTAGGTAAGCCCTTGGTCCAACTAAGGAAATTTTCAGAAATGGTTATAAAGTTTTGTTATAATATTTTGTATCCCATAATAGAATGTTGGGGTAAGTGTTCCACATTCTCTGAACACCTTTCATCATTAAGTGAAATTCTGAAAATTTGTAGTATGCATTTTACATTTGTAAGATAACAGCTTAACAGAGATATGCAAGGTAGGTGAACAATGAAAGACACTGTCAAGTGTATTTGAAAATACTGAGAAATTCATCAAACAAATTATTCTATCAATGTTACTATACCTATTTGTGTAGGTATTTCTACCACCTGAGGTATCTGACAGCCTCTAGGGTAACCATATTTTTATTGTTAAATTATTAACAATGCTTTCATACCTGAGGCCTTATGGAATACTACATAGTGTCTTTTATCTAAAGATCTCATAGCGATTCACAAAGATTTATCATCAAAACATCCCTATAAAGAAAGTAGGATGCACAGCACACTTAAAATGCACCACTTTATTGTATACAGCTGTATGCAAACTGGCAATCACATAAATGAACATGTTTTTTTTTTATTATTATTATTTTTCATTATTCTTCAGTGGCTTAAATATTAAACTCTCAGTCCTTATAATTTTGTGTAGAAATCTCTGGGAAACAAGATGAGAGAAAACTTAAGTCTCAAAATCAATGAGTTCAGACTTTCAATGGACTGTTAACCACTACTCACCTTTTCTTTGTGGCCTGAGAAGTTCATATCTCTCCTTTTCAGTGTTGCACCACCTTGAAACATAATTGAAGAAAGGTTTGTTCTAATATAGCATCATGGCAGATGCTTAAGCATATGAACTATTCCTTTGATCTGAGTTTCCGGATAGATGGGAAATGTGCTGTGATTTAGCACACACTGCAGTTTTTGAGTACCAGGACAGTGATATAAATTTGGTACAGTAAAATGCACGTGAGTTTTGTAGTTATTTCTTATACTCATTGGGAATTAATGTATCTTGACATGCAGCACTAAATACAAATTTTAGTTTACAAGCCTGGCCTTCCTACTTTTCAGAGAGGGGTGAAACCAACCATTTTCTCAAGCACTCAGTAAAATTATGGCAACTTCTGGGAAGAGCTGATGTCACCTGCACATAGTATCTCTTCCTGTGATTGCAGTGAGCCTGTCTTTAACATAAGCAGATGCCCATTTTACTGAAAGCTTAAAACTAAGGTAGGGATCTAGAAGGATTTTTCTGAGCTAATAGGGGTCTCTGGAAAGTAGACATATCCAATAGCATGTTTGAACTATGTTTGCTTGGCTGTTTTGTTTTTCTTTTTCTCTTGAAGAAATACAAATTCAAGTGCTACAAGCCTGCCAAAACTGTCTGAGCAGATCCAGGAAAGCAGAACATCAGTTTTATACACATATATTCAAGGCTCACTGGCATCGTGCCTTCAGCTTATACTCATGTAAGACAAGCATGATCAAATATACAGAAACCAAGCAAAACAATACCCACAAAATCTTGCCACATGGCCTATGGAAAGAGATTGTCTTAAGACAACAGGGAAGAAGCACATAGAGAATTCATCTCTTGAACTCATTTCTGATTCGGACACTCAAGCTGAGAATTGTATCTGTGATCAGGCAGAGGGAAGATATTTTTAAAATAACTGTCTTGAGGCCAAAGGGTAGTTCCCAATGTAAAAATTAATTAACTTTGCCTTTCTGTTTAAACCTGCAGCACTATCAGGGCCTGAAAGTAAAGGACAGTATTATTTTAACTTAAATAAAGAGAAATAAAAAATAAATAAATAGAGCAATAAGTATGGAATAGGTGAGCAAATGTCCCTGATTCTGGAATTAACCACTGCATGTTTAAGTCAAAACTCAATCTACAACAGATGAATGCGTAACTCATCTCTTGCATGCCTGCAAAATTAGAAAACATCAGATCCAAAGATTCCATATATCAAATGGATGTAAGAATGAGCTTATTGCCTAATTTACAAACCAATTACATAGTCACAAAGAATCTTTTTCTTATTTTGAATATCCCCAAAAGAAATAAAAATTAGAAAAAAGATAGATGACATCTCATTTAACCTTTAACTGCCTTGTCTAACCTAACCTAACCTAATTGCTTTGTTTAAGAGTACCAGCAAGACTATTATTGCAGTCAAAAGAGAGAGAGAGAGAAATAGTTATTCAAAGGTTCACAAAATTGACAGATATTTCAGGTTAGAAGGGATCTGGGGGGTTGTCTAGTCCAAACACACATTCAGAGCATTCTTACAATGCTTATAGTCTCTCCCTCAAGTGACATCTAAGGGAGTGAGTTATATTGCATATTATGTCTGCTGATTCCCAGAGAGTTCAGGAAACTAGATCTACAGTAGATGTTTACATCATGGGCATCTAAATAAGACAAAATGAATATCATATCCAATAATGTTGGAACTGGTATTATCAGTTCTAGTACTTGCACTTTGAGTTCTAATTTTATAGCAACTGATTTGAAACACTCACAAATTACAAACTGTCTGGATTAAGGCTGTGATTTGGAAAAGCTGGTTGGGAATTCTGAACCCAAATCCAAGTTTAATTAAGTAATTTCTATTTGTAAGTGATCCATTTAGAAGACATGATTAATGTAAAATGCTAGCCCCTTGTATCACTGTTTTCACAGCTTGATGTTTTGAATTGGTTAACTGCTACAAAGAAAGCAGCGTCTTTTGGATAGACCATCTGAGACATGAAGAAGTAATCTGCATTTTCTTCCAAAATACAACTTCTACAACCACAAAGAAATTTTGACTACAGACCCAGAATTAATTTCCTCTGATCTTATTAATTAAGCAGTGTTAAAATATTGGTAATGTCTTACAGGGATTGGGCTATAGACATGGAGGGAAAGTAAATGATGGTGGTTACAATACAGAATCTTCTTTCTTTTAATTGGCTGCATGCACTGAAGCAGGTAACTGAATAAATTTGCTAACTGAAATAATTAAAGGAAACTGAAGAAACATACTCTTAAAAAGTTGTGAAGGTGGCAAGCCAAAAGGAAGTTCCTAAACATTAAATTTGAGGAGAATAAATATGAGATCATTTCTTAGCTAATTAATATATACTCAGAAGCTTATGCCCTGGTGTGCACATGTAACTGTATTTAATGTTAATGAAAGCTATGTGCATGCTACAGAGAAGGCTAGACTTCTTAAAAGAGGTTGTTCAAATTGCTTCCTACAGATACAGGTCAGAGTTTAATCACTCAATTTGGCATCCTCTGCATTATTAAAAAAATAAATAAATAATAGTAACAACAATACACAGTACTTAACTGCAAAGTCTATAGCTACAAGTATTATTTCCACAAAAATTTTGTCAAGTTTTCAAGTCATAAAGTAATAATAATTAGTGCTGTGAAATACTGAGAGTCAAGATACACAATTTCATTTTTCATTACATGTGATTTTTATCCTTCTGCCAGTCAAAAAACAGAAAAAAATTGCTTCAATTTGAATACCAAGAAGACATAGTTAAATAAACTGACTTAGTGCTTTTGACTGGAGATTAACAGCCTATTCACTATATCAGACAAAAATATAAATTAATTAGAGTATTCTTCGCCAGATTTTACTTCTATTCACATACGTAAGTCTTATTATCTGGGCTCAGATATGACCACTACCTGTGCCTAGATAGCAAGAATAAAGTACCCAACTTTTCTTTGGCCTTCCAGTATGATGATTTCCATTTGAACTATGTGTATGAAATGTTGCCTAATCAAAACAGTAATCAAGGCAGTAGACTTGTACATGTACTTTTACTTCCACTAGGTATAGATGACCAAAGGAAAATTCAAGGGAGAAGAGGAAAAAGTTAATAATCATACTCTAATTTAAATACTTGCTGTTGATCAAGTAGTTTGTACTTTAAATTCCAGTAATTATGTTATGATAGAAGTCTAGACAGATGTTTCAGATAGGGACACATACAACCTTCACTTAGGATTTGATTTAGTTGCCTAAGACTTGGCATTTACTGTCATTTGAGATGCCCTGGAGTATCCGGAACATCTGTGCAGGTCTGGAAGGTGTAATGCAAGACCCATGGGAGAACCATACTTTTCTGGAAGGGCAGATGAGTGTCAGATGGGATATCCTCGGAGATCTGAAATGGAATTAGATAGCTATGTTTGAATAACGAAATAGAGCCCTCAGATTCCTGCATTTTGGGGTATACATTTTCTATAGGCTTTTTTTTTTTTTTTTTTTTTTTTTTTTGATACAGTGATGTTTGAAATGCCCTAGATTACCCTGCTGCTTCACCAGCTGCTGGTCCAGAAGGACGTGGGTCTCCCATAAGGCCAAGCTAATGATTTGAACTCCTTAGTTCATATTGAAAGTCATCAGGAATCGGGTGTGTATCATTGAGTGAATCTTAACACATGCAACAGTCAATACAGTTAGCAGTCTTGAAAAATAACAATCTCAATGAAAAATACTATCAATCTCTATTTAGTCAATTGTGCAGATCAGTAAACTTCACTAACTGTATTGATTAGATGTCCATTGACTATAGTATCTTTAAATACTCTAGGTAATGTGAAGGAACCTCAATGTAGACACCTAGATTTGTGTATCTTAGCTGTGTTCTTTATCCCCTTACTGAAATTAAATTGAACGTATTCAACATTGTGACTATTCCTCTTATGACCATAAATGCTATATCACTCCAAAGACCCATTAGAGTTCTGCTAGTATAGAACTCCACAAAATAGATCTGCTGCTTCTAGAGGTTCTAAAGGATCTGCTCAGTGTCCAGACCCAGTAAAGCCTTTGCTAAGTCCTACATTTTGTCAGCAAGATATAATATCTTAAGTATTTTTTGCAAGTTATATAAAGCATTTCAAGAAAGAGCTGAAGCAGTCTGACAAAGCAGTATTCAGAGAGGGGAAATAATTTGTTAATAAATTTGATTTTTTTTAATATAATATTCCATCAGTGATAGCTCTGTAATTAAGACTTATTTGACAGATTCATACTACTGCAAGGTAACTTATCGTGGTAGTAAAAGTAAAGTAAAACCCAAAACAAAAACATTCTGTCACTGCTGCCTTGCTGATTATCTTTGACTTTCTCTTGTGATTATTGGAGATTTTCCAGTCAAGGAACACCTTCTACCTGACACTGTTACACGCCGCTTATGTGACATGAGAAAAATGTAGGAAGTTGTTATCTGTTCTGCAAGTGGTAAAAGAGTAGGGAATACTTTTTCTGCAAATCTGTAAAACAAGCATTATCGTAAAAGACTAGGTTTATGCTTTTGGCCAAGTAAGAGGAGAATAAATGGAAAAAGATATTTTGCTGTTGACTGCAGTGCTCTTCCTCTCCTCTCCTCTCCTCTCCTCTCCTCTCCTCTCCTCTCCTCTCCTCTCCTCTCCTCTCCTCTCCTCTCCTCTCCTCTCCTCTCCTCTCCTCTCCTCTCCTCTCCTCTCCTCTCCTCTCCTCTCCTCTCCTCTCCTCTCCTCTCCTCTCCTCTCCTCTCCTCTCCTCTCCTCTCCTCTCCTCTCCTCTCCTCTCCTCTCCTCTCCTCTCCTCTCCTCTCCTCTCCTCTCCTCTCCTTCTTCCCCTTACCTATTACTGCTTTTTTCTTCATTTCATTGAGGCCACATCTCAAATACTGTGTTAATTTTGGGCTCCTCACTACAAGAAAGACACTGAGGCCCTAGAAGGTGTCCAGAGAAGGGCAACAAAACTGGCGAGGGGTATGGAGCACAAGTCTTATGAGTAGCAGCTGAGGGAGCTTGGATTGTTCAGTCTGGAGAAGAGGAGGCTCAGGAGTGACCTCATTGCACTCTACAACTTCCCAAAGGGAGGTTGTGATGGGGAGGGGCTGGGCCTCTTCTCCCAGGCAACAGGACCTGATGAAATGGCCACAAACTGTACCAGAAGAGGTTTAGATTAGACATAAGAAAGAACTTTTTCACTCAGAGCATAGTCAGGCACTGGAATGGCTGCCCAGGGAGGTGGTGGAGTCGCCATCCCTGGCAGTGTTCAAGAGGCGTCTGGATGAGGAGCTACGAGGTATGGTTTAGTGCTTGTGGTAGACACAGTAATTGGAGGACAGTTGGACTAAATGATCTTGTAGGTGCTTTCCAATCTTGTGATTCTATGATTCTATGATTCTCACATGCAAACAGTAGGACATCTTTGATGATCCTTTGTTTATTTTCTCTGGACTCATTTTACTTACAGTATACCTTATTTTCAATGGAGAGCCAGCATTGTTTTCTACAAGATAAAGTTTAATAAAGGGTAATGAAGTTTTTCTTGTATTCTTTCTCTATGCATTGCCATAATATATTTTTATTTTTTAACCACTCCTAGGTAATAAGCTACTACTTTCAACTACTTGGTCTAATTCTATTGATTATAACCTCATGATCTAATTTCTGACAGGTGTAGGTCAGTTTGTCATTGTGTATGTAAAGACTGTTTTTCTCAAGTGCATTTCCTTCTATTTTTCAACAGTGAATTTCATTTCCATTCTTCATTTATTCCTACTTATTCTGTAGTCTCTTATTATCCCGAATAACTTCAATGCTTTGAATAACACAGATGGTTAATCATTTCCATTGCTATTTGCCATCTTATCCAGACTGCATATGTTAAACAATATTGGTCCTCACATGGCCTGGATTAGAATGCTCTTTCTTACACATTCTGAATGTACATTAAAAATATTGCTCTCTGAATAAAGATACTTTTAATATTTCTTGGTTCCAAAATGAGGTTGATTTGTTTTGTAAACTCTGCAGCATGCCAGGAAAACTCTATTGTCATTTGAAGGTGCTGATTCTTTTTCTATTACAGACTCACAAGTTCACAGAACTGTATGGGTTGGAAGGAATCCCTGGAGATCATCTAGTCCTACCTACCTGCCGGTTCCTTACACAGGAAAGAATCCAGGTGGCCTTGAATATCTCTAGAGGGGGAGACTCCACAACATCTCTGGACAACTTGTTTCAGTACTGTCACCCACACAGTACAGAAGTTTTTCCTCATGTTCAGATGTAATTTACTGTGTTTGAGTTTGAGACTTTTGCTCCTTGTCCTGTTCCTGGGCAGCAATGAAAGAGTCTGGACCCATCCACTTGTCACTTACCCTTTAGATAATTATAAGCATTGATAAGATCCTCTCTCAGTCTTCTCCAGTTTAAACAGGCCTAGCTGGTCTCCTAGCTTTTCCTCATAAGAGTGGTGCTCCAGGTCCCTGACCATCTTTGTCACCCTCTGCAGGACTCTCTCAATAGTTCCTTGTCTTTCATGAACTGAATTGCTCAGAACTGGACAGAGTACTTCAGATGTGGCCTCAAAAGGACAGTGTAGAGGGCGAGAAGAATAACTCAACCTATTGGCCACACTCTTTTTTAACCCATCCTAGGATATCACTGGCTTTCTTGGACACAAGGGCACACTGCTGGATCATGGCCAACCTGTTGGCCACCAGGACACCCATTTTCTTCTCCTTCAACTCAAAACAGCCTGGAAACAAGATTTCCTACTTCGCTTGTGTCCATATTAGGTCATTTTATGGCAAAAAGTTAGTCTAGCAAGGTAACAGGAACAGCACAATTAGAGGTAATTAGCCCAGTGGAGAATCATTGCCATTGTGTCTGAGAAGTTGGCAATATGAGAAAGGTCAAAGTAGTCACAGAAGATGGATATATAATTTTCTATTTAGTTCACTAGCTTTTTGGGGCTCACAGAAAGCCAAATAAAGTGACCTCTTTTGTGGCCTTGGAGTACTGCCATTAAAAAAAAAAAACAACAAGGAATCTAGTGATAAAAATAACAATAAAGGTGACCTCAGTGAGGAATCTCAAATAGGCGAGGACAATAATTTTTTTCAAGGGATGTGATCTTACTATAGGCATAAAGGACAAAATTTCAGGAGCTTACTTAGTAATTTAAAGGAACATTTGGCTGTGGGATACAGTAAAAAAAAACCAAACAAACAAACACAAAACAACACAAAAACAACAGTCACATTCTTCATCTCCTAAGCACAAGTTGGTGGGTATATTCTTGCATTCACTCCTAAATTCTTACTTACAAAGAATTGGAAAGTGAAAAAGATTCCTATCCTTAGTAAACACTAGCAACTTTGCAGGAACTGGAGCAGTTATTCAAAGAGAAAAAGGCCACACTGAAATGTACACTTGGTGCTAACCAGTATCACAGACAGCTCTTTCACAGACATCTCTATCACCTCTCAGTATTTCACTTGGCACTCCTTGAACTGGGCACTTTCATTTTGATACTCGGTGGGTTCGCTCATGAGAATGACTCATTTGGAAGCACTCATCTGGACGAAGTCCTCTGGCACTATTTAACACTCAAAGAACTACTTTTACTCAGCAGACTCAGTGTGACTAATGCCTGCTGAAAGCTTCCGTCTCCTTCAAAACTCTACACCTGAAATGAAGATGAGCAGTTTTGTATTAAGCTAATAGAAATAACCTCGGGGAGTAGTTATGCACTCATTTCAAACACTTGAAAGAGGAACAAAAACTATGAAGTTGCTATTGAAGTATAATTAAGATGGTGTTTTCAAGTACAGTGCAACCTTAAACTGGAGAAGTAAGGGAGTAAGAATGGAAAGACTTACAAAGAATTAAAAGCTCCACTGCATGAGGCACTCTGCATGTACAAAATTAGAGGATTAGAAACCATTCAGCCAGTCCAGTGCCTGTGTATACTGGGATTTGTAAAGAGCTTCTTAATGATTTTCCAATGAAGGAAGAGAGAAACACATATTAAAAAAATAAATAAATAAATAAATAAATAAAATGTCTCAGAAAGGAAAATATGTATTCATTTTAAGAGAGGTCTTTCTGGTTGAAACAAACCAAAGTCCAACCTACCTCCTTAGGAAGCCCTTCTTGAAAATTAGATAAAAAGACTGAACCGTCCTTTGTGGCTCTAGCGTGTATTATTATTTCCTAAACAAAAGTTCGGAAACATTTATTTTCTGGTGAAAATTTCAAATTCCAAATATTTTCTTGTCTGCAGAAGCCTCATGCGTTCCTATGTACATATTGTTATCTCCACTAATGAAGCTCAGTGAAGTTTCCAAGAACATTTGTAAAATATTTTTAAAGTTACAGGGGAGAAAGATATATACATGCACATATTAATCATAGGAGGGCTTGAATTTTGTTGAAGTGTTAGGAAGGTTATGTTTGGTGAATGTTTTTAGGTAGACCTTTCCACCAATACTCCGTTACATTTTGTTGCCATGTGGCGCATGGCAGCAGAGGGGCAGTCTGATACAACAGACATAGAGGTGTGTATGAAGCGAAGGTGTAGAACTGGCTCCTCCATGTGAAAAAAATTGCACCCATTGATGTTCACTGATGCTTGCTTAATCTTTATGGAGACCAAACAGTGAATGTCAGAAGAATGAGATGGTGGGTGGTGTGTTTCAGCAATGGAGAGAGCGATGTTAAAGACAAGCCAGGTTCTGGATGGCCATGCACTGCTGTTACATCACAAAAAGAAGAGCGTCTCAATTAGATCATCTGCATGAACTCATGGATTACATCCAGTTCATTGTGTACAGAGCTGAATATTGGCTTCAGTGTGTTGGAAGTTATAGTGGAAATACAAACTTTGCACCAGTTGGGTCCCATAGAAAGAACTGTGTACAAGTTTTTCAGACCTATTAAAGCAGTAAGATTCTGAAGGAAAGGTTTTCCTCAATCACATCATTATCAGTGATGAAATGTGTCACCGCTATGAGCTGGAGTCAAAATGGCTGTCCATGGAGTGGCAAGATATGAATTCCCCATCCAAAGAAAGTCCAAGATGCAGGCCTCAGTGGGTAAAGTGGTGTGCACCATCTTTTGGGATAGGAAAGAGGTGATCCTCCTTCTGGATTTCCTGGAACATGGACAAACCATCAAGACTGACATCTATATCATGATGCTGACTAAGCTGAAGACTTGAACTTCCAGAGATGGAAGATGGGTCTATGAAGAAACCCATGAAAATGATCTGAATTCATTCCTTGGTGACAATACAGGTGACTTAATAAATAATAAGACGAAATAACATTTGAAAATTTATTAGGTTTTACCTGTTTTTTTCAAAGGGGAGTCATCATCACATTTGGGAAGTAGTGCATGTAGTTCTTGCTGCCACTAAAATATAATCTTCTACACCACAGTAAAATCTCAGGGAAGTTTTAGAAGACTTTTTGTTTAGCTTATAAACAGTAGGAAGGGCAGGTGGCTGCATGGTGGTATTTCAATATGATCAGGAGAAAAAATGATAGGTAGCATTAGCATATACAGCTCAGACTACAGTGACCATTAGCAAATATTGCTCCTCTTCGGTATCTTTGTGTTCAGACATTCCAGTTACATTTCTTGACTGTACAATGTAAACAAATTTTTAGTCTCTGTAAATAAGTAAAATGGTGAAGTTTAATGGCATGTATTATAAATACGTCAGACCAAATGATCCAGTGGTCCCTAATGGCTTCAGGCACAATGAATATGTGAATGAACAGTGTTTAATGACTGGTTAAAGCCATATCCAATGGAGAATCCAGACTTAAACTGCAGAGGAACCCTGCAGGAATTCTCAGTGTGATATGCGTGCTTCTCTGAGATATGAAGAATCAAACACATCCACCCAGGCTACTCTCTTTCTTGTTTATGAAAAAGTTTGAGCAGACAGATATTGTAGAGATAAGAAATGTAAATTAAACTCATCAATGATGTTCGATTTCAAGAGGACAGAGTCTTCCAGGGAGTCTCATAGATTGCCATTCATTCATTTTGCTCTTCTTGATGTTCCATACACAGCTTGAATTCTGGAAGTGCTCGGATTTTTGAAGTTAGGCTCAAATCTGGGATTTTGGTGTTAGAGCCTGAAAAATCCACAAATGTCTGTCAGGACAGAAAACCTGGAGGTTAGGTAGGTTGACATGTTATTTGGACAGGAAACAGCTTGTTGTAGGGAACTACTCATTGCTTTATATTTTCAGAATTGTCATCAGAATCAAAACAGATTGAAGCAGCACTTATGACTCATTTTCAGTGTGCAACAAAGCCATAAGTTAAGCACCACATGCTATGAATGTAACACATAACAGGCCCCTTAGCTACACCAAAAAGTTTTACATGGTTTTCAAGTATCAATCTACTTTTACTTTTGCCAAAGGCTCTGTGATATCTAGACAATCGTAATCAGGTTCATTCCTCTCCTCACTGCCCATTATAGCCTGCCATTCTTCAGCTTCTTCACTTACTATTCCACTACTATGGACTTAATCTGCAGTCTTCTATGCACTAAATTTAAGGCCTAGCAGTTTTCATGTATTATTCACTTCCATTTGCTATACTTGTTAAACAGTATATGTTCATTGCACTTAATCAATCACCATTCCCTTTCTTTCTTGTATTTCCCAGAACAGAGTTATTACTCAATCTATCTCCACCAACAGCAGCTTCATAGCTACCACAGATTTCTCTGTATTCATGAGGCTATTTATCACTGTACCTGTCTTAAATATTAACAAAGTAAGCTCATTCTAAAAGCTTAAGCTATAATCTCTGGGAGGTGTGTGTGGAGACATACATATGTCTGACTTTAAGTTGTGTGAAATGTCTACCCATTGGTTGTGCGACATCCACCTCAACATGGCTAATCTGAGGTTATTAACATGCTCATCAAAGCAGAATAGTAGGGAAGTTATCATCTGTATGTGTCTCTTACAGATAAAGAAGGGACTGAAGTCTGAAGGCTTTATTAATTTTGCATATATGCTTTTGCTCTCATCCCCTCAGGAGAATATTACTTAGAGTCAGTGGCCGGGGTGTTTGCTCTTTCTATGCCTAGGAAAGAACACGCTTGACTCTTTCTCCCTTCCTTTAGTAGAGCCTGGGGAGCTGGCCTGAGGCTGAAGCTGGCTGCCATGAGGTGGGGAACTGCCTACACAGGTGGCTGAAGGCAAGCACCAGTATGTGCTGCCAGTGACTTCTGTCACTTCTGAGTAATTTTTTCTGTAGCTGAAGCTAAACTGCCAGGACTGATGAGATGAAATCTGTGCCACTGTCTCCCTGTGTGATTCTTTACCTTCGTTCCCATTTCCCTTATGAATTATTTTTCATTTGGCTTTCTTCAAACATGTCCAGTTTGGTTGCAGCCATTTAGCTAAATCACATAGATGACTTTTCAGCTATAATATGACTTTTCTTTATTTACTAATTCAATACCTTCAAGACAGCAAAATAAATAAATAAATAAATAAATAATATGAATCTAGCATAAATCTTTAGATGATGGCATTGGGCATAAGCCTATTCATGAACGTTTCCTCATTATATTAATCAAACCAATTCTTTAAAATAAATGACAAGCTAATCAGAAAGTTTGAACTGCCTCTTCAGTATATAAAGGCTTTTTTTTCCCCCAAACATTATTACCTTGGACTCTTGCAATTAGACATAATATTTATTTAAAGTAGAGCACTTGTTTTTGACAGATCTAAAGAATGACAAAATCAGTTGAGTGATAATTCAGAGTTGACCTTTTGTTCCCAGCAATCTGTCCCAAGATTATGAAAAAAAACAAAAACAAACAAAAAAAAACAAACGCATAGAACACTTTTAATCAACAGGAAATAAAAAAATACTAACTCTTTTCTTAAAATAAACAAATATGAGTGTATATATTCAACTATACAGCCAGTAACACTAATATGAGAACATGTTTTTAAGCATAGGTTGTTGGAATAATCATAAACTTATTTCAGTCCAATTCATCAAAGTGCTTTGTGTGCATCCTGGAACAGCTGCATTCAGGTAATTAAATTAGTTGAAGAACAGAGCACCACTCTCATAGTAGGGATATTCACAATATATACTTTGGCCTAAGGAAGGGAAGCTGCTAAGTCATCATCTAGGGGAGCTTTTCTCTCACTAGGAGATTAAGTTAGGTAGCTTTGCTCTGGTATATGTAGTGAATAAGGCCTTAGAACCTCTCTATTACATACATGAGTAAGGATAATACAAGATTGTCATTTTTCAGCATGACAAATATTACCAGGCAGTGGGATATGTACAACTTAGCTATACAAGCTACAAACTGTATATGCAGCTTGACTATCCTCCAAAGTTATAGTAACTGTAATAATAATGGGAAAATAATTTGTATTATAATCTGATGCTTGAGGAATGCTGTCCTATCATGGTAGTGACAGGGATTAGATCTTTTGAGATTTCAGAGCACTTGAATGTGTGCCATCCATCTGTCCTGGGGAATGTCTAGGAGTTATAAGTTATGACTTGTGATAAGAAAGTACAGTATTTTTCATCCATTATAAAATACAGGAATTATTTATATTTGTAGAAAAGGATTTTTTCCATCTCAAAGAATCAGTGTTAGCCATTTGATTCTAAAACTATTGATTTCAAAAAATCCTGCATTAACATGTCTGTACTTTGGGAAGAGACAAACAAGAATATCATATTCTTACTCATTTAAAACAAACTTGAAAAAAAGAAGTAAAATTATTCAAAGTAGATATTCATTCATATATTCATGTACTAATATGGTAATATGGGTAATTCCAGGGAAAGTAGGACTCTTTATTTCAGCCTTCTAAAATAGAGACGTGATCTAGATGGCATGTTATTAGTGGAAAGATGGGCACTTTCACAGAGCAGTACATCTAATCCTAAAATAGATGTTCAAAGTAGTTAGGACAGTCACATCATCATTGCACAACTAAAATACAGCAGATGAGTTCAATCCAAGAAGGTGATGTAGAAATCATGTGTGTCTATAGAAAACAAAACAAAACAAAACAATATTTTTACCTTAATTGTGATATGCTAAAGGTAATCAACCAAAAACTGCTGCTACTCAAATATGCTTCTGCTTCTGTCTCTAATGATTAATAGTAACGACTGACCAGTGATTGCAGCACATTGTTTTTATTTTAACAGCAGCTCTGTGAATTAAGTGTAGAGACCAAGACATATCAATGGCATGCTGAAATATATCCGATTTAAATCTTGTGCATTTACGCTCAAGGCAAAACAAAAATACATACAGCTGTAAATTTTATCTCTAATGTAGTATAGAGTTGAGAACAAAACATAGGTATTTATTTGCAATGGATTGTCAAATTGATTGCTAAAATATTCCTCAGCTGGACTTAGCTGTTATACATGCTCCATCTGTTATGGATGGGCTGAAGCTACTCTTTGACCAGAGGGGATTATCTTCAACTTGCAATCGCAATCTTGCAAGCATAAATTTAAGTACAAACTAAATGAATTCTTTAGGGGATGCTTAGTCCAGTGTGTCCAAGCATATTTGGGTTATGAACAGTTTAAAGGCAGACACGCTGATGAAAAGTAGGCAGAAAGCTGAACAAAGCAGAACATGCTGTGTCCAAGGACATTACAGAACCTCTCTCTCCAGAAGCACTGGTAGTGCTCACAATGGAATTTCCTGGTATGTTCTTGCATATTTTTAACCTAATAGTGATATAATTTGACATCTATGTCTATTTATTATCTGCAGCTTCTTTGTTTTCAACTTCAGCCCTCATAGCAAGGTGACATTTTGGAACCAGTGTTGCCATTAAATTGAGTAGTGCCTTATTTCTGAAGTAGCAATATCTATTTTAATGGAAGTATTTAATGGCATAGCACATACTTCAGTAAAAATGACAGTGACAGAATAAGAGCCTTATTCTATACTATATCACTTAGAAAGAGAAGACAAGAATAGGCTATAAAAGCAGGATTCATGTGAGGTTTTATCTAGTTTATCACTGAAGAAAGTGAGAGGAATGAGCCATCATACATTTCTAAAGAACACATTAGACAAGGAGTAAAAAAAAATGTGGTTATTGATAAAAAAAACAGGTCTTCCATCTTTGTTAAATATTGAACCATATACATTAATAATTACTTAATAATTAATAGAATGTTGTCTAGGAGGGCCATTTCAAAGGACAACACCATATACTCCAGCATAGCCAATGTCTCCACCCAGACAAAGCTGCTGAAAGGATGGGCTATAGTAAGGAACTCTCGCTGACGGAAGTGTCCAGACCTTCCACATGGGACAGGGCCAAGTGGCAGAGCTTGCTTCAACAAGTGTGCTCAGCTGGAGAACTTCATGCAGGAGGTGATTGAGCTTCAGGAGGTGGTGAGGAGGGTGTGTAATGACAGGGATGGTGAAAAGGAGTAAGATAGTTGGTTCTAAATACAGTCTGCAGCAGACCCACTGCTTGTGGTCAAGCAGTCCTCCCAGACAGAAGGAGGAGGTTTGAAAAGACCAATTGAATCTAAAGAATCAAGAACTGTCTGCAGGAATGATGTTACAGGGGGTAGTTTGGCTCATTAGACGATTGGACTCACTTTGAGGAAGCTGGTCTACTAGGGTCTGATGGCTTCAATCAACAGAGTAGAAGAGCATATTCAGGCACTGGCTTGACAGGCTTATGGCTTTACATTAAAGTTTCCAGTAGAGGGAAGCCTCAGTCCATCCCTCTGCTGCCAACTTGATGCCAGTATCAGCAAAATATGTTCAGAGCTTGGAGTAGGATAACAAGTCAGCAGAAGAACACCTGAAGAGAAGTACAAAGTAACTCCAGCCGCTTCAGCCAGTAAATCATCTTCACAGGGGGTCTTACTTTAAAAGTCCGTATGCAAATATAGCATGAGGAATAAACAAGTTGACCTGCAGAGCTATGATTACATAGGCTTTGCAGAGGCGTGGTGGGCTGTCCATTATGACAGCTGTGTTGGAATGGAAGTATACAGGCTCTTCAGAAAGGATCGACAATTCATAGGAAGGACAAACAGGGCAGAGGAGAAGTAGGTGTTGCTCTTTATGTCAGTGACTAGCTAGAATACTGCCTGGGGATGGATGAGGAGCCAACAGAGTTTATGAATTAAAACTGAAAGGAGGGCAGAGCCAGGTGACATTACAGCGGAGGTCTGTTTCAGATCTCCAGGCCAGGATGACAGGTTGGTTTGCAGGGAAACCTGACAGCAATTTTCCAGTTCATAAAAGGGATCTACAAGAAGGCTGGAGAATTTTTATAAAGTGGAAGGACGAGAAGTAATGGCTTTAAATTGAGAGAGGGTAGATTTAGATTAGAGACAGAAAGAAGAAACTGTACTAAGAGAGTGGTGAGGAAGTGTTCAAGACTAGATTAGATCAGGCTTTAAGCACCCTGATCTAGTTAGTGGATGGTGCTCCTGCTTATGGCAGAGGTTTGTAACTGGATGGTCTTTATGTTCCCTACCAACTCAAACTATTCTATGATTCTATGATTTGATGATTCTATGATTTTAAGATAGTGAGGAGTTGTTTTCAAGGGAAGTAAAAATAACTGTGCTTTTTTCTTTCTGAATATTATTTAACATATAATATCACTGATAAGTAATAACACTATATATAATAATGCTAATAAGAAAATTATAAACACTTATGATCTGATATTATTAGACTAATTTATATTGTTTAAATTTTAGAAAGAAATTATTCCATATTAAGAAGGACAAAAACAGTCAAACAAATGCAAAAAACAGTAGAAAACAGGAAGTGTTCAGCTGTTTCTGAAACCTGCAGTACAAAAGATATATGGTTCATGGATGAATATTCTACTGTCTAGTAAACTTCACTTAAAGATATGTCTGTGCTTGGGGCTTTCATAAAATGATTTTATCTTTCATACTTAGATCCTCCAGTGTCTAATGAGAATTCATGCTGCTGTCTTTCTCTATGTGGATTCATTAGTTGGTGTTTTTTACTTTCCTAAGAGTGATTTTCACAAGACCTTATGTCAGACCTTAATAACTTTGAGACTGCTATCCCATCTGTCATATTTGGCTGGAACATAAATTGGCCGTATCAATTAAAAAGCAACTGTGTGGGGTGGGGGAGAGGGAGATAGAAAAATACAGAAACTCTCACACAGGCAGTGTGTATCTAATTTTCCTAAGTGTCTAAGTGAGTTATGTGCATGAGAAAAAAGGATTTAGATCACTCAGGCTAAACAGGGATTAGCTCTCTATTTCACTGACAATCTCAGATAGCCGATTTTCTTATACAGAAAACAGGCAGTAGTAGAAAGCTACCTAAAGTAGATTCTGAATATTTACATTAATTATACATAATAATCAGTGAAACTACTAAGCCTTGCCTTCTCATCCATCTTCGTGTGTGACTTTCAAGGTCCACAAAGGCTGCAAATTCAAAGGCCATGTTCCATTTATAGTCATATAGCACAAGGCCCATACTTCTTTCTTTGTGCATCATTTACTGGATATCTTGTAATTCCTTCATCAAATAAAGCTCGAGACTTACAGGCCACAGTCTGTTCAGGGCACAACTATAATTAATTTTCTGATTAGTATCCATCATTTAGAGTGTTTCAAGGACAGGTAATTTCAGAAAAATAGTATGTGATGAAGTGTGTAGCACAAGGCCAGAATTATCAAAGAGATCCATTTTAAAGCACATAGAGGTGAAGTGGGCAATTATTTGTAGATACATTCAAGTTAACATTTCCTCATTTCCCATTGCATTAATATATACAAAAACAAGTTGAATGCCAGGACATCTATTGTAACATGAGCTTCAAGTTTTCAGACCCAAATTCTCCATTAAGTTACCTTTAAAGGTGAAACAAACTGCAGAAAAAAGTGGGGAAAAAAAACCTCGTTGAAAAAAATGTCAGCTTACATCATCAGATTTGTAACTTTAAATTTTGCTTTTCCTGACTTACTGTGATTTTAATATCTTAGTCTTTATTAGATAAAACAAGAAAATCAGTATCTCTTCTGAGAGATTAAACAAGTATTCAAAACACCCAGTGAAGGCTGATAGTTAAAAATCAGGTACTGATTATCTAAAGACAAGCCTTCTTTACAGGGCAACCTATGCACTGCATACAAATCATGCATACACCTTTAAAGTTGTGAAAAAATCTTGACAGACAATTCCTCATTAAAATCTGATAATTGTAATCAGAGTTCTTTGACTCCCTCTAATTGGTAACAACAGAACTAAAGCTTTTGGCATTCTGTCTGTTTCATTTATCTCATAAGAATTAGAAAGAAATATATAGAAGAAAAAATACTTTATTAGTCATGGGATTTAAAAGACATCAATTAACTTCTTTAAACCTCCCTCTTTTTTCCTTTAAAAGACAAGGCAATTTGTTTCCTTGATGTGTGAGCCATCATCAAATATAAATTCACAGCAAGAACACTTCTGAGATAGCCCAAACTTATCATGAGGTTAATGAACCATTGCACTAGTCCGATCAAACCCATTTGTCAATGAATAATATTGCTCATCTGTTATCTTGCAACACAATTTGGAATAAAACTGCCAAAGTAAGAACTTATTTATGTTTCTCTTTAGCAAAAAAAATTGTTGGTTCAGACTGGAAAATGTGTGTATAATGGGTCAGTAGTGTAAAAAGAGTTTATTATTTTATACTGAAAGTCACAAATTCACTTTGAACTGATTTCTGGTCTTTGGAACATAGATGTAATCTGAGAGCAGAGTTGGACATACAATATAGCAAGTAATCTCTGATGTGAGGTCTACCAGGACAATTAAATACAGGACTGTGTATGGTTGATGATATCCAGAAAACTTCAGTGAAAATAAAGGCTGAAAATTTAAGCATAACATATTACTATCACCAGGATGCCATGTCTTTGATATTGGTTTTACCCTTTTTTGCCTTTGGTTGTGTGGGTTTTTTTTGTTTTGTCTTTTGTTGTTGTTTGTTTGTTTGTTTTGTTGTTTTTGTTTGTTTGTTTTTCCTGTACAGTAGAGACAGAATTTAACCTGAATGTAGTATATCCACTTGGAAGGAAGTAAATAGCCTCAACATGAGACCCTTATCATATTCTAATTTTGGAGAGTTACACAGGCTGTGAGTAGAACAGTCAGTGTGCATACAGAAAATACAAATTCAGTTTTACTTTTTATTATTAGTATTAGATGAAAACCCTTCAACATCATCTAGATGTTTTGTGATATTTCCCCTTCTCTCTGGAAGCAGCTGTGTGCTGAAAAAGCAGAAACAGAAAATCTTTTAGGGATAACAGTATGTCTTATAAATGCAGGAAAAATAGAAGGAAGAAGTTTTAAGAACAAAATGTTGCATAACTCAAGAATGTATTTAGCATTGCTGATTGTTGACAGTTTCTAGCAATTTACAATGAATTATTATAAGGGTTAATCATCTTTACTCTTAATGAACACAGTTTATTTTTTATTTTGATCTTCATCCTCCAGTAAAACTTGTAGTTTCTTATGTATTCAAGAGGCTGTTAAAACTTTACTTATTCTTATCCCTTTTGGAGTCAAGTCATTCTTTGAAAATCTTATTTGTAATGTAAAGAGTTTGATCAGGTTGAAACTTTCATATTAGAACTTGCAGATAGGACAAGTAAGGAAGCATTCTCTAGTCTGCAGCAGAGCTGTGACTGATATAATCAAGGACTGGATTTCACAAAGAGGCCTCCAGGAGTCAGCGAGCCAATTCAGAGGTAGATGCATGGCTCACTGTTAGTTCTCTTTGAAAATCCCAGAGTTAATTATCAGTGTTTGTACAACTCTTTGAACCTTCAAGACGTTCGAATAAAGGTAAGTGTGATGATAGTTGGTATTAAACACAGCTTGTAAATTATACAAATCACACTTCAAATCCCTGAATAGACTGATCATGTTCTGGGAGTTTTCCCTTTAGGACAAGTATAATCAGATTCAGTTACAATTCAATAATGCATAACATAAGCTTTTTAAACAGATCATTGGAAACTACAAAGCAAGAGACTGTGAAACTAACCCTGAGGTATCTAAGGGTTCCACCTTACATTCAGCTAACATTTAAAACATGATGACAAAACAGAATTGCCTTTTGACTTTTTCAACTGCGTTGCTGCAGATGAACTGAACTCCTGTAAGGAAGTGAGTGATAGACAAGTGTGTGGGGTGCAGTAAAACTACTGTAGATAAACCAGAATACGGATATAGAAATATCTGTCCTCAGTCATTGTTATGATAACATCTAAAGGCCTTAAGTCCAGGTTCACATTATGCTAGGTAAATAATAGGTAGAGTAGGAAAATGACCGTGTCCCTAAATGACTGGGATTCAAGTAGACAACATAGATAGAATGTAAAGAATAGAGGCATTGAAAGACTATATTTTAGTTGTAATCACTCAGTGGCAGAAGGAACCCCTCCTCAAACACCATCCTAGACCCTAAAATCCTCTGGCATTATTGTTGTTCTGATGCAAAATACTGAATGAAATTCACATTGAAAAGCAAAAAGTGAGAAGGAACAAAGAATATTTCTCTTCAAAGCTGTTTTCTTTTATAACAAACTTACTAAATTTAAATGTTGGTTTTGTTTTGTTTTGTTTTCTGTTATGTACATAAATCAAGACAAACTGGTTGAGAAAATCAGTCTATTTGGAACAATAAACAGTAAAAGTCTTTAGAATACCTCTTAAGAATTTACTAACTTGATGCTTAATAAATAATGTTTGTTCCTCGTGTAAAACCAACATGAATTTAATATCTTTTAGCAATGTTTAAGGTATTTTATTTCTGAAACCTAGGCAACTCTTGTGCTATATTACAATTTGAGCACTTTCTAACACTTATTATTTTACATATTCTTCCCTAGATACTCTTATGATGTAATTTTCAAACTGCCTCCAGATGTGTTCTGGAAACTACATTGTGTTTGTACATCTTGGAGCTAAGAGGCTTCTGGGCAGTGGTTCAGACTTGTTTATGTATATATACTACACACGTAGCAAAAGAGCTATTTGGACTTCAGTGATTTGTTATTCATGGCAGCACTAGCTTCCAGGCATTAAAAACTCAGTATTGTGAAGACTTACGCCAGAATGTTACTTAGTATGTACATTTTAGTACTTAGTACCAGACACAGGGAAGACCAGTGACTAACTCACACCTTTCTCCAGAGAGAGATGACTAATAAAATAACTTGCTAGAAAGTCATCATTTTTGCTTTTTTTTTTTTTTTTTTTTTTTTTTTTTTTTTTTTTTTCCATGATTGTGCATGTTCAGTTAAGTTGTACATACATGGTATTAGACAATCTCTACCCTGCCTTTCCTGCAAAAATTCTATTTAAATACAGAACAAAAGGACGGTAGATCCTATAAACTATCAGTGGCAGGTGTAGTAGTTGTGTTAATTTTTTCAGTTTTTCTTTTAATTACTTAAATGATGACTGTTTCTTAAAATCATATAATTGGAGAATCATAGAATGGCTTAGGTAGATAGGGATATTAAATATCATCTAGTTCCAACACCCTGCTGTGGGTAGGATTATCAACTACTAAATAATGCACTAGATAAGTATTAGATTAGGCTACCCAAGGCATCCAGTTTGGCCTTGAACACCTCCAGAGGTGGGAAATCCACAGCTTCTGTGGCCACCTGTTCTAGCACAAGTGAATATTTTCCCCATAACATCTGATCTAAATCTACTTTCTTTTACTTTGAAACCATTCGTGCTTATCCTATCACTATCAGACTGTGTAAAAATTCTGTCTCCCTCCTGATTTTAAGCTTTTAAGTACTAGAAGGTAGCAATTAAATCTTCCTTGAGCTTCTCTTCTTCAGGCTGAACAAGTCCAGCTCCTTCAGCCTTTCCTCATAGCAGAGGTGCTCCAGCCCTCAGAGCAAACTCATGGCCCTTCTTTGTCCTGCTTCAATAGCTCTTTCCTGAGCTGGAGACTTGTTGTAGACACAGTACTCCAGATGAGGCCTCATGAGGTCAGAGTAGAAGGGGACAATCACGTCCCTGTCCTTCTGGCCATCCCTCTTTCAATGCATCCCAGGATGCTATTGGCCTTCCAGGCTGCAAGTGTACATCACGGGCTCATGTCTGGTTTTTCACCCATCAGGATCTCCAAGTCCTTATCCTTAGGGCTGCTCTCTATAAGTTTTAGAGATGTATAGATAAGGTTTTAGTGTGGTACCATGCCATAGAAGTCCAGGCAGATGACAACAATTGTCCTTGCTTTGTCCTCTAATGCTGTCAGTTCTTCTAGAAGGCCATCAGATAGGTCAGGCACAGTATGTCGTTAGCGAAGATATACTGCCTGCCTCACCTCTTTGTCTTGTATGTGCCTTAATATGTCTTCCAGGGTAATCTGCTCCATGATCTTTCCAGACTTAGAGGTGGGTCTCACTGCCTTGTAGGCCCCTGGCTCTTTTTTTTTTTTTTTTTCTCTCTTAAAAATGAGAGTAGTATTTCACTTTTTCCAGTCACAAGGGACCTCACCTGATAGCCATGAATTTTCATGTATGTTGGAGAGTGGCTTAGAAACCACATCAGCCAGTTCTCTCAGGACCCTGGAATACATGTCACCCAGCCACATAGACTTTGTACGTGTACACTCTCAGATTTACTCTTTCACTTCACATTCCATCTCTAATGCTCACTTTAAAAGAAAATTTTATATGAAACAAAAGAACAAACTGTGGAATGCATGTTTACCAGATGGACAGCAAGCTAAAGAAATAAAATTATTCTGCAATGGTATGAGAAATTCAGTGTGGTACAATAATGGTACAAAGTACAGTGTAATAACAAATATGAAAGCAGCATCATTTTGAGTTATGACCATACTTTATTTAGAAATTAGGATAAAACTGTCCACTCATGGTTAATCTGTAGTCAAGCTAGTCATCAACAGAAGACAGCTTCTACAGTAAGCAGTTATTAATTCCTTTATCTGTCTAAACTAGTTCTAAAAGATTTATCTGAAGAGAAAAAAATAAAATAAAATAAAATAAAATAAAATAAAATAAAATAAAATAAAATAAAATAAAATAAAATAAAAAAATCAAGGTAACTTTGTGTATCTTAAGTAAGATGGAGCTATTTCTAAATAATGTTCTATTTTTTTAATAATGTAAGACATTGTTACTCAAGCCAAAGTTTGGACAGAAACTATTTTGAGTGTAGAGTTGTCTACTTGAGAGAATTTAATGGATGTTTTATAGAGATAAAATCTAATTTTTTGTGACCTTTAGATTTTATAAAAATTTCCTGATTATTTCCTCTGAAACTGACTTAACTGATATGAAGATTTCACACTGAGATGCAAAAAGAAGAGCCACTAATTAAGGGTATACTGCAAACAATACTTTTGCCTTATAGCTATTTTATGGTGCACTTGTGGTTATGGGGATTTTTCTACTTTTCTTCTGAAGTATTTTGCAAAAGGCCTCACTTCATTGCTCGTTGATTTAATGGGCTTGCTTACTCATCTTGGTTTGGGGAACAACAAAGGAAACTGCATGTGTCCCAATTTATTCTGCAAATGGAACAAATGTCTTCGGTAAGTATAAAAGGATGATTTCTTTTAAAGAATAAAGCCCTCTGAAACCAATTAATAGTTGACCTACATAGTAATGCACATATCTCCATGTTTCTTTCCTGTTTTTTTATTTGTTTGTTTTTGTTTTTGTTTTTTTCATGAAAATGATCTTTCTGTAGCAGAAAAAAAAAAAAAGAGAGAGAGAGAGAGTATACAAGTGTGTGATCATTCACTTCTTCAACAAAGACTTTGAGGTTAAATATGCATGCACTCTTTGCACAATTTCCATAAAATTAAATCCATTTTATCTTTATAATCTGCTACAAATGTAGCTGGGGAAAACAGACTTAACAAATCTTTTTCCACCTTAATTCTTCCTGTTTTACCTTGATATCAGTAGCCAGTGAGAACTTGAGAATACATGTAGTGAACCTTTCATTTTAAAGACCCAACTCCCCAAATCATTTGCATAGCTAGAGGCATTTTGAGCTCGTGATTCTTCAACACATGCCAGAAGTTTTATATAGAGGCTCGAGGAGAGTATGATTGGACTTGTACAACATTTTACTTATTGCGACATTCTTAGTAACATTCTAACTCCTGATATATATTATTATTATGTTTGCTTACAACTCCTGATGTGACAAAAGGAAAAAAAAAAAGAATTATAGATTTAATAAAACTTACTATGCATATTGAAAAAGAAGACTTGTGTTAGAAGAATAGCAGCTGAGCTAGCTGGCCTAGTGTTTGCAAACAGTTTAATGTCTAGAAAAAGAAGCAAGAGGGATCTAACATTTAATTGTACATGCTTGGAACTAAATGGTAAAATTTGGAATACAGTTGTGCTCTGCATGGCTTTACTTAAAGTTACTTTCTAAGCCCATGCTATAAAGTGAGGTTTAATGTTGAACTCATGTGAACTTTGTGATCAATGGAAACTCTTGAGGAGGTTATAACAGACTGTACTTTGTCTCTATGCTGGCTAAGACTAATCAATTCCCAAAGTTTATTTTATTAGAATGTGAAGTTGAAATCAGACTTCAGGACTGAAAACTTCTGTGAGAAGGTAAGTAGTTAGATCAAGAAAAAGGATATCATCATGTAAAGAGTCATAAGAATAAATGTTTTTTCATCAATCATGACTGGAACATGAAAAGAGGATGCTGACCACCACAGTTGTGCAACATCTGCGTGAAATGAAAAGAGAAGGACAACATTTTAATTACTCTCAGAACAGAGAATACTTCGTTTATTGTTGATATTATATAATATGTTTAACAGCACAAGAAAGATCTAGTTCTATATCCCATTGATAAAATTCCTGTTTTCTAACATTTATTTGATCCAAATTTTATATCCTTCTGCTTTGAGAGAGGATTGAATTCCTGTTTTACGTTGTTTGGGTGTAACTGAATGTTTTTAGTACTAAATTTCATCAAGAATTTCACAGTATTGTTGTAGATGCTAACGAGGCTGAACCTTGTAGTATTCGGAGGGGGTAAACATATACGCAGTAGCAGGGCTTCTTCGGGATGTGACGGTGATAATAGCACCCCCGTTTCCGTCTCATGCCCTGTGATGTACCTTGGGTGCGCATTTCAAATGTGCACCCTAGGGGGCGTAGATGAAGTAATTAAGGTATATAAGGTGTTGATTACTCCTAATAAACGCCATTTTGCCACCTTTCTTGATGAGTCACGGTGGTCCTTTTGGCCCTAGCGAGGGTTTTGCTAGAAGCAGGGAAAAGGGGGGTTTTTGAGCATGGCAACACAGTATCTTTCTGTTGCTTTCAGCTGACTGACTGACAGAGCACAGAGGGTCATCATTGGCGGTGCAGAGTCTGGTTGAAGACTTGTAACTAGTGCTGTTCCGCAGCAGTTAGTGCTGGGTCTGGTCTTGTTCAACATCTTCATCAATGACCTTGATGAGGGTATAGTGGCCACCTTCAGCAAGCTTGCTGATGATATGAATTTGGGAAGACTGGTTGACATGCCTGAAGGCGTGCTGCCATTCAGCAAGACCTGGACAGGCTGGAGGGCTGGATGGTAAGAAACCAGATGAGGTTTAACAAATGCAGGTGTAGAGTCTTGTAACTAGGGAGGAATAATTGCATGCACCAGTACAGGTTGATAGATGACCTGCTGGAGAGGAGTTCTGCAGAGAGGGACCTGGGTGTCCTGGTGGATGACAGGTTGGCTATGAGCCAGTAGTGTGCTCTTGTGGCCAAAAAGGCCAGTGTATTGGGATGCACTAAAAAGAGCGTAGCCAGCAGATCGAGGGAGGTGATCCCGCCCTCTACTCTGCCCTGGTAAGGCCTCATCTGTAAAACTGTGTTCAGTTCTGGGCTCCCCAGTACAAAAAAAAAGACACGAATCACTTGGAAAGAGTGCAGTGCAGGGCCACAAAGCTGGTGAAGGGCCTGGAGCATCTCCTCTATGAAGAAAGGCTAAGTGAACTGCATCTGTTTAGCCTCGAGAAGACTGAGAGAGGACCTGATCCAGATTTATAAATATCTGGGGTGTGAGGGGCAAAGTGGTGAGGCCAGACTCTTTTTAGCAGTGTGTGGAGACAGGACAAGGGGAAACAGCCAGAAACTGGAGCAGAGGAAGTTCCGCACAAATGTGCTCAAGAACTTCTTTATGGTGAGGGTGATGGGGCACTGGAACAGGCTGGCCAGGGGGTTGTGGAGTCTCCTTCTCTGGTGATATTCAAGACCCGTCTGGAGGTCTACCTCTGTGACCTGGTGTATGGAACCTGCTTTGGTAGGGGGGTTGGACTCGATGATCTCTGGAGGTTCATTCCAACCCCTACAATTCTGTGATTCTGTGATTCTGTGAAGTACCTGATAAATGAGTGACTCAAAAATAAATGAGATGCACACAAGAATGTAATTAAGAAGACACCTCCATTCATAAGCCACAGGGAAGTTATGTGTTTGCATGGTTGACAGAACAACCAAACATTTATTTTCAGCACTCTCTATATAAATAGATGAAAACCGATGTGGTCCTTGTTCAAGATAACCCCTAGGAATTTAAATAGGAGTGTACAAATCCATATTCTTTGTTCTACACATCTTTAGAGAGTTCACTACCCACAGTATAAATGAGAACTTGCCTCTTTGTTTGTTTGTTTTTTCCTCATTTTGCTGTTAATACTCTTTCTTCAGCAAACGGAGCCATATTTAACAATTAGACTTTATTTATTTATTTATTTCAAAAGCATGCAGCTCTGCTAGCTTTGTATTTCCATTAGATAGCCTTCAAATACAGTTTTTGGATCACTGCACCCTGAGCTTATTTTCATTTTGAACTACTGTCTCCTCATTTACCCTCCCTAATATTATCTGTAAACTAATTTGACAGTTTTTGTTATGTGAATCCATTCTTCATTGTCAGTGATCTGTACCTTACTGAAATGCTTTCTGAGGCATTTGCTATGCTGTATCTATATCTATACTCTCTCCTATACTAAATTATTATTAAAATTGAATAACAGTATTTTGCATATATGTATCAGCACATACAATGACTATCTATAGCTATATCTGTATAAGTTGCAGAAGTATAATGTAAAAACTGCTATACAGAATTCAAAAATGCTGTATCACAACAGGACAGTGGTTTTCAACAGCAGAATATGTAGGTTGCTTCTGCAAGATCCAGAAATGCTAACTACAAAACAAAAACAAAAACAAACAAACAAACAAATCCAAAAACCTGCATTTTCTAGGCTAGCATTCTGTATTCAGAAGTGCTGGCAATTTATTGGAAGTAAGAAAGAATATGAAAAAATCCAGCAACTCTTATTTAAGCTAAAAACTAGGAGACTCACATAGTAACTTAAGGAGGATAGTACCGTGGACCAATTGAATTTGATTAAAACTAAATAGTAAACTTGGTCTGTGAGTAAGTAGCAGTGGATGTCTAAAGTTTGAACCATTTTAAAAATGCTTTTTACATTTCTTCCAGATAATTGTGCCACCTGTATAGCTTTAATAATGATACCCCTTTAATAATGCCTCTTTTGAGCTATAACTCCCATATGCCAAAACAATCTAATTTTGGGTTATTTCCCTAGAATTTCTTCCAAAAGGATTAGCTGGAAGATTTTTCAAATAGTTTTATGTTCTTGTCCTCTGTCATAGCTGCATTATAAGAACAAATTTCTTTAAAAGTCCAGTGAAAAAGTAAGTTGTCAGCAAACACGAGATTAATACTCCAAGCATATATGATTAATACTCCAAGCACATATGACTACTGTTTAATATGATAACCTATATTACATAGTCTGGACTCTCTCATTGGGATAAAATTAATGAGAAAGTAAGGAAATGACAGGATAGATCTGGAAACCACTAGTCCAGAGGAGTTTGAGATATTTTCTACCAAATTGTTGCTAGATATGTCAGACTCACCACTTTAGAGGGAAAAAGCAAGAGATAGTTTATCTGATCTGCGAAATATGACTTGATGCAGCTTCTCCTTTTTTCTTCTGTTTGCAAACATAAGATGTGAAAATATGCCTTTCCAATAACAGCAGACTATGAAACTTGACAGCATCTGTGTTCAAACAATTAGTAATTTGCAACTGCTTTCTTGGCCTTCTCCAAAATAACCCCACAGATCTAGTAGATTTTAATAAAAATACAACTATGAAGAAGTGCAGTTGAGATAATTCAGCGACTGCTTCCATAAAAATGTGTGGGTCTTTAAAATCTCAGAGGGAAATATCAACATCATGTGTTGTGGTCGTTGCTATGGTAACTATACTTTTAGCTTTTGTTCAATAATGCTATGAACTACCTCTTAAGCCTGTGAAGCAACATGACCTGCTGAAGTCTAAATTACTAGGGTTCTACATGCTTACAACCACGTTCATTTCTGCTCCATTTTGCCCCTCAAAAATAAATGGATTTTATTAAAAAAGAAAAGAATTTGAACAATGGAACCCTTTTCTCTATGCCTCTCAATTTTTGGTTTATAAGAAATATGATGTAGACATTTATGCCAAAGTAGAAGAGTTTTCGTCAATCCAAAACTTTAACCATTCCGTGAAATGACAGCTGAAAAAGCCTCATTCTCCAGAATAGGTTCATATTCAATCATATTTTATGTTAAATGGCACAAAAAGATCCAGAACCTAGGACGACTAACTGCACAGAGACTTTGAATGTTGACTATCAAAACAAATATTTTTATAAAACATCCATTGTTTCACACACATATCATGTCCACCCAAGATTGGCTCCATTAAACATGATTAATGAACATAAAATAATGAGGGATTGTTTGAGTTCTTTCTCCAAAACAAATCACCTTTTAAAACTTATTTCTTGTTCTTTATTATTTTGGTCAAAATGCACATTTACCATACTTTAACTCTGTAGGAAGAAAACAAAGACATTTTCAAGGGAAAGAAGTTTCATAACGTTTCTCAGTTCTAAAAGGTCAAACTAATCTCATAACTGAAGAAAAATAAATAAATAAATAAATAAATAAATAAATAAATAAAATTAGATGTAAGAGAGGAAATACCAGTATTCTGATTTTGCTGACAGGACAAGAAGCAGGAAAAAAAAGTTGGAGGGGATTAGGCTTGCAGGATAAGTTGCCTATATTAAAATGGTTTACCTAGATGTTCATACATGAGTTTAGTATCTAAATTCAGAAGTAAATACATATTCATTCAACAGAATATACAGACAGATTTGGTTTACATTGTAGGAGAAAAACTGCTGTGGACAGTTCTAAAACTCTAGATTATTTTGACTAGACCTCCATTAACTAAACTGAGATTTCAAACGTTTTAGGTCACAAATGGACTACACTTAAGTTTAGATGAACTAATGAATCAATATCTTCACCAAGAATTTGAATTTCTGAATTCAAATTTTTGTTTGTTTGTTTGTTTTTGTTTGTTTTTGTTTTAACACCATGCAGATATTCTGTTGTGCATCTGTTCTGTTTTGCAGTAATTTAGATGGACTGTTCTTTTATGTAGGTATGTATATACATCTATTCTACTGGATAATCTGTGTGTTACCTGTCCTTTCTGTCATCTTTGACTGAGTACCATGTCTGATATTACATGCTAACAATCACTACAGTCTCTAAAACATACTTCAGTAGCTTCCCTAAGAGACATCTCCTTTGACCTACAGTTTAGGGTTTGGGTTAGATCATTATCAGTGATTACCACCCCATTATAGTATTCAGTTTGTTAGAACTGCTAGAGCTACACTTTGATTCTGTTGCTCAAACTGAGGTGTATGATGTCATTTGAGATGCACAGTGTATCCCACACAGTGTAGCCACCACTTAGTACAATTAAGTCTCCACTAGGTCCTCTGTTACACCTTTTGATTATATGTGGATATTTTGAGTAACTCAAAGCATTTAAAACTACAATAGAAACTTTAGTATGGGCAGCAGAATCAAACCTTAAATATCTACCACAGGATGAGAATAATTACTCAGCTAGAATGTCCACTGCTTTTAAGGAGTGCTGAGCCAGACAACTGAAACGTAGTTGTCCTTAGCGCATATAAATAAAGCTCACTGAAGTCAGATCAAACCTTGCTGATTCAGCAGCATGCAAAGTAGATCTTTTCTGTAGACTTACAAAACTTTCATTTAAATTAAACAGCAATTTCCTCACTTATTATTTGCTATGGGTCAAATACAGATTCAGCCAAGCTTGCTGATTTACCACATATGAAAATGTGCCCTGCTCTAGTAATCAAAAATTGCTAACTTCAAGTTTTCCAATCTGAGACTATTCTGAAGTAGACTGTATACACATCTAGAAGGAGAATATGCATTAATTCCAACATAACTACCTGAGAAAGATGGAATACTTAAATCCTACAAAGTATGAAGGACTTCTAGTGGGGAGCAAAAACAAGTGAATCCTTATGTGGTGATGACTTGAAATGAAAGAGATTGACAAAAAAAACAAAAAACAAACAAACAAAAAACAAACAAACAAACAAACAAACATATACTGCAGAATTAGAATAAATGTGATTATTTATTTATTTATTTATTCTGGGGAGATACTAGAAAATAGGGTAAGGAAGGACTATATGTAGCTTTTAAAATATTTGCACTTTTACACAATTGGCTATTTCATGAGTAGGATAAATTAAATAACTACAGATCTGTTATGAAAAATTGTTGTCTGACAGCAGCATAGTTAAAATAGCCACAAGTGTTTTGTTGGACTACTTAATATCTGGAATTTGCATATAAATATATAGTGTTGTTGTTTTTTTACAGGATGAATGACATTATGTTCCTCCTATATAAAAAAATAAATAAGAGGTAGCTAACAATGCAGACAGTTACATACAATTATCGTGATGTGCTGCTCATGTATGTTCATAAGATTCCCCTGGTGAGGAAAGCAATACAATTAAAGAATCATAAATAAATAAATAAAATAAAATAAAATAAAATAAAATAAAATACAAAAGGTAGTTATTAGAGGTTAAGTCTTCTGTTACTACTCTGCTCCATTCTGATTCTCATACGTTGTGAGATGCAGCAAGACATGGAAAATTGTGTCTTGTCCACTCAAATTTGCTTCCTACCATCTGTTCCCTCCTCTTTGCTTTATCTCACTCATTCAAGCCAAGCATAATGGTGAGATATGCAAAAGCAAAGACGATTAGTAGTACAACGCACACTGGAGATATGAAATGTGAAGAAAAGTGTTTGGGAATACTATGGAAATAAATCCACACTGTAATGAACTAATGTACTCTGCTATTTGCCACCCTCTAGTAACTCACTTACAATCCTATTATTGGTGCTCATAAAGGAAATTGTCACATTTATAAAGTCTTGAGAATAAGCATTGCTTGCAAACAACAAGTAGAACTGTGATAGCAACAGCCAAACATCTTATTTAAGCAAGTCTGTGATTTGGAATATAAAAGAAGCCTTGCACCTCTGCTATTAGCAGAGTAACAAGAAGCACACATGTGAGTGTACATAGATGTGCAAATGCTACTCCTTTGGACAGCCTCAATGTTCTGCTTATGTCTCATCTCCCTGCAGAAAGCATTGTTATTTTTCTAGTTTTGAATTGGATTTTTTTGTTGTTTGTTTGACTGCCATTTACAAAATGTTGGAATCACAGCAATTCCCTAGGTGCTTTCTCTCACCAGCATAGGCATATTTTATAGCAATCTGTTCTTCCCTGCTTAGAAATCTCATTTTCCAAGAAATTAAAATCTGCCTCCAAATCTTTGTATGCTCTTACTACCAGCAGTGCGAATCACATCAAGTAACTTTATCTACTTACAATATGGACTTCTCCTTATAAATTGTGAGGTTCATCATAATAAATGGATAAGAAATTTGCACAGTTGAGACTATTTATCTAAATAACATATTTCAGACACCGATTTGAAGATTGTGTAATTTGCCACCAGAGCCTTTCCATAAAGAGAGGCCAGATGACTGTGTGTTTATATTATCCAGGACTACATTAAGTCAGATAAATGCCTCCTAGGTTTATCAGGATTCTGAAAGCAGGATGAGTCTACTGAGTCAAGAGTTGAAAGAATAGGCAAAATGGGGCATTAACAAAACAAACAAACAAACAAACAAACAAACAAACAAAGCACACTCTTGCAAAACAAAACAGAAAAGACTATAAGCTTTTATCATTTACCAAATTGTTTTTGTCTGACATGCTCTGAGTTTTCTGCACTTTGTCATCAATTAATGATAATATTCATCAGAAACAGGTTTACATTTTCTAACTGTGAAACCACTTAAGAATGTTTCTTGGAATTTAAGAATAATACTTTTTTGTTTGTTTGTTTGTTTTTACCTTTTTTTTTTTTTCCCCCTAATTTTTCCCCCTTGGAGGAAGTTTATTTGGAGGAACACATTTCACTGGATAGTAGATAACCAAATCCTCAGTTAGGAATGATTGAGAGAAATTCTTTACAAAATTTAAAACTTAAAATTCTTAAATTTTCCCATGGTCTGTGTAGAAAGATGAGCAGTTTGAGTTTTATCATCAAGAACTTTCCATGGTTTCCTCAACTTTTGCTTCTACTACTACAGAACTTCTTGAGGGGACAAATGAGTATGGAAGGGCAATCAAATCTCTGTCTAGGGGAGGAATTAAGCAAGCAGCAGCTTGGAAGATGATATGAGGTACTTCTGGGTCACAGATAGTTGAGGTGAGTAGACTCATTTCAAAGTTGACAAATATAAAATGAAATAAAATTAAGCTGACTTTTTTCGTGCCTGAAAACCATTTCTAGAGTTTTGTCTTTAATTACAGTTCTGAAATGTGTGACATTTCAGTATTTGTTGAGATTATATGCTTAAACCAGGACTATATCCAGTTTTTCCATGAAGACTATGAAACAGAAATTCTTGATTTTCTGAAATATTTATGAGAATACCAAAAAGCTTAGTTGATCAAAAGGATTACAACATCCAAATCTTCAGCATTTTGGAGTCTGCTTCCCACAAACATCAGTACTGAAGGGTTTTTTTGGAGCCAACCATGTATGTTTGGACAATAAATAAATAAATAATAATAAATAAATAAAAATTAAACCTTGGAACTTCCTTGGAAAGAAGTTCAGTATCAAACTATCACAGATAGTGCAGGAGGTAGAACTAGATTTTGTGCATTTTGCCATAACTGCACTAAACCTGAATAGCTAGAAAATATGCAATTGGCCTTTGTCCAGCAAACAAACTGAATTCAGACAGAAAAATCATCACTATATATTGAACTTTCTGACAATGAATATTTTGTCCCAGATGCAATACAATACTGAGACACTCACCTGCAATTGCCCAATTCAGTGTTATGTATACAACATGGAAAGCAGACCCTAGGTGAGACGTGTGAGGTCCTGTGCAGACACTCTCAAAGAACTCAAACAGAAATCAGACAGCAATTGGGAGGAGGTAATGTTTAAGTTTCAATATTCTTGTGCCAAAACCTTTTTTGGATAAGACCATGCAGTGAAGTGTCAGGGAAATACCTCCCAAGTTCAGAGACAAACAGATGCTTGAAAGCTCTTGTAGAGTCATAACACTTCAAAAAAGCAGCAAGATGTTGAACAGCAGTACATGCTGAACTTTCACCCAATGATCCTAAATCCTAAAACATTTTAGTGGGTTTATACCAGAACAACATCAATAGCCTTTACCAATCATGAATCATTGAATCGTTTGAAATAAAAGTGAAGGTCAAGAGGAGAACACCTTAACTGATTTATTGACTCCTTCTGATCTGTACTTCTGTACAGTTTTTTATATTAAAAGAATTATTGAAATGCTTTTAGCAGCATGGCCAAATGATTAGCTCTTTTCTGTTAAGGAAGATCATATCATTGAAATGTTGCTTAAGCATCCTACATAGATATATCAGGTTCTAGGAGATAAATCATTTCTAATTTCATACACTTTTTGCAGTGTAATAGTGGAGTAATGAACTCTGCAAAACATTTAAATGTTAGCTCAAGAAGACTGAAATGTGAATGTCAATAAATTTCTCTTAATTGGACAGGTGTCTTGTAAAATGGCACAGTGTCTTTTGATTGAATCTGATTTAAACAGTTACTCAGTTACTCAGAAATAAAAGACAGTACTTAATCTTAGGGAAGTTCCGATATAATGGATTTAAGGATACATATTATAACACTCTTGGAGCTCTTTGATGGTAAATCGTTTACAACACACGGAGAATGGAGCAACCAGCACTGCTAGAGACTTAATTGGCTGACATGGTGTAATTAGTCTGAAATTGACCAATATCTTCAATCAAAAAGATGGTTAATCTGCAAACAATGCTTCTAGTGTGAGTTCTTCAATGCATCTTCACTTTTAATGCCTCAGAGCATGGTGAAGCTTTGCTCCCTCACTTGATATCTTATTACAGGTAATGTATTCTGTGACATAAATCAGAATCAAACTGAAATTAAGATTAAAAGTAAGAGCCTACACATAGGATGTCACACAGATTTGGTAATCATCCTATTAACAGGTAAGTAAGTCTCTCCCACCAAGGAATTTCATATCTGTTAATATCAGCAAAAAATTGGACTAATTCCCATTAGCAAGCACTAAGAATTTTGGTTTAAACTAATGTTGGAATTTTTGACCAAGGGTCTTTACTTTCTGTACTGCTGTGTCTGTGTTTGTACTCAACTTCCTCTGTAGCTAATTCCATTTCATCTGTTGTTGTTGTTGTCCATTTCATCTGTTGTTGTTGTTGTTTATTTTGTTTTGTCTTTTAAGATAAGTAATTTAAGCAAGTTTGTTTCAAATAACTTTTGAATTAATTACTTAGTCTTTGACTGTATTTGTTTGCTATTCATCTGCACTTTCCAAAGCAGCTTTGCTCAAAATAGACTCCAGTCTTAAAAATTACAAAACAGCAAGTATTTCAAGGAGTTTTCTGACCGAAGCTGGGCTAAATTCTGATGATGACAGTGTTGTAGATGCTAACGAGGCTGAACCTTGTGAACTTCAGTTGATCTGAAAAGCAAACTGAAGTAATTATTTAGGAAAAGAAACAACTGCAGATTTATATATGTATATATATTTATTATTATTATTATTGCTTGCTTGTCTGTTTTCATTTTCATAATTTCAGTATACACTGTTGGTTTTATTTGAACCATTACTACATATTATTATTGCATGTTAGCATAACTCAGCATGGCCAATGGAGAACAGAATTTTAGCTTTCATTTTTCTTTTCTGGAAACAAGCAGATAATTCATTTAGAAAATGAGTTTCAGAAAAGAAATACATGAAAAATGAACCTTTCCCATGGACAGTTTCCTTTTTGACAAACTGGAGTTTTCTAATAAGGACAGTTGAAAAATTTCCCAGTTGTTACTAAAAGAAAATATTCTGAAAATGTGTATCAAAGGCAGAACAGGTTTTCAGTTTTGAAGACACGATTGTGTTGATTTTATTAATATAATACTCAAATAGTACATAAGTTACTCAAGAACTATTCAAACACGAAGTGATGCTACTGTTTTACTTACACTAATTGACATTCTTTCACTTAGTACTTTTTAATTAATTGCATTGTGTTCCATGTTAAGGAAAAAAACATATTTCCATGCCATTTTTTGACAAGTCCTTAATTTAAGGCCTCTGTTGTTTCTGCTACATATGATTTGAATTTTGATGGTGTCATAAACAGCAGGGATCTGTAGCTAGATTGAACAACATTAATCTAGGAATTTGCAAAATAAATATTTGGGTATAAATTAAGAAGGGGATATCATCAGAAAGCAAGGTGTAACATGTGGGAGTTGTGTCCCAGTGGTTTCCTTACCTTGATGTTGATGCATTTTGGATGATCTGTTAGTAACAGAATGTTTTACATAAACTGTTTTCCCTCCTTGGAAGACCATTACAATTTCCACTATCTATTTTCTCATGACACTTCTACTATAGCAGGATGTGAACACCTTCCATAGTATATGAAAGAATGTGAGCAACATCTGTCCTAGTTCGTTTGTTCTTAGTCTTATTTTTTCCCTGGAGAGAAAACTGTGTATGTAGTGGATAGGGACATAAATAATAGATTATTCCTCTCCACAGTCAAACTAGGGGAATGAAAAAAAAAAAAAAAAAAAAAAAAAAAAAGGTTTGATCCAGAATGATTTTTCTTATTGTTGTTTCTACTAAGAAGAATGAAAAGTCAGTGGCGTATAAAAGTTTCTATTCAACTTGAGAGAAAATATTTTGGTTTTGCAGAATAGACAGAAGAAAAGGGAAATGAAAGGTTAGATTCATAAAACGTTGTCAGAAAAAGCTGGTAAATGCAAGACCTAGTAACTCAATGATTATAATACTCAACACACAGTGTGACACACCACAGTCCAGCTCCTTTCTTTCTCTATGTGTTGAAAAGGACCTCGAAGATCATCTAGTTTCAACCCTCCTGCTATGTTCAGGGTCACCAAGAAGTAGACCAGACTGCCCAGAGCCACATCCAGCCTGGCCCTGAATGCCTTCAAGGATGGAACATCCACAACCTCCTTGAGCATCCTGTTCCAGTGCATCATCACCCTCTGTGTGAAAAACTTCCTCCTAATATCTAACCTAAACCACCCCTGTCTCAGTTTAAAACCACTCCCCCTTGTCCTATCACTATCAATCCATGTAAACAGCCATTCCTCCTCCTGTTTATACGCTCCCTTCAAGTATTGGACCCAAATGGCCACAGTGGGGACTCCCAAGATCCTTCTCTTCTCCAAGATAAGCAAGCCCAGTTTCCTCAACCTTTCTTCATAGGAAAAGTTCTCCAGTCCCCTGATTGTCTTAGTGGGCCTCCCCTGGTCCCATTCCAAGAGCTCTGCATCTTTGTTGTGCTGGAGGCCTCGAACCTGGATACAGTACTCCAGACAGGGCCTCGAGTTCACTTCATTTGATTCATACTACAAAAATAATGACACAAATATGCCTTCAAGCACATACAGATCATGGGCAAGACATCTGGATTCTGGTGGTTTGGACTGTCACTTAAGTCACTGCATGTCTGGATTCCAGATGACTCTCATGGAAGAACTCACTGTTCAGAACAAAGTGGAGCAGCCTGAATTGGAGGAAGTGAAGAGTCCTGGCCTGACTGCCTTCTTTTTTTGTTTATGGACATTTCCGTAGCATCACCTTTTCTTGTGGTTTTGAACAGAGTCTTTTGTTTTATATCCAAAACATGTGGCAATCTTGAGTTATGCATTAATAATTTCAAGATGACAAGAATCACAGCTTATCCAGGGGATATTTTATGTAGTTCCAGATGAAATTTTTATTTAGAAGAAAATCTTATGTTTGTAGGTAAATCTTATTTATCTCCTACCTTTTGTCTCATTCCTCAGGAGTTCCTGCATGGTGTACATATATATATATATATATATATATATATATATGTATATATATATATATATATATATTTTTTTTATATATATATATATATTTTTTTTTTTTTTTTAAGTAGCTGTTTACTAGTAAATAGCAATTTAAAACTATTTTTCATATTGTGTCTTTGTATCTAGTTATAATAATTCTCCTGCATGTAATCAAAGAACCTCTTCACATAGTGAATTCTTCCTGAGGGAGATTTTAAAGCTACAGTAGATCAGCTATGATATAATCATCACTTTTTGGTATTCCTATCAATGTTCTCTAACCAAGCAACACTGAAGAGTGTAGCAAATTGTATCTTACTATTAAAAACATGTAGTTCTATGAGAGTTTGAGTTAATAAAATTTTCTTCTTCTTGAAGAAGGTGTCTATTGTAACTTTTCTTTGCCTCTTAGAACACAACCTCAACTTCACTCTATGTCCCTTGGGTAGCCTCTTCAGTTTAGCAGCAGGCTAATGACCACATGACAGCATGTCATACTAGGAGTTCCTAATGTGCTCTTTGCCAAAAATTACTGTCTAACAGAATATTTATCAGCTATGTCTTCTGCATTTTTTTCTCACTGATTTAACCTAAGTCTTCTGTCTGATTGTTGAGATTCACAAAATCCACAAGAATTTCATTATCTGTTAAAACAAAATGTTTCTGTCAAATTTGTTTGAATGCAACCCATAGACTAAAAAGCTAGGGTAAGGGGCAGTAGCAGACAGGTAAATTAAATGGATTTCCTTTCCTTGTATGGGAGACAGTGTGTTAATGGATCAAAAATTAACTAAACCAAAACAGTTCTTATCTTGACCACATATTTAAAATTTCCATGTTTAAAAACACATATTTAAAAACAAATTGCTAGATCAGGTTATCAGGTGCATTTTTTTGCTCTACTTACAATTCTAGTTTTTGAAGTGCCATTTTTGGCACTTTGTCATTTTAGCCCATAAAACTGTTCTTATTATAATAAAATTTCACTTTAGCTACTTTAAAATGGCAGATATAAGAGGCCACAGTCTTGAGACAGTGAAACAAAAATAAAACAAAACCAAAGTAAAACAAAATTGCTCTGTAGATCAATTCTGAGATCCTATGGCCATTTTCTTTCTCATTTTGTGCATGTAATTACTAGATCTGAAGTGGATCAACATTACTTTATTCTTTCTTTTCTCTCTTTTCCTTGGGATCTCACAACTATGATATCTCAAAATGTGTGAAGCTGATTTAATTATTATTTTTATAATTTTTTATTTTATTTTATTTTTTCCTGTGATTACAGTAAATTTTTTAGGGCAGAGATTCTCAATAATAAAACAATAATGTTATGTGGAAAAAAGTTGAACAAATGTAAAGTTTTTAGAAATATTTTTCTGGTTTCAGTAGTCCATAGATTGTGAAATGCTTTTATTGTACAAACACTACTATTATTCACTCTGGAGAATAGTAAGTTTTCTGCTCTTATTAAATTTTACTTTAAAATACATATAGCCTAAATTTTTGTGAGTTCTGTGTTTATGAATCTCAGTTTACTTATGTCCTTGACCGCCACAGCTTGATATTTTCTGATCAAACCTTTGAATTGTAGCGTTAAACTATAAATGAGAATGCTATGATGTTCACAATTATAGAATCTCAAGTGTACTTTTTTTTTTTCATTTACTTTCTGATTATAGAAAGTATAATTTCCAGCATTAAAATCAAATATCCTCAAGCAATATAAATCTTAATTACTGTATGCTAGAAGTAGTACTAACAAACACATGAGGTACTTTACAAGGAAGCAAGTGGGTCCCCACATACACGTAAAGAATCTCAGCAATTTCTTTTCTGCAGTTAAAAAGTCCTAAATCTGTTTAATGGTGAATAATCTCTAAGAAGCAGTATAACATGGATAATAGTTCAGAACTTCAAACTCTCATTCTACTTTTATTTTTAAAATGATTTCCTGGAAAATGCCCACAGTAGGTTTTATATTAAGCGAACTATGAGTGTATTCATTATTTGTAAAACAACTTGGACTGAAGTTGTGAGTTTGGATGATTCTGTACACTGGGGATTCAGAAACAGAGATTCTTCAGAACTGTTCAGCAGAAATCCATCATCAACTCATTTATGCAGGAAACATTTTGTGTTCATCAGAATTTGTGCTTTCACAGGGCAGAGAAAGAAGATTAACTGACACTGAAATGGAGAGAATAATGATAAAATGAAAATTCCAAATGTTCAATTTCCTTTTTCTTATGGTTGAGAAGGGAAGAGTTACATCTTCCTGAATCTGCAAGAAGTATGAAAAATAAAAGTAAACAAACAACCAAACTGACCTGCAGCTCTTGTGTATCTTTGGGACTTGGAAATTTAAGAGTAGACTGTCTTTCTCAGGAATTTACTGCAAAGACGGCATGGGATCTGCTGCTCTGACTGGTACTGGATTACTGCTCTTTGAGGGACTCCTGTCCTCAGAAAAGATGATAACAGGGGCTGAAGGATGTTCTGCAGCAGATGATAGACCAAAGATGATGCTGTGATGTTGAGACAGTTACCCTGGCTGAGCAATATTTAAGACATTCTTCACATAAAGAAAACCTTAACTGCCTTTTTCATAGTTCTCTTTCTACTACTGCACATACCTGGTGTTGGTACTCCTAATGGTCAGAGTTTTTCTCTGAGTTGGGCAGAGATGTTTAACATCTTGGGGATGAACCAAGACACATAAATCCAGTAGTATATCGCAGTTGCCAGCTTTGTAAAATGACAGAAATAACATCCCCAGCAAAACCAATAGTTTATCTTCTAAATTTTCTGAGTTTTATAAAATTCAGAAGGTAAAGGGTCCACTTTGCTCAGCAGCAGCCTGTATGAGTATCAGCTGAAATTTAAACAGCAAAAACAGTATGCATACAGATATGTTACTTGTTTTCAATTCATTATTTTGTTTATTTATTTATTATTACACTGAGCTAATTAATACCTTTCAGTAACATATCTGACCCCAGTAAGTATTTTTTTGGTCATTAGTTGCAAGGACTGACAAACCCTGAGATTTATTTTTTTTTTACCATGAGAAATTTATTTTTATTATTTTTTTTTTTTTTACAGTCCAATTGACATTGATTTGTCAACATAAAATCTTTTATTCTGATTCTTTTTCAATACCTTGAAGAGAAGAAAAGGTCCTCTATAACAAATATTTATAGTCATTTTAAGTCATTTTAACCTTTTTTGGCAGCAGGCAGAACATGCCTATTTGGCTCTACAGCCTCTCAGCACCTCACTTAAAATAACAAATTGGCCCCTTCTGCTCCAGGATTGCCGAGCCAGATACAGGATAAATAGCTCTTTAAATCCTCAGGATATTTCTCTTGTCTCTTTGGCCTAATCCATTACCAATTCTGTCATTATCATTCATTGAAGAAAATGTCACAGCTAATGTACTGTACGACTTCAATTTTAATTCAAAATCACTATACAGACACTTCTTCCTTACTACCGGCTATACATCTGCACATATAAAATCTTTATTCACATATATAAAAATCTAAGTTTATTGAGGCTTCTCAGGTACTTACATGATGATGACTTAATAGGACAAATTACCCAGCAAGATATCAAATTCCTCCCAATTCCTACCATCACTGCAACATGTCCCCATGAAACAGTCAACCATACTGGGGCTTCTAGAAGGTCAAATGATTTAGCAGAGAATAAAGTCATCTAAGTTGCACTCATCTAGTGAAAACTGGATGTTATAATTCTACAGAGTAATATATCATAGAACTGATTTTAGTGAATCAACATCACTAAGTAGATAGACAATAACTAAGATGCGTACTGCAGGAGATTTCTGGCAACTCTGAAAAATTAATAAAAGTAAAGGAATGCTTCTAAATGATTTTATTTAGTGTTTGGCCTTTCCTCTTTAAAATCCGCATCTTCTGAAGCCAACTTTGTGTTTATATATTTATAAAGTCATGAACACAAGCTGAGTTAGGGAGAGATTCTTTTCTCTCATGCGCTCAGCTCCCACCAGTTTGAAGGAAACAGTCACTTCAGAATGTCTCAGGGACAAGTGCTAAGATAAGAAGTTTTCTGTTTTATGTGCAAGTCTAATATTAGTAGTATTATGCATTAGTCTGATTGTGTATTTTAGGTCTCTATATCTTACATAAAAGAGATATCAGTCTGTCAAAATGCCAGATTTAGAAACTTTCCTACTTAGCACTTCTTGCAATAGTCTAATCCTTAACAACCTGTAATTTAATACCTGTTGTGTCAGCAGATTTAATATCCATTGCAGTAGCTCCTTCGGTTGATTGCATCCCAGCTTAGTCTGAGCCTTGCAAAGGTTGACTGCTCCAACCCCTCACATAGAAGAACCTTTACTTTGCCATGGTCAGGCCTGAGGTAACTTAATAACAGAGTGAAACAGTCTGGTGCATCAGGCTGGATAGCTGGGTTGAATCCAAGCTAGTAAAATCGTATTTCCCCCATACAATTTTTACCTGAAGATAGAATAAATTGGCTTAGGATCGCTCACCTTGAGAATTGGCCCAACCTTTTGCTTTGTGAAGAAGCTCAATACTAAGCAAACCTGCAGTTCAGTTTCATTACCAGCGCTATGTTCAGCGATACTATTAAAATGTTTTCTTTCTAGTTTTATCTTTCATTTGTCACCTTCCTTAACAAAGCACCATTTTCTTTCATCGCGGCTTTAGAAATAGCTCAAATTTGTTTCCACCTCCTCTCAGTAAAGCTGTGATCTTTAATCCCTGGTATCAATCTCTTTTTCTGTGGCTCCTAGCTCACACTGTAACCCCTGCAACCTTGGAGCAAATGAGTCTATTTTTGTCTCTGGAGATTTGATGGAAGATAACACAGTTATTAGGAATATCTTTTTCTTGCCCTAATAACGATGATCTGCCTTCAGTAATTTTTCTATGCCCAAATTGCCAGCTTGGCAGGAGGAAGGCTGACATGTTTTTTTCCTGGGTGTAGCTACATTTTACATTCCTTTTTCTCTCTTTCTTTTTATTTCTTTTGCCTTTTTTTTTTTTTTTTTTTTTTTCCTATTTATTTATTTATTCTTTTTTGCCTTTCCCTTCTGTGTGAGATGTTTATTTATTTCACCCAATCTCATGTTTTGGCTTGACTATTCATGTGTAGCTTATAATTGTCAGCATTTACACTAGGCTGCTCAAATTTATTGCTGACTACTGATACAGCTACAGTTTCATTCTGGTCTACAGTTTCATTCTACAGTTTCATTCTACCACAAATTCTCTCACATTCCCATAATGTGGTTCAATGCCAGTGTCTGAGAAAGGAGATCACCCCTACAGTAAATATTACCATACAGCTTCCCTGGATTATGGCACAGGATAGGGCAAGAGGTAATGGCCTTAAGTTGCACAAGTTGCACCGGGGTGCAGGGCAGTTCAGTTTGGATATAAGGAAAAATTTCTTCTCAGAACAGTAATACATTGGAACAAGCTACACAGGGAGGTGGTGGAGTCACTGTTCCTGGAGTTTTTCAAGAAAAGTATAGTGTGCCCCCAGTGGCGCAGTGGTATAAGCTGCTGCTTGCGGCACCGGAGGGCCCGGGTTCGAATCCCCCCTGTGGTGCAGGGGTAGAAGTGCCGCTTCGCTACACAGGGGGCTCGAAACCCGGGAGTTGGACTCGATGATCTCTAAGGTCCCTTCCAACTCGCACGATACTATGATACTATGATACTATGATATGATATGAAAAGGGGGGTAGATGTGGGACTGAAGGGTATAATCTAGAGTGGTTACAGACATGGGCTGATGTTTGGACTTGATGATCTTATTGGTCTTTCCAGTCTTAATGATTCTGTAATTCTGTGACTCTATGATTACAAGGTAAGGGTGTACACACTGGGAACAGCCTACTATCTACTTTGTCTCTACTGTATCAATATCCTGCAGGATTACTGTTGAGTAGAGTTGAAAACAGTTATCTCAGGTGACCATAGCTTCCAAGATTTATAATAGTAGAGGGGAAATGCCATGTTTGCAAAATCTAGCAGGTAACTTGTCCAATCAGGTAGTGTTGTGTGATGGGATACATGGGAAATACATAATTGATGTAATCCAATCTGAAAGTTTTTTTTTTTTTAGTACTTGAATTATGACGTCTTATCTTCAGATTCTGAAGGACATCAGTTAAAGTTTCAGTTTGAAATCCTATGAAGAAAGAGAAAACAAGCAAACAGAACCAACCTAGACAATTTGCTATCTTTCTAATTAGGTTGCCTAGTGTATTTTCTGAAAAATACGTTTGGTTTTGATTGTATTTTAGACTTGCATCTTTTTTCCACATATGTGATTTCACAAATTCTTTTGCAAATGTAAATCTTCTGAACTGCAGAAAGGAAGAGATTTTGGAGAATATTTCACTTTTAGACGGTGTGCTCATTGTTCAAACTTCAACCAAAAAGTGCCAGTTTCTGACCACTCTCTCAGTGAATATTTTTTTCCAATAGTATCCAATAAAGGAGAGTTTTCCAAACACTTCAGCCCCAAAAGATGTTGGAATCAGTCAAGTTTTCCTGCAGAGCACTATTATGGTCATACAAAAGTGGGTATGTTGGTGAAGGAAAAGACAAAAGTGTTACTGTTTCTTGAGTCCCTGTAGGAGAAATGCAAGAACTATCTCAAGGTGTTTTCAGAACTTGGAGGCTACCAGCTGTGCTGTTCTGGAAAACTGTAACTCAATTTTTTGCATTTATAAAAATCATGGGAATTAGAAATGACAAAGGATACATAACAATTCTTTATTTCCTTTCCTACTAATGTCCTCTTTCCCCATCTTCTCTTGCCATTCTTGTAGCAAATAATTCACTCTACTTACAGATGCAACAAATCAAAGTACATTCTTATGCTTCCTCTGGAAAACCGTTCTATAATTCTCATTGCTATGTGTTTCTGAAATTACTCTGACCTTTAATTTAATTTCATTTTTAAGATACAAATTCAGCTTTCAGCTAGTGCTGCAAATAGACATGATTTAGTAGTCAGGCTTTATCCTGGAAGAGCCTGGGCAAGACTTCAGGGTGTCTTTAACAATTGTTACTTCTTTCAGCGATCCAGTAGGAAGAATAGAATCACAGAATCACTGAGGGTGGAAAAGATCTCTTAGATCATCTAGTCCAACCATCCACATACCACCAATATTATCCACTAAACTATGTTCCTATGTACTACATCTGCCCTTTTCCTTAAATGCCTCCAGGGACAGTGACTCCATCATTTCTCTGGGCAATCTGTTCCAACACCTACCAGGTCAGAATATGAAAATATTTTTAGTGAAAAAGGATATAATGAAGAAAAATGTATTAGTAGCACAATTAAAGGTATTTGAAGAGGAAGTTCACTAAGAGTTTGGTAACAGGTGACAGTGTATTCCTCTGCTGCTCATCCAGTCTTATTGTCATTATGTCATTATTGTCATAATGAAGGAAACTTAGTAATAAATTTTTCTTTTATTGTTATTACTATATTAATGATAGATATTACTAGTATTTTCTCTGTGGGCAAATTTAGCTGAAGGAACTGAGCTTAGTGGGAAAGGAAAACTTGGAATCAGTCAGAAAATAACTCATAAGAATAAATGAGACAATAAAAAAGCTCAGAGAATCATACTTCAAGCAAAAAGGTTTAGACAATGCACCAAGCGTAACACATGAGAATGTGTGTGTGTGTGTGACAGGAGTTCTTATACTCCGGATGTAGAAACTGGTATCTCACAAACTTCACTGGCTTATATCTTAGAGAGTGACAGAACACCTTTCCTCTGTGTTTACAGAGATATTAATAAAAACAACTTTAGTCCCTGCTGGCAAATCTTTTAATTGTGAACATCTGTTTTTGTTGTTGATTTTGATGTCTTTTTTTTCTTATTTTCCTCAGAATTCAAACTTTAGATCCTTTCTAATAGTTTCTTTTCTTTATTTATCGGGCTTAGAGAAAGCTGGATTGATTATGGTTTGTTTTGTGTTTTGTTTTGGTGTTTTTGTTTTTTTATTTTCCCTCTCCTTTCCTTAGGTCCAATAACTCTCTCAACAGAGATTCTTCAGTCAACATTTGACTGGGAGTGGAATTTTAATTTCCTAATCAGCCTATGTGAGCCATGCTGTTCAGACTTCATTTTAGCCGTCTCAGGAATTTAGAAGGTTAAGATCATTTCTGTCTCAGCAGGATGCACAGCTCCTGATTCACATTTTATAACACCACGGTTGAATTATTGCCACTTTATTTTTGCAGCCTTCCTTGACCATTGACTGTGTAAGTCTCTGGTTTGCAAAAAATAAGCATGTAGAATAGTTATATAAAAAAAAAAACAGCTTATCATGTTGCAAGAATGGATGCTACTGTCCTCCTATCAAATACATAATAGCTATTACAGCGTTTACATATTATTCATTTATTTTTTTCATATCCACTTACCTTCTTGAACAGCTGATCAGTCACTATCCTTGTAACTGACACTTGTAGTTGCCCCTTGTTAAAATTTCGATCATGTTTTTTTTTTTTAAATATAAGGTTTGTCCCATCAGAACTGAGAAATTTAATTTTTTTAGATTGATTTTTTTTTAATGTTTAGTCTTAACTTCATTAGCAGAAGTTCTGTTTAATTGTAATGTAGTTTAAGTGTATAATGCCATGTGTTGCTTCTGCATGAAGTGTGCTGTATAAATGCAAATGAGCTAATTAATCCATAACAACAAGTATTATAGCAACACATTGACTGTCATGCTCTGCAGTTTCCAGTTGAACAGTGTGTATATGTTTTGTTGGTAGAGAAATTGCAGCAGGAGTGTTAATAATTTTACATTTAAGTACGCTTGTCTGTCTGTACGGACCAGTGGTTGTGCATGTGATAATCTATCAATACTGAACTTATTTAGGGACTAAAGATTCTCTCCTCACTCCTAGTTGATAACTTTCTGTGTGAATGCCAGCAAAAGCAACTCTTTGGATGCTTTCAGGCATCACCTATTGGGGAAATAGGGACAATGATTCCTTTTCTCCCTCTGAAAAGCACACAAAGATCTATGGAAAAATTGAGTTATGCAAGTGGAAAGTAATGAATGTGATCTAAATCCTAGGCAAATCGTGCTGAGTTCAGCTTCAGCAACATTTACACCAGACTCTTACAAAATCTGCTAAAATTACACAAAAATTACTCTTTCTTAGCTTTTATTCTAAAGACAGTATGCCTACAAGATCTTAGATTCTCTGAATTCTCAACAAGCTCTATGCAAACCAGTATATGATTTTCCCTTCCAAAGCAGGATTCATATTAATAGCAAATAGCATGGGTAGACGATCTTCATCTAATCTCAAAAAGTACAATTTGTTGTAAAAACAATTTCAGGGCATCTTTTCAATTAATAGTTGAGTTACTGGAAAAGAAATATAGAGCAACAAAAGATTTAAAAATCTTGAAGACATTCTGCTCTTACAAAGTTTGCTTTTATTTTATATAAAAAGTATTAAAATATCCCAAATATTCTGTTCAGAAAGTGTGGGTGGAAATATATCCACCAATTTTTCATCAGGTTTCCTGGCACTTGAATTGATGTTTAAGCAATTTATTATTATTATTTTATGTAGGAACAATGCAACTTTTTGCCAGTTTGTGACCATATCTCCCCATCACTGCATGTCTATAAGTAAGAACAAAGAGACTGAGACTAAAACTTCCTTCCCTGAAAAATAACTGAAACCTCAGTGCAGAAACACCCTTTCTTGTTTCAGCTGGATGCTTGCAGCTACTTGATGTAAATTATCTCTTGCATAGCTGCTGAGCCAGACTTGTCATAGACCCACTCCTTACTGACAGCAATCAACAGCTACAGTGTACTGAGGTACATAAGATGAATCTGGATCTGGAGAAAGACATTGCAGGTATAAAAGCACTATTTTCAAGTGGAGTGGTTTCTGTTATTTTTCCTATTTATCACCAATATAGTACATCTTAAACTTGACTTTGCTCCCTGCAGTTGTTTCTGAAAAGCATCAGAAGAGTCACAAGCCCTCAGATTGGTTTATTATCCAGCAGTATTCAGGAACTCACCAGAACAAATCTTTGCACTCTCATACTAGTGAAGCTTTCTTCAACTTAATCAAGGAGTTATTAATAATAATTCTCCAATGTTACTTCAAAATAAGTGGATGATTTGTATGATTGTGGTGCCAAGATATATGTATTGATTAAATACTTCTTATAAATGCATATCCCCTTTAATTTTATATGCAAATGTGCTCGTGTATGTACACATGTAAATGCATATGCATGCATATTATACAGAAAACCTATAGAGCCATGCATATTTTTATGTATATTTGTTTACATACATATATACAAACTGAAAGCAAATGTGTAATGCTCAGACACAGACATTTAATGCAGCAAGAAAGAAGAAAAAGAAAAATAAATCTTAAATTGCCCAGTTATGGAGAAAATTACCAAGTGTAAGATTGAGAAAGACTTCCAAAAATATGATGTTGAATATAGCTGTGTAATTATGCAAGCCATCATATTTCTTTCTTCTGTTTTGTTGCCTAGTTAAATTAAATATACGAAGAGTGCAAAAAAAGATTTATATTGTATGAAGGCAGTTAAACACTTCAGATTGCTAAAAACATTATCTTAATTATCCGCATATTATGCTCAGAAGAAAATCATTAGCTTTCTTTTTATGAGAACTGTCAATGTTAAAAATACTTCATTCCAGAAAACTGGATTTAAGGAAAAATGTTCAAAACAACTTGTACTTAAGTCAAGAATAGTTTACTTTGAACTTTTAAGTGCCTCAAAATTAGCTTAGCTAGAGATTGGAAAGTCTTCTTCAAATATCTGTGAACCTGAAGAAAAATACTGATTCCTTTGGACAGTTATTTATAGCAAGAATGAGAGGATTAGAAAGACGAAGATACCTTATATGAACAAAGTGTATACTTCCCAGGAAAAGATAAATGTGACTGAAACCTTGAGGCATTACTGAAACAAAACTACATGAAGGCACTAGAGTAAGGAAGGCAAGCAAGTTGTTACAGTAAGAAAGACAGAAATAAGGGGGAAGAGAATGGGATGGAATTATCTGACTTGGATTGCAGTCGTCCCAAACAGAGTTCTTTAGTTTAATCTCATCATCAAATTTCTCTCCTTAGTTTTACAAAGCAAGAGAAAGAGATGGGTACTTCCAATACATGATTAATCCCATCCTCACATTAAAGGGGAAATCCATAGCAAGCTTATGCTTCATGAGTGAAAACACTCCTTTCCATTTCTGTCTTTAATTTATCTGCGGGGAAGCCTCATGGCAGCTGCAGCTCCACAACAAAGAGCAGAGGGCAGTGCTGAGCTCTGCTATCTGTCACGATGCAATGGCATGGAGTTGTGTCAGGGGTGGGGCAGGGAGTGTTAGGGAAAAGGTCTGCATCAGAGGGCTGTGAACATGGAACAGGCTGCCCAGGTCAGTGGGCACAGCCCTGTGTTGCTGGAATTCAAGGACCATTTGGGCAATGCACTCAGGATCGGGTTTGAATTCTGAGTATCCCTATGTGGAGCTAGGAGCTTGACTCAGTGATCCTTGTGGGTCCCTTCCAATTCAAGATATTCATTGATTCTGTGATTAAGCTCAGAGACCCACCTATCCCTTGGATTAACAACGATGTTAGTTCTTATATACTGTACAAAGAGCTCAGGAGTGAAATTCAAAATACTTATTCTTCAATTAACTGTAACGGAACCTGACCATTAGTAAGTTTAGATAAGGTAGGAAGAACCTGGAAATACGACTGGCTCATAATACAGTCCAAAAATGTATTAAACTGCAGAATCACACCCTCAGAATAGAGGGAAACATTGCAGTTCAGTTTAGTGCATATGGTGTACACATAGCAATGGGTGACTGAAAACATGTAAACTGAATCTAATAGGTCTGTGAGATATGTCTTGAGAAAGGAAACTTAGCTGAGAAATTATCAGTCTGATGGATCTACTATTCAGAAGAGGCCTGGGAAATAGTACATTTTCATTTATGTTTCTTTCCTGCACAGGTCCTTCTGCAGTCTTTTGTATGTCACTTAAGTCTCAGAAATAATTTATGAATTGAGATACTTCCATAATGTAATGTGAGACTTGAGACATTTGGGACCTTATTTCATTAGTGCTGAAAACTCGGCAATTACCTCTGAGTTTTTTAATGAATGTTCAGGGCCGTTCAGTTCTTAGGGCTAGGTGATATTTCAAAGAGTTATGCCAATGATCAGTACACAAAGTGGCAGTAGGAAATACATTTTGTCTCAATACTAAAGATCTAAATAAAAATAATACTAACATAGCTTGGGGTATAAAGGAAATTTGTGATAATTGGGAGGTGATTGAGTTATTCATTAATACAAAAATAAATAAATAAATAAATAAATAAGTGCAACACAACATATATGATATGGAATTAAGATCCTGAACAATTCTGTTCTTGCATATTTCTAGCTTTCCTGGGTGTATGTCACAGTAAAGCACATGTTATTTACCCAATGGACCAGAGCATTTTCTCTGGAAAAAAAAAAAAAAAAAAAAAAAAGAGCTTGTAATGTAAGTGCTGACACAGCTTCAACTATAACAGCATGAATGAAGACAGTTTAATAACATTTTTATTGCTGTAACATCTTTTAAAAATGAAACACCTGGGACTTTTGCTTAAAAAAAAATCAAGAGTATGTTTTGTAAGTTCTGCTCTCTACATGTGATGAAAAATTAATCCAACAACTCAAATACTGGGGAATTAACTTATACTACCAATGTTTAAAATTATCCTAAGGAAAGATAATTAATAGAAATAATAACGTATTTCCCAGGAAATATATTGTTATATAAGATAATATTTAGAACTTCTTACATTTTAAAGAGAAGGCAGATTCCTCTATTTCTTTCTAGACACACACAACTCTGTGACAAGAAATTTTGAAGCACGTGTAAAATTATCATCTGAAATTACAAAACAAATGTAATGAATTTTGGTATGTGACATATTAGAACATGAGGTTTATCTTAAGAATGGCATGCTATTAGGAGAAATTCTAAAAGCAACATCTTTATAACTGTGCTCCATTTTGCGTGAATCCTAGGACATGCTCCAAACATAACTCGTATCTCCTTCCAGGAAAGGCACAACTCTTGGGTTATAGAATTTGCATCTCTTAATGAGTTACTTATGCTGTTGTGAGGGACAAAGGAGAAGAATAAGTAATGTGTAGTAATCTTTATACTCAGAAGTTCAGCAAATGTCCAAGCTCAGGTGTCCAAGCTCAACTGCAAATGTTGCCAAGGCCCATTTTGAAGATTCATTGAGTCTTCTGCTTGAGTGACATAGACCCATAGAATCATAGAATCATTCAGGTTGGAAAATACTGTAAAGATCACCAACTCCAACCGTGACCTAACCATACTATCCTATCAACCCTCTGCTAAATCATGCACTTGAGCACCACATCCAAACAGTTTTTAAATACATTCATGGATGGTGACTCAAACACCTCCCTGGGGAGCAACCCGTTCTGTAAAGCAGTGCTTCCAGCTATCTAACCTAAACTTACCCTGGCACAACTTGAGGCCAATTCCCCTTGTCCTGTCACTTGTCATCAGTGAGAAGAGACCAACCCTGCTCTCACTGTAAGCACCTTTCAGATACTGCAAGAGAGAAATGAGGTCTCCTCCTCTCCATGACACTGAGACAACAGCTTGTCTAAAATGATAGATTATTAACATGATTTTTCAGAATTAAGTAATTGATGAGACTGTTGTGTGTGATCCTACTAATTTGGTGGCATGCTGAACTCTGCATTGCATGAATCTTGAAGAACTTACCTTATTACTGACATTTTTCTATTAAATTGAGATACAAATGTCATAAAAAATAGTTCTTTCACACATATCTTAATTTTGATGTACAACTGAATGATCTGATGGATCTTCTGATTGTACTTTCATAAATGTGTATAGAGAACGACATTTATTTATATGACTTCCATAAGGATTTCAGACCTTTTAATGCAATGCATAGAGTTCTACATCTTTAGGTTTGCAAAGATTTTAAGAAAATATGGTTTTTTTCTAATAGAAATCCAGTGAAACTTCATAGTGGGAATCTCTGTAATTATTAGAGGCTGATTTTGCCACATCTAGCTTTATTTGAGCAACTGTCAGTGTTTGGATTAAGATACACTTCTGTTCTGGTCAATGGACAGTCTTGATTCATTCTATTTTTCAATAGTGCTTAGAACAAATAGGATGAATTACACTGTGGATATGCCAGTATCCCTGTCCAGGATTTTGAGAGAATCTACATTGCAGTCTTTGAGAGAATGCCTACATTTTCCATGTCTTTAGTTCACTTATACTCCAGCCTATTTACAACTGCATAAATAACAACATCATCTAATCAAGTAGAAATTTAATATTAATATTAATCTTTTCCTTGTTTAAAAAGGTGATTCTCAGTGATCAGATTAAGTTCCTTATTAGTGCTTTTTAGATAACTCACTTGAATTATAGTCTAGGACCCCAGAAACCTAGGTTCAGCTATTTCTTCAATAGAATTTGCTGAGAAACAGTAGAAAAGTACTTCTCTTTGATGCCAGTGAAATTTAAATGTCAGTACACCTGAAGAGTTCATATCTCCTTCTTACTCTAGTCGCAAAATGGGGAAAAATAAATGTGACTATGACACAAGATTCTGTAACTTTTTTTTTTTCTAAGATATTATGAGAAAATGGTTTTATAGCCTTTGATCTAAGTAGCTATAAAGCTTAAAAAAATAACTGAAAAATATTTAAACTTCTAAGTTGACTTTTGGTGTAGTAGAAGGTGTGACAACATTTGAATGACAGTTGTTTTATAACTATTTTTTACCCAGCAGTCAATACTAAAACACAAATATTATATTCAAGTACAAAACTTTTCCCAGACAGCTATTCAGTGTCTATCTGTATTCACGCTATAAGGTGTCCTATTGATTTAGATTTGATTCAGGACTGAAGCTTTCTTGAAATTCAGAGAATGCTGAGGTAACACCTACTCTAGCTGTCTGATTATATCTCCTTTGGAGGATATAGTAGCAAACAGCTGTGAGTCTCTTTAAGTTCTATATATGCAATTAAGTTCTCTTTCATTCTGGAAATAGCACCAAAGTATCCCTTACTGGATTACCTGTGTTCTCTGAAGCATTTGTCTAAAAGGATAATCCAAAAATGAGTGTAAAGTCATACCCAATTTTAAACAAGCTTTTAAAGAAATAAGAGTTTGCTAACATGCTGAAAATCATTCTAAAGTTGGCATATTAATTTCAATAAGCATCATTTAATTTCAGCACTTTTTTGAAAATAAAAAGCCTAGTGATATATAGTACCTGAAGATCTAATGCCGCTAACTGTGCAGAACTGGACTTATATTCTTAGACTATTCCAAAGTATTTGAGTAGGTAAAATGTACGAATTTCCATTGTAACTTCAAAAAGCCATTATTTTTCATTGCTAACCCATCTGCATAGCCACATCTTATGCTTCTTTGAACTTCTTCTTCTAAACAGCATTGAAAAGAAGTAATTTAATATCACAGCAATCTATATGTCCACTTTTTGTTACTAACCAATTATGCATCTTTAAGAGAGGTCTTATGAAAAAGGAAATATCTTTCATTTTCTACCTGAACCACTAGTTTTATGATCTTTTCTTCATTTGTTTTAACTACTTGAGCTAATTGCTAGAAGGGTGATTGAACTATTGAAGCAAAATGGAAGAGTTCCAATAAGAGGAAATCAGTAAGAGTTACTCAAATCATCTAATTACACTGATGTTATTGAAGAGCTGAAAAGGAGTTTTCAGTTCAAATCTTCACCAAGAGGACACAAATTTGGGAGCACATGTTGGTAAAAGGAGTGAAGTGGAATTGGATTTTCTTTATTGTTTTTACTCACAAAATGGAAAAACTGTCCAAGAAAAAGTCACAGCTTTCACCTGAAAAGACATAAATGAAAAGACCTTTAAAAAGGCTTAGTTTCATCATTACACAGAACACAAAGTTTTCAAAATCTTACAAATGGAGAATCCATCTGATTTCTGTGTTGTGGGAGCTTTCATATCTTATCATAGACAGCATAACATAATTACATAAATTCTGCTTTGTATACTCTTCCCCATTTGTAAATTAAAAGTCATCCTTTTCAACCATTTATTGGAAACATGGACAGACACTTAAAGGTGAATTCTACTTCTTGTGTTTCCTTATGTCTTTGCTCTTTCAAATAAATATATATATTTTTTGTCATTTCTTTGTATATTTCCAAACTTATACATGAGAAATTTTATCTATGACAATATTTCTGTAGAAAATACTCCAGAAGCAGTAAAATGATTAGCCATTGCCTTAGTTTCAGCTAGGATGGATTTTTTTTCTTAACATGATTTTTGTGATGATATGTTTTTGATGCTAGGAAAAAAAAATGTTGATAACACAACAGTGTTTATACTTTGCTGCTAAGTAGTGCTGTACAGAGACAAGACCATTCTTAGTGGAGGGCCAGAGGGGCTGAGAGGGAAGAGAATTAGGACAGATAACTTAAACTGGCCAAAAGGAGAATTTATGGCACATGACATCATGCAGGAGTCTTGAAAGCTGTAGGAGTTCATATCCTTCTCTTCTACTGCTCAGGGGGCTATCAAGGGATGGTGAGACATTCCTTTGCATCACTTTTTATATACATTCATAAATATAGTCATAACAATTATCCTTTTTCTTTCCTTTATCTTAGTAAGTAATTTTATCTCATCTCATAAGTTCTACATTTCCCCCCCAGTCCCTCCACTATTTCTTTCTCCCACCCCACTGGGAAGGAGAGAGCAAGTGAAGGACTGTGTGGGCTTAGCCATCTGCTGGGTTAAACCACATCACTCGTGACTTTTCTAGAATTTGCAGATTCTAGAATCTATTCTATGGTAATTTCTGTTATTTTTTGTTTGTTTGTTTTTTTATATATGCTCAAATAGACTTTGTACACTAATAGATCAATGTGGTTTTTTGGTTGCTAAGAAAAAGAATACAGCAGCAGTACAAGGAAATTGAGTTGTTCCATCCCTTCCAACCCTTCTCCTATGAGAGAAATGGAATACAAAGTCAGCATTTGCATCCAGGACCAAGAATTCCAGAGAAGAGTCATAATCCATTGTAAAAGGTATAGTATGTATTTATGTTTAAATAACCTAGAAACTATGCTAGAGAAGAATGCTGGGAAAAGTGTCATAAAATTTAAAAAAGCACCATTAGTGCTCTGACACTACCTACCAGTTTCCAGTGTCCTGAACCCTGTCAATTGGCCTTCCAGTTACTGTTCCCTCCTATCCACAGGTGAGACAAATCAATTCACCATCATTCTCTTAGATAATTCTACAATGTTTGTTATTAATCATCAGCTATTCCTCTTCTGACTAAGGAGGAAGCAGATGGACCATAAATTCTTTGGTACACCTTGGGTCCTCTTTCTCAGGCTTATCACACTATCTTTTTATGGGCAACTAAGGATTTGTATGGGCTGTTTGGGTATCTTTATTTTTCCCATACTAAGTACTTATGCATTTTAGTGATTTGTTGCTATGGAGAACACAGTTCAATGAAAAATAAATGCATTGTGACTATACAAGTTTTCTGGCAGAACATAAAGAAACCCAATAGAATGATTTTCTGTGATGCTTAGGAAGAATTTAGTATACATTTTCTACCAAGTAGAAATTTCTTTGCCTCGGTGCTAAAATTTCAGCAGCTGTTAGTGTCATGAACCAAAGCAGTGGCACTATATTTAAGATTAGCTTTTAATTTTCTTCAATACAAAATGACAGAATTAGAAGAATTTTGATTTTTAAGAACATTTATCCTAAACTAAATATCCTATTTTCTCTTTAAGAAATGTTCTAGAGGAGCCATAGTTTTAGATATTATGAATCCATTCCAAATAATATATATTCATATATACAAATCGAAACAAACAAAAAAAGAACACATTTGGGTGTTTTTAGAGCACTTAAGTTAAAATCAAATTCCTGAATAAATAAATGGGTTATTTAAATGTGGTGAACTTGCTAAAACAGAAATGTAAGCAAATGTTTTAATCACTATTCAGAGAGTTTTAAGCCATCTTTAAACTTATAAATAGCTCTTCTTTCTTCCTAATCCATGTAAATGTACACGCATTGAAGTTAACTTCTGTTTGAGTGTTGCACCAAATTGAGATCTCAAGTAAGAAAAGTTAAATTTGGTTTAATCCAGGTTCCAGATACAAAACTTGACATCCAGACAAGTCATACAATTGTATTTGTTATTTCAGGCATCAAGGTGTCTACTGTACCTGCTCTGTACCTGCTCGGCACAGCACTGAGCAGTAAATAAAATGTTATTTATGTGTGAGTCAAAATGAAAGGTTCCTTGTTGCTCTCATGGAAGGTAGTAAACCTCTTACTGATGTGATCTCACAAAGATGACAAAGGGCCTGGAAAATCTCTTGTATGAGGAAAGGCTGAGTAACCTGGGTCTGTTCAGCCACGGGGAAAGAAGACTGAGGGGAGATCTGATAAATGTTTGTAAATATCTAAGGGGAGGTGGGAGGGAAATGCATGAGGCCAGGTTCTTCTCGGTGGTGTGCAGCAATAGGACAAGGAGTAATGGACTAAAACTTCATCATAGGAAGTTCTGTACTAACATGCAGAAGAACTTCTACCTGGTAAGAGTGACTGGTCACTCAGAGAGGATGTGGAGTCTCTTTCTATGGAGATATTCATGACCTGACTCGATTCTTACATGTATGACCTATTTTAGGGATCCTGCTTTAGCTGAGGGGTTGAACTCAATGGTCTTTCGAGGTCCCTCTCAACCCTGAATTCTGTGATTCTGTGATTCTGAAAATGAAGAGGTCAGTAACTGTAAATAATGTCCCTTTTGTTCATTTACTAGGCAGATGAATGAATATGTTTTAACATGTGTGCTCTTTGTTAATTAAACAACCAAATTGTTATCATGCAGTATTTGTAATGTATGAAGTGTGCAAAAAATTCCACACTTAACATGCTCGTGAAGTCTAGGACGATCTCATAAAATGTTAATGTTATTTCTTTGTGATGTCCAGCTCTCTACATAAAGTCTCGATGCTGATCTGGCTTAAATTGCCAGGATTCATTTGTATTTTTGATAACAGCTTTGCCAGATGTTTGATGGGAATAAATTCATCTTTCATCAATTCCAGAAATTACTGTTTAGGGGTTTCTGAGATAAAACTGGAGAGAATAGTCATGACTTGAAGATGTCAGTGCTAAAAGCACCATGTGGAATTTGGAAATCTGGAGAATCTTAGGAATGGAAGGTGATGGGCAGAAAAGTTAATGAAGTATTCTGTAAGTTTAGTAAAAAAACAGTTCATTTTTGTTTCTCATTCTTAAAAAATATTCTTCCCTTTTCTTATCTCATTTTAAAGACAGATTCTGTAACTGTTGTACTTCTCCAATCTGCTTTTTTTGCACTTCTTATGTATTCATGCTAATCCTGAGGGCAAATGCTCCTGATTTAGAAGATAGAGAATTGTAGAATAAAAGAGCACCCCTGCCTTTACAGTGGCAATTAACAACACCTAAACATTTCCTAGAGATAACGGCCTTAAAATACTGATCTGATCCTTGTCTCTGCAGCAGCCTGAACAAAACCCCTGAAGGTCAGCAGAGTGACAGGTCAAAATAATATTCTGTCTGTACTGAGCTGAGGACAAAAAGCCCAGCTTCTTGACTAGGGCTTCAGATTGACCTCAGATAGTAGCAAGAATGGAGAAGAACTGCGTAACAAACATATCAGAATGTATGCAGTTGTCTTATGTATCTGATATATTTTACAGACTTCATACACTGTAAAGATAATATTTCTAATCTTATGCTGTTGAACAGCAAAAAACTTTTTTGAGTATTGGAGAGAATGCATGTATACTACTGAATGTTAGGTCCTACAAAATGCAGAATACAGTATTAGAGTTCATATCTACTTTATGTGCCTAAAACTCATGAGATTTTTTTATTTGTATATTAATGAAAGTATGATTTTTCCAGTTCAAGTAATAATGAAATCCTATGAAGGGTTTGGTAGCCATGGAAAATTTTCACTCTGATTGGTTTAATAAACCTATGCCAACAGCTCCCTCTATGTACCACATAGAGGATACTAGTAAATGCATCTTTTGGAATAAGCATTCTAGGGAAAGATATTACTGGTGAAAAAGAATCATTTCTGTGCCATTTAAACTCTGTGCTGAGAAGGAGGAAATTTTTAATAAAAAACAAAAACAAAAAAGCATCAGTTTGTGCTACTTGCATAGTTACAGCTATTCATTTTTCTGATTAAAATTTCCTTGACTGTTTACTTCTGACTCTGATTCATTGAATTCCCTTCTTAATTCTGTTTTATATACATTGGTTACTGTAATGCAGGTAGTTCCTTAAGTAGACAAAATAGGGTAATGCAACAAAAGGATGGCAAATCAGTGTTGCCTGTGTAAAGCCAGGAAAAGGAAGGTGAGGTGTGGGGGATTATCTCTAAGTGAGAGCTTCAGATTTGAATGAAAAAGTGTTACAATATTAAAGAGGAGCATCACTATGAACTATGTAGGGCACAACAAAAGAAATTAGGAGTTTTTTTTTCTCCACATTCTCACTTGTTGCTTCTTTTCCATGTGACAGCAAAAGGATCCCCTGGTCTCCTTTTCTTTCTCTCCTTTTACTCCCTTCTCCATTTAACTTGTGAAACTTCATGGTGGGTTTGATCTATCTGAGCTGTAACACACCCTTCACCATGGGCTGTGTCTGTTAAACATAATTTAACAGGTTACAGTACATCGGATGAATTGAGATTATCTTTGCAGACCTGAAACAAACATGAAAAACAAAAAGGATTTATTTTTTGTCTCCAAGCTATTTCACTGCAAACTGTACAGGGTTACGCTACCTTACATATTCTATAGGCTGAAGCATGCTTGCAGTCCCCGGTACTCAGCTGACACTCAGCCAAGCTTTTAAACTGCAGATTGTGATTCAAACCATGGGTGGTGCCTGCAGCATCCACCACAAATTTGTCTTGATATATGCTTTTTTTGCCACCAGCTTCGTAAGATTAACTGCAGAAATAGTGAGTGCTCTTAGACCTGAATTCAGATTAATTCCATTAAGTACTTTTTACTTAAATAACAGAGAGTGATGCACTTGTGAATCAGGGAGAGCATAAATGCAACTGCACACACTGAAAAGAAGTAACACCTTTTTATTTTTTAATCCATAGATCCATCTACTTATTTGGCATTGGGTATGTCTACTCAACAAATAATTTATCAAGTACGTAAGTATTTAGAAAGTGCTTTAAGGAGTCAGAACACGACCTAACCACTATGTGGAAATTTGTCAGAATGACTTAGAACTACACATTGGTATTTTTCTGCCAAAGATCAAAATTAAACTACTTTCTGAGGGAAGAGGAAGGAGACAAAGGGAGGGGAAAGGAAGGGAATATTCTGTATTTCTGCAATTAAGTTTTAGAAAAGTTATATGGAGTTTAACCAGGAGAAAGCTTAAGTGATTATGTTCACAGATCAGCACAGAAAACTCTGGAGTGTGCATGTACAAAGGTAGGTGAAAAAAAAATAAATAAATAAACTGAAGCTCAAGGAACACTCTAGAACTGTTCCCCCTTCTCCTGTTCCCAGTGTGGGTGCTCTTCCCATGTCCTTTTGCTATTCACTGATTCACAAGCAAAGCCGCATCAGATATATCCATTTTAGGCAATCCTTTCTTCATCTCCAGAAGAATGCAGGATAAAAGATGCTATTCTCTTTGATACCTCTGTTTTTTAATTTAGTGGCACCTAAATGCAACAGTAGAAAACAACTTTTTGTTTGTTTGTTTGTTTTGTTTAAGTCGCAGCTTCTGAGGGACAGAAGCATCAGTGGGTTCCCAGCCAGGACAGTGCCACAGTTTCAGCTCCATCTTCAATGAGAGCTGAGACTATGGCAGTTTCTTTGCTGCAGCCAAACTTCTGGCCTCAAAGCTCTCCATCCTACCCTTCCTGCCCACATCTCTGATTTGCCTCTTTTCTAATCCCACGCAGGCTCCTATTCTCTTCAAAGAGGTGCCCCCTGTGTCACATACTCCCCCAAAATGCCATCTGTGTGGTTTCTTTCAGACCACTAATGTAAAGCTCTTGGATAGCCCCCTATTTACTTGCTTCAGAGCTGCACTTACAAGGCCCACCACCTGAAACACTGCAATCAAGCTGACAACACAACCAATCAAGGTCTGACCTGCAGTCGTTTCCTAGGAAACCCAAGCCACTGCCACAGAAACAGATTGTACACAGTGGAAGGAAACATATATTTTGAGTTAGGGAAAAAAAAAAAAAAAAGAAAAAAAAGAAAGAAAAAAAAAAAAAAAAAAAAAAAGCTTTTGAGATTTTTCCCTAGAACTTCTGAGTTATTACAAAGCACTTCTAAAATAATAGTAATGAAAAATACTCTTGTTAAGAAAGATTGAGTGATGATGGTCATGTAAGTACTTAAAGCCAGGCAGAGAGCCTTGGAGAAAGACCTTGAACCAGGTCTGCTTGAGTGCTTGTTCCTGCTTTGCTACTGACTCACTTCATAACCTTTGCCAAGTCACTGCTGAAAGATTTTCGAGCCATTAAGTCCATAGCTCCAAAGAACAATAAGTTCAGATCAAAACAGCTTGAGTACCTGAAGAAGACAATTTGGAAGAAAGGAATAACATTGTCATGACCGTACTAGAAACTCTAAGAAAACTGCTAACAGGAAAGCCCATCTCTCCTAGAAGAGGAAAAAAATTCCATCTCATTTTACAGCAGTGAGTCTGCTTAGGAGGTATATTTGCCAATTAGAAATATTTTAAGTGTTACTTCTCTCTAGTGAAACACTATTATTGTATGCTACAATTTAACTTACAAGTACATTCACATTTGTTTGTGAATTAATGTTCAGCTTCTTGAACACAGGTAGTAGGTGGGAATAATGGTATTCTTTGTAATATGATTGCTGAGTGTAATCAAAGTAGGACCTATACAAATGGAATAAAGAAGAGCAAATAGGAGTAGTGAATAAGGAGTAATGAAAATTTCCCAGGGCGTCTTTCACCAAAATGAAACTTTGACTATTCTAAGTTAAACCTCTTAATTTCAGGGTACAGTTCCCTTCACCTTCATTAGTATGAAGTAAACTCCACATGAGTGGAGTTTACTAACTAAGAGCAGTATTTTTGCCTCCACTGATCATGAAGAGATCCCAGGATGACTGACTTAGAAGCTGATGACTTCAGTTCTCTACATCTAATTAGGTGAACTTTGCCCACGAGAAAATGGAGTGAAGAATAAGCTCTGGAAGGGAAGTTTTGGGGAGTTTGTAGCACAAGGACTCTGGGAGAGAAGTGAAGCAGTTTGACTGGGACAATAAGTCTTCTGCACTGTTGTTCTGCTCCATGGACAACTACTGTGGAAAACATAAGAAGCTCTGGGCTTACTAAATTTTGGTGGTGACTATGAGGAAAGAATCTAAGGGATGGACAGGAAAGTTAATCAAGGTCTTCCTCCTGTGTTCCTGGCTAGCTCATTTAACAACAGTGTAAGAGTTTTGTTACCCCTCAGGTAATACTACACAAAAGCATGTGCAAGAGGTATATCCTAATTAATTAAACATGAACCTGATCTTTGTGTGATCATAAAGTCATACTGAGTAACTATGTGGGTCTTGGGCAGAAGCTAAGGGTTATCCTTTCCCATCCACTGTAAAAAGTTTGTGTTGCTACATGTCCTAGCTTTACAATGATTTGGAATGCTGGGCAAGTGCCTTTAAATTGCACTTGGCAAACAAACAGAAACCAGCATGAAGGTGTAGAGCTGGGTACTGGAGACAAGGCATACTGCAGCAACAGGTTATTTTAATTTTGCTTTTAAACTGAAGGAATAAATGACTTTTGATTTATCCAATCAGGTTTGCTAAAACTATGCCTCACATACATCAAAGAGTTGAAAGAACATTAGGAAAAAGCCCAGTCACACTATTCAGACAACATCATAGCTCTGATGAGGATGGAAGGGCTTGTTTGCCCAAGAGAGCAGTATATTTCTTCCTACCATGAGTGCTCCCTGCTTCTCCTGAAGTTCAGTTCTCTGCCAAGCATTTTCTGCTTAAAATTTCTCCCTACCCTCTGGTGTTGTCTCTTCACAGTTCCCTTCTGTTCTGTAGTGTGGCTGTAGTGCTTAATGTGACAATTAATAAGTACAGTGAATTAAAGCTTCCAGCTATGATGAGGCAGCAAATAGATTAATTAACAAGAAAATTGGTTTCCAGGTAGAAGAGTGAAAGGAATCTCAGTCAGATTGCTCACACTCTTCATGCTAACAAGAGGTTAGATTTAAAAAGAATATTCCCAAGTTTTTCATACAGTTTTTTAAAAGTTTCTTCGTGTGACAGTAGTCTTTTACAGTACTCATGAGATACATTGGGTGGATCTGGGGAAATTAGATCAGTCTTGAGAATTCATTTACATGTTGTATGTCTTAACTCAAACCCTTTTAGGACTCTTCATCTAGCAAAACACCCTTGTTTGTTTGTTTGTTTGTTTTTTCTCTCTCTCTCTTCTTTTCTTTTTCTTTTGTTTGTTTCTTTTCTTGGTTACCTTTACTTCTCTTGACCTTTATGAGGGGATGCCGTGTGTTTGTTATTATCTCTGGTGTTAACATTGTACATTGCTCTGCTTCAAATACAAGACTTTACGCATTGAAACTTATGCTAGGAAAACTCAATATTCTCCTCATGTGGAGTATGAAATGACTTAGAATATAATCTCTCTATGCCCGTAATTTGAAGTCAAGCATGTTGTTCAGACAGAACCATAGGCAATGTACTTGTGGTCCCTAGTGGCTGAGAAGTAAGAAAGGATTCAGCTGCACTGTAATTAGTGTAATCAACATGCTATGGATTCTCTTTTAAATCAAGAGGCAGACACAAGTCTTTTTTTTTATGGACTGGAAACAGTTCAAATTTCAGTTTTGTCAGTCTTTGTATAGCTGTTTAAGCACATATCTTTATGTGCTGCTCAGCAGAGTTCTCACATTTCAAATATATTATTTTTAGTAAGTTATTGATAATGTTCATTGCCTTTCTCCACTCTAGACAAAAATAATAATTTCTTCCTAGCTAACATCAAACAATTAATAATTAAAAATTAGATGTTGGAAGCTTACTGGTTGGCAGGCAACACAATCAACCTGTTTTGCAGGACCAAGGACTCCAGAGATAGCTTCCCATGATTTAACTGGATGAATGTACTGTCCAAACTTTGGAGAGTAGCAGAAAAGTCTGGAATTGTTGTCATGCCTTTATATAATCAATTTGTATAGCTGGATGAAAACGGAAACAGCACAAGGAGGAGATATTTCAAACAAGGACTCCTCATTTCTGTATTATTATGTCACAAGTTAACGCTGATTCTTCCTTTTCATCATTTCATTTCATTTCCCTTTCTTCAAAATATCTGCAAAATTAGAAAGAGGAAATGGGAGTGATCTCAGCTAGCTTATTCTCTCTGTGCTATAGCAAACGTTGAGTGGTTGGGGAACATAAGATAGCACAACTGAGTCCTTTAGCTGTGCAGTAAAAAGCATCTGTCTTAATCCCAGTTGCACAAAGATTCTTCTTTAGAGACCTGACTCAGATGCTCCTGCTGCACTTCGAGCTGAAGTTCATATGCAAACTACATAAATTATATTTGTACTGGGTTGTTTTACATAGGACTTCAATACCTTATTTGATGTGGCTTTTACCCAACATTAAGCAAGGAATTAATGTGTCATTTTGGTTTTGGATATTATATTTGAATCTGGACCCACAAAAGTTAGGGTAGACTGCATACTTTTTTGGGCCTTTCCATTCATTTGTAGGTATTGTTAAACACAAAGCAGGGATAACTAGCAATTTTCAAACCTTCAGAAAACTGTTAACTTTATATTAGAGAGGGCAGTAAGGAGTCTGAGACAACAAATGATAATGCATGAAAGTAAATTTTTTTCTGTTCTGCTAAAATTCTGGAGAATTCTGAAGTGTGTCTACTCTGCACTGAAATGAAAACAGGAGGGAGATCTGCCTCATGTACTTCAGGTCAAGGCAACCACCATTTCTTAGCTTTAGCATTACACTGACAGGCTAAGGCTGTCAGAGTGACATCTTTATTTGATCTTACAAAAGCTCTGGTAATCCAGATTAACAATTCTAGAAAGGGTCTCTTTCTAGACTACCATAGACCTGTGATATATTCCCTGCTAAGGTTGCTTTGATCAGTTCTGAAGGAAGTTACATTGAGCACAGTAGAATTTTAATGGAAAGTTACTTCACTTACCAACTTGCCAGTGCTTCACTGACCAAATTCCCCACTTTGCGTTCCTAAAGATATCTTCACTTTGAGAAGCATTTCTCTTTTATGTGTAAGGATTATTCTCTAGAATTCCTTTTGTACCTAAACCCAGAACAAACTATCTTAAGAGTGCCTACTGTGTCTAACAAGGTAGACATTTACTACTGTGCAAGAAAAAGCCCGTCTTCAGTTTCAGTTTTCTCATTACCTCTATCTTTCTTGGAGAAGCACCTTAACTAGACATATAAAACATAGTGAAGAATTATTGATTGCAGCTGATATTCAGCTTCTAGCTATGTTTTTAGTATGAGAAACAGGAGCAGATTTGGCCAAATTCACAGGAGGAGAAATAGCAGCAGTTATTAAGCTACCAACTCATTTCATTCACACCAGTGCCCCATCTTCACAATAGCCCACAATATCTTTTCTTGAACAACATAGATTGGATGCACTATGCTTTTCTTCATTACTGGAATGTGTTAGAATTGTTCCCAGGATATTTATTGTTATTACATGTTTACCCATTCTTTGTCTGATTTGCTGTTTTTCTACTTGATAACCCTGATACTCCCCCTTGCTTAATCCTTTCTTGGATTCTGCTGCTTGATTGTATGAGGGTGTTATCACTGCTGATTGACAGGCCATGTCTTTTATTCCATTTTCTTTGTGTGGGTGGGGGGTTAAATTGATGAAAAGAAGGATTAGATGGTGGTTTATGGCTAGTAGCTCAGTACTTGGATGACTGATGCCATGGTAATTAGACCCTGGTGTGCTCTAAGTAAGGCCATTGCATGGTTATAATAACAATTGAAAATCCAAATGTGTTTGTTGCATCCTACAGTTGTTTCATATATGTATATATATATATATATATATGTATTTTTTTTTTTTCTTTTCTGTGAATTCAAAATCTCTCTGCCTCCTTGGAAACACAAATTGTGCTGGTCTGTGTCTACATCTGACTGTGTCCTAGTTGCTACAAAATTCCTTTGCTGCTTTGTCCAATAATGGGCTTAATTCTTTTTCTTCTTTTCATGATAAATTCATTTGTATGGGACCTGACCCACTTGGAAGAAAATCACCACATTACCTGCAAACTGACTTGACCAACTTTGACACTAGACAACTGTCATATTGATTTTTAGGAACAGTTATTCACACACAAATCTTAACAGTGCAGCCCCTGCATATCTATTGAACATTTTTGGTAGCCCCTGCTTTTGTGTATGTCCTTGAATCAATGAACAAACTGCTGCTGTTGATTGTATCCACTTGGCCAATATCTCTAGGGGATAAAGAGGAATCACAGACACTAAAGAAAGGTTAGGAAAATTATTTTTTTTAAATAATAATTAATCCCTCGGTTCATAATCACCAGTCCAACAAAGATATTTAATTTCTTGCTGGTCTTACCTTTTTAGTGAGATGTACTGTTTATGAACTTCCGATAGGATGGAGTCAAGCACATTTAAATTCAACCTTTAAGATAAAAAATAAAAATAAAAGAATAAAGTTCCCAGATTAGATTTTGGAAATGGGTGTGACAATACCGATGCAGAAGGGTTGAAACTGTTTTAAACACAGTTATCTAATAATTTTGTTTTTCCCTTATAAAGGGCAGTTTCAATTTGTAACCAGCAGTGACATATGAATATTTCTTTATCAGTTGGTATAGAATATTTGTGCACATAAATTTGCCCAAGTACATAGCTACTGTGTACAACTTTCTGGATACTCCTAAGCATTTTAAAGATAATTGCATTTTTATTGTGAAATTGCCTAGAAGGTACTGCCAACCTTTCCAGCTCCACTTATTTTTATTTTTTATTATTATTTTTTTATCTTTACCAAATAAAGCCTTTGTGAAATTCTGCAGATTTGAACACAGCAAAATTCTACAAGACTTAAGAAAATCTCCCCAAGAGGACTCTGGCCTCTTGCCACTTGCTTCTTCTATGTCTCTGAATCTTTCCAAAGTGTAAATGAGTGTCTTTGTCAGTTCATTGCTACCTGCAATCTTTATTTCCCCTACATACTCTTTACAGAAAATAAGAATAAACAGAAAGACAGCAGAAACAATAGAAAACTCCTGAGGGTAGTGACACTATTTCATCAAATATGGCTGGCCAGAGAATGTGCTGTGCAAATGGTTCATGAAATGTCTTATTTCTTTCATTCAAAATACAAGCCTTCCTTCTGCAGAAGGCCCTTAACTGCTGGGTGACTGTCTCAGGAAAGTGCACATGGAGATACCTGTGTGGAGCCGAAGGACATCAAAGTGAATGTCAATACATGATTGAGATGTCTTACCCCTTAATTTGAAGATTTCAGGATGTTTGCGACCTGCTAGACTGAAGTCAAGTTTTTTATTTTGTTTGTTTATCTCCCTAGAATGACATTTTCATTATTAGCTTTCTCATGGACGGTGAGGGAGATATGACTTTACTTAGCTCGCAATGTTTTTTCCCAATAGCATTGTGTGAATACAGTAATTTATTGTATTATAGATATGCTAATGTCTGCCTATTGGCAAATTATCATTTTTTCTAATTCTTCCTTTTTATCTGTAAAATGGAGAGAAAAATGCTACTTCTCTTGAAATATGTCCTGAGATTCCTGGTAATCCCCACTGTTACTGAACCTTTTTCTAAAGGACCAAGTGCCGTTGTTGAAATGAAACCCTTCAAATTAACTGATCCTTAAAAAAATCTGAGTTCATTACTTGCATGGTTTGGACAGGCCTATGTTACTTCCCTCAACATCAGAATGCTCTCAAGAATCAAATTTATTAATGCATCTAACAACTATAGCACTGATGTTCTCATTTTTAACTGCATAAATATCTTCAGCTTCTTATAAGCATCTGTGTCTACTTCAGCTGATGATTCCAACATTGTTGTACATCCTGTGATTGTCACTATGGAATGCCTCCAACTGGTTCATGTCTGGAATATAATATGAATACAAACTGCAGTAAGCATACTTCTTGTAGAATTACTCATCTTGGAAGAGAAATCCTTTATAACTAGGTTTTAATCAAAGAATTTTGTTAATCTTTGAAATTTAAGGGTTAACAGCATGCATTTCCTGAAAAAATAAAGGCTAACCTACTCTTTGTTCTTTATCAGTCTTTTCTTCCACTTAATTCTGGAAAGAAGTGGTCTGACATCCCATTACCTGACAGAAGATTTATAGGATGTTAACTCCCTTTATATTATTTCTCACCATGTCAGAGCTAAAATTCTGGAATAGTTCTGATAAAAAGAGACCAAGAAGAAACTAAAGTTACAAAGAAAATATTCTGCAAAGCCTCTTGGGATAAACAGTTCATACTCTAAGAAAAGTTTTGTTTTTGTCTATTTCACACTTTCACCAATAAAATATAAAGTATAAGAAATTTATCTAATACTTACAGAGCTTCGGGACTTCAATAAGTAATATCTGCAAAATGAAGATTTTTCAGAGGTGTGTCCTTGCTACAGAACTCCAGGATAGCCCCTGTGGATTCCAGTGCCTTCTAAAGATAGTTGTTCTTGGATGAAATCATCTTGTGAAGATTTCTTTATGTCCTGAATGAAAAGAATTCATCATCCACCATCTCCAGCTGCTCTCTCCATTATATAAAACCACACTGGTAATCTTCGAAACTTCAGAGGCAATATGTGTATGATGAACACTTTAAGAATTCCACTGCATGTTTCTCTTCAGCTATACTTGCAGTGATGAGCCACCAGAAGTTAGCTTGCATTGGTCTTCCTTATGCCCTGTCTGCATTGGATACTCTTCTATTAAATTTAACCATTCTCCTGAGCACTGAGACCACCTTCTATGCCACATCTCAGATCCACAAAGTAAACTCAATTTTCACTGAAGACTGCTTATTTCCTTTACAGTCATCAACTGGAAATCATCCACGAGGTGTGCTGAATATCAATCAGCATCTAGAAAATGCTGGGAGGGTGTTTATTTGATTTTTGTTGAAACATTCTCAGTGATTGGTCTAACAAGCTAGTGGTTTTCTAATATAATTTAATTTACTAGTTTTGATGAAGCCATCTTGACTGGATGATAATGCACCATATTGTCCATATGTACATTGGCTTGTTTTATGTAACACCTGAAGCTTTTGTGCCTTTGATCATGTCCTCAGCTTTGAACTAAAGCTTAAGGGAGATTCCCAAGAGAAAATGGACTACTGGCCTAAGAGTCTGGCCCTCAGGAATTGCCCTTCTAAGACCATGGGACCATGTTCAAATTTCTTTATGCTTGCATTTTCTGCTTGTCACACCTAGTGTAGTCTACAGTAAAATGAACACTGGTGTCTCTTCATACAGAGCAGACTAGATATTGATCTGAAGTATGTAAAATGCACAACCATGGAGTATCAAAAGCCTACTTCAAGTAAGATTTGGAGCATGTTATTCAGTTTGATTCTATTTACCTAAGTCACCCCAGGTATAACATCCTGAAGGAGACCCTTCTTATAGCAAATTATTTCCAGACTGCAAAAAAAATCCACCTAAGCAGACAAAAAATACAGATAGAATTAAAAATAATAATAATATAAAATAATAATAATAAAAATAAAAATTAAAGCATTTTAGTATCTAAGAGATCCATACTACCTAGTGTGATGGTTATGAAAAGAAGAAATGACCAAACAAAATGGAAAAAAAAAAATTAAAAAAAATAAAAAGGTTAAAAAAAATCATTTATGAAGCAGACAGATAATTTCAAAAAGCTTTCATATCAGGAATAGGGCACCATTACAATGAGAAAACCTTTAATTATGTTGTAAAGGTCTGATATTCCACTGAAATGTCATTTCAAAATAAACTTCTAACAGTTAATTATCAGTGATATTTAACTTGTGGGAAAATTAAATATCACCACACACTCCTGTGATCATTTTATTGCTTTTGTAGACATTTTAATATTTTAATGGTTTCCAAGTAACAATGAAAAAGGCATGCCACCAAGTATGTTTTTTTGGCTTTCTGTGGATAACCATGTAACCTTTTCTTTGTGTTCTTCATACAAAATAGACCTCTGAGTCAGTGAGGGACAGGACTGAGAGGAAACCTTTGGGGAACAAATATGGGAATAAACACTGCTACAATTCTCTTAGCCAGCATGATTCCTTGGAAAGAAGTTTATTAACTGTTGTAAGTGGAATTGCAATGCTGAATGGACAAATACTGGTGCCCTGTTAGCATTCAGCTGGCAAATCAGATGAATGTGCAGTGTTCCAGTTAGTGACCTATGCATTATCCAAAGCTTATAAAATGTACCGTGCGACTGGACTTAGGAATGTATGCAGTGACCCCTATCTGGAAGATTGGAAATCTCCTGTGCTGTTGCTGTATAAATCAATACTATATAAGCTAAAAGACTGAGATTGTCGGGAAAAGGCATGAAATGTTATGCCAGAGGGTGCACAATGTGAATGACTATTCAGCCTGTTATTCTGATTGAATTGGCTGTAGAAACGGATAGGTCCATCTAAAAGTGACTGACTGGGATTTATACATCCTTCTTCTGGGTAAGCGAGTAACTATATGAGTCATTAAAGATATTTAGCTCAAAAGTGCTGATTTCTCTCACAATACAATATTTAATGCAATTGGCATGAGCTTTCAGTTCCCGATTCAGTTCCCAACACTGTGCCACCAAAATCCTCCCAGATAAATAATATTATGCTTCTTAAAATATTAAAATCAACCTGAGAATTATAAAAAAAAAGTAAGTATGTTTTTCACAAATTTCGAGAAACGTAAAGGTTATTCTTTATTGTGTTTAGCATTAGCTGAGATTCTCACTGAAACACTTTTTCTACAGATACAGGAGATTTACTTTAAATATTATGAGAAATATGATAAAAATCTTGGAAAGTGAGAGTATTGGAATGTTTTACAATGTCAACAATCTTTTGTATGAAAGAATGAAACTGATGGTTTTACTTTTATAAATTAGCCTATGTGCTAATTGGTGTTCAGAGATATTATGAGACTGAATCTTTTTGTAGCAGCAGGAAGTCTGTCCAATATTTTGACAATGTTAGAATAAATAAAAAAGGTCTCTGAGCTAGAACTTAGAGGACCTTCACTGACTCTTTCAATGTGGAACAGATTTATGCATTGTTCAACAAGTAAAGTATTCTAAGCTCATCTTGTTTAATTGCTTAAAAATCTCCTTAGGGTAGACCACATTGCTCAGAGCCCTATCCAGCCTAACACTGAATATATCCAGGGATGGATGGGGCTTTTACCACATCTCTGGACAACCTGTGTCAATGTGCCCCTACTTTTATCATTAAAAACTTTTTCCTTCTCCAGTAAGTAGCATCGCTAGCTTTTAAAAGAATTGTTTGAGAATCTGGCTATTAAAATAAGGAGCCAGACAAAACAACTTTCTAGAATACTTTTTCGTTCTCTGTTGAAGAGAACTCTGTTGTATCTGGAAGTCTGCTAGGATAATCACAGATTTTTCTTTCTTTTGCTCAGGTAGAGGCCTGCTACCAGAGAAAGACTGAGAATCATCCCTAGTTATTCATTGGTTTGGACAGTTTCTAGCTTCAACTCTGTCTTCCTTGCTTCCCCAGAGGCAGCCAATAACACCTCTTTTCCTCCACAAACAAACAAGCAAGCCAACCTGTTTGTTCTTAATTCTAACTGCCAAGTCTTAGCACTAAGGTTGATATTGATTTGGTGTAAACTGGAGTTTATCTCTCCTAAAGGTTTGTTTTACAGTTATTAGACAAACACAGGTGCAGTGCTTTGTGGAGGGAGGCAGTCTGCAGTGGAGGAGAGGATGGTATGGCTACTTAAGCTATCTCATGTTTGGCATTGATTGCACTGTGTGATTACTTCCTCAGAAAATAGAATCATTAATATTGGAAAAGACCACCAAGATCATCTAGTCCAACTGTCACCTATCCCTCAACATGCCCACTGTGTCCCTCAGTGCTACATCTACCCTATTCATGAAACCCTCCAGGGACAGTGACTTCACCACTTCCTTGTATTTTACATCCAGTTTTGCAAAAATATATCTGGTTATGCAAACTACTGTGGACAGGGCATAATACATTTATTTCTGCAACCTCTGTTTTTGTATATCTTTTACCTTGGCAAAAGGTTGGATTCTATTATTACTACAAATTATTACAGATTCACATCTCATGCTTTTAGTTCTTCAGATCCCCAGATAGAATTATCTTTCAAATATAACGAGCAGCACAATTAGATATAAAAGATGAGGGAGAACCAGGCATTTACTAATGCATGGAGATGTTTCTTACTGTTTTGAATTAGTTTCATCAAGGTCAAGTAGCTTAACTTTCCAAAGAATGCAAAATTCTAAAGAAAATCAACAGCTACTTGTAATCCATTTTGAAATATTTTTCCCAAGTATGAAGTCCTCAAAGAAATGTTTGGTGTTAATTTAATATTTTAAAATAAATAAATAAATAAAATAAAACAAAGCTTGAATTGAAATAAATTATTTTTACTAAATTATAGTTATGTTTATGAAAGTAAATTCTGTATTATTATATAAAGAACACTTATTGGCATCGTTTTTTTCTTCTTCTTTTTTTATTTTTATTTTTATTTTTTCCCCTGTAATGAAAATAATATTATTTATGAGATTTTGACACATATTATTAAATTGTTAGAACAAGTGGTCACACCACACCAAGGAAGTTCCAGAATATTGAAGGTTGAATGTTGCTTAAAATTATGACTGAAATGGTGAAAAGAAAGTAATAAAAATCAACTAAATTTCCATTAATGTAATCTTCCTTGACCTTCTTGTAGGCTGAGTGAGAGGTAGTGAACAAATCAAAGCATATTATCTGATAGTAGATGTGCTGTACTTATGAAATAGTGATTCTCAGCTTGCTGAAGTTTTTGAAAGTCCCACTGTGTCTCTGAAAACACTTTAATTCGGGGCAACAAAAAACTTTATGTGCACAATTTCCAGTTCTTCCACTACTGCTGCCATCTCTAGAGTGAAATTTTTAGAAAATAGGGGAAAGAAAACATATACAGTGGCTCAGTACAGAAACCATTAAGTGGTTGAAGACTTCTGTCTTCAAACTCATACATGCTGTTACTTATTTTTTAATATGATTCTAAAGACCACAATGCAAGTTTTTCAGTGTTGAATATTAGTTAGTTGATTTATTTCATATTGATAAGAGGAAGAATATCTAGTTGTCTGACTGAACAAACTTAATCCTCTTTCCCACCACTTCCAACACAGCTTAGTTTCTCCATTATTTCGGAAATTTGAAACAAAAAATATACACAGGCCTTTTGCTCTTAGAAGAAAAAGGACTTAAAACATGAAAAAGGACAGCAATGTCTGTTATCACTGAAGATTATGGTTAGAATTATTAGAAAGATATACATGATATATCACTGCAGATGGTAAAACCGTGTGTACACATGAATGCATGTATGTGGTTGCACACCCTTGCAGAGATCAGGAGGCTTCCATCTTTCCACTTTCATTTTTCAACTTTCAACAAGCACCCCTATCTCAAGACCTGCTGGCTGTGTGCAGCCTACCCTCTGCCCCACACTATAAAGGTGGTAGTTCTTCCCCACATAGTGGCCCCAAGTGTGCATCCATCGCTCAGCAACAGCTATTAAGTCTGCATCAACTGAAAGCAGGGCACAGGGAGGGCAGTGCTCTGCAGTGCTGACTGAAGTGATGGCAAATAATTGCATGCATTTTGAGATACTGGCTGTACTTTCACTTTTGATAAAGGAGTTTGAAAATATGTTTCAAGATTGCAAGAAAAAAATCACTAATTTGTGTTTCGATACCATTTCCTGTTTAAATACATACACTGCCTGCCAGTCTTCAAATGGAATGCATAGAGTTGCAATCAGATATTCAACTCAAAAATCTGACTGTGTCTCTTCAACAGACTTTCATATAATTGTAGGATGGTTTGGATTAGAAGGGAGTTTTAAGATCATCTAGTTCCAGCTCCCCTGCCATAGGCAGGGACACCTCCCAGGTTGCTCAAAGCCCCACCTAGCCTATCCTTGAATTCCTTCTGGGAGGGGGGGCATCCACAACTTATCTAGCCAACCTGTTCCAGTGTCTCACCCCCCTCCTACAGTAAAGAAATTCTTCCTAATATCTACTCTAAATCTACTCTTCTCCAGTTTCAATCCATTTCCCCTCATCTTGTCAGTACATGCCCTCATGAAATATCCCTTGCCAGCTTTCCTGTAGGCCCCCTTCAGGTATTGGAAGATTGCTATATGGTCCCACCCCAAAGCCTTCTCAGGCTTCTCACCTTTCTCAGCCAGTGCAGTGGAATTGCCTGGTCACAGCCTGAAATTAATACTTAAGCACCATGTGAGAAGACATAACTATCCCAGTGAGCTCAGGTGCAAGCAGTGCACCTGAGCAATAAGAGGGGCTGGAACCTGGATCCACCCCTCCTCACCCTCATTTAAGGGTTACCAGCCAAGGGAGTAACATCTTTCTAGATAGAAGTTGCCCTTCTCTTGGGATGTCACCAGTTTTTGGAAGGAGTCAGCCAATTTTTCTTCTTTGTTGCCTGCTAATACTGTGTAGTGCTTGTATTGAATTAGAAGGCACTGTAATTACCTTCTTTTGTCATACAGCCTATTCTTATAGGGGAGGTGCTCCAGCCCTCTGGTCATCTCTGTGGCTGTCCTCTGGCCCCACTTCAACTGTTCAATGCCCTTTTTGTGTTTGGGGTCCCAGAACTAGTTGCAGTACTCCAGGTGGGGTCTCACAAGAGTGGGGTAGAGGGACAGAGTCATTTTCCTTGATCTACTTGCTGGTCATGCATTTCTTAATGCAGTCCAGGATATGGTTGCCCTTGTGGGCTATGAGTTCACACTGACAGCTTATATTGAATGATTTTGTCAACCAACACCCCAAAATCCTTGTCCTTAGGCCTACTCTCAAGCCATTCTCTACCCAGCCTATATTTGTGCTCAGACTTGCCCTACCCAAGTGCAGGACCTTGCCGTTGGTCTTGTTGAACTTGATGAGGGTGGTATGGCCCACTTTTAAAGTCTGTCCAGGTCCCTCTGGATGGTATCCCTTCCCTCTAGGGAGTCAGCTGCACCACTCAGCTTGGTGTCATCTGCAAACTTGGTAAGGGTGCAGTGTCTGTGTCACCTACAATGGTGTTCTACAAAAGATGTCAAACAGCACTGGTCCCAGCAATGATCCCTGAGAAATGCCGTTCATCACCAGTCTCCACTTGGATGCTGAGCCACTGACTGTAACTCTCTGAGTGAGACCATCCAGTCAATTCCTTATCCAGCAAGTGGTCCATTTAGCAAATCAGTTTTTCTCCAATGGGACAACCAGGATGTGGTGTGAGAATGTTAAGTGCTTTGCACAAGTCCAATTAGATGATGTCATTTGCTCTTCCATTATCTACTGAAGCTGTAACTCCATCATGAAAGCCCACCAAGTTTGTCAGGAATGGCTCCCCTTTGGTGAAACCACATTGCTCCATAATCTCACCAGGAACAGAGGTAAGACTAACTGGTCTGTAGTTCCCTGGATCTTTTTTGTTTTTCCCCCATCTTGAGACTGGATGTTATGTTTCCCCTTTTCCAGTCAGTGGGAACTTAACTGGATTGTCATGACCTTACAAATATGAGGGATAGCAGCTTGGCAACTTCATCTGCCAGTTCACTCAGAACCCATGGATGGATCTCATTGGACTTTTGCAAATTCAGGTTCTTTAGATGGTCTCAAACCTGATCTTCATTTACAGCAGGCAGATCTTCCTTCTCCCTGTTGTTACCTTTGCTTTCTGCAGCCTGGGCAGTGTGGCTAGAGCTCTTGCATGTAAAGAATATCTATCTTACCAGATACCATGAAATATCTCTCACTTCACAATCACCCTTTAACCCAACAGTGAATGTGAGCACAGTGAGGTTTTTTCACAACGGCAACAGTGGGTCACCTCTGCTGGTGCAAATTCTTATGTATGTGGCATGCAAGCTTTTGGTACTGACTATGTTGAAAAATAGTGTCTTATAGCTGAGATTTTGCCACATCAAATAGTGTTATTGTGCTTTTTACACCTGTTGTAATTTCCATGGAAATAAGTAGAAGGCATTACTTTCAAAGCAACTTATTTATGTGCGGCCCAAGAAAATTCCCATTCACTCAAAACAGCCCAGGCAAGCCAAAAGGTTGGTAACCCATGATTTACTCAAAGTATGAATTGTTCTACGGTATCAGGATACAGCAATGCTGTCTTATATCACTCTCATTAATTCTGGCAGCAGCATCCAGATATCTTAAGGAGAAGTGACTCATATTGACATAGAAAAAAAAATTGCTGAAGAGAGGAAAGTGGATTGATTGGATGTGGTAAATTTGTTTGTTGTTTCTTTTTTTCTTTTTTTTTTTTTTTCTTTTCTTTTTTCTTTTTTCCCCAAACCTGTCAAATGGGAGGCTTAAGTAAAGGAAGCAGCTGTTTGCTTAAGAAACTTGGGAAGCACTTTGGCGAGGCATGAATTATACTGAATAAAACTAGTTAACAGAGGAAAAGAGCTAATGAAAGCAAGTCAAAAGGTCTAGCAAGTCAAAAACATTATGAGGTATATCTGCAAGACTCAAAGGACAAGAAAGAACTGGTTTGACTTTTTGTCCTCCATCTGCCAGTGTGAACTCATATGTTCAATATAGGTTGCCATTTCCAGCACAGGTTTTGTGGTTCTAACCTTCTGGCAAGCACGTAAAGAATCCATTAAAGTGAGAGCCAAACTCCTGTCAACAGCCCAAGGAGAAGGATATGGCTCTGGCTCCTATAATTTTGCATACAACCCAGATGGAAGTACAAGCACTTCTATGTTGAAGTGCCAAGTAACTCTCCCAAAGCTGATATTATCTTTTCTTCATCTTGCCTCAGAACAACTTCCATGCTTCTGGGGACTCCGCAGCTGTGTGCACTCTAGCGAAAGACTGACTATGTGATGCAAGCCAACTCGTATGTATTTGTTTTGCAGCTTCTGCAAGGAGGCTTTCCTTCCCTCCCAGTCCCATCAGAGACTGTTCAACCAGGAAATGCAGCTGCAGATTCTTCAGTTTCTTTAGGACAAATTTTAAAGAAAAATCCCCTCATTTTCTTGAAGCAAAGTACATTTCAAACAGAAGTGCATGATGCTGTAACCACTTAGGAGAAGGTGAGGAAGAAAATATGATGTTGTAAGAGGGAACTGAAATTTGGCAGTGTTGATAGGTTTAAAATTATGTCAAAATTTAATTATTATTTTGTTCTAATCTTGGCATTGTCTTCCTTTGTTTAGAAGAATGTTAAGCTTGGGCTTTGTGTTCCCATAAAACAGCAGATACAGACAAAACAGCAGAATATAGACTGATTCCCACCCATCACTGATATCAAACATACTTAAGACTAAAAATAGTGTTTCCTTAAATACAATTATGTGGTGCTGGCTATTATTATCTCTTGCTTCCTCATAAAGCCATATGCTGATTTGAAAAAGAAGTGACCTGAAAGTAGAGTTTCAATCAACTTAATCTTATTTTGATCCCAGAATGTGTCTTTTCACTGCCTGAAAAGGAATATTTTTCCTAATTTGACAAAATGATGAGCTAGGACTATTTAAAGCTTGAAGAAAAACAAGAAGGTATATATAGAGACAGTAACAGAGCAGGAATAAGAATCTTGTTTGTAACTAAGTCTGCAATAGCTTTCATCTATATCAATTAATTTTATGTATTGAGATGAGTAAGCCTTTCATTTTCTCCATTCAAAATCTTCATCTCCTTCAAATGGATGACATCTGGATAGAAATTCTTTTGCTTTCAAATGTCACTAAAATAGATATTGGGGAGAAAAGGGTAACAAGTAAGCTTCTGGAACTGTGTGATATTATATAGATTTCCCCTTTTCCTCTTAGAGTCTCCATGTCTTCAGGATTAAAGTAACCACTTTTCCATGCTGCTTACCTGGGGTTCTATGCGCGAGACTGTGAAAAGAGAACATCTACAGGGCGCTCTTCATACCTTGTTGTGAGTGGATCTGAGATCTTTAGATATCTCATTTTGCTGTCATGTTAAAGGAAGAAGATAACTTGGGATTTTACTTGCAAATAGGTCTCTACTTCTTCCTAAAAGGATTCTGACTTCATTTGTTTCTTTATGATTTTCAATCAGTCCTCAGCTTAGTCTATGAAGTTCAATCAGTGATTAAGCTTATAAACAAGAGAGGCAACTATATGAAAAATATCTTGCTGGTGCTGATGTGAAAGAGAGGGCAGCTTGTTTTGATAATTGCTGATTAAACTGAATTGCACTGATCCACCCTAAGGCATATGTGGGACTTTATGTCATACAAAAGAGGCTGAGTTACCTGAAGAGTAGCTAGTTTTAATGTGGTATGTAAATCTAAATAATATTCCCTTAATGACACATAGTCTTTATAGTTAAATTATTTAGTTATCAGGAGAAAAAATAAAATAAAGGAATGGCAGAACATTTTCTACTTTGTTGTAACCTGGATACATTCATATGTTATGCTGTTATTTGTGCCTACCTTGAGTAGCTGTTGATTCATTTTCAGAACCACAAGCTGAGAGTAATGGGCATCTAAGACCAAAATCACTGTGCCTCTTCCTTACCTTGCTCACGTTTCTTTTAGCTAAAGGTAAATTTATTTATTTTGTTGAACTATTTTATGAATGGTAAGCTTACTCATTTCTATAACTGACTTTTTTTTCTCAACACATGGATTTTAATATTTTAGTCTTCTTATTTGGAAGTCTCACACTTGATTAATTCATCTAAGTGTTACAATGAGAGAACTATCCTCACTACAACCCTTCATTTATGAAGAATATTTCTAAGAAACTTCAGCTTTTCAGTTATGTGAAGCTGACCAGATTCTGTGACTTACAGCTAACTGAGTACAGCTGCTGGGGTGACATGAAGGGACAAACCTCAAAACTTCAAAAGGAATAAATTAGTTTACTACCTGTCAGCTGGATGTCAGTAATCATACACACTCATGCAGCACTATAGGGTCACCAAGTACAAAAGATTGTGACAGAATTTCAGGCAAAAAATAAAAGGAGAAGGGATATATATAGATAAATATGTTCATCATTTATTTATATATATATTTGTATATACTTTATATAATATATAGATTATATTTACATTTATGTTTTAAATTCCAGTGACAAGTTGTTGGATTCAATTGCATAAAGTTGCAGAAAAGTTATGGAAATGACCAGAAATCTAAAAAGCTAATATGTAGGGAAGAATCTGAAAGAAGAGAAGGCTATGTGTACTTTATAACAGCAAAAAAAGGTAGACAGTTAATATGAAATTAAAGCGAACAAATTGTTCTTCATAATCATGGCAGTTGGGTTAATTTTAATTGCAACAACAAATCTATAATTGAACCTTAAGGAAAGTTTTATAGCAATAAAATTAGTAAAGCACAGAAGATGTTTTCTCAGTTGCTTACAGATTCTTTTCCCACCTCCATAAAAGGTTTTAAAAACAGACTAGAAAAGCATCTGTCAGACAATACATAAAGACGGTTCATTTTATCTTGGGAAAATGAATCTAGTAGTATGTCTCTTGAGTTCCTTTCTGAACTGAAGAATCCATGACTGCATATGTAACAAAACCAGAACATAGACCACACTACATAAGGAGCACTAATTGCCACAGCAAATATGAATCCTCTGATGGTTCCTCAGCTGAACTTTGGTAACCCAACATATGTAATACTGATGTTGTTGGACTATCTCCAACTCCTTCCAACAACTTGAAGATAAAAACAAGAGACTTAAGGGAGGCTAAGAAAAAAAAAAAAAAAAAAAAAAAAAAAAAAAAAAATCATTAAATATTTTTCTTCCTGTGATAGTGGTAGTGGTATGGCTGCTATCTTGACAATCAAAAGTATAAGGTCTGTAGAAGGAATTTTGTTGTGCAAGCTGAACCTTTGAGAGGAGACAAGGATGTGATCATCAGTATTACATGCATTGTTCCCTCATTTGCTTCAGTTAATAATATTGTCCCTCCCCACAAAACTTTCTCTTGCTCTACAAATATTTACAACCCAAAAATATTTCAAGTATAAAACAAAACTTTATTGATTAATTTTAAGAGTTCACTAACTCATAAATGTTGAAATTGTTTTAGCTGAATTGAAATATTTTTTTAGTCTGACCACCTTATTTTTCTGTATAATATTAATTCTTGAGATCAAATACAAAGGAATAAGGATGATCAGGCACTGAAATAGGTTGCCAAAGGACTAAGTGAAGTTTCCACCCCTGGAGATACTCATAGCCCAGCTATACTCAAACCTTCTATTACTGACCCTGGTTTGAACATGGATGCTGGAGGAGAAAATCTCCTAATATCAGCTATGATGGGCTTTTGTAATTAGTAGAAAAATAATGACAATTTCCTGAGCTGAGCACCGTGATGTGATATATATATATATATATATATATATATATATATATATATATAAAATAAATAAATAATAAACTTGTATATTGTATAAATTATAAAGGAAACTGAGGTAACTAAATTTATAGTGTTGGTGTTTCATCAGAGTACGTGCATTTAGTTCAGTCAAGAGACTTTAATCTCCAGTTTACTCAGCTAATAACTACTGACCATTTCTTATCTATATAGATTTATTCTTTGTGCTTTTAAAAGAAAAGAAATGAAGAAAAATGGTTTTCCTTCATCAATCAAATGGCATTTGCAGCAGCTGACATTTGCTGCTCTTAGCAGAGACTGTCAAAAGCCAAGCAAAATGCCAGATAACCTGTTTAGTCCCTCACCTATAGTGTTTTACCTGTCCTAGTGCCAAGGTATCTCAGCAGCCAAAATAAGTCGAGCCCCTTGAGAGAAAACAGATGGTGATTAAAACAAAAGTGGCATGGGATTCGTGGAGACAACACTTTTCGGAGCTTTTGGATACATTATCTGTGACCAAAGGCTCACAGAGCAGATAATCAGTCAGCACAGACTAAAATCTGGAACAATCCCTTTGTTTCACGTTAGTCCTAATACAAACTCATATTAACAATAAGTGCCATCTTCTGAAAGACCATACATAATCACAATTTTCCCAGTCTCTTCCACAGCTTGTTTTGTGCATCAAAGTCACCTTTGTCATGGTTTCTATTTACCAAGACTGGTTGCAAGAAGTACTGCAGGCTCTCTTGTAGAATGCAAATCAGTAACTGGTGTTCATTCCAGATGCTCAGATGTGTGTGCCAGACTATTTGACTTGCTCTTCTCCAGGGTGGACAAAGAACAAGTTTATTGGGATCTGAATACCTGTATGATGATGGTTCAGTGTTCCCCACTGCTCTGAATATGTTATGGTTCCTCCTTACATGTTGGTCACAAACTGCTGGGGACTTTTTCCATTTCTCTTCTATTCCTTTCTATCTGTCATGAACTCTGCTGGAAGCTTTGAATCACTCCCAGCTGCTGCTTAGTATTTGAGAAAGTAGACAAATGGTTTTTGTAAAGCACTGTAAGAGATTTGTGGATCATTTGTGGCAATACGCTGTGCTCTAAGAGCTGATAACTTCTTTATAAAAATCTATGACTGAATTTTCAGCATAAGGATAAATAGCCAAGATAGTTTCAACCCCCTACTCTTCCTTCTCCCCTCCCCTCCCCTCCCCTCCCCCTTAGTTTAGATGTCTTTTTATTTCTAAAATTCAGTATAGTTTCTAAATCAGAAAAATCATGGGTTATTAGATGTATCCAAAAGTCTTATTTAATTAACAGTGGACCAGAGTTGGGTCATGTCTGCAACAGAACTCACTGACTTCAATGAAGAGATTCCAGACTTAGAGCTGCAGTCAGCAACACTCTGACCTTTGTAAGAAGATGTTAGTTTTGCCTGCAAAAACATCCTACAGAAATATTCAGTGTAATGTCCTATTGGATGCCAAGAAAGATCTGTTCTCATATGGAGGCAGTGCTCAATTTATGGCCTAAGAGAAAGAAAACAGGCCTTGTAATCTCTTCCTAACCAATATATCACAGCCATACAAATATTGTTCATTTTAATACTTATCTAACTCTATTTTCAAATGTTCCTAAATGGTTCCTCAATTATTTCCTGCAGCAGTGAATTCCTTCTGGCAAGTTAATCATGCACAATATATATACATATAACCATCTAAAGTTCGTTGCTTTCAATTTCAGCTATGCTGGAGGTAGAGAGAGTTGATTCTCCCAGGAAAGCTCATCTCTTATGACAGTTTATTTTTAAAAAAATAAACTGAAGCTTTATATTTTGAAATCTTTTTCACTGTCATAATTACAAAATGAACTTGCAAGTGAAGCCTGCTGTGATAAGGCCTTCTGAAGGCGGGAGAACTCCATCTACAGCAAAGGAAATCTGGCATTTAGCATTTTCTGTTCTCAGAGCATCTCTGTATCAACAATGACACAATCATCTGAGTTCAAAACTGATGGCAGCAAAAGCTGTCTTTTGCTACATTCAGTTTTGGAGGTGGGAGTACAACTGGCAGGAAAAATGATATTGCTGACCTGTAGGTTTTCATCATTAGCCTTGAAAGGTAATGAGCCATTAAAGTAGCATAAAGGCATGCTGTCAGTGTTCAACAGTTTGCAGTTCTACGTACTCTAAAATAGTTGTCAGTTTGACACTAAAATCCACTTTCCCATCCTACACCCACAATGAGTTGTCTTACTAAAATGCAGTGCCTGTCCTCCACCCACTGACCACACTGACTTTGCACTATTTTGACATTGCAGAGACCAAGTTAATTTAGGTAATGGAGGTTTTTCATACAGAGAGCTCAACATTTATGAAGTTTGTGAAATGCTTCTATTGATTTTACTGGCTCTTGCATCACGTTAGCAAACAGCCACTCCTACTTTTATAGAGAGGGAATTTAGATTAGATGTAAAGAAATGGTGCCCAGAATAGGGCAGTATAGCTGGTGAAGGATATGGAGCACAAGTGTTTTGGGGAACATTTGAGGGAACTGGGATTATTTAGCCTGCAGAAAAGGAGGCTCTGGGGAGACCTTATAACTCACTTCAACACCCTGAAAGAAGGTTATAATGAGGTGGGGCTTGGCCCAGGTAATAGCAATAGAACAAGAGGGAATGGCTTCAAGCTGTGCAAAGGGATGTTCAGGTTGGATATAAGGAACACTTTCTTCTCTAAAAGAGTGGTCGAGTGGAACAGGCTGCTCAGGAAGGTGGTGGAGTCACCATCCCTGGAAGTGTTCAAGAAACATGTAGGCATGGTACTTAAGGACATGGCCTAAAGCAGTCACAGGCATGGGTTGATGGTTGAACTGGATGATCTCAGTGATCTTTCCAATCTGAATGATTCTGTGATTCCACAAGACTAGAAGTTATTGTAGCTATCATCTAGGAAGAAATCTAATTAAGATATTGCTGCTCCTCCTGCTGGCAGAACATGGAATAGTGAAAATGACAGTATTTCTTCACAAAGATTCAAATCAGTCTCTCCAGGAGCAGTTAACATCCTCTACTGAAGAACCTCCTCCTCCCATATTACTCTTAGCAGCATCTAATCTGACTTTCCTGGACTCTTGCAAATGGAAGGAGAGAGCAGTCAGTGCAGATTTCCTGTTTTCTTAGCAAGTTTGTTTCTCTAGATAACCTCTTATTTCCTTACCCTTAGAGCATGCCTTTGTTCCCACCGTGAGAAATCACAGCAGTTCCAGGGCTTTCTAAAGAAACACTTTTTGTTGCTACCTAACATACAGAGGTAACAGAGATGTCCTTAAAAATGCACATGAACTCTGGGAAATATCACCTGAGCCAAAAGAAAACTTTTGTTTAAAGCCGCTGAGAGCATAAAACCATGATGAGAAAAAAACAAACAAACAAAAAAACAAACAAACAAATTAAAAAAACACAATACATTGTAGAAAAAATGCTCAGCTTTCTATGTTAAGAACATTTCTTATCTTTTGCAATCACAAAAATAATTATTATTAATAATAATAATAATAATAATAATTAAGAGAGAAAACAAGAAGAGTTTATGTATTTCTTTGAAATAAAACTCTCAGGGAAAGATGTAGCTTGTGTGTCAAAATGACCGACTTTTACAGATCATCATAGTTTTCCATGCAATGTTCGAATGTATAAGTCTCAAAAAATCTACTGGTTGCCAAAATGCAACAGTCATCCCTCTGCCTACATTCCCTGCCATTTCAAATTTCTGAACCTGAAATGGGTTAGGGAAGAAAGTGCTAAGAGAAACTCTGGGTTGATCTTGTCTCTGCTATTTGTTATTTATATTTCTAAGAACTCTCTCAATACCCTTCTATGCATGCCCAGTAATCTGTGTTCTATTTGTTCTCTTTCACAGAACCTTTCCTCTCCATTTGCCATGACTCATCAATTTTATTGGCCTTTCCAGGATATTTTTATTTCATTTACTTACTCTTTATTTACCAAAGCTGAATGCAGTACATATAGTGAGTGAACAGAAGTGATTGCTACAATAGTCTTTATGTTTTGTATAGGATTTTTCATTCATTTTTAATTCAGGTTTGTTTTCACTTTTTAGAAGTTGTTTGCTTTTATAATGACTGCTGAGCATAGAGACCAAATATTTCAATGTGTTTCCTGGGAGCCATTCTTTTCACTTTTAGATTAATACAGAATTTCTGATGTTTCAGTAAAAGAAGTGTATTGTTTTTGTTTTTGTTTGTTTTTTGTTTGTTTTTTGTTTGTTTTTTGTTTTTGTTTTCCAAAAGACCCTGATTAATTAAAAATGAAGTTATTTCAGGAAAACATGCCAATTTTGGCAAGAGGTAAATTCAAAAGCATCAGAAAGTGTTTCTCTTCCTTTCTCTAGAATAACCAAAAGTTTTACTGAGGAGTATGCTATGGGTGAAGTAAATTGAGGAAAATTCCAAACTCTGTCAAAAATCACATTGGGGATTTCATAACCAGGATTGAAATATTGTCTCTTCTTCATTCATCAAACTGAGAGATTTGTATATATGTATCCTGATTAAAAAAAAAGTTTCCTCAATTGTGAAGTAAGTCCAAAATTTGCTGTAAAAGTGATAGTCTTAAAAGTGGTATTGCTTTTATATTTAATTAATTTATTATTATTATTATTAATTTTTTTAAATCTTTATTAGCATTTTTTTTTAGGATACCGTGTACAGTGGTTGAACAGAAGCCTGCAAATGCTATTTGGTTTGACGTGAAACTCAACTTCAGAGAACTATATTTGCATATCTAGTTATAGATGTTTAATTTTTTTTCTCTTTTACAAGGAAAATGTTTAATTGTCAAGAAAATTAAAAATCAATTTTGATTTTCTTTCAGAGCTGCTGGAGCTCTCCACAATCCTTTCTTTACTGATATATACAAATTTCTTTCAGCCTTCCAAAAGTATTCTGCTTGGGTGATATAGCCGCTTTTTTAAACAAAGCACAAAAATGTACATGAAGTTTTGAACCTGCTAAGCAAAGAACTTGTGAGAACACTGTGGCCAAAGAGGTAAAAATAGTAAATAGTTTCTTCCTCTATCAGGAATAGTTACTGCTGAGTATGTAGCATTTACTAACAGTCCTGCCTTTTTATTAATTTCACCCATCAGACATGCAGATTAGTAGCTGGTCTGCGTTTAAGACTTCAACAGAAATCCCCTCACCGTGTGCCTCATCTATGGTCTGCATGTGAATTCATCTTTACCTTTGGCTGGCTTGGTATGGAAGTTTGACTTTAAAGATCATTTTTTTGGATCTACAGAAATTCTATTCTGGACCGAACCATATACAAAGTGATATACAGCTCTACTTCCAGATCTTTCAGAATGGCAGCCCCTTAGTACACACTGGTGACCAATTTGACATTCAGTAGATTAAATTAACAAGAAAACCCACCCAAGGATATGTGTAACCAGCCACATTCTTACATTGCTTTATTAAATTAATCTCTTTAACCACTAGAAACTATGATGGGAAAAAAAAAAAAAAAAAAAGCAATACAGATTGTTGTGGCTTCATCGATTTACATGTGCCAAGGAGAGCTAAGTTCACAAACTCCTACAATAAAGATCTATGCATCTGTTGTAAATTCCAATAATACTCTTTGCATGCAATCAGGAAAAAAGATATTAGTATGTGAAGCATAGCACTAGCTAACAGTGATGAAATGAAATATTGTCATTCACCTGGTTAAGCACTGGATGGAACAGAATCAAATGCAATATGAACTCTTTGAGGTTCAGATGCTAAGCCAAAATAAATCAATAAATCACTGTGCTTTGTTATGTTCAGGGCAAATAAAGTCCACTTTTTTTTTTTTTTTTTCCTATATCAGAACAGTTTTCTGTTTACTTTGATTTAATTCTGACTAATGTATCAAAGGCAGAAAATGATTCTGAAATGGTTAAGCTTGATAAAAATTGCTTATTAGATAGCACTTGGGTCTTGCACAGTTTTGGAAATTGAAGTGTCCTTGTATGGCTTCTGATTTCATCTCCATTTCATCCTGGTTCCCCTTAAAAGGTTACATTATTCTGCTTTATGTATACATAACTGTCCTTAAGGGCTTTGTTTATTTCTTTCTCTAGCCATATATAAAATAATGAGGTCCCCAAAGAAAGCCTTAAGGGTCTCCTATACAAGCAGGGAGGAACAACTGGCTGTCTTACAAGCCCATGTGAAAACATCAATTTGTTCATTAATCATTGAAGTAAAGCTTCATCGCTGGAGATTTAAACTAACCATAGTCCATTGATAATAACAACAGCTACAACAGGAGTAAAGCATTCATCATGATAAGTCTGTAAATGCCATATAATGATACAGCATTAACTCTTTCCATTTTAATTTTATGAAATTCTTGTTTGATGCAGTAATTATGGCAGCTTCCTTCCAATCCTCCAAAAAGAATAAAAATGAAAAATGCCACAAGTGAATTTAATGAGCAGGTAAAGTGCGTTTAATACATTTCTACTAATATGCACAGTATGTGTCTTATTAAATGGTTTTTGAGCACTAAAGATTCCTCTCATTATTAGCAACAGCTGAAATTACTTCACAACACTGAATGTTTTATAAAATATAACATTGTGTGAGGTTGAGCCAAGCATGTTTAGGAAGATGGAGTTTGTTGAAGCTGGATCCCACAGTTGGAAAAATAGCCCACTAATGACCTCAGTTATCACGTTCTTATCACCAGTTAAACATCTGCCTTTTTCAGGATTTGATTATTGTCAGATTATTTCCTTTAACAAGCTCCCCTGGTGTTTATGTGGGCCTGTGTAGGAATGAAGGTGGATAGGTCTGTGTCAGTGGAGATTTAACCGGCTTGGATTTAGGCTGCTATAGAGTCATGCCCTTAAAATAAATTGTAGAAGTCTGTGCAATATGTAATATATTCTTATATCATTGAGTTGAAAATCATGATTTAATGTTTATGCTCCAGCAATTATATATTTCCCTCAGTAAGAAATAACAATCCAAGATCTCATTAAGTAGGATAAAAATGAATCAAGGTTCTAGACCTTGGTGTTTGCTTTGGAAATTACTGTGATGGACTTAACTTCATAGGAGAAAATTCAGACAGTCACAATATAAATAGAAATGGAAAAGCAAAATTCACTGTGAAGAAAAAAATGCTTAATGCATAGAGGTATTTTTGGGTCTTCTTTATTTTAAAGATACAGGAAAGCATAAAGGGGAAACATGGAAGGGATGGAGCCAATCTCTTCAAATATGTACTCAACAACAAAGATAAAGCAAAAAAACAAAAAAAAAAAAAAAAAAAAAAAAAAAAAAAAAAAAAACAAACAAACAAAAAAAAAACAATCAAACAAAAAAGAAGCAATAATATTCTGAATGAATTGAAGCCATCTTTGAATAGGGGCAAATAATTTTGCGAGGAAGGTAGATAGGGGCTGGATTTGTGTCCCTGAGAGGTTATGGAATCTCTGTCCTTGTACAATTCAAAACTACTCTTGTCAAGGAACTAATTTAAATTTAAAGATAGCTTTTGTTCAATCAGGAGGTTGAATTAAAGATTTCCAGATGCATACAAAGCAAAAGATAATTAGGAATAAACCAACAAATCCAATCTCATATAAGACAATTGCTACGTCACATGGCACAACAGACCATGAGGTTGCGAGAAAGGTGGAAGTCAGGAAAGTCCAGAAGACTTCAGAAATACATTTGTTACAATAACGTGTCAAAAGGTGTTTAGGAAAATTTATAAGCATGGTAGCTTGACATCAGTACTGAATAAAATACAGAACACAAAATTGCTATTTGCTTTTCTATGCCACTAGTACCATTTTATTTTATTTTATTTCCATTTCGTCCTCTTCACTCCCACTTCCCAACACTCTGAGTATCATAAAAAAACATGCAGAGCTTTTTGTTTTCTTGGTATGAATACACAATCAAAAAGAAATGGATTTTTAAACAGCCAAATAGCAGCTCCTGGGTCACTATGAGAAACAGGCTTATCTGATTCATCGTGGCACTCTGCCCTGGAATGCCATTAACGAAAAGTCCTAATAATTTGCCATGAAATTCCATTGTGATACTGTGCTAACACAACTAATGTGGCCTTTGTGAGTACAAACCCAGACCTAGAAAAAAGTAATCTGTTAAGAGATGAAATGAGTTTACTCTTAACATGTAACTTACAAGGTTGATTCTGGAGCATCATTCTTATTTTAGTATGAACACTTCTATGTCTGCAGCTTAAAAGAAGTAGAGAACATTTTTAAGTGTTTGGAACAATGAAGCTCAGGAGATTTAAGAAGCTCAAGAAGGTGTATGAACTGATTTTGACCCTAAATAAATGAAAAAAAAATACTGAATATGTAAATTTCCTACACGTGGACCTGGAACTAGGACAAAACTACTGGTAGAAACCATAGAAGCCCAACCTGGATAAAATATTATTATTATTCTTTTAGCATAGTCTCTCCCAGGAATAAATAAATAAATAAATAAATACATGAACAGTAAACATTTTCTAGCTCCTTTCTGACTTAATGAAACATGCCTATATGGTTTAATGGAACTCATAGATTGTATAGATATAATATTTCCAAAACATTATAAAATCTACATACTCTTACATTCCAAAAGAGCTTAAATTACAAACTAATACCAACACATTTATTTACTTGGCAATGTATAATACTGAAAATTTATGCTTCTAAGACAATGATATAGTGGGTAACTATGCAGGAAGTACTGACATTGTAAAGCTTGATCGCTTTCCAATACAGAATTTATCATTAGATTTGAATAATCTGTAGGTATCTTAAAAACAAAAAGTGAAAGCAAAAAAAAAAAAACAAAACAATGCAATGCTTTCCTGCAAAACATCACTTAGAACAAAGTCAGTTTCTGCAAATTATAAAAGGAAAATGTATTCTTATCAGAGCCTTCAACAGGCTAGAAGACGTTGATTTAATCCAGCCATTGCTAGGATCACCTGTACCATGTTGCTTTAGCTCCTGTTTCCCTTTAAGAGTAGATTTTTTTCAGAACCTAAATAATGTATTCTGGTACTTCATTGTCCAACAGGATTTTTGTTCCAGTGATATAAACTAGTACATTCTCCCTGATATAGTTTAACTTTTTATTTCTGTGCTGGAGCCTTCACAAACAAGGAAAACTGGTTTCTCTACATCCTCTTTGCAGAATTATACTCTCTATATTTGAAATCAAATATCTCCCTCCCTCAGTTACTTTAAACTTTTTTTTAAACAGCTAGAGTTTTATAAGTTCACCTTTTTTCACAGAAGTAGAGTTTCCCAGGTCATACAACCATTTTTATTTGAATTTGTTAATGACTTCTATTATCTTTTTTATTTTATTTTTATTTCTTTTTCCCCAAACCCTTGAACTACATTTCTGAAATGTGGATAAATCAGAAACACCAATTTATTGTTTTCATAACATGTTTTGAACACAAGCATGAATTTTCTCCATAGTGAAACACTTGATTGTTAGTCACCTGGAATATAATATCTTCACTGTTTTGTTCTCCAGCATGAGAATATTTACTATCATCAATCAGCTCATTTTATGAAATAAGAATTTGTATTTGAAACTAAGACTCTAAATTTAATTCCAGGGCCTACTCATACTTAGGTCAGTGTTTAAAAATCCATGAGATGTCAGTAGAAAAGGAAGCAGAATCTTATCAAGCAGTAGGGCAGCAATTTATTTTAACTGTAATATGCTCCAGGTAAATTCTACAGACAAAGATTTGTAGATGAACTTCAAATTTAAACAAAACAAACATTTTTTTCAAGTTTAGGTCAATTTTGACTAATTGAAATGGTATAAAAAATGGGCCAATATTACTTCTTCATGAGATAATGAGAATTACTATCCCACATAAGCACTGAAAGTTTACTTCTTTGCTAAGAGAATGAAGTAATAATGTATGTGTGCTTTATAAAAGACTTTTGGCTATAGGTTATTTAAATCTATTACAAATCATTATCACATACCTGTCTTCTCCCTGACTCCTATCCTTAGTTTTCCAGTTGTGATAGTAGAAGATGCTTTTTCTCATGAGTTACAGCAAATTTCAAGTTACCTGCTGTTTTAGTTACAGCCCTGACTGCAAGAGACAAGTAATCTCAGATTCCATGTTCTCATATATAATGCAGGAAAACTACTTGAAATATCTGTCTTAAATGATCTCTAAAGTCTTAAAGGGAAAGAATAAAAGTTTAGATCACTGTTATGAATGAATGGTGTAAGATACTGTACCTACCATGGGCAGGCAGCATTTATTTATTTGGTTTTTCCTTTTTACATTTTAAATACAAGTATTGAATGATGCAACATTAAAAATAAATAAGAGAGGAAAAAAAAAAAAAAAAAAAAAGGGCCAAATGATCCTGACCAAGTGAAGTGAATGACAGTGTAACAGACCAATTTATGCAAGACTTAGATTTCACCCCAGTATGTCTTTCTGTGCTGTTATTCTGAAGTACTATTACACCTGCAATATCAATTTTTGTATTTTCTGTTGTTTTTGTGCATGTATGTGTGTGGCTGGAGGCAGATGGATTTATTGCCTGATATTATATGGCAACCAAGTAAAATATTCATCAAGATGCACAGGACAAGACAATAAAGGGAATAAAAAGACATTTGTTCTTCTGTAGAATGAACTTCTTCCTTACCTACTAGTGCATTTACAAATGGCATACAGAAAGGACTGTCAGATTCAAATTAGGGGTTAAGCAATAGGTAGCTTAGAAGAACAAGAACCAAGAATTAGAATGAAGCTAGCAATCTGAGGGAACTGACATGAAATAGATTATAAAGAAATTGGAAAGGGTTTGTTTTGTTTTGTTTTGTTTTGTTTTTGTTTGTTTGTTTGTTTTTGTTTTTTTTGTCGTTTCTGCTGGTGGGTTTTTTTGTGTTTTTTTGTTTGTTTGTTTGATTTTGTTTGTTTCTTTGTTTCTTTTTGGTTTGCTTTGGTTTTTGTTTTGTTTTGTTTTTTGTTTTGGTTTGTTTGGTTGTTTTTTAAGTTAAAACATAGAAAAAATGAAAAACTGCCTCCTTTACAAAGTTCCAGTTCTGCCTTCAGTTGTGTAGAAAAACTAGTGTTATTGAACCAATTAAGACTGAAAGCAAACAAAGGTTGTCCATTCCATGATATGCCTTTTGTGTATGCATCTTGTAGTTATACAACACATAAAGCTTTATGGGGTGTATTCTTCCCCTGCAAGATGGTCAATTAAAGTGCTAATGTACACTAAAATTTTAGAGTTAGAGCAGAAATTAAACAACCCTTTCATTATAATTGACTTTAGGTGTTTGATTTTTTTATTATTATTTAAATTAGTCTCACTGGTTCAGCTTCTTCATTCACAAACCACTTTTGATTGAATAGTGATGTCAGAGAAGGAAAATATGTTTCAAGCACTAGAGAAGGGGAAAAATTGGGTACATACCTGCAATAGAAAAAATGGGAATGTCATGTGCAGAGCACTGCGTGCGGTTACAAGCTACTGTAGTATGTCAGACTTATTCACTTTATGGCTTGCGTGTACTATTTATTTCTGCTTTTAATAAAGACTCCTCATATTCCTGAGTGAGGGCTAGAGTTGATTGTAAATAATCACATTCATTGTGACTCAGCTTAGAAAATTACCTTTTGAAATTGGTAATTCCTAGGTACAGTCAAACAGAAGAATTCTTTCCTGTGGAAAATTGCCTTTTTTGATGAAAATCTTGAAGTTTTTGCTATCTGATTAAAATTGAAAGTTTGAGGAGAGCAGGCACTGTAGGAATGTATTTAATGAAAATGTAATTTTCTGTCCAAAAAAGTTCACAGAAAATATTCGGCAGACCCTAATATTTTCTTGTATCTAGCTTTTCCTTCTTGTCACACGTTGCAGAGAAAGATGTAAAAAGATAGTATATGAAATATTGAGGCTTCCTTAATCCTTCTTGCTCTGTCCAGGATGAGGTGCAATACACAGCTATAAGTATTTTGCAGCTTCTGAAAATGTATAACAGATAGCCAACTATATATATATATATATATTCCTCTCTCTCTTACAGATTCAAGAGATTTCATTTAACTCTGAAGATTTCTGGGGTCATGGAAGATATAACAGCTCTGAAATGGCTTCCCATATTCTGAAATGGAAAATGATGGCATGTAGTTCTTCATTTGGAAACACAGACTTGTTAAAGTTTGCATCCTGCAAAATTATGTTCTGTGAATGGACAGGTAACGATGTAAAGTGATTTGAGCTGGCAGCTATCAGAGCAGTATGACATAAAGCAACACATTCCTCCCATGCATATCTGACGTTGATTGGTAGATAAAAGCCATTGGATGGAAGATTTCATTAGAAGAAACAGTCATGTTTAGAATCATAGAATCATTTGGGTTGAAAGGGATCATAAAGGTCATCTAGTTTCAACCCCCTCACATGGTCCTTTGCTTCTGTAGGCTAAACAACCCCATCTCTCATCCTGCCTTCATAATGAGTTGCTCCAGCCCCCTGGTCATTTTTGTGGACATCCTCAGGATATGCTGTAATAGGTCTCTGTCCTTCTTATGCTTCTGTTTTGTGTGCCTGATTCCCATCTATAAAAGCTATGTTTCTTTTCTGTTTGCAGACATTTTTCTTCATCAGCTGAGAGTCCAGGAACTGTTTATTACTTATTCATATTTATAACCTTTGTTTCCTGATCCTCGATCTGGATCTTGTAATTCTGTTTATCAGAATCTCAGATATAGGGTATATTAACATATTCTGTCTGGAGCAGTCCTTGAAAATCAATCAAAAGTTGCAGAGCTCTGTGCTCTCGCTGTTAAACACTGACACACCAGTGTTAACCACAAGAAATAAGAACATTAAGTTTAATGACAATGCAATTTTTCATATAAAGCCCCCCTTACTTTAGTCAGTAGACACTATGATCTCAAAGTCAACCATACCAGCAGTAAACAAGATTATGTGTTGATAGTATATTGCAGTGATACCAGCAGTGAGAAACAGACTAGATGCTTGGTCAATTGATACAAATTTTATTTACACAAATCTAGATAAATTTATTTTTTACAACAATCCATGGGAGCTACTTAAATGGTCTTCTGGCATGTTAGACTCCACCGGGAAATCTTTGATGTGTTTAGAAATTAACAACTCCCTGTACTGTAAGTTTACTCTAAATATGGGGGCAATATAGTTATTTCAAATCTGGTGTCAGAAAAAGCTTGACTGAAAGGACTGAAGGTACAGTTTTATTTTTATCTTTTTTTTTTTTTTCCTTTAATTAAAAAAAAAAAAAAAAAGAATGAGAGAAAAAGAAGTGAACGATGTCATCCATCAAGTGAACCTAATTCTACTTTCATGCTAAGAAACCAATTGTAATGACATCAAAGTGAAGTGTATGATCATATCTAAGACAAAGATTAGGAATGTTTTATCCTTTCATACAATGAACCTGTTCTGCCAGAGGATCCAAGATAACAACTGGAGACAAAGGCAAGCATATATTAAAATATGCAGATACTCCAGGAAACCCTTCACATTCATCTTCACTATAATAAAATCTATCCAGGTGGCTGAGGCTAGGTTCTGACAGGTGATCCTACATCCACACTGGGTTCACTCTTAAGAAAAGGACTCACTTTTGCTCTATGATGATATTAATCGAAGGAAGATTATCTGAATATTCCCTGCAGTTCCTTCTTTATATACCATTAGACATATACAATTAAACATGTGGCACCTTAAAAGTCAGTAATGACTTATATAGGATAATAGATCCTAAGTGGCAATAACATTGTATGCAAGATGAAATATAAATCTGAATAACTATTGAGGGGATAATGTTCACTGTAAGTCCCCTGACAGTCATTTTTTCCTCCTACAGTGGAATCCTAGCACTAAATCAAATTCAAATTTTATGAAATGTAAAATCAATTTAAACCTTCATACCGGTTTAATTGCTGACATTCTTAGAACAAATAAATAAATAAAATAATAACTAAAATTAAATGAATGAGACTATTAGGGAAAGAAGAGACCGAGCCAGAACTTAAATATGAAAGATAGATGTTTCTTTAGCCCCAAGCCTGACTTGAATTGTACACCTAAAATCAAGGTCTAGCACTTTCCTACTCTCCTGATCTATGTATAGAGAGGAATGAATATAGACTAATCTAAATTGTAATTTCACATGTTGTTTATACTGCATAAAGAAGATTCAGTAGCTGTTCGAAAGACAGTTTAAACCAAAAGATCTCTGCACTGAATCCTAAAATGTTTATATTCAATCTTTTGTACTGAATCCTGTTTTTCAGAACACATTCATTGGCGAATTTGTTAAATAATTAGTATACTTGTTAAGCTGTAAAGAAAATATAATATTGAATTAATATCAGCTCTCCTTGTACTCTCCTTTGGTCTAAATCTATGTAGCTAAATCTGAAACCTTTGACATAGCTATCTTTGCTGAACCAAAACAAACTGTGATTAATTCTTTTTTTTAAACTCTGTCAGCCATGATGATTATACTACATTTGTAATGAAGCCAGTTCACTTAATAACATTGCAAGGACACATTTCACACCGTGTAATAGTTTTTAAAGATATATATCATCTCACATGTCAAAAGTCAGATTTTTTCAAATGTGTTCCTTATTAACATAGGAAAAGCACTAGTATACTGAAACAACTCTATTAAAAAAAAAATCAATATCACTGAATGGGCAATTATTTTTTTTCCTACTTACTCTTGTTAACTACACTAACAAGACTAGAACTATATAATATCAACAGTTTTTGAAGATCTCCAAGGAAGACACCTCACAATCTCTCTGGGCAATCCATGCCAGAGCTCCACCACCCATGCACCAGAGAATTGCTTCGTGGTAGTCAGAGGTAACTTCCTGTGTTCCAGTTTGTGCCCACTGCATCTTGTCCTGACACTGATAACCACTGAAAAGATTCTGGCTCCAACTTCATTGCTCTTAATCCTTTTGGTGATTAATGAAATAAAAAAGTTAAAAAACTGAGGAATCAGCTGCAAGTGCCTATAGCTATTTATCCATTTCTGTGATCATGTACACAATATGGCATTGTGTGACTGGTATATCATTATTTAGTCATTTCAAAGAATCACAGAATTGCAGAGATTGCAAAGGATGTCAAGAGATCATCTAGTACAACCCCCCTGCTGTAGTAGGTACCCTACAATAGGTCACACAGGCAGGCATCCAGACGGATCTTGAACATCTCCATAGAAGATGACTCCACAACCTCCAACCTCTCTGGACAACCTGTTCCAGCACTACCATGGTCAGCCAATGATCATGCTCATTTCCTACAATAACTCACTGTTTACTGGTTTACATACATTGGAAAGTCACTTAAATCACCTAGTCCTTTCTTTGATTTCAGATGATCTAGAAGATAAAACAAATCTCTCCCTCTTTTGATTTGGATACTAGCAATTTATTTAATTAATACAGGAAAGACCAATAAAAAGACATAGTGAAACTTAAACTGAGAGGGAAACTTACATACCTATAACCTAGTCTTGCAACCATTTATTTCCTTAACTTCCTTTGTATAAGCAATAAGAAAAGCTATGTTCATGTTCTCTGACAGGAAATAAGGATAAGATACTATGCAGATAATGTGCTACAATTTATTATAAATTAAGAAGTAGAAGATGTTTTAATTTGTTTGTATCTCTGTGTATGAAGAGAAAAAAGTTGGGAAAAATTTGGAAATAAAAAAAATGGAGGGGAGTTTTTCATATTTTCCTACACTTCACTTGGGGAAACTGATTCAAGAACTGAAAAGGAGGGGAGAGGCTTTTCTCTTTATCAGAATGATTACAAAAAACAAAAGGTATATTGTGTTGAATTTGAACATTTTTTTCCAAAGAAGTAAAAAGAGTCCTAATGTACCCTTCTACAATTCATTTACTTGCAGATATTTATTATTCTTTTAGTCTTTTGGCAGTCAATATGAAAACATGCTGCAAAATGTTTTCTTTCGTTCTCAGAGATCCATCTCATTTATAGTATGAATGTGCTGTACTTGAATCATTCTGGCCTTGGTTATGCAGAGATATAAACCATGTTAATCTCTCATTCATTGTACGCCAATAAATCTAGACCCATGGCAAGTTTCTCCCTAAGATTTTCTGCTTCTTTCTACTGACTACAAAGAAAGTCAATAAATGAATGGTGAATGGCCATGGTGTACATGTGCTGTTTTACTCTTTGGATCTTGAGTGCTCAGATAATGATCAGAGCTTACATCTGTCTTACTAAAGGGATCCTTTTGAAATGTCCTAGTATATTCCACTTTTCTTTCAGCTGCTGCTGTAGAGAACCACAATTGTTGTTGATCTAGTTTATTGTTATTTTTATTGTCATTCCTATGTTGATGTATCAAGTATCTTAAGATACCTCACATAGTCCTAGGTTTTAGTTTTAAATATTGAATCAAGTAAGATTGAGAGACATAAGCTTATTTACAGGTGTTATTTCTTGTATACATAAATGTAGTCTCCTGTCTCCTGATTAGGTCTTTATGGCATAGCTTGAAGGAACATGAATACATGTGACCTGAGTAGTTCCCGCAGAACTCATAATTGCTCTACAGTGAGACATCCACACAGGCTGGCAAAGATAGCACAGGACTTGCAGGACATCTGCAGCACTCTGGCATGGAAATAACACCTTCTTAAACAGCATGAGAAGCCTCAATATGGAAAGTCAAACTAAGCCTCTAGCGGGCAGGCAAATCTTTACATTCTTCTCCAAAATTTATGCTTTGTAGTATTTTAAGTTTCCATTAGAAGAAAATTTCTGAGTAAAAGGCAACCTACTGGATTTTGTGAGATGTGATATTGTTGTGCTCAGTATGTTGCAGGAGGGTGTATCTTTCCATTACCAGGACGGAATGCTTAACATTAGGCAAATATTCATTTATTTTGTTAGCATATAGCAGGTGTCTATGATAATTTGAAAAATACTTACTTAGTTTTTGATGCAGTTCAGTCACCTAAACATAAGTGTCTAATTCTAAGACTTGTACAGACTCCCAGACATGTACTGCTCCGCTGTGGCATCTGGATACCAGGTGGGAGCCTTTAGGACATCTTGAATGTCTCTCTGTGCCTACATTCAGGAAAATGAATCACCTCCCGTAAGTCTGTATGTAAATATAATTAACATTAAAAACATTTAGAGAGGCTAGAAGAATTTAGAGATTGTTCTGTTTATTACTTATTATTTAAATCTAGCTTAACAAGGCAAACAAAGCAAAATACCTGTATCTCATTATCTTTTTCTATTATGGAATAAAAAAAAAAAAATAGACAATGTACAAAAAGTGTCTAAATGTGAGCAGCTTGTGGTTATGTTGCTATAGTTACAGAATCATCGGAGGCTTTGCTAAGCCAGAAAAAGAAATGAGCATTTTCAGAAATAGTTTTGCACCTAGTTGCTGCAGACAGTGTTGCATTTCCAAGTAGGCATGTTTGTTCTGCTTTGCATTGGTGAAATTGGAAGAAAACATTTGTCTCTTGAAATTTCTGAAGAATAAAAATCCTTTTCACTTTACTGAGAAATTCTATTCAGATAAGAACAACAGCTGCTATTAACAGAGGTAAGAAGGTTGTGTTTTGTTTTTCGGTTTCTTTCTCAGAATAAGTCCTTTTCCCCCCTTTTTTTTTGTCATAAAAGGAAACACTTTAAAGTTTTGCAGCTGAGGATAAAAATTTCTTCTTTCCATTTAAAATATGTTCTCTATAAACTGATAATATTTTTAACAGTAAATAGTCATGCTTCACAAAATAAATAATAAATAAATAAACAACAACAACAACAACAAAAGAATTCCAATCATAAAATAGTTTGGGAAAGAAAAAACAAAACTAAACAAAACAATATAGACTACGAATATAAACATATAAACGAACACATGGAAGTGTCAGTGCTGGAGACCTTAACAGAACTTCAAAAGTCTTGTTTGGAATTTGTAGGAAGGATCAGAGGCAATGAGTTGGATGTACATAAGCTGACAGTTCCTAAACTTTTGCCCTCTTGCTCATAAATATTTTGAAGTTTACTTGTGCATTGTGTTTCCCTGAACAAACGAGAAGATTTTGTACTAAAATACAAAGAATACATAAAACTAATCATTAACAGATAATATTCCTAATTCTCTCAGCTTCCTTTCAGTGAATTCTCAAGGATTTAATGAAGCATCTGCTGCTTCCAAACATGTCATCTTTCTTTGCATATTGAAAAGTGCAGAGGAAATCCTTTACTATTTAACTCTACTTTTCTCTGCTGTAAATGTATTTTAAAACCATCTAAAAAGACTCTACTGTAAACTAAAATATGTAGTCTTTTATCTAAATGTCATTATAGTGAATGGCTACCTCCTACCGAGAACAGTAGGACTGCAAAAGGATTTGATTCAGAAGTTGAAGAGGTTGTTTTTAGTGCGAAAAAAAAAGAAAGGGATTGAGCTGAAATAAATCAGGAAAGAGATTAGCTAGAGATTAACTGAGCTTGCCTACCTGAAGGACTCAAAAAAAGGAAAATCAAAAAAAAGGAATATCAAAATTGATTATACTTCTGTCCATTAGCCCTTTTCACATACCACTCGTGCATGTTGCCTGTAGGCTTTTCCAGGCTGGTGGGATTATTCTGCTTTGTGTTTACTCTCAAATATCTTGACTGTTGAATCAGCACAAAAAGAAATTTATTTATTTATTTATTTATTTATTTATTTATTTATTTATTTATTTATTTATTTATTTATTTATTTATTTATTTTTCCCTCGTACTACTGCTATGCACCACTAAGACAAGCCTGGCCTCATTCACTTGCCTCCCACCTCCCTTTAGATATTTATGAACATTTTTCAGATTCCTCATCTGTCTTTCCCACAGGTTGAACAGACTCAAGTTACTCAGACTTTCTTCATTTAGGAGATGCTCCGGGCCCTTTATCATCTTTGTGGCCCTCTGTTGGATTCCTTCTGGCAGATTGCTGTCTTTTTAGAACTGGGGAGCCCAAAACTGGACATAGTAGTCTAAATGTGACCTTATCAGGGCAGAATAGAGGGGAAGAATCACCTCCCTCAGTATGCTGCCCATGCTCTCTTTAATGCACCCCAGGTTACCATTGGCCTTCATGGCCACAAGGGCACACCGCTGGCTCATTGCCAGTCTGTTGTCCACCAGGACCTCCAGTCCTTCTCAACAGAGCTCATCTCCAGCTGGTCATCCCCTAACAAGTACTTATGCCTGCAGTTACTTCTCCCTAGGTGCAAGATTCCACCATGTCAGAGAAGTGCAAACTTGCTTTCCACATAGTCCTCTGTCTGAGATGATTTTTTTTGTGTGTGTGAAAAACTCAGGCTTGTACTGTCATTTACAGCAAGCCCAGAAAAGCATCTATATGGCAGTTCTGCTATAATAGCAGTTATGCTATTATGATAACAAAATAAAAACCTGCTTATTCATGAGTTCCCATCACGTACAGCAATGGAAATGGGCCCCTGACCTCCAGCTACTCTTGGTTACATAAAACGTAATTATTGTTCAAAAGTGCACCCAGAAAAGTCTAACACTGTGTAAGTATTAACAGGACATATTAGACACTCCTATGATGCTGCAGACACAGCACAGAACAAACATTGGACAGGTGCCCTTCTACAGACTTACATGGAAGTCAGATAGGCAGCCTCAAGCAGACTCCAGATGCCTATTGGTTCAGTAGCTGTACTGAAGCAATGATGCTGGCTCAGAAACTGGATGACTTGTAGGTCTTGTGACCTACTTGACAATTATGTACAGACATGGGAAATCTTTGATCATCTGAAATAGCATTAAACGCCTTTCAGAGAACTGCATCTGCTCCCAGGCTTTCATTGATTATAAGGAGAATACGGACAATTTCATTGCTTGTGAAAATCTAATTCATATAACAACCCGTAGATAACCTCATCTGTAGACTGTAACCCACTTTTGACACTTATAAAAAGTGAATGTCAGTAAGAAGTTAATTATTCTATCATTCTTTAATATTCAATAATGTTCTGAAGTGAGACACATTCCATATCAATGCAGAGGTATAAAACAGAACAGAGGCATCATTCTGTTATCCTCAGTGCAGGCACCTAGTACCATTTGAGACGTTTCAGGGAAATCCATGCGGTCTCCAGATGCTGCTGCAGAAGGTCAGTGCCTTCCCATGGGTCTGACGTCATATTTTCTGGCAATGTGTGAATGCCTCAGGTGCTCTGTGGTTTCTTTATGACATTTGCCACTGAAGGTCTCCTCCCCCTCCCAAATCATCAGTCTCACAAAAGACAGCATAGATATGCCAAAACAGGGTCAAAACATGCTCAGCATTAGTCTGCTGTATATCCCAGGTTTCTAAATACAAGTAGAGACCAAGATGAAGGAACTAGCTGATGAGTTTTCAGAGAAAATGCACAATACCTTGAAGGTAAGATAATCACTTATCCCATCATATTCTTAACATTTATACAGATCTTTTAGTGGAAAACTGATGCTATTCATTAAGTATGCACTGAAGATTTACCATCAGTACAGTAATTTTTCTAGTACAGAGAAATACCATCAATGCAACTCATATTTCAGATATGATACTGGAAACCCTTCCAAAGTTCTCAGTGGTATAATGTGCTTGCGGGGAGGGAAAGACATGCTATCTATTAGGAAGACATTACACATTCCAGATAACTTAAAAGTTTCCAGAAATTTAGATTGATCTCTTAGCAAAGAATTAACTGTAATATCTGTGGAATTATACTTTTCCCATACAATTTTCTTCTGCTTGCAAATTAATTTCATTTCTTTTGTGCATGTTACCATTTTTATTGATCTGAGAAAAACTGGATCTGAAACAGAACAGTATGGGCTTACATCCTGCCAATGCAAAATTACTCTGTACAGAATTCTCATTGTAACTACAGTTACAAGAAGCTAACTTTTCTATTTAATCAAAGACCATATGAAAACAGCACAATAATAACTTTGAAATAAAAGATATGTATGTGTCATCCAAAGTAATTCCCAAATTGTTCTGTTGGGCTATAATTTTTGAGCAGCAGTTCCCCCATTCAGAAAACCTGTTATTTATAAGAGAATTAAACAGCATCATCAGATGACTTAACTGACTCTGAAATTGTAGTATGAGGAGAAAAGTGGGAGTGAAGTGCCAAACTATCAATTGAAGCATTACTCTAACAATGTCTAAGGTGATCAGAAAACAAAAATAATCCATACTTCTACTCCAAACCGCCAATTAGGGAAAAACTACTCATTCATTATTGTGAGCAAATAAGGCTAGAATGCCCAACGAAAGATTATTTGAAAGTAGAATATTGTAATATTTTATTTGTTTGTTTTGACTGGTACTCGTTTGTAGACAGAATTGTTTCTTCTCTCCTTATTTATTTATTTATTTATTTCTGTGCGCTCCACAGTACTGAAGAAAAATGGTCAAATTTATATGAGTGACTTTAGGCTCCTGGATTTGGTTAGCTTATTGGATAACAGGTATTAATAATATCCTTTAAATCCCATCCCTAATAACACAAGTTTTCTTTCAGTTCTGTGCAATATTTACTATTGTATAGAGGAATAGTCTGGGTTTAAAGATGAGACTGACGCTTATTAACTGTTCTTAGTTTTGGGCCCATTATAGCAGGGATGCTGATTGAGGGTATGAAGAGAAGAGTAATGAAGCTCATGAGGGGACTAGTGTTATGAGGAGCACCTGAGTTGTTTAATCTGTAGAAAAGGAGGCTAAGGAGAGACTTCAACACTCTATGACTACAGGAAAGGAATGTGCAGTAAAGAAGGTGTTGGTCCCTTTTTTTCAGATGACAAAAGATAGGATGCAAGGAAACAGCAAATTGCACAAGTTGCACAAGATCAGATTAAGCATTAGGAAGAAATTCATGAAGAATGCATGGTCAAGCACAGGAAAATTTTTACTTCCCGGGGAAATACTGAAATACCCATCCCTGGAGGTATTTAAGACTCATTTGGACATGACTCTAAGGGTTTAAAGATGAGACTCAGTGATTCAGATTGATGGTTCATCTCTATAATCTTGAAGGTATTTTCCAGTTCAAATGATTCTGTGATTCTATGTTGCTAATTAAGTACATCAAACATTAGTGGAGACATAAAAGCAATTTTTTATTTTGGTTTTATTTAAGAAAAATTCTAAAGGCTTGAAAACAAGAGTCTGACTCATCAATCTAACCACTGATACCTTAGAGCCAGTCAAGACAGCTAAGGGTAACTAATCCTCAGCCAGATCTTCAAGAAGGCAGGATCTCTATCTGGTCTTATGTCATATGTGCTAATTTGGGGGTAATGTCACACATGATCTTTGTGAGAAGTCTTTGTTTATGAAAGTAAATTTAATCTCAGTGCCTGAGCATAATGTCACCTATACTACAGACGTGGTTTTAGGAATATTAAAATAGGATTTTGCTGGGTAACAGCCAAACTGTTGTTGGCTGTTACTATTGTAAAGAAGGAATTGGGGCTTTTAGGATGATGATTTCTACCAGAAGCAGAATACATTATCCAACCTCTTCCCAGAACCTAGTTAGGTGCATACTACATGCTCTGATTCAGTACCTCACCTCCCTTTCAGAGTCTTCCACTCATTCTCTCTCAGTTTTGTCAGAAGTTACTTAGTATTGTACAGCCCCACTATACTTGTGATAAAACAAACACATAAAATAAAACAAAACTCCAAAAACCAGAATTATACTCTATAGACTGTGAGCTCGCTTTGCTTGGTTATTTAGTACAGCAATTAAATAACTCTTGGATTCTCTAACAAAATGTACCCTACACCTGTGCAAAATTGACAGTCTACAATACCTTTATGGCAACTAACACTGTAAAACCTGAACACTTCATATGTTTTATGATATCCCACAGAGGTAAAAAAAAAAAAAAATAAACAAATAAAAAGAATTATTTGGCAACTGAGAGTAAGAGGCACAGAAAAGCAAACTGACATGTAGGATAATATATGACAATTGTGACAGAAAAGGAAGCTAAATCAGTGCACTCTAATTCCCAGGTAGGTTTATCTTCTAGCTAGTAGATAATCTAGCTAGTAGATAATCCTTCCTGCTCCAAGCATGGTATCTTCGTGTTCTCATTGATTCTTCATGTTTTTAAAGCAAGATTTTCAAAATGAATAGTTCATATATTGGTTGTAGTCTTTTTCTATTGAAGAGAAAAAATGTTTTGTCAAAGAAGTCACCGATACATGAATCAGTTCAAGGTGAAAATCTTCACTAACTCATTCTGATTTAAGTAATATCTCCAACTGACATGTCTTAAGCTCTGCACACATCCACTACAAAAGAAACACAGAACTATAACAGTGTCAACTGTGATACTGTTTGGAACATTTTAAAAGACCTCAACACTGTCAAGAAGAATTGCTGCACGTGTCAATTAGTTCAAGACTACAGACTATACAAGGTGCTTTTCATGTAAAATTAACAGAAGCTTGGGTTGTCTTGTATTAACATAATGTCTTGTGACCTCTTCCTGTCATGCCAGTCTCCATTTTCCTGCCCTGTACGGCTGTCTGCAGTGTTCTTACTCATCCTAAACTGCAGTAGATGACTGTGTCTGGGTGGCTGAGTGAAGTCCCAGGTCTATTCTCATGGTTCTCTGACCAGTAGAAAAGTACATTTCTTTACTCAGCAGCAAACACCAAATGGTACATTTGCAAGAGAACAGTGCATTTCCATTTGTTGCACTTCAAAAAATTCCAACTTCTAAAGCTTACCGAGGACCCCTTAAAGGTGACACAATCATCTGGTCTGTCATACACTCCTCCCAGTTTTGTATAATTTGCAGAGTTGCCTAGGATGTGTTTTGTCCCATCACCCAGGTCATAAATGAAAATGCTAAGCAGTAGTGTCCTCAGCATCAACCTAAAGAGTAAGCTGCTAGTGGTTAGCCCCCATTTCATTTCATTACTCGAGTTGTTTTATGAAGTCTACCCGCCTGAAAGTTACCTGTTGTATCAGGTAAGTTGTCCAAATTTCCTCTAAAGCAAAGGAGGACATATTTCATGCTAAAAGGTAGGTACTTACCCTGTCCAGTTGTTTCATTGCATTGTGTGTAGATGTGGCCTTGATTACCATGGTTAGACAGCTAGTTTTCAGCAGCTGTGTGTGAGTTAGGTGTATCTCAAATGTCTTTAAAGAATTTAAGTGAGCTATCACTGAAAGGATAGATTGAGAAATAATCCACACCAAAATACCCTACTGACATAAGTAGTCATCAGCATTTCACTCTGATTCGAAGTGTGTTGTAATCAGAACATAGTCACATAGTCACATAGTCTGTCTGGATTTCCACATAGAGCTTGAAAGGACTTTCTCACAGTATTTCTTTTAAAATCAACACATTTCTCCAACAATCTGAAGAAAAAAAAAAAAAAAAAAAAAAAAAAAAAAAAAAAAAAAAAAGCTGTTGAAAGGTTAGCATTTCTTAGGAAAATCCATCCCAAAATGCCTAGGTGACTTGATCCTTTTCATAAGTCAAGAATGAACATTTCAAGTGTGACTTAATCCCTATGAGCCATCACTTAATGGGTGCTAATAAGGACTGTGATCAGCAGCTCAAAAATAGAGCTATTCTCTTCATTATAAGGTACACGGTTTGACAGATTACTGCAGAAGAGAAACATACAACAAAACTCACATGAGCTTTACACTATTCTCACTTTAATTATTAAATAAATAAGCCTAAAATAAAACAAAATGAAAAACAAATTCCAACCAAAATGGAATATGACAGCATCCCAAGGAAATACTGTATGGAAAGTTGTGTGTATTTGACACATACAGCAGATGGCATTCTCAGGTGGCGGGAAAGATAAAAATGTGAATTTAGAAATGTTAGGAATTTTGAAACTGCAGAAAAATTGTAACTGATGGAATTCAGCTGAAGATACTCCAAGAACCTTTTGCAGCTTTGGGGAGCACAGCTGCTTTGCATCTCCTCATAATGTCCCAATGAAAATCTAAAGGCACCTTGGCAGCTTTAAAATAAATAAAAGCATCTGTTGGTCAGAAAAATATCAGATATCCCCAGGCACATCTGGTTTAACCATTGGTAATAGCTACAGTTTTTTGATGCAAGAAGTAGAAAAACATTGAGTTTCCTTTACTTGAAATTATTTTAGTACGCAACAAAAGAGCAAAGTTAAGATGTTGTTTAAAAACCTTGTTTTGTGCTTCTCTTTGTAAATATTTATTTTTCCCAACAGGTATGTCATGGAATTTCAAAGGTGTGGCATAAAAAATATAAAGCTATATGAGATTCACAGTTGAAACTCAGTTTTGTTTCTGCTTTTAACTGGCTCTTGTGTTACCAAACTGCAGGCAGTAAGAGTGTGATAACTTCATAGAGTTTAAAAAATTAGTAGTAAATAATTTACCAAAAAATAAACTGCTTGGTGTCAATGAGCATTGGTGAAGTGTGTTGCTCAAAGATTAAGAAAGAAGAAAAGAAGAATGACAAAAAACAATTTGAGAAGAAAAAGAATGTCTGAGCAGTGGAGAACACAAGTTCTAGTCATCCTAACAATTAGAAGAAAAAAATGTACAGAATCATAATGTGAACTTGAATGGTAATGGAATGATCTAGAAAAATAATAAAAAGAGCCTGGAACAAAAGTTCTACATGGTCTTTGTAGTATTTTCTCATTTAATTTCTTATAATTCTTGAGCCAGTTTGAAGTAGGCACTGAGCTCTTGTAACTCCTTGTGAAAACTAAGGGGTGGGGTTGTTGTGCCCTCCTAAGTTGCAACTGCAGGGAACAAATGGCATTTTAGGGCCTGATTTACCTATTCACACAGGGAGTATTTTCTTATGATGAGAGGAATGATGGCTAGAAATACTTTTTTTATACATTTTTCCCCACTGACAGTAAAAAAGGATCCAGATAGTTAACCAGACAAGGGTGCCGACTTCCATGTCTATGCAGAAGAATTCTGAAGAAGTGTATGTGGTTAAGATGCTTGGGAAAAGAAGTTCTAACATTGCTGCAGACTTCCAAGTCAGCATTGGCTGTGGTGGCCAAATGAGATGGCCTGTGAGGTCTGTTCCTGTGAAGGATAAGAAAAAAAAAGGGCTACACCTGTGAAAGAAAACAATAATTAGAAAAAAAAAAACCTAAGCCTAGAGCCTTCTTTATGTGAAGAAATTAAAGGTAAGCTAAACGTAATGAGGTAGTAGTTCAGACAGGAACAATAGTGAGTATTGATATAATGTAAGTAAAGAGGCTTAAATGTAGAAATATATTTTATTTTTATTATCATGGTGGTCTATGATTCAAAAAAATGAAGGAAAAAGTACTGATTCTCAGAGTGCCAGAATTAAGTAATGCAAAAATCTGGACAGAACCTTTGGTGTCCAAGTATTAAAGAAGCTTGAAATCTCTCAAGTGTCTTTGTGGAAAAACAAATAGGCAAAAAAAGTCACATAGGATTCATTTGCCTATGTGCGCAAATGTTTAACAGATGCTAATCCTTACAGGAGTGTTATGAGAATTAATTACTGGCTGTTGATAAAAATAATCCAAGGAAGCAATTTTTCCATACAATGAACATACTAGGAAAGCTGTACTTCTGCCTCTGTTGATTTTATAGTGGATAAGTTAAATGCATTCTTGTGCACAAAGACAAGAGAAAGTCTTTATGTTCACAACAAAGCATAAATATAATCAACTCATAACTGTGGATTTCAACATTTGTGTGATTCATAAGAGATAAAATAGCTAATGTTTCTTATTTCCTTCTCTTTTTCAGAATAAAAGGAATTGTCTTCCATTTGCTGCAAGTTGTGAAATAAAATTCTCCCATATGCTTTTAAAACATCTACAGTGTAACACATGCATTGCTTCAGGTTTGTAGGAATCAAGAATCTGCTCTCAGTAACTTCAGTCTTGTTGGAGTCTCCTCCTCGATGGGGGTAATTTTCTTCTACTATAATTCTGCTTAGGAAATTTTGAAAGACAAGACTTCCCTGACCACTTGCATGCACATAGCAACTATGGATGAACATCAATAATTTAAGGCCTATGTGTGCAACCTACCATGTTATTTTTGTGCATGTTTCTCCCTGTTTTGGCCATTATTGAGGTCAAATCCCACTGTTGGCTATAGCAGTAATATAGTTATCTCCTTGCCACTTTCTGCCTACTCTGATAACAGTGTGACACAATATTAAGAAAGTTATCTGTATCATTCATTGTATGTTTGTTCAGCTCCTAGTACCTCCATTTCTTGATCTTCTGAAGTATTAGGTCCCTGTGGAACCAATATGATTGAGAGGAAGTTAAAAGACTGAGAGTGATGTATGTGACACTGTATCTGGGCAGATGAATGGACAAGTTTGCAGCAGAGTGAACTGAGACAGATAGCATTGCTTTGGATATAAATCAGATTTGGAATGTCTGTTCTGTGGAATGATCAGTGTTAACTTTGTTACATACAAATATATCTGGGCTCATGAGAGCAACTGATGTAATCGTTTTTGAACATCCTCCACTTGCCTTTTTCATTCCCTTGGTCATTCTTTGTGAAGAGTATACAGTGATCAAAGGTAGCCACCACATTTTAGAATTACGTCAAAACATTTGTTAATTTTCGCTGTTGAAGAAACTTCTTTTGAGATAGAATGCAATGTATATATAAATACTTACAATCATTACTCCCAGAAGCATTACTGCACGACCTTAACCATCTTTTCGCAGGATAAATATTCTCTGTGTTATTAATGAGTAACAAGAGTTGTGATTTTTAGCTGGCAAGAAAATCTCTTCAGGAACCCACCATTTATTTAGCTGTATACAACCTTTTGACCTTCCATTCTGTCTTTAGATCCCTAATGGTACTACTAGTGATTCAAAATTGAAACCCCCTGTAATAGAGGAAATTCTGATAATTTAAATGGAAACAAAAGAATTACAAAAGCTTGTAATAACTGGTCACTCTTACATATGCATTGTAACAAGGAACTATTGCAAAAATTGAAAAATTGAACAAAATGAGTTCTACAAGTTGCATTAGTGCCTTAGTACCACTGCAATAGAAGTATCTTCCATAATTTCTCACATTCTATAGTTCTCCCACATCTCTTCTGATCTTATTCTCATTTTGCATGGGCCCTTTCCTTTGAAAGTATAACAGGTTTGGAGGGGTCCAGAAGAGGGTCACAAAGATTATCAGAGGGTTGGAGCATCTCTACTGTGAAGAAAGGTTGAGGGAATGGGGCTTGTTCAGCCTGGAGAAGGCTCCAGGGAGATCCATTGTGGCCTTTGGAACTGGATAATCTTCACACTACCTTCCAAGCCATTTGATGATCCTATGAATTTCCTGTGATTTATCATTATTTCCTGCTGTCTTCAGAACACACCATTTAAATTCCCTATTGTCTTAGAGTGGTACAATGTATTTATCTAAAAAGTACACTCCAGAAGCCCTAATAGTAATTAAGTGTCTTGAATATAAAGAGAAAATTGGTATGATGATATTAGCACTGAAAAATTTACAATATCCAAATCAATACTATTTTCAACTGAGCCAAGGAGATTTAATAGCAGTCTTACATCTGATAAAACATCCTCAAGGGGAAAAAAAAGAAAAGAAAAAAAAAAAAAAGAAAAAAGGCATAAAGGACTTTACATTTTGAAAAGATGTCCATACAATTGATTTTTTCCTTCCATTAGTCAGTTAGCTGAATATTTCCTTTAACCTCTGCTAATGTTTTGTCTTGTTTTGTTTGTTCTTTAAGGAGAATATTTCTGCATAGTGTTTGTAGGCAATAAATGCAGTAGAGAAAAAGAATATTTGTAAGCTTGCAGACCACAATAAAACACTAAGAAACAACAAAGTATATCATTAAAAACAGTGACTATGTTGAGCTCCTGCTCTAGTAAAAGGACTGTTCCTGAATTTGCAGTGGTTAATGGAGCAGCAAGTAATATTAGCTATTCTTGTAAAGTACTTCTACAAAATGAAATCTTGTGCCTAACATAAGAATAAAGAACGAGGTAATCAGGAATTCAGAAAAAATACAAGGATGCAGAACATCACTTCTGTATAGGATAATTCTTCTTTATTATATCATTTCTCCCTATGTTATTCAGACTAAGATCTTTAGTCAGTGTGTTCTGTGTTTAAATAATAACTACAGAGGCTTTAACTTTCAGTGAATAGCTATCATGATAATAATCATATCTGAAAGTAGCATAGGGCGCTCAGGTAAATTGTTGAATAAAGCAAACATGGAAGTAAAAAGGAATGTAAAAAAAGAAATAGACCTATTTATTTATTTATTTTTCAGATTGAGAGAAAATGCATTTTCAACTTGGTATATGGCATGGTATTTGACCCAGTATGACTTATGTTGTTGTGTTCATGTTCCTAGATACGTTTATGTATTGCTTTTATGTTATAAAAATTTATCTTGTATCCATGTAACCTTTCCTTTTCCAGCTGTATCTGTATCCAGTTTCTAACTGTATTTGTGGATGATTCCAATCTTCTTAAAACTCAATTTTTCCATTGAATTTTCTATTAGTTGAAAAAGTGTTTAATTTACATAATGTTCATAATGAATAATATATTACTTAAATGCCCATGGTTGTAGAGTCTTAATTTCTAGGTTATGAATCTTACAGTCTCAGTGGTGTTGAAAAGTGATGTAGGAGAAAATGGACAATGGGACTGTCCTTTACATCTTCTGAAAACAAATGTGAGAAGTAGTTGTGCACTTGCTACCTAGAAGCAGTGGAGATTTGTTGCCTAATGACTTCTTCACTGTATGAAATGATGAAAAATCATTTTTCATTAAACCTTCAACTGCTCCCCTATTGTCCAAAGTCTCCTCCCCTTAATGACACAACACTGCCCAAAGCTTGTATTCAAAACTCGTATATGTCCGTAACCAGTCTTTGCAAGCTGTGGATTGACTGACAGAAGAAGAAATTCATTTTGATTCAGTAAAATTCATGCAGTTTTTTTGTTTTTTTGTTTTTTTGTTGTTTTTTTTTTCCCCTTTTAACTGAAAGAAAAAGGCTTGTCAAATTGCCAGCAAATGCTTTGTTTCTGGGTGTGGAAGTGCTCTTTATAGGGCAGACTGACAGTTATCATTTCCCTTCCATGCAGAAAGAACTGATAATATTTCCCAGCACTTCTTCATGTTAGAGTGATAAGAAAACATCACAGCAGACTACTGATAGTGACAAAAAGGCATGAGATTTAAGGAAGCACCTACAAGTTATGATAATTTAAGTGGAGAACACTGCAAAGTGACAAATTATCTTCAAAGAGCCATCAGTGTGCACAGACTGATGACGGAGTCTAACTTGCTTGAAGGGATGAATGGGAGCTGATCCACTAATGAAGACAGCAGGATCTAGAATTCATTGCAAGCTGCCTTATCTAGATGCCAAAGTAAAAAATAATAATTTCCTCATTGCTTTGTACTGGCAGATCACTAACAATTGTTAAGTACTACTAGAAGGATTGCTGGCCTTATCCTCTTATTCACAGATCAAGTGAAATCTTTCCAGTATGTCACCTTTAATCTCAGTTCAATTTTGAACATGCTGTATCACCTACCTTTGGAGATTAGTTGTTCTGCTAAAAGGGAAGTTATTTGTCCATTAGCAATACCACCAGCTGTTTTTGGCAACCAACTCTAGCAAAGTGAAAATGAAAATATACATCATATTTCCTTTCTCTGGCTTTGCATATATGATCAAATTTAAACCAAATTTTACCATTTTGACAGTAAATAACAAATGAATTAATCTGGAAATCTGGAAGTGCCTGAAATTGTTAGTTTTCTTTACGGTCCCCTTTTGAATTAACTTCAGAGCCATTTCTGGATTACTTCATTTATTGTGCAGAATGGAGAACAACAATTTTTACTGCATGCTTGGTAATTAATGTGTATTTATGCTTTGAAAATTAAGTCCCTGAAGGCCATTTTAACAGCAGAAAGAAATGTGTATTGAAAATAACACTTGTTCCTGGGCCAAGTTATACATAGTCATTGGATTGTACTTTTCATACTCCCTCTTGTCTTAATTTTGCCCAGTTATGACATACTGAAGTCTAAACTCTAAGGCTGAAACATGTAAAGTCACATATTCCATTTTCAGACATTTTTCTAACCAAAAAACCCTAGATGGGTTGTTACACTTCTGCTGACTCTTGAGTACAGTAAGTACAGTTTCCACACCAGTTTTTATCTCCAGACTGGTAGAAGAGACATCTAAACATGTGCTACTTAGACTAATGATGTGATGCCACTGCAAAATCCAGAAGTTGCACTGCTACTTATTTGAACCTCTAGACTGACTAAGTGTGAACAATTCATCTTGTCAGGAACCAAAATTGAGGGGGAAGTCAGCCTGCACGTAGGTGGTATATCTATGTATGTGGAAGGCTGCTAGCCTTGCAGAGTGTGTGCTATATGACTATGTTCTGCCTGCCCAGTACCATAACATTTCACATACGTACCAAGAGACTGGCAAATAATCTAACCCAATGGAGCTGGTTGTTTCTGCAATCCCAGCAAAGGTGCTATGATCTGGCTTCATTTTTTGGCTCTGCCACTTGTAGACTGTAGGACAGAAATATAAGCACCCACAGCCCATGATAAAACTTTCTCAGGTTTTGATGCAGCAGGAACTTGGTGAGATAAAGCAAACCATAACACAAGTTGATATTGGCAGGGAGTAGTGTATGGTGTATTCAATATGTAGACTTTCTTTATTATAAAACATTCCTCTTGGGAAGCTATATCTCTTCCATGGAGGAAAAATGGACTTGCTGATTTAATTGATCTTCACAATTTCAAAATTTTATGATTATGTAATAACAGTTGGCAGAATGTACTGTCAACAAAATAATGCATCTTAGAATTCTATTTATGGTTCAGCAAAAATAGAAAGGAGGAAAAAAATATCCTGTAAAAGAGCAATGCATTGTTGGCCCCTATGCTTGTTAAGCTTTGCAATTACAAACCAAAATAGACACAAATACATTTCCTTAAAATTTATTATAGTTTTGTCTTCCCATGTTTAGAAGAGCAAGTAGTTGGATGTTTGTCTGAAAGAACACCCAATTGCTCTGGATCTTCATTTACTACTTTATTCTGAGAAAAATCCTGTTTTAAGTAAATTCCTCTCAGCAACAGCACAGCAGTGAATCATAAGAGAATGAAGCAGTGACAGCTGTTATGGTATTAAGATTGAACCTTAATTTCCAGCTTAAGCTTTGTTATGTTTCTTCATCAAGACACTCTGATTTTCAGCAATCTGTTTCAAGTCTCTGTGCCTCCTTTTCCTCTGCATTGGCTGGTCTGAATTTGCAGCAATTGGGCAATCACCTGCCATACTGGGAGGGATGCTTTTATACAGGCTTGTGCAAAATCAGGGCCTAGTTATGCTTTCTGTGTTGATTTAGATGCTGAAGTTGTAAATTCAGGTATAATTGCCAGGAAGCGGAATTATTTCTGTATTGACTGTACATAGAAGGAATAGCATTTAAGTAGACATTAAAAAAGATTTTCTCAGGAAGTAGTGTTTTTGTTCCCAGAAAAAAGTTTGCGTCAAAGTTGTAATAAAACATGAAAATAATCTCTACCCAAAGAAAAATTGGGAGCCAATCTGTTGCATTAGACATTCACCTGTCTTCAGAGAATGAGCTTTTTCAATGACTAATAATGCATCAAATATACTTTCTAACGAAACGTTCATTTATCCTTCACCAAGCTCATCTCTCCACCCCAATAGCAGTGAAAAGGTTTCACAGTTACAATTCACACAGAGAATGGCTTTCAATCAAAACTGAAGACTAGAGCAGATTCTTATTGATCCAGGAGTTGCATTTGAGACTACACGTCATGTAAGAGTTCTGATGAAAATATCAGAGCTGCTGTCACTCTGACTAGCACCAAAGGTTGCTTTACTTATCTCTAATCAAAGTTTTTGGGTATGCTCCAATGACAAGGGCAGTAATTTGGAGTGAAAGTTCTCAACAGGGACCAATGTCATATCAATCTTATTTAACTTCTACTTAAATACCATTCCTTCAATGTACAATCAGTACACAAGTTCAGCTATGCAGACAGACTACATCTTTCACGTCTTAACTCCTTGATCATGCCTGTGCATTATTACTGACATTTTCACCCACATTTTTTTCTTCTTTCCCTTACTCTTCTCTGTCTTTAGAAATTTACAATGTCATATTAAATTTAGCTTGAATTCCAACTAAAGACAAATACACGAGTGGAGTGTCTTACATAATTTCAGGAGGTAGAAAGAGAAGATCACCATTTGCTTGCTGAGAATGATATGTCTGTATGAACATAACCCATCATTTTACATTCACTCCCCTTCTTTCCCCTTATGCTTCACAAGAAAAGTGAGACTTGATGATAAATTTTGCCACCAGGGAGTTGACTTGATAAACACAATGTTGTAGGGTGTTTTTCCAAGTACAAAGATTAGTATAGAAAAAAGCATGGAGTTGTTTGCTAGAGGAGTTCTGTTTTCTGGCATTGAAAATCGGAGTTGAAAACTAAAGGGAACTGTGGTTTTCTTGCACAAGGCTGGAAATTTAAGTTAGATGTGTGGCACAAGCAAGCCTTCAAACTGTCTCAGGTGGAGTGACTTAAAAATGACTTGATTGTTTGCACTTGTAGCTTTAACACATGTGGAGGCTTCCAAAAGTTAATTTTGTAATTTGAGATATTACTTAGATTAAGATGGCTTATAATAACTAATTCATTACATTAAAAACTCTTGTTAAATGTCACAGCTGAGCTGGTATCTTCCTCAAAGTGCATCAGACTTACACATGGAAAGAATTTCAAGTAAATACTGAAAGCTAACTTTTGACCCCAGAGATAACATTGCCTAATCCTTTACTTCAAGGCAAACATAATTCCTCCTTATTTTATTTTATTTTATTTTATTACAAAAAATAATGTTGCCCTTAAAGAATCATATTTAGCATTTCTTTTAAACTCCAAGTTTTCAATGCTGGTAAAGCCAGGTTTTGCATAAGATGTACTGGTCCTTATAATAAATGTGAATTCCTGTATATAACTTTGTTATCAGAAATGGTGTTTTTACTCCAAATTTGCTGTAATAAGTTAGTAGGAAAAATTGTTAAACCTTCATTTATAATCAAAACATTTATTTTTGGAATTCTGTCAATCTAAAAATTGCTGTTCCATGTTAGTGACTAAATGTGCAGTTCACCTCACCTAATTTTGGAAGTGTGAAAGTTAAATAGCTAATTCTGATCAGGTTACTGTAAGCTCTCTTGATAGTCAGTAGTGAAAAATAAGTAATTGCAGAGGATGGTTCACAGAGTCTGTCTCATCACCAATTTTAGGATGCAAAAAATACTATGTTAGTCTGTCTTTTTTCTCTGTTCAATAATTTTCTATTAAGGAAAAACTTGGATATAAAATATATTTATATGATGTCTAAATTGTGGCAGAAGAATCTTTGATGATTTATGAATGTTATTGGGAAGTTTTGCACATATAAACTATTATCAATAGGAACTTAAGCAAGGGCTCCAAGACCTGCATTTAGACAGCAATGAATAAATAAAGAGTTCAATAAATAATGCTACCTCCTTCCAGAAGAGTTCTGGTATAGAAAATAAAGATTGCTCCATAGATTGAATCTGTGATATCTGCAGCATGTCCATGTTTGAACTGCGATAGAGTTTTCAAACTGAGATTATTAAAAAGACCTCAAAATTTGTCTTTTATCATTAAAGATATATATTCCAATACTGAATGTTTCAAGCAAATAATAAAAAAGAGAAAAGGAAAAAAAAAAAAAAAGAAAAAGAAAAAAAAAGTGAGAGAGAGAGAAAATAGTAGAAGAAACCTGTATTATATGCATTTCCAAGAAAATTAGGAATCTAGTTTAAGAACTAAGCAATAATAAGCTAAACTAGCAATTTAAGACTGAGATTGAAATCAAGCTTAGCTAATGTTTGATTTAAATTAAGGCAATCAAAATTAAAGGTAAGGTTTATTTTTAAACACTGTTCAAGCTCGCTTGCTAAGTTAAACATTTCAACAAAAACAGGTAGCTTTGACATCAGAGGACCTACTCAACAATGGAATTCTTCAGACTAGTAGCATTCTAAACACAGAAAACTGAAGCTTCCCATAATTATATATTGTATATGTATATGTGTGTATATGTCTTGGTAAATATAACAAGAAAATGAAAGTACATTCCCATTCACCAGTGGAATTCTGTCCTTATTCCCCTGAGTCTGGAAGCTAGAAAACTCTTTCTCAAAGAGGATTATAAGACCTTAGAGGTAACCCTGTGTTATAGTATGTCTCACATGGAGTTCAGACTGAGAAGTAATACAAAATAGCCGTTGCCTGACAGTCCCAGATATCTATTATGGGAACAATGGTATGTGTTACTAGTTTGGCTTTTAAAATTAGTCTTCCTTCCATGACTCGTTTTGAAACTTAAAAATATTTAGGCTGGAATTCTCATAGCACCAACAGCTGCGAACTGCAAAGGACACAGGGAGTAATCCTCCATAGTTTTTGGATGTGTTGGAGGAATGGACAGAGAAATGGCTGTGTTTCTGTGCTAATTGTGGACTTAACTCTTCCTAAGCTCATATTTTTTTCATTGAATCTTGTTTTATAACAAAGAAAGGCAGGATATCAGAACCAGTGGGATTCATCAAAAACTCAACAGACAAAACAACAACTACAAAAAACAAAATCATTCATAAATGTGTTAATGCCAATGGGAGCTACCTTGCTTTTCCTAGGATATAATTTTATATATATATATATATTACTGTTTACTCCTACTGCTACTTAGTGGTCAAGATTTCATGCAAAAGGGAAATATTTGTTGAAGATAAAGCCTATGTTATACTGCTATGCTCTAAGGACAGTGGAGGAGTGTCCACATTCCAGATATCACTGTTAAAATAATAATTGTCATTGTCTTCGTATCCTGAGTAGCAATTCAAATCAGTAGGCCAAAAAACTGGAGCAGTGTAGCTCTTCACAGAGAGAGGGTATAAGTGACCCACCATAACCATTCAGCTTTTTGCTGCTCACTCTTAAAGGATGTCACATTCTTCACTTCTTTCACAAAAATGATATTTCTTTAACTTTTGTGTGTACCCAGAAAGCACAAAAGCTACACAAACTCTGATGGTTCAGTCCAGCCATCTGTATATTCTAGACAGATACACAACAGAGAAGGGGAGAATGGGAGATTTGCTTCACATCATAAGGAAGGGTCAGTAGCAAAATTGTGGCAGAAATGGAGCTGTAGTGCTCTGCACTTTGCAACCCTCACCAGAGAGGGTTCATCTCCTCACCTCTGCTTTCTCCTATATCTGTAGAGGTGAACAGCGTAGCTTAATTTAAGGAGTGGTTCTGTTTGTCCCTAAAGCACTGAAACATTCTGAAGCTGATACTCCTACACTTTGTTTTTCTGCACAGCGGCATCAGCTTAGCATTTAATTTTGCTTCATTAGAAGAAAATTATATTTTAATTATATTTCATTATTTCTCTTAATATTTTCAAAACTGGTGCTGGCAAAGCCTTAATGGCAGCCAATCTCTTTTTTGTTACAGAGCATCTTTTTGCATTCACCTCACATCTCCATTATGGGCTGTCACATGCTTCATGCACAGCAGTAATGGTCTGGGTATGCATACTCATAAATATCCTGTTCATCTCCTCAGCAGTGGTGTAATTGAGGGTAAACACAAATCAGTGATGTTTGCCCACTTCTAATGTGGGCAATTCTAATTCCAAGTCTCTCCCACCTTCTCCCTGTGTAGACTGTATGTTTTTTCCTGACATCAAACTGTTGCTTTAAAGGAAAGAACTGGACTCATTGATCCTTATGTGTCCCTTCCCATTTGAGATATTCTATTATTCTATGATTCTATGCAAGACTTCAAGAAATCATAGCAGATTGCTGATTCTTCTTCTTTCCTCTGTCCAGATCCAACTGACTTAGCAAGGAGTAAGGACTTGCTTGCTCAGCTAATACATACTTCACACTTTCTAAGGGCATATAATCCACCAGGGATTTGCCATTCAGATGATTTTCAGGTTATGTGAGCAAAATGAGGTACTTTTTGATATTGAGTTTTCTGAGGTTTCTGCAGAGTTTTAGTGCCTTGTTTTGTTCCACGGGTCAGAGGGAAAGAGCACATCTTTATATTCTCCTCCTAGTTACTTTCCTGATCTGCTGTGACATGCTATACCTATGATGAGATATATATATTCTGCATGCAGCTCAAACTGTTGCTCTTCTTCCATTTTTTTTCATCACGTAACTTTGAATGATGTGCTACATCTTGATGACAGAGCCTGACTTCTCTTTCTTCTTTCAGGATAGTATAATGTAGTAGAGTTTTCCTTTTACACCTGAAGATTGAAATTGTAATTTGTTTATCAAATAAAATAGGTCAGTAGCTGTAAAAGATCCCAAACTGCCAATGCATAATTCAATGTACGAGGGAGCATGGAAGCCACTGGCTGGCACAAAAAATAACCTGCCCGTGATAAGCACAATGACATAGATAACTTGACAAAATATAGAAGTTGTAAATTGAGGGCTCTTTCAGCCTAATATGTTCAAACAGTTTACTTGGTAGAGCAAAAGCTGTGTGCACAAGCAAAGCAAAGCAAGGAATTCACTCAGCACTCTCCACTGTCAGGCAGCTGCTCATCCTGTGTAACAGTTTCCTGAGAATACAAACACTATCAATCTGAACATAACTCCTTCCTTCTTTTCTCCAGCTTTTATTGCTGAACATCATGCCATGTAGTACGGAACAACCCTTTGGCTAATTTAGGTCTGCTCTTCTGGTTCTGTCCGCAGGCTGTTGGGGTACTGAGTTGTCTTAGCAAGGATTTATGAGTGCATACAGTAGTTCTGACTAGATGGAGTGTTCTAGAGTAGCTAAGTTAGGCCTGTAGCTTAAGAGTTAGTGAGCGGGGGGTTTAGGTAGGTGTGTGTACAGGTTCTCTCGCGTGCATCGGGTTTTGCGCAGTGGGTGTACGCATCTGTGCATGATTTAGGATGGTGTATAAGGAGTGTGACGCAGCACTAACTTGAAAGAAGACATCATGGCATCCATGTCTGTGTCTCTCCCCTGGACAGTCGAGGTCCCGGGATAAGTCGGGTTAATTGACGAATACATCACCTGGCTGCTCTTAGGGCACCCCGAGCTCCTCACTGAGGGCATCACCAGAAGCTGAAAGTCATTGACTCAGCAACAATTAAAAGCATTACATGTTATCACCACTGTTTTCATCAGAAACCACAAAACACAGCATCATACAAGCCCCTACAAAGAAAATTAACCTCGCCAAAACCATAACAAAACTATTAGTCCCAACCCTAAAGATAATGTATAATAGAAGTTTTCAGTAAAGAAAGATACAAAAAAGAATAAATTTGCCCTTTTTGTTAATGTGTTTTTCCATGACTCTCTCATTTTAGTATTCAGTGTTATCTTCATATGTGATTCAATTCAGGGCACAATTATAACAGCAAATTCTTCTTTTTCAATATTTAATGATAAAACCTAATGGATTTTTGAAACTCTGGAAGAAAGGACAATGATCTTAACCACAGGGGATATTAAGACACTGTGGGTAGTTTGGTAAGATTATGATAAAATAACTGTTTTCTATCAGAGTTTCTGTAATAGCTTTGCAAAGCTTCTCTCCACTTACAGGAAAGTTATAGAATAATACATTCAGTAGGAACCACATTTTGATTTAGAGGATCGTAATTCCTGTATTGAGAACACTAGATTGTGCAGTTATCTATGCATATCAGTGCAGGGGATGTCAAAGCATCTAATATTTCTTGGAACTAAAAGAAACAGAACGGAATTGTGCTCGCTATTTCCTACTTTTTCCTTCTCCTCATCACTGAAAGATAAGAGTCAGTGCCCAAAAATCCTGTGAAGTTCTCTGTATACAGTTGCAGCAGGGAGACATATCTTTTATTATTATTATTATTATTATTATTTTGACTGCTTGCTTTTTCACAGCAGTGTTCTCTTATTAACTGTGAGGCCAGGAGAAAACCAATATAAATCTGAGCAATATTAAACTCACAGCATGCCATTTCCCCCCCTCAATAGCTGGGCAGCTCTGACTAGCTTGAGAATGCTTAAACAGTAAGTACTGTCAAATTTATTTTAAATAATTATACACTAGAAGAGTTAGTTACGTCAAGAGGAGAATGCCTATAATTTGTGCTGTGCCAGTAGTTTTCAATTAAATCTCAATTTGATCTCTTTGAGTATCTTCACCCAAATTTGCAGCAAATTCTACCTCAAACTTTGGAATTTAATCAAGCATTTCTTAGGTGAATAATCTTCTATTATTCTACTGTGCAGTAAGTAACTGCAAACCAACTTATAAACAGTTATTACAGGAGGTGTCTTGAGTTGAACACCATTCCTCATAAATATGTTCATTCTATGCATTCAATACATGGGAGGGTTGTGGCGGAATCCATATGTATATACATGTGAGTACAGATGCAAAGAGAACAACATGCATCATAGTTGCAGCATTTATAAGGACCTGTAGCACTGATCAAATGCACACTGTGTGTTTCCCAGATATCATTGAGATAGGAAGTAAGATAACTTCCACACCCACATCTGCCTTGACACATGTGACTGGATGTTTAAATCAAATGCAGTGGAGGAGGTACCAGCCTACGATGAAACTATGAATGGGAGATGTGTCTGTTGCTGGCTGAGTACATGAGCTTCACCATAAATTCCACTCCATACTTTCTTGACTCAACTGGAGATCACAACTTCACATATAATACACATATTCCATGCTCTTTACACACCTATACATGCACTTTAACAATAACTCATGAAATACTTTCAGTATGGTTTATTACACTTATTTTTTAAGACAGTTAGTAAGAAATTCCTCTTACATTGAATATCATTTAAGAAATTCATTGATGCTGATGCACTTAGTGAAGATCAAGTTAGACATAAAAATAACTATACAAGACATAAAATCTATGTCAGAAAAGAAAGGAAGAGGAAGCAATAGAAAGATATTTCAAAGCAACTGTACATAATCCTTGGTTTGTAGTGTCTGACAGCATTAAGACAGGTTTTCTCATCTTAACTGATGGTTAATAGAAACCTGTGGCATTTATGATAAAGAGCTAGTGGAAAGTTTTGAAACTAGGATATGCTGTCTTCCATGGAATCTTATTTCCCTGTGCAAAGGGAAATATAATTACTGTATACCTTATTTGAATTTGATACAAGTAACAAGATGCATGAAGGCAGTCTGAGGTGACAATATGAAATAGTAGCATTTGTACAAGTATAACATAGATTTGCACTGCTTGTTCATATTTGTGAATTCAAATTAGCACAGAGCACTGTATAACCTTTTGCACTGATTAGAATCTCAACATGTAATGAATGCACCAGTATTTCTATGATTGTATCTCTGTAAGATAGATTGAAATACTGGAACAAAATGAAGGATCTTTTCTTAATCAGCTTGCTGACAGTTGGAAGTTTGGTGTTAACAAGAATTTGGGTTTTTTTGGTTTGAATCACTTTTAGTCAATCCGTAATGGGTAGTTTCTGAGTGCACTGCAGTCATATTCTCTTTTATCCCAGTGATTAAGGGTCATTCAGTAAATGCACTATATTATTTCTGAAACACAGAGAACTAAATAGGAATTTCCTATATACTGTCTACTAGGTCCTTTTGTACTTACGTATAACTTTAAATCCATTTTTTTTTTTTTTTCTCTGAAACGTATACTCACATAATTTTAAGCCTACAATCTTTTCAAACAAATAGAATTCTTTTCATAAGGATTATAGTGGTGGCCAAGTTTAAAATTAAATTAAATACTGAACACACTTATCTTTATGCTTTTGGATGTCATCAAGCCAGAACTAGGAAGGATATTTTTTCCATTGGGAGTATATTCACTTCCCTAATCGACTCTTAAGGCACAGCAATTATAGCTTTTATTTATTTTTTCTTTTGGTTACTCTGTCCACCTCTTTGCACAAAATTCACTGCAAGAAACATGTCTTAATCTGTTTCAAATCAAGTTTTTGTTCAGTGATGACTCTTGTTACACTGAACTCCAGATATATAGGATTATTAAACACACAATGGAACAATGACCTTCAGTCAGCAACTGGAAACTGGTCAGTGTAGTAGGCATTCTTAAGGATGGGCTAAGTCTCTGGAGTGTGTGCGGGGAGAGATGTGACTGTCAGTAAGATTTGAAATGGCTCTTCTAAAAGGAAAGATGAGTAGGTAGTTTGGATGAAACCCCATGGATGTGTTAGAAGCTATGGGAGTGAGAAGTGTATATTTCCTACATGGAGGATCTTGCCAAACATCTAGTCTAGTAGTTTAACTCTGAGTAATCAAAGGGAGCAGGCAATGGAAGAGTTCAGCTGATGTCACAACAGTGTGGACATCTAAAAGAAGTCAATCAAGTTAACTTAGAAAAGTGCCTATTTTTCTGAAGTTAGATCTGAAGTGAAACCAGGATTCCAGTCCTCACATTTGTGCGTACTAACAAAGGAACTCTAAATAATAACTATAAAAATACAACTCCTGTTGGCAACCATTAGTTATAGCAGGTTTACTTTTCACATCGCATCTTTCCTTTCCCTGAAAAAGACAATCTTAAACATACTGAGACTCTTTTCAAAGTAAAGTATGATGCTTTCGTTTTTTAAGTCTGTGCAATGTTATTTTTTTGTTCATCTACATCTGAAGGCACTTCAGTGAGAATAACAAACAGGTAGTATCTAAAAGAGTGTTCTAAGGAGGGATATGCTCTGTCTTCTACTTACATTGCTCCATTTTACTAAGATCTTTATATTCCCCTGAAAAATAGGCTGGTATGCAGGTGTCTGTCTTCTCAGAAGAATGAATCTAACATAAGGATGCTCTAAGGCCATTCTTCCTCACTTCTTCCCACTAGTACTGTTCTACTTTGTATTTAATACTTAAAAGTATTTTGAGATGAAAAGTGCTGCTCCTTATTAAGATAATCAGGAGATTTACCCTAGAAGTGGGTTACCTGTGTTTTGGTATCAATGTTAATGAATACCTAACTCGTACCTAGCAGGACACTACTCATGGATAAAACCAAAAATCATAAAACCTTCTCATAAGTGGTCCGCATGCACCGTAGTAAACATGCACCTAAGAATTGTGAGCTCCTACTCCTACCTCCCGAGGAATTTTCAATCCACTGTTTCTTTCAGATCAGATACTACATTTGCCAATTAATAATGATAAACCTAGGACTCATTTTTCTTTCATTTCTACATTAAATACTATGGATTTTTTTTTTTTTTTCAATGCAGTTCTATTTTTCACATTTTCTTCTGTAAGAGACAGTAATAAAACCAAATAACAAAACCAAACTGATTATAGGTTTTTTTCTACTTCTCTACTCCTCTACCTTTTCTCAGTAATTCAAGTAGGCTCTAATCATCATGACAATATTACAAAGATGGCTGAAGAACCACAGGAACTCAGTCCAGTCAACAACACCAATAAGGATAAATTACATTTTTATAAGTCTAAGTGAGTCTTATGTAGCTGGGCTGGTTTTGGTGGTTGTGTGAACGTAGCCTTAACTCAGTTCCCATATGTTTGTGACTTGCTCTGTGAGCTGCAAGGCTGCACTGCGTAGCCTGGAAGTGCATATAGGTTAGCATTCTGCATATGCAAAAAGTAGATTTATGACTATGAGAAGAATTCTTATTGTTTACCTATAGTGCATTTACTGTTTCCCTGCCTCATGTCTGGCTTTTAAAAGATAAGCAAAATTGTCAAATTTTTCAAAACTATTTATTCATTGTTGCATAAAAATGCAGTTTCTAAAATGCACATCGGGAGTAAACAATGATAAAAAATGAGCAAAATAAAATAATAAACAAAAGTAAAAATAAAGAAAAGAAAATAATCTTACTGACATTTTCCTGAATTGAATTTGCTCTTTATACAAACACAGAAGACTGGTTTCATTACTCAGTGTCAAGAGGTCACACAATAGCAAAAGCTTCTGTATGTCACTCAATCCACATCTCAAAAGGAATTTGCTTTCTTTAGGGGAAAAAGAAAGTACTGGGGTTGTTGTAATGTTAAACGAATAATGTACATGTGAGACAGATGTAAAGGTACTTTAACACCTTTATTAACTGCATGGGCAATGGGGTCAGGACATGCCCATCAAAGCTTAAGGAAAATACTATCTATTAAGAAATTCTAAAAAATAACTCATTGTCATTTTAAGGCTGTACTATAGAAGTCAAGTTTGCAAAAGAATCACATTCTTTTGGTTTCTGTTAGTTAATCACAACTACAGTGTTCACCATAGGTCTGAAACGAGACTGTTAGATAAGATAAAAATCAAGCTTGAATTCTGAGGTCTCATAGACCAATCTTCCAATGGTGCCATTAAATTCAAATTCTTGAATGATGATAATAACAAAGTAATTCTGGCTGAGAAAAAAAAAAAAAAAAAGTTGTATTTGCCTTAAAAGTCAGTGTGTAGGTCTGATAAAGAATGGGAAACCTAAAGGCATAAAAGGAAAATCTAAAGAGAGTACAAAGAAAAATAATAATAATAATAATAATAATAAATTCCCATTCTTTATCAGGCAGATAGAGGTTTTCTCTCTCCTTCATCCTATTACATCAGTTCTATTCACATTTCTGCCCTTAATTTGCTGCAAGATTTGTTCAAGTTACTGCTCTTGAAATTCATGTCTAAGATTGGGTTAAACTTATGTAAAAGGCTCTGCAGAGCTTTTGAAATCTATGTGTGAAAAACATTTCACAAAGCATTGTTGTAGCATCTCTCATTTGTCACTTCTCACCCTCACAGCTAACAATCACCTTTGACATAGCATTACTTATAATGGACTCAAAAGATTTGTAAACAATTTTCCAAGTCATTATGTTCATTAAATATACTCTTTCACAGACTTGCATGCTATAGGAGGGAGATTTTTTTTCAAGACATAAGTATACATCAGACTCCATACAGATTATCTATTTTGCCATTTCAAAATCAATCATTTTGTGTTTAGAGCCTCATAAAAGTTGATACATAATATGAATTCACTCTTAGACATGCTTCCTTCCTTGCATTTTTTCTGTTGTTTCTAAGTGTATTGTGTTGAAAGTAACCACCAAGTAACCCAAAATGGCATTCCTCTGCTGAAGTGTCAAATGTGAGCATTACTCAATCATACCTACTAACATTTTCAGTGCTCTGAATTTCAGAAAAGTAAATGGATTGCTTGCAGGTAGCCAAAATGTGTTTGAGGTAGATAATGGAAAGCAATTTCCAAATAGGACAGGACAGAGGCAAACCATATTTAGCAAATAGTTAATTTGCCAATAAAGGGCATTCTGGGTCAACATGATTTTCTTACATATTTGTATTAACATTGGCACAGAGTTTCAATTAAAAAAAAAAAAAAAAAAAAAAAAAAGTCTTGAATTGTAGCTATGTAAATAGTTGTTTAAACTGAATTAAAGATAAAATAAAGATAAAATAAATCTTCACAAAAGATTCTTATAACAGATTCATGCTCTTTGGTGGAATGTGCATTTCAAGTAAGAAGGAGTAACAGTGGACAGTCTTAGTAATGTATTTCTCGGAAACATAAGTATCTTAAACAAATACACCTGATATAGAACTGATTGTCAAAAGAAAATTTTAAATACTAATATATTAGTATTAAGTAGGTTCCTCACATAAATATAATTTCTTACTTGAGCTTGACTATTAAATTCTGGGATGTGTTCTGAGTCTTCTCCATGTGGTATCTGATGAATAGATCAGAATTTGCTATCCCATCTGCTCAAGTAGTCCTGTTTACAGGAAATGAAATACACATAGCTTGTTCAAAAATGTTTTACTGTTATCTCTCTGTAACATTCAGGTTTTGAGGTGTATTCAGTGTTCATTAGCAGATGGAGATGCTTGAATGACTCCCACCTTCCTGTGTAAGGTGTTTGCTCATGTGATTGCTTTTACGCAAGTCAACAAAAGCAGGGATTGTTTGACATCTCCAAATTCTAGAGAGTCTTTAATTACATGACTTCTGAAATTTGTTGTCTAATTTCAGGCACTCAAGTTAGAAAATTTCAGTGTCAAAATACAGAACCTAACAAAGGCAATTAGACTTTTTACTCTACAGTTGCACCATGATGAGAAACTAAAGGCAGAATTTCAAATATGATCATAACACATTTAAGCACCTATTCCAAACCTGCCAGGGAGTAAGTCTGGCCATGGCCCTATATGTAGCTGAAAAAGGTTTTTGTAATTATGCAAACATGTTACAGATACAAGCTTTTATTCTACTAATTAAAAATCATAGTGAAAGAAAATTGAAACTGTAACTTACCTCCCTCACTCCCTCAAATACAGCTGCTGTTGTTTTTCCTTTTCTAGTACCAGCACTATGAACTGCTTTGAAAAATATCTGGCTGTTTTGGCTGCTCTATGAAGCTACATAAAGTAAAACAGGCAGAAAGTAGATGGGTGGGCAAACATAATGGCTAGCAGTTGGATGAGTAATCAAAACAAGAGCTTGTGTGTTATGTTCGCCTAATATCACTACTTTGTCTTTCTATTCTATTGGCATTTAGAGTGAAAAAAGAAATTCTAAGCAGTACTAAACTATTCACAGTCCTAACATAGTTCATGAATACAAAATGTTTTTGCCAACAATGCAAAGATTGCAGTTTATACAATGCAAATGAAGAATTGTTACAAAACTCTATTGTTCAAGAATCTGAAAAGCTTTAGCATATCTGTGGGGATTATCTAACTCCATCTTGTGTTTACTTGAGTTTTCCTTCTTTCCTAATTCATTTTTCTTCCCCCTGAGATATGTAGGTGAATATGAAATCTATCCTCTGAGAGTTTGGGTGAAAAGAGGTACTGTGTGGATCTTGCCTTTAACCCAAAAACTCAAGAAGTAGCCTAGAAACAAAACAAACAAAGAAAACAAACAAACAACAATTCAGTAACAACAACAGAAAAGGGAGAATATTTGAAAGATCATTTGAATATCAGATGTTCCATTGCCTGATGCAAACTATTCTTTCATTTTGCTGTGCTTCCTTAAAGCTTAAGGATTATTGGTTAAATTTCATTCTGATTCTCTAATTTTTAAGTTAAGAATAACTCCAATTATTTATTTTAGAATTGATATCCCTATCTTTTATAATCTGAACTATTTTATTAAAAAAAAACAAAAAACAAAAAACCTTCAAATCAGTTAATTTCTATTTTTTTTTAACTTCATAGATGGAAATTTCCACTGAATTTCACATATTATCAGTGTTTGCAATAACTTGTCAATTGGTTACTGGTGTTTTTGACCATAATCTAAATTAAGTTTCATATGAAGTTCAGAAGCAAAAGAATAACAAAACATAGAGAATATTATTGTAGGTTTCTGTTTTGCTGGAAATTTTCAACTCTTGAAAGCTGTAGTCTTTTGAGTTTTTGAAAAACTAGAAATCAAAGCTTTCCTCTTCCAGCTAATTTCTTTTTTATTGATGATTTTTGTAAGAAAAAGAGTGTTTATCTGAATATACTTGTTTGCTAAAAACAAAATCTGAAATCAGAGAAGTAAAATGCATTATCCACCCTAAAGATATTGTAAATATATGAATAGTCTTACTGAAGATCAAGCTATAGGTCCATGCTGTACTTCATAAAACTGTATAGAATATAGCAATTCATGAAATTAAAGTATATAGTATGCACTGGACCTAGAAAAAATAAATAATAATTTAAAAAAAAAAAAGCGTGAATAAATGTCATTTTCAATTAGGAAAAGACTTTGGGTACATAACGGATTTATTTTGATCCAAAAATAACATTCCATTCCAATGCAGCCTCAGGGTTCGGTCACTCATGAATGGAATTATTCTCGTGTAGCTTCAGGTGTTATGTAGATGTTAAGACTTACTTGATACAAATTTCTCTGTTAATACCAGTTGGAAAATAGGCCCCTTAAGAGGCCATTTCAACATATCTGCTTTAGAAAACTACTTTAGGATGAGAGAAATCATATTCAGGATTTTTTTCCTTTTGTTTATTGATTGTAGATACTGTTTAGACAGCTAAAGCAAATGTAGATAACTAATACTAAAAGAACTGAATCACACATTATGCTTCTACCACATCCCAGAACCCCGTATCAGGAACTTGAATTAAGTGGTTTTATTACAGAGATACAGGCTTTAAATGAGGGACAGCAAGCATTTCTTATGTTTCACTCTATTCATGTGAGTAATCAAAACTGCTGGAAAACAGACTTTAATATTTGTCAGCGTGTAGGAATAAGAAAATAATTTCCTCCACTGGCTCAATAAGTATTTGGGTGTTTTTGGTTGGTTGCTTGCTTGCTTGCTTGGTAGTTTTTGTTTTGTTTGTTTGTTTGCTTGTTTTTGTATGTATAAAATGTAATTAAGAATACTGTGGTTTTTTTCTTTCTTTCTCCCCCACCCCCAACTGAAACCTACATGTTTAAATTAGAAAATAGATAAAGAAAAAAAAAGGAAAAAAATAAATAAATAAAAAATAAGGGCATTAAAAGCAAAGTGTAAGTGTAGCTCAAAGAAAGACAGTCACATAATTTCCTGAAAGCAAAACTGAGCTTCTCACTGTATTATCTGATCCTTACTCTACTGTTCCATTTTGTGTTGAGTAAAACACAAGGCAGAACAAAAGAACAAATATGCTATTACAAACTGTGTAGTGTACTGACTCCTTGCTAGGCCTTTTTGTTTCCTAATCAGCTTTTTCTATTTAGTGCTCACCTATGTTGATGTCAACATAATTACTTTATCACTGACCAAGATTTCCCCTGCACATCTTCCCTCATTCTTTATTTGTATTCCTAAAATCACATACTAAAATGAGAGTTGTTTTGAACAGGTTGATCAGTCATTTGAAAATTCAGTTGTCCTCGAAGGAGGATTACCTACCTATATTGTCATTGTGAACATGTATTCCATTATTGCTTTATATTTATAACAAATGAGTTTTGGTATGTGTTTCTGAACTAAGTATGTTAAAACCACGGGACAACCATCAAACTTTTGGACACTTAAAAAGAGTTTGCAAAGTGAGGCTTCTTAACATTTTTTAGTGGTTCCTTATTTGAACATACTAAATTAACAACATTTTCAGGAAATTTTCTATTCGTATAATTTTTGTTTTATGGAAATGGTTTACCTAGATCTTATTCAGTACATTCCAGATAATTTTTTTCCATGTTCTTTATAAGCATAATAATCTCTGCTCCCCATTCTAAGATAAAGGAAAACTGAAATATAAAGATCTAGATTGCTACTGTTTTTACTTCTCTGGGTACTTACAAACTGGATTTTGTGCACTGTTTGTTTTCATTTATGTGTGTAAGGTGTTGCCTCATCATTACATCCAAAACACCAAAGGATAAGTCAGTGGAAAATCAGTCTGCAGGAATGTATGTGAATTTTTTGGGCAAGTTCTGCTTCTTTGAAAAATCAGTTGGTGTCAGGTTGGTCCTTTATGTTATGCCTTCCTCTGCAGACCCATGAAAATGTGCTCAATTTATACCTGTTAGTAAAACAGGGTATATAAAGCTATTAAATGGCCATGCTAATGACAAGTTAAGCTGCTTCCAGTATGCAGTGTTGAGCTTCTTTATAGAACTTTATGCTGTGTCTTCCCCATACAAATATTTACTCCACTAAAATGGGGGAAACAAAAATAAATAAATAAAAATAAATAAATATAAATAATCACGCATTTTATATAGTATAAACCGGGCAAATACCCTGCACTAAAAGAGGTTATCATGTAGTAGATAGTATACTAGAGTGCAGTTGCATTGGTCTTGGTTTAATTGGGGGTATAATAAAGGCTTGCAAGATGACTTTTCTGAAATGCTTTCATCTGTTCTGTGCTTTCTCTCTGTGTACAGTGGGAAATATTTGAAAATTTAGTTATTTTAAAGTTCTGTGAGATCTACTGAGGTCTACATAGGAGATAAGAGATATTACTAATAATATTAAGGTTAATAAAATGATAAGAAAATAAATGATCTTGTATGTACCAGATATAAATAAGACAGAAGGTGTGGTTTTGTGTGATTTTTTTTTTTTTTAATTTATTTTGTGTGTGTGTGTGTGTGTGTGTGTGTGATATTTTTTAAGATAATATAACTAATTTTGAAATAACTGACCTTTTATTCTTTGTCTTGTTTTACTTCTATATTCACCTTTGTACTAGTAGTGTTCAGCCTAGTTCAAAGGACCAAATGCCTTCAGACAGTTTAGGCACATCAGGTATGAGCTGGAGTTCATCCTCCAGTTGAGTTTTATCTCTATATAGTCTAGGACCCAAAGTCCAAAACCTGTCCATAGTGAGAGTTGAAATATGATCGTATTTGCATTAAAACTTTACTCTTGATTTTTAAAGCACTACGCCTTAGATTCACTAACTTGTAGCCATCTGATGACTATTTGTATCCTATACACTTGTAAATCTGACCTCAGAAGTTATATCATCATTCTATATTCCAGCTAATATGATGAAATCCTTTTCTAGAACAACCAGCAGGAAGGAAGATGAAGTGACTGAAAGATGTGGAGGAGGAATGAATGATCCACACACTGAGCTTGAAGTTCATAAAAGAATGGGCAAAGATAAACTTTTCTACTTGCAATCTAAAATGTGTTGTACAGATAAATATCCTTCAGCTTTCCAGCAACAGTCCACCAGATTTCAAAGTCAGTATTACAAGGACACCAGTCAGGAATAACGAGCTATGGCCAAAAACCATATGTGATGACCAGATGTTACAACTGATATTGGCAGCTGTCAGAATTGGAGGAGCCCACACACAGAAAAAGTGTGACATAAAGCTGCTTTTTCTCTATTTGTAGTCTGAATGTTCTTTTGGGACACTTCAGCACTGGGGACAAAGGACAATTTTTGAGGAAATGAAGGAATTTCAAAGGAAATAGACAGTTTCAGAGGGTCTGATGCAATCAAACTTATAGAAGTTTCTTGTGATCTGTAGATGAAAAATCTGTGAAGACTGTAACAGAATAAGTAGCTACTTACTAAGTAATAAAAAAAATAACAACAAACAAACAGAGAAAAACACTTGAAAAGTACCTGCAGCTACTTACTAAAAAGAAAACTGTATGCTCATTATTCTAAAGAATACTTTAGCAATGGGTTTGAAAAAGAAGAGAATATTTCAGTATTTCCTTTTGCGCTATTCAGACCAGAGCTTAATTATTGTGACAGATGACAGAAGTTATGGAATCTAAACCCATTTAAACAAGGATGCCAAGTACATCCACAGAAACAGTTTTTACTCCAGCATTCCATTTTCTGAAGTTTGGTATATTCGATGCCTCTCATACAACATGTCCAAGAGTGCCATCTAATGATGTTTGGTAAAATTCTTAATTCAGTCTTGCATCTTTGGCAAAATAGAGAAGTGCACTGCCAGTAGGAACACACTGCATAGCAAAATTCTTGGGAGGATCATTTTCTTTAATTTAATGTTAAATTTAATTCCCTGCCAGTTTAAATATCAGGCAATAAGTAAGAAACATTTCTTTTTAAATGATATAGCTGAGATGAAAACCCTATTAACAGAAAATTCTACAAAGTTTCACTATTTAATATGACAAAAATTGACCTATAAATGTTTATTTACAGATTGTATGTTCACTCAAATTTATCAGCAGGCTGAACAAATTCTTATCTGAACTTGTTTCTAAATGCCTTGCAAATAAAAGCTTCTATAAATAATAGAGTTTGATCTAAAGCCATTGAAATCAGTAAGATCAACAATCTGATTGGCTTCAAAAGGCTATATATCATGTACTTGAACAATATATCAGTTATCTTGATTGTTTGCCATGTTGGTACGTAATCATTTATTATTAAAAATAACATTTATTTAATCTTTCCAGGACTGCCTGGATAATATTGCACATTACAAGGGAAGAACTGTTTTTGCAAGAGTAAATTATAACAAACTACAACTCCTTTCCCTAAAGGATTACTTAAAGATTTATCAAAATAGTAGGTGATACAACAAGAGGAAATAAAATGTGGTTTGTGTGTTTCTTTGTTTGTTTGAGCTTATTCTCCACATTGCTGCTTGTATACTATATGCACTAGGATTTGAATTGGTTCCTGGTCAGGGCAAAGAAGAATTATTTTCACTTTTAACTACTGTATTTTCTGCTTTCCTTTAAACTTTCCTTGTGCATCACAAGCAAAAGTTATAGGTAAATTATTCTGAAACTACTGATAGAATTAAATACTGAGGAATCTTGACTGATTTAACATTAAACTCCATCCTTTGCACTATCATTATGAAAGACTGCTCTGTAAACAGAGTGCATATTTTCATGTACAGTAGCATGTATTCTCTGAAGTTCTATGAAGTTCTCAAACTACACCAGCAATACTGGACTGCATGACTGCATTGGCTTGGCTTTTTGGAAGTAGTTCATCCCATATGCTATCACAATATGGAGAAATGATTCACTTTGCAATATTAACATTAAAGTGATTGTTACCTGGCATTTCTAACACCAAGATGAGTGAGTGCCTCAATATTTCTCATAGATCCAGGCTCTTGAGGTAATCATATCTGTACCAGTCAGACTTCGTGTAAGGGCATAGTGTCTTGGCTATAACAAGAGAAACCTAACCAAAGGAAAAATAAAAAACATATTCTGGAAAATGCAGGATAGATTTCTTTTAAAATATCCACAACTTTTCAGAAACTCCTGGTGGTTTATATGGTTTAAAGACTGTAATAAGCAAAACTATGAGTAGAGAATGTGAGGTTGTATCTGCAAAAAATACATTTTACCAATACTTGACAATATTCTGCTCTCCTTTTTATTCATGCTCCTAAAGTTTGTCATAGAAATCCAATATTTAAAGTGTGCCGGTTGAAATAATGCAAAATTGGGAATGCAAAATTTAATGTATATTCAGTGAAATACGTAATAATAATTATCAAGTATAAACTATAAACAACTATTATTGGGTATCAACTATAAATATTCCATATTTTTGTCATTCAAGTCAGCTATAAGTTGGGGGGGAAAGAAGACTCCTGCAGTGTAAGATTCTGCTTAATGATTCTTTGAAATAATATGTTTCACAGATCCAGTGATGAATACACCCACAAATATGACACCACATATTCCTTATTTGAGGGGGAATAGCAGTATCAGTTTTAATTGGTTAAAGGAGATTTATGCTATTATTGCTCCAAATCAGAGAGTGCACTCCTATCATCAAGACACAAAATCCTCATGGGCAGTAACAAACTTCATTCTCATATTCTTTTCCCTTCTGCTGGAAGGACTTTGCTCTTTGGATCTTTGAGATCATGCCAGGAACTTTCTGTTTTCTCATTCTTTCAAATATAGCCACAAGGCATATTGAGAATCAAAATTGCTTCAATACTTGACAGTACTGTTTTTTTAAATCCTTCTTTATTCCGGAGTATTGTAGGAAGAAAGTCAGGATTTGCAAGTGAAAGAGTTTGAGTTTTTCATTTGAGATTCATTAACTTACTTGGTGAAACTGTTTTGGGATTTGTAAGCATGCTGAGGGACTTAGAAATACTTTGTGAGGTTTGCAAAATACACAGACCTACGAACTTCAATGACATGTGTCTGGTATCGGCCAGATATCATTCAAAAAGCTTAAATCAAAGGATCAGATGGCTGAGTATCATGTACTGGCTTGCAGGAGAACAGCTACAAAGTGCTTGGCATTGCTGGGAGATGTAGGGTCAGACCCTGTGCAAAGACCATTACAAGCGATTGTTCTCCAGGTCATATCACAGAGAGATTAATAAATTAAAATGGCCTTTTTCCTGTCACCTCTACAAATAAACCTGAAAAGGTCTGTGATGTCTGTTAGGTGTTTTTCTTTCTTGAGTCCTTGTAAGGTAAACAGCCTCACATTAAACAAATGCCTGGAAGAAAGGGAATCACGCTCAGCCAGCACTGCCATTTGTTACAAATCTTGCTCAGTTTATTCATACAGGAGTTGACCTAAATCTTGTTGAGATTGGTGATAAGCTTTAAATTGTTTTGTTTTGTTTTGATTTGTGGGGTTTTTTTGTTTGTTTGTTTGTTTTTAAGAAGCCAGTGATAAAGCCACACATTACTGCAGGCACACCAAATATGTTTTTGGTATATGTTTATGTTTAAAGATGTCAACCAATGTCTACTATCTCAATAGCAAGAGTTCATACAGCATGTCAGGATTGTGGTTCTTGCCACAGTAGGTTTTATTCAAATACACGCAAAGATATAGCTTCTATTTTAACTAGCTAATAAGATATCAGCTGACCATAAATAATAGTAGCAAGAAATGCAAACATTTATGCTCACAATTGCTTACCCAGCTGCAGAAGTAAGAAATTTTGATCTATTATTATGAATAAGAAGGAATAAATAAGAAATTTGACTAGAAATGTGACTGTTACAAACTTACACTTTTTATGAACAGTGTCTCGCTCCAATTTATAGGAGGGAGGCAAGGTTCTTTGATATATTATACCCAGCGTGAGATTAAGAAACAACAGTTCAAATGTTGGTCCAATCAGTTTATTACAAATAATAATCTGCCAAGAAGATGGGGAAGGGAGAGCGGTAACTAATGAGAATTAGGGTGATGGGGAGGAGAAAGCAGACAATAGGAAAGGTAAAAAGAAAGCAAGAATTGCGTAAGGCGAGGATAGTCACCACCTGCATGCAGCAGTGTTCCGTCACACATTGGTCCAGGGTAAAAGCGCAGGGTAGAGCAGCAGCAGAAGGGAGCAGCAGCAGTGTCTCTGGCCACAAGCAATCCACTTCCTGAAGAGAAGCCCACTTTACAGCCATTCATCTGCTGCTTATCTCTCAATCATTGCCTCTTGTCCATCTGTGCCCCTCAGACAAAGGATTTCTCAATGCTTGCCCAGGACTTGCTTGAACTTGTTCATCCTCAACAAAGTCTGAGGCAATAGTGCAAAAGCATGGCCTCTTACACACAGATAAATGACCTCAAAAAATAATCTCAGATTAATTTCTGAATCTCATCAAAGTACAAGAGCTTCACAAGTATCCCATGTCTTATGTTTGGAGTTTTGTGCACCTCAATATACAAATCCTATCCAGGAGAAAGGGGATCTGGAAGAATTAGAGTCTCTTCCCTTGAGCCACAGATTCCCCTGTAGATCCATTTAAACTAAGCAATAGTGTTAAGCATTAAGAACCTAATAGTCTTGAAATGCACACCAGGCCAGGAAGTACTTGAAGTACAGAACAATATAATCTCTCCACCACCTGTGTATGTTTTTTTCACTCAGATATATAAGACTAGTTTGCTAGATTACAGAAAGAACTGAAAGGAAACATATTAAAAGGGAAGTGCTGGGAAAAAGAAAAGGGGTTGGGGGGGGGGGGGGGGGAAGAGAAGAAAGATCAAATCCAAAAGCTTTTAGACAGACTTGCAGTACTTTGCGTATCAAAGATGCACACATAAAAGAGAAAACAACATTGGTTATAACCCTTCCAGGCTCAACAAAACACGGGAAGCAGCACTTATAAAATTAAAAGGTAATGTTTAACAAACAGAAAGGAAACTTAACTATCAACTTGAAAGAGTAGTTATGATTTGTAAGAAATTTAGGCAGTGAAAGACCAAAACTCCTGACTATATGATATAAAGCAGGTTCTGAATAATAGCTATAATACAGGTCTGAAACTTAAAGGGGTGGCAGAACTTTTAATGACAGATGTGCTTATTCAGTATTTCTGGTTTGTATCTTGAAAGTAACAGGAGGATGTATTTGAATCATATGAACATGATAAAGTATTTTCCAGTCCATTAGTAGCAGCGGAGGGTGTTAAACATCTCACAGAGATAAATAATTTTAAATCAGCAGGCCAGGATACTTGCAAGGATGGATTCTGTATGAGCTGATGGAAGACATCTCTAGTTCATGCTATGAATATTTAATAGATAGTAGGAAGAGATAGGAATAGAGGCAAAACACCAGCAGATCGTACAAATCCTGTGCTCTGATTCAAAGAGAGCAAGAGAGGTGGTTTAGCAGACTCTGGACACAATTAGCCTGACATCTGTCACAGGAAAATTTAAAGGAGAAAGGATGCTGGTAAAAAATTCCTGACAACTGTTTAGCCCAGGAAGATGATTAATGCTTCTCAATACCTTTTTTTTTTTCTCCTTTTTTTTTTTTTTTTTTTTTTTTTTTCCCACCCTGGGAAATCAGTGCAATCAAAACAAACAATTTAATTCTTTGAAATGACAGGCTTTAAAATAGCAAATGTAGTAAGACTTTGCAAGAGTGTAAGATTTAGTTCTTCACTACCTTCTGGTTAAAAGTTGTCAAGGAAGTGTGCTTAGTGGGTTGAAAATTAGCTAACTGTCTTCTCAAAGGAAGAAGTTCAGCGGAGAAATGTTGTCGTCCTAGGGAGGAAGAAAGATATTACAGGTTTGCAGGGAATAGCACAACACTGCTCTCTTATTTTAACAAGACAAGCAGGAGAATAATGTCTGCAACAACATGACTAGAAATGCAGGTAATTGTGGTGGACGTAGATCAGTCTTCAAGTAAGTCATAGCCCACTATGTAGGTTAGAATCAAGTATTTAGACGTAGCCAACACAGTGTTAGATAATGACAACCATAGTTATAACAGGAAGAATTATGTCCAAAAGAACAACAACAGAAAGAATTTAATGAGTCACCATACTGAAGCAAATGTAAGGCTTGTGGTATCAATTGAACCTTTCGACCTGTAAACCAGAGATCTTTCAGTGGGACTTGTAAGAACACTCCAGTGAGACAAACAGTGCTACAGTGCTATTGCTTGTCCATTTCTTGTTGAAAAATAACTAAGTAAATAAATAAAAATCAACAGCTGTTATTTAAAGCCTAGAGAACTTTACGGTGAAATATTTGAGGAACACAGTTTCTTTAATGTCTCAAGAAAGAATGAAAGGTAACTCTATGATGTTCAGTATTTTCATGAAGGGAAAATGCTGTATGCCAAATTGTTTATTATTACAGAGAAACATCTGTTAGGTTTAGAGTTTCTGTGGGGTAAAAATCTGTCACTTTCTTTGAATCATAGAATCATGGAATTATTAAAGACCACCAAGATCACCTAGTCCATCAACCACCACCATGCACACCAAGCCATGTTCATAAGCACCACATCTATATGTATTTTTAGAGTTTTAGGGTGTTTAACAACTTGCAGACAAGGAAATAGTCTCCTGGCCAAAAACAGGCTTCTCACAGATCCCTCACTGGATGGTAGTCTTTAAGGTTTCAAAAGTGTGAGAAGTTCCAATGCTTACCAGTGTGGTAACAAGGACAGAAACTAAAATACACCATTTTTGTCTTAAATTCCATTTATCAGTGATATTTTACCTAGTAGTGCACTTGTCAGAAAAGATTTATATGTAGACAGCACCAATGCATTTCTTAGGTAATTCTTGATTCGGGTGGCTGCCAAGGCAAATCATCTATTGATTTTAATGGAATAAGCAATTAGCTAAGACTGGTAAAATGTCAGACTACATGCTGATCAGAGAAAACAAGTCTGAAGTGATTTCTTGATATTTTCATTCCAGTGAAGAATTTTTGGCATTTTTGAAGTGCAACTCAGCTGTGGCCAGTTATTATTATTGCTGTTATCTCAGAGATCTGCTATGCACCCAAAATGCCTAGAACTTGATTAATTTTCCAAGACAAATTGGCAGAAAAAACAGAGCAGGTAACTGATAACATATAAATAATAAGTCAATATAAGTTAAAGAACATGTGAAAATGTACTATTTTGCATAACTGATTACAGAAATATCTACTTCTATGATTTTTAATGTATTATTATTTTATCAGAATCCAGATTTCCAAATCAGACCCAGAATGAGGTTTCCAGTCTTAGATGAAGTGAGTAAAACAGATAAATTTTAGTAAGCATACTGATCATTAATGAAATACAGAATGCACATTCAGACCATAAACGGTTAATGAAATAATTAGCCAGGTGATTTATTCAGTGTAGGAGTAACATTTGCACAAGCTACTTAGCATATGGTAATAGCAAGTGCAAATATTATTGTCTAAGAGAATTTTCACTGTTCCATCTCCATTGATCAATTCAGTGTAAAAGCCAGCAAGGACTATCTGTGGAACAAATGTTTTAGTACTCAACATTTTGTATTCTTATAGTTAGCCACAGGCTAGAATGTTGGCATAGGTTATCAAGGTTCAGGCAAAATTTAGTGTAGATCATGAATGAGTGGCCAATTTGATGTGCAGAATATTGTTATTACCATACAAGATTACCCATCAAGATCACATTGCTGGGATTTATTTGCCAAGAAAGATATACATTGGCCAAAATGTTCAAATGCATTGTACAACAGCTGGCAGATTAAAAGCATAATTAAATATGTTTTCAAAAAGCACTGTCACCAATCAGCTGGAGTAGGGCAAAAAGTGTGGAATATTAGAATTTACTATTGTTGTTTTCTATATGCTTTCTCTTTTTTTAAGACATACCTGGCAGATGAATATTTTTACTCTGTCTGCAATAACCAGCCAAGCAGCTCAGCAAATGCAATGACAACTTGATAAGAAAAATGATGTGTTCAGAGATATAAATAGTTTGAGTGCACACTGCTATTTCCATAGAGTCAGAGAGGTTAGGAATAAACCTTGCATAACAGGAAAAAAAAAAAAAAAAGTAAAAAAAAAAGTAAAAAAAAAGTAAAAAAAATTAAAAATAAATAAAATAAAATACCCTGCAATATATGTTTTAACTGAGTTTTTTTGTTTTTGTTTTTTTTTTTTAAAAAACAGGGGTTTTTTTATTATAATTATTTATTTATTTTATTTTATACCTTTAAAAGCATGGAGCAGAAGCGCAAATATAAAGTTAAGACTTGACAGATGTAAAAGTGGTATAAATCGCTGCTGACACTGAATTTGATTGTGGCTTTTTCCTACTCCCCAGGGACCCCAAAATCACTCAAGGATTTCCCCTGGCTCACTCTTCTCTATATTTTAAATTCGATCTCCAGGCCAAGCTTAAGGCAGAACTGGATGATGATCTGGATCTTTGTTTCATGGAGTCTTGTTGGGGTTTGGTCTTAGCTTGAACCCTTTGGGATACTCAGAATGTTACACAAAGATGAGACAAGCTTACATGAACAGTTTTATTCATGGAGTCTGTAGCTGATGGCCTAAATTGACTCAAATGCTGAAGTTACCCTTAGGGGTTAAAAATAAAGAAAGATAGAAAAAGACAGAATGGGAAAGGGGAAGTTCTCTCCAGTGCCCAGTTAGGAAGAAAAGCAATTTTATCTTTCTGCTGGATACATCTTTTGGTGTCCTCTCTAGTACAGAAGTTGTTCCCTCACAAAGTAGTTTCCACTATGTTCTTCCCCATCTCCCTGTGATTGTTCCTGCTTATGACTCTAATAGTTTTCCTTGGAACAGGGTTTGTTTTTGTGGTGGGACTGACCATTAAACGTTGTGTGTGTGTGTATATATATATGTATATATATATAAATAATGATTGCTGTCTTTTTGTCTTCTAGCAAGAAGTTGTCTATGATGCATTGATGCCTGATGCCTACCAGTCAATCCATTTGTCATCACAGTGCTTCAGTCCACCCAGTCTTGTGCACTCACCTGGCACCGGTTCACCCTAGGAAGTCCCCAGTGTTACTTAGTAGAACCACAGATTCTACTAGAGATTACCTATATGGTCTGACTGAGACTGAAGAAAAAAAATTAATGTGCAGAATCCAGAACTGGTAAGGACAGCTGTAACAACTTCATAGCTCTGGTGTGGTTCTTCACCACTTCTAGAGAGATCTGATTCAGAGCTCTCAACTGGTAATGCCAAAGCTTGCTCAATGAAACAGAGCTACAGAAAGCTCTGTCTTCCAGGTAGCAATAATAACGGTGCTGGAGAAGCAGAAAGAACTTTGAAAGAAGAAGGGAAGGCAAGGTGTTCAGACAAGATCAAGTGAAAACCATGACTAATACAGCTTATTGTTGCAGATACTTGCACAGAAGATATTGTTGTTCTGTCATAGTGAAAATATGAGAATGGCAATTCAAAGAATATTAATACCAGACTGACAGATGAGGAGGAGAAGGAAGGAATTGTTTCTTAATTAATCACCACAGCGTTGTATAACAGAAGACTTGTTCTGTTCATTTTCCATGATGATCTCAAAATAAAAGACCAAGATTAAATGTTCAATCCATCTATTTTCGTCTCCATTCTTGAATTAGTCTTTCATTAGAAGAACCTGAAAGATAGCAAATATCTTCTTCACACTGTTCAGTATCTCATGGCTAGCAATCTTGCAAGAGAGTAGATGGCTAGAAGCTGATAGAGGAGAATACATTCAGTTTATTTGCAATCAATTTCTACCCTTTCCAAGAAAAAATCTGAATATTAAGTAAACCTAAAAAAGCTTTATGTCTTTATATGCCTTTAATGAAATATAGACTTTGACAAGACCAAGAGTAATGAGAGGAGAAGACCTACAAACCACCTCCTCAGAAAGGATAATGGTCTTATTCATAGAATCATGGAATTGTTTGAGTTGGAAGGGACCTTTAAAGGCCATGTGGTCCAATTCCCCTGCAATGAACAGGGAGGTGTTCAGAGTCCCATCCATCCTGATCCTGAATGTCTCCAGGGATGGGACATTCACTACCTCTCTGAGAAACCTGTTCCAGTGCTTCACTACCCGTACTGTAAAATATCTTTTCCTTATATCCAGCCTAAAATGTCACCATGTGATATCATGATGACAGATTAAATATTCTTATTTAATTGCTATTATTGCTTTTCATTCTTCACAGCATTTTAAAACTTTTTTTTTTTTTTTTTTTTTTTTTTTTTTCTTAAATATAACATTTATTTTTCTCCTCTGCATCTGCCTAAGCAATGTTTTATCATCACTGAGGCAAATGAACAGGGGAAAACCATCTCTGCTAAAGCAAATGGAAAATTCTTATTTGGCTTCCTTGGAATCTTGGTGCCACCTAATGACCTTGGTTCTAAGTAGAAAAGCAGTGTAAACTGTCTCTACTTAAATTCTGAGGAGACTAAAAATTATTGTCATCATCTGCAGCACAAAGGCCCAGTGCACCAGCTGCAGAATGAAATATAGCATATTTTTATAAAGAATGAACACAACTGAAAAACACCTCCAAATATAAGCTGGAGCTAATGGTATTCAAAACAGATTTTAGCAACGTGGCAGGAACACCACAGAAGAAAGTGTGAATATTAACAGATGCACATTAGGCACACAGTTCACCCACACACTGAAAGCGTCTGTAATGGCTAATGATACATTTCTGAGATGGATGAGACAGAGCATGTGAAATCATTTGAACAAGGGGAAAGGTGTACTTCAAAAAGGAAATTATTCCTGTGACCCAAGAAGACAGGAGGAAAAAGGCTTCCATTTTATACAGGTGAAAATTAGAAAACCTCCACTGATTTCAGGGAAAATGGCCCAATTATATCTGAGTTTAAAGTCTGGTTCTGCACTGTCAAAAGGTAATGTTGGTCTGAGGATATGTTTTCTCCAAGTGGATTACAGCTGTGTAGCTATGTGATTGTGCTTAATCATTTTAACATCTGAATGACTACTTTTACTTCCTTTGCATTTCTGTAAAACTGAGACAAAGATTTCCCAAGAAAAAAAAAAAAAAAAAAGGATGCATATGCATTGCAGTTTTACTGCCTTAATCATTGAGACGAAATATTTTGTGAGAATAAATCAGATTTAAAATGAAATTCCAAGAAGAATCCTGTGTCCAAAGCAACATAGAAACTCCTTTAAGGTAATATCCTATCTCTTTCTAGGAACATATGTTCCTAGAAATCATATCTATATCCTAGAAACATATCTATATGCTACACTTTGACTTGGGTATATAATTTATTTTCCTGCTTTTAGAAAAACCTGTAACAATAAACACTCATTAGACAGAAAGTTTGGCTGAAGGGTTCAGCCAGATTTTCTATGAGTTGAACACACAATCTGCACTTTTTCATGCTAATATGATGATGGCTCCAGACACGTGTAGTTCAGCTATCTGTGATCATTGTATGAACCTATTTTCACAATCATATGCACATTCTAAAGCACATAGAAAATGGATGTATTGATCATATAGCAAGCATGGTTAGATTCAGAAGTAGTTTTCACCCAGCCTCAGTGCAGTGGAAACCTGGGAAAACAATATTTCAGTGTAACTAGCCATAATCTCCTTCATGTCATAAACAGCTTAAATGCATCTTTTGGCCCATGTTACAATCGCTGTACAAGGAGAACTTCATTTATGTTCTATACTTAAATAGCGAACTACATCAAGTCATTTTGGCATTATCAACATTAAATCTACAGACACAAGGGAGAAGCAGAACATCAGGAAACAACAACAACAACATAATAATAATAACAATAATAATATCACTGAATGAAGATGTTCTAGTAGATAGGTTTATCTGACAGGTTTTCTTCAAATATTTTATCACACTGTTCTCTTTGTCAGTTTATTGTCTTATCTTTTTGGATGAATCCCAAAGGAACATCAAATTGCAGGGTGGTGTGAGATCAGCTCTCTCTCACACTTAATCATGATCATGTTTCTTCTGAAATGGTTACTTTTAAAAGCAGAAGATTTTTCACATCTTTATGCTTCACAATGGAGGTTTGAAAAAATTGTAACATTCAAGTCTCCTTCTGGTTAGTTGGAAAGATGTGGAAACATGTCAGGAAGTTTCTCTGTTAAATGAAAAACTTTCAGTCTGCTTAATTCAGAATGAAGCTTTGGAAATGACTGGGAGTATCAAGTTGTTTGGTTGTTTTGAAGTGCCACTGAGTTGTTTTTTTTAAATTCCCATAACACTAGAATTCCACAGTAGAATGCATTCCTCTTTCTTTTTCCCCCTTCCTTCCTTCCTTCCTTCCTTCCTTCCTTCCTTCCTTCCTTCCTTCCTTCCTTCCTTCCTTCCTTCCTTCCTTCCTTCCCTCCTTCCCTCCTTCCCTCCTTCCCTCCTTCCCTCCTTCCCTCCTTCCCTCCTTCCTGCCTTCTTTTTTTCTTTCTGTCTTTTTTAGGAGTTAAGGTTAATTTTTCCTGTGAAAAAGTACAACAGAATATGCAAAATGGTAGAGAATGCATTTTTCTTTGTGTTGAGATTGCAGTTTTTCATTCCATGAGAATTCCATATTTTGATGCTTTTGGCACTAAGGATCATCCCTCCACCTGCAATACATTACACCTAATCTCACATCTCATCCCTATTCTTTTTCTTCACACTCTTTAAATTCATCAGCTATTTTAAAAGCATTCCCTGCTGTATTAGTTACACTTCTCACTATTTGTGAGAAGCCACTAGTAGAAAGATGTTTGCTGCTAATAAAAATGTTTAATGAAGAAGGAAAAGAATAAAAAAAAAAAGAACTCCTTTTTCCTTTTATTAACATGTTTAAAGCAACTTATTTAAGTATCCTATGTATAAAATTCTTGTTTTCCTCTTTCCTTTTTTATTTATTTTTTTTTATTCTGTTTGACTTCTTCAGTTTTTCTTTTGTGTATTAATAGCATCAAGTCAGTCTGGTGATATAGCCACACAGTCAGGATCTGAGGTCTTTTACACCCTCCAGGAAGGAAATTCACTATGGCAATTTTAGTCTAATCAATTGATAAACAAGAATTAAACAAATGCAACTTAATTAAACAAAATTGAAATTCAGATAATGTCATAATGTCATCTTATTCAATCAAAATCTTTTCATTGACTGAGAAAGGAGATTGGTAGAGGTGAGTGCCAGAATGAGAGGTTATTCAAGAATCTGTCAGGTGTATCCAGGGACTCACAGGATAAACAAGGCATTAATTTGAGTCATGTTGCCTCATATCTTGTTGCAAAATTTATTGTCTATTTTGTAAGCAGAGAAAAAAATTTTGTGTTGTTAAGAAAGTTGCCACAGGCCATAGGACCAGTCTGTGATTTATGAAAGAACAGAATAGAAATTTATCACCCATTTAGAACATAAATGGATGAGCCATTTTCAGCAACACTCTAGTCATTTTTTTTCCTTTCATTTGTATCTTTACATAGGAAGTGATAAAATGTGATCCTGTGGTAGGAAATCTCTGACAAGAAATAAGAGTTAGGTTTTGGATGATACTGAGAACAATTGGTGATGGGTGGATGGTTGGGCCAGGTGATTCTGTGGGACTTTTCCAATCTTACTGATTCCATGATTCTATGATTCTATGTTAACTTGTAGTTAAAAATATTTTACAACTTCTTTTTGATAATGACTATTTCAGCATCTGATAAATTTAATGAAAATTATTGTAGTCAAACAAAGAATGCTGAATTTCTCACAATTAGTCTTTGAATTCAGATTCACAATTAGTCTTTGAATTCATTGATCAAAACTTTACTGAAAGTCAACAGATTTTCTTGTGGGTGAGAAAGAACTCAAGTGGACATTTAGCACTAGCTAAGCATCATTGAAAAATTCAGAATGCATTTTATGTGGGACTTTAATTCTTGCAGTCACTTTTTAGTTTATTTGAAGTGCACCTGAACTTTGCTGTTTAAAATCCATATTACATAGCAAAATACACTTAAGTCACCAGGGATTTTCATACCATTTCACCATCAGTCTTTTTATATCTATAAATAAAATTTGGAGCTGATCTCTTTGAGGAAACTTTATGGCATAAATCCAGTATAGAGAAACTTCCATCCTACAGGGACACAAGTCATAAACTTATTCTATCCAGATGACATGTTCATAGAAAATAGATAAGCTGCTGAGTGCACATGACATTCTTCAGATCTTTTATATTCAAAAGACCACCAGTTTTTCACACACATATCAATGCGTGGAGAGTGATGGATTACTTCTGCCTACAAATCTGATTTTGTCAGTATCAGCGGACAACATTGGATGCAGCTGTAATTCTTCAATAATATAAAAACACTATTTTAATCTACTTAGCGATTTGCCACGTTTACCCAGAAATCTATTTGTTTTCTGCAGCTTCATGTTGTACATTGATGACAATCATTCTAGATATGATTATTCCTTTACCACAGACCTCTAATTTAAGATCAATGGCATCTAACCTGTTCATCTAGTATGACTAGATTTACAATTAGCAGTCTTAGAAAAAGCTTTCATGAACGCTTGTATCCAAACACTCTTTATCTTAATGTTTTTCAGTAAAAACGTATTTTAAATTCTACCTACACATTAAACTATGTTTTCATATAATCATAGAATGGCTCTCCTTGGAAGGGATCTTAATGATCATCCAGTTCATTCCCCATTGACATGGGCAAGGACATTTCCCAGTAGAATGAGATGCTCAGGGCCCTACCTAAACTGACCTTGAACACCTCCAGTGATGGGGAATGTACACTTCTTCACAACAATGTTTCTGTGTCTTAACATCACAATTCCTTATCTACTGAAAAGTCCAGCCTTTGAATCCGTATCTCTCTAATTCAAAGATAAGAATGTGGTGTAGAACCATACTAAAACAAAAAACAAAAAACTTTTCAGAAATCTGAGTAGATGGCATAATTTGCTCTTCCTTTGCTCGTAGATAGAAGGCCACCAGATTAGTCAGGCACAATCTGTTCTTGGTCTAGTTCTGCTGGCTATTTTGGGTCACCTCTTGGATGTGCTTTAATGCATCTTTCAGGAGGATCTGTTCCATGGCCTTCCTAGGCTTAGATTCACAGGAGATCTCTTTCACTATTTCCTTAAACATCCAGATGTCTGCTCTTCTAAAATTCAGGTTCCTGACTTCTCCTTTTGTTAGAGTATTTCTTCAGATTTTTCTCTAATGCAGAATCCTAGATCTCCTCTGTGATTTGTAGCTTTATGTGTGTAGTTTACATGACACTAACTGTACTGTTCAGTAATGCATGATACCCACAGAGTGTTTTACATCCACATTCTTTCAATTGCATCAGTTATTTTCTAGTAGGAACAATTAAAGGGGGTTGTATGCCCCTGGTTACATTCCTGAAAGATATCCTAGTTAAGGTTGTTAATAATGTTGTTAAAGTAAGAGAAGGAATATGGCTCCAGAAAAACACAACCAAAAGTCTTTCACTGAGACATTTCTTAAAAAGAACTGGCTTTGAGTGGGAATGGGAGAAACAGATGGAACCAGTGCAATCGTGTGCATCATTTTAGCCCAGATTTCATCCCATTTACATTTCAATCTGTACATAGAAAGGGACAAAAATCACTTTGAAATTCTTATTCAGGGAGAATAGACAGCTTCAAAGAACAGGAAAACCCTGAATACACTTATTTCAGACCAATAGATTGCAGTTGGAATTTTCCTCCTTTCCTCTTTTTCATCCTCATAATCTAATGTTTGTTTGCTTGTTTTCCAAAAGAAGTACTAGCTAAAGTTTATTCTTGTGCCAAAGGACATTTTTAAGGAATACAAATACTCAAGGACTACTCTTTCAAAAGTAATAAATGCAAAGTGTGCAACTTGGACATCATTGCTTTGAGTTACATAGATTGCTCTGTAAGTAATGCCTTGTATTTATTTCCATGGAAACTACAAGAGAAACAAAGAACAGAATAACTATATTTGACAGAGCAAATTCTCAGCTACAGAAGACTTTTTCAGCATTAAATACACATTTTGGCTAGCAGTCAACGAGAGCCTTCATGCCAGACTTGTAAAAATTTGCATCAATGGATATGCCCCATGGTTTCACAGCTGCTACAATAGTGACATTGCTAGGAATACATTGCTTACACAGTGCATATTCAACTGGCCCAAACATATGGAAGTCAGAAGGTGCCAGATACTATGAGTTTGGTAGGATGGTCCAGCCAAGATAGTCAGGGTGCTCCACAGTGTTTAAACTGTTTTGGGGCCTGGCATTATTTAATTGCAAGTGAAAGGTTGTCTTTTTCTCTGGCCTGACTGGAAGCTTAGTCAGTGTAGCTATACAGCAAAGTTGATGGATTGTCCATATTCCAGAAAATCTGGAAGAATCACTCATTCCCTATCCAAAAAAGACCATGCACAGTGTTTTACTCAATGAGGGCTGTGTGTTGAACTTTTTCTTCAGTAGGGAGTTCTCAAATCGCTGCTCTACACACTGCCATTTGGACTCCAGCTCATAATGACGACACCATGTCTTGTCACAGGCAATGAGCAAACATATAAATACAGCATACAGTAATAATACACATAAAAGTAATAATACACATAAAAAAAAAGTAATAATACACATAAAAAAAAGTAATAATACACATAAAATACAGCAAACAGTAACCTTCAGCCTTGTATTCATCCAGTATGTCCTGACAAACTTGCATATAGTGGTATGTATATATATATATATATATTTATTTATTTATTTATTTATTTATTTTTCTGTATGAGCATTCATGGGACCCACCTGGCACAAACTGCGATATTCCAAAGATGCCACTGTTTCCGATGTATTGAAGTTGATATTCACCTTCACACACAGTTCCCTGGTCTCAGTCCAATGATGTGTGTGGAAGAGAGAACAGAGATGCTCTCCATTTCATGGTGTGACAGCTGTGCATGCCTGTCTAGACTAGTCATTCGTGTCACTGTCACCACTGCTGAAACACACCACTCATTGCCTCACCATGCTCACATATACTGTTTGGTCTTCATAAACATTCAGTAAGCATCAATAAATGTCAATAGAATATTTTTTTTCTGCATGGAGGAATTAAATGACAAACTTTTCTTCATGCATGCTTCCATGTCAGACACCAATTTGTCAGACTTTCCCTCTGCTGTCATCTGTTACATGGCAACAAAATGTAATGGAATATTGGTGGGAAGGTTCATTCTCAACGGTCAAAGCACCAACATCAACCTCAGACTTCATGAGCCAATATGATAAAAATAGGAGGCATTACTTTTGGAGCAGCCCTCATACTTAGCAAATTTGGTAATTTAATGCATGATATCAGTGTTTTTTGAGTAGTATCAGCAAACAGTTTTCTCCACTAATCAGTGATCATCAGATTCTCATCGCATCCATCTAGTTCTTAACAGAGCAACCTGAATGTCTTAAATTAGGCCAACAGCAAATAAATTTAGGAGGATAAAATTTTCTGATGATTTTTCAAGAAACCCTAATGTTTTCCAAAACTCTAGAGGAATCATTAAAAATATGAGTTTGTGTTCCAAATAGTAGTCATTTGTGTCACTCCTTGATCTAGGATAAAAAGACTTTTTCCAGTGTTAGGCCTAATACAAGCACAGACTCTGATGCAGATAAACATTTGATGACCTAAATTTCCATAAAAGCCAGTGGAAAGGAGATTAGACTCTACCAATGTCTTTACCTGGGCCTTGCACCTGAAAATAAGCACATTTCCTTAACTTTTGTGGGCTTTCTTACCTAAAATGCTCTTGTTTCTTTGGGTGTAACCAATTCCTGTCAGATCTGTGAAGAGAATGTTCAAATGTATAGTGCTGTGACAGCAGTTGTGTAGCAACTGCTTTGGAGAAGGAAGGCAATGCAGATTCCAGGTCAGAAGCTGTGCAATGAATTCAGTGGAAAGCATAAATATGAATTCCATCATGGTAGAGCTCTGATTTGCATAGAAAGCAAAGCAGGGGATTCAGTCTGTTTACACAATTTAATTACCTTGAAGAGTCCCCTCTTACAAGAGTGCCATAAAAATTACGAGGGTTGGAGAAAAATCCTTCTAGTTGAGATTTAGAGCTGTGAAAATTTAAAGAAATGACCGTGTGAAAGATAATGCTGTTCAGGGGAAGGAAATGCAGGATGTGATGGAAGGATGTAATGCATCAGAGAGAGGAGAAGCAGAACCAAACAGAAAAAGCTGGTGTCTTACATTCATGTCTGTAGTAGTGAGTATATTTTGTCTGGGAGAGAAAAGCAGATATGGTATCCTCATGGCTTTTGATGCCGTATTAATGCTTTTTGTGGGTGAGCTGTCTTGGTAGGATTGCTGTGAGTCTACGCATTGGCCTGCAGTGCTGGGAAAGTCAGAGAAAATGTTCCAGTCGTTTCTTCTGGCCTTAAAACAGTGAAGTTTTTCACTGAATGTATCCTACTTGCAAGCACCATAGGAAGTGAGCACAAAGAACCCTGAAATACACAAGGGTAGAAAGCATTATGCCCCTTTATTCGGCATTGGTGAGGCCTCTCCTTGAGTACTGTGTTCAGTTTTGGGCACCTCAGTACAAAAAGGACATGGAGATACTGGAGCAGGTCCAGAGAAGGACAACGAGACTTGTGAAGGGCTTGGAAAATCAGCCCTATGAGGAGAGGCTGAGGGAACTGGCGCTGTTTTGTTTGGGAAAAAGGAGGCTGAGGGGAGACTTTTATTGCTCTCTTCCAGTATCAGAAAGGTGCTTACAGTGAGAGCAGGGCAAGTCTCTTCTAACTGGTGACAGGTGACAGGATGAGGAGAAATGGCCTCAAGATGCGTCAAGGTAAGTTTAGGTTGGACATTAGGAAATACTTCTTTACAGACAGGGTAGTTAAACACTGGAATAGGCTCCCCAAGGAGGTGGTTGAGTCACCACCCCTGGATGTGTTTAAAAGCCGTTTGGACGCGGTGCTCAGAGATATGATTTAGCAGAGGGTTGTTAGAGTTAGGGTACTATGCTTAGGCTGTGGTTGGACTTGACGATCTTCGAGGTCTTTTCCAACCTGAGTAATTCTATGATTCTATGATTATCCTTCTACCAGACAATCTTTCTATAGTATACAAAGGAATAGGAATCAGATATGTAATTATGGCTACCAAAGAGAACATAGAACTAAGATATTGCATTGAACAAAGTCCATCAAGTCCATCCTTTTTTTTTTTTTTTTTTTTTTTTTTTTTTTTTTTTTCCCATAGATTCTTAGCTCATGGTGAATAAAATTTAAAATCAAATTAAAGAAAGTAGCAGTCATTAATGAAATATCTATTGAAATAAAAGAAAGTATTTTGTGACTGATGGGCAGGAAAGTCATCCTTTGGATGTCACTCTGGGGATACCATTGTGAATCATACCTTGAAGTGTAACCACCATACAGATGTGCTTCTGTTCAGCACACTGATGAAAATCTTGCTCTGGGACTTTGTATGACTGCTTATATGTGGCAGAGATGACTGTGTTCCCATCACCCACCCAGCTGTACAAAAAGCATGACAGAGACAGAAGTGTTTTTCAGGGTAGAACTACTCATAGACTGCAGGCTCTATCTCACATTTTACAGTTTTAAAAGTAAGTTTATTGACCCAGATTTGCAAAGACTGCATTTCCTCTGCTAAAACATTTTCTATGTGTTCCCTGGTAATATGTCCTCACAACATCCCTTTGATGATTTTCATACTGCTGTTTAGTCATATTAGCATTCAATTCTGATCCCTGGTAATGTTAGCAGATGAAGGGAAGTACACAGACAAAACACGTTTGCTTAGCAATGCCTTGAAAAGCTTTTATTAGCTAGAGTTTTGAAAATATCCCTTTGTACAGTATTTCAAGTGTTAACTAGCAGCACAGGGACCAGCAGCAGCTGTTAGCTGATTAGCTGCTTTGCATCAAGAACATCTTGGTTCACATTTTTTTCTTATGAACTGCCTAATAGTCCTATAGATAGGTATGTATGTAATTACTATAATTAATATGAGATAACTAATTAACACTACTGTAGGAAGTACACAATCAAATTAATGTTCCTATGGTAATTTGGAAGAGAATGAGGATGTTCAGAGCAGGGAGATCATCACATTTTTTCAGCACCAGTAGTGCTTTCCTCTCACTTAGGCAGCTTGCAAGATGGCAAGCCATGGCTAAAGTCCTAGACAATAAGCACAGTGTGTGGGCTGGGGGCTTTATTAGAGAAAATAAGATACTAATAACTTGGGACCAAAATCTGAAAGCCCTCTCTGAACCTGCCTATGTTTGCAAAATGGCTTGTTAAAATTTTGTAAAGGTTTTTGCTCGTGGATGTTTTACAACCAGTTTAGCCTGGCATTTAATATTCATTTCAAAATGATTCTCAACCTGCTCCTGACAACTGATTGTGTATACTCTCACCCCTTAGAGACCCCCCAAATAACAGCTTCATTCCAAAATATTACAGACAAGTCAAATAAACAGAAAAACAAACAAACAAGCAAATAACCCTAATAGTATGATTGGTCAATATTAGCTCTTCAAACCTTTATTCTTACATCAAGCTCGGATGTTATCCACAGAGGTATAAAAATAGCATCACCTAGGAGACATAACTTTGCTAGTAAGACTACCCAATAAAAGCAAAGGCTAGGACAATAAAAACTGTTCCTATAATCCTAGAAGTTTAGCTCAGGCACAGTGATATTGGTGTTACACTGACCTTAGGTAAAGCACTTCTGCTTGGCTAGTAAATGAAAATATTTTGTTTGATCGTATTTTGATCCTATCTTCAATTTGATATATTCCCATAAACTTTACCAAATCACAGCAATCTGGAGTAGGACTACTGAAGTTCCTTCAGGGAGGAATAAAATAATATAACTCCCCAGTGAAAATCTGTGCAGACATGAAATAGATTTCTGTCATGGTTGTTTTTTTTTGTTTTGTTTTGTTTTGTTTTGTTTTGTTTTTCAGAAAAGCAAAGTAAATTCATATACTTTCCTGTGAAACTTTACTGGCATATTTGTGTTAGCTATGAAATTTTGCATAGCTAAACTTAATACCATTATTCTTACAGCTTTTAAATGTTTATTTTCAGATGCTTATGACGATAGTCCATGAAGATTCTGACTCAGAACAAAGACAGCATTTTTTAACAAAATTCAAACTAAAATGAGATGATGAAATTATTAAACTCAGAGAAAAAAAAATAGAGAAGAGTGGAATATTTCCCAACGAGAAAGATGAAGATCTAGAGCAATAATTATGCATTAGAAAAATAATTACATCGTCATGTTTTCTTTCAGGATGTGTTGCAAAAAATATAAATAAATAAAAAGGTGAACTTGTTTGAAATAAAGCCAAAATCATAGATGAAAGTATACAACCTTTCAGAAAAGAATAAGATTTCCTATCATATTGACCACTAAGTAAAAGTTCTATTTATTTTGATGATAATTAGGATTCAGTTTCCCTCTTCCCAGAGCCCACAACTGTCAAGGGAAGCTTAGAGCACTTTGGAAGTTCGCTATCACCATCTACTGGAAGAATTCCTTCAATGTTCCAAAAATGAAAGCTTATACATTTTAAAGTACAGTTTCTGATGACTCTCAGCTATGCTGGAGGGAAGGGGGAGGGAAGGGAAGGGAAGGGAAGGGAAGGGAAGGGAAGGGAAGGGAAGGGAAGGGAAGGGAAGGGAAGGGAAGGGAAGGGAAGGGAAGGGAAGGGAAGGGAAGGGAAGGGAAGGGAAGGGAAGGGAAGGGAAGGGAAGGGAAGGGAAGGGAAGGGAAGGGAAAGTGACAATATTTCAGATTATTTTAGGTCTTTTTTTCTGTAATTTGGTTAGTACTGAACTCTGCCATGTCTCAAGGCTCACAAAATCTCAGAATCAAAGAATCACTTGAATCAGAAGAGACCCTTATAAAGATCATCTAGTCCAAATCTTCCATGATGAAAAGGGACATTTACAGCCAGATCAGTTTGCTCAGAGCCCTGCGGGCCTGATCTTGAATGTCTCCATGGATGGGGTAAAGAGGTGATTGTCCCTCTCCACTCTGCCCTCATGAGGCCCCATCTGGAGTATTGTGTCCAGGTCTGGAGATCCCAGTACATGACAGGGAGCTGTTTGAGAGGGTCCAGAGTAGAGCCACAAAGATGGTCAGAGGGCTGGAGCACCTCCCCCATGAAGACAGGCTGAGAAAGTTGGGCTTGTTCAGCCTGGAGAAGAGATTCTAAGATTCTTTGATCTGCAGCACAGTAGCAGATGGAAATCACAGGTTAATTAGATTAATGTTTATCTGAATTGCTGCTTTACATAATTTAAGGAATGGAAAATAAAGTTTAGTAAGCTCTTGCAATATATGCCAAAAACTCAATCAGAGCTGTCTTGAGAGGAATATTAATTTCTTGATCCCTAATCTGGAAAAGAAAATCTAGAATCTGACTGTTAATTCTAGAATACAGCAGACAAACTGTTGGATCAGTCAGTATTTGGGGTATGTAACATTCCCTGTAAAATGCAAAAATAGCTTCCTGTTTGTGGAGACAAACAAAGAAGTCCAGTGTCTAAGGTACAACTGCAGAATGGCCATAGGAAGAACAAGAATATGTGTCTTATAGTCTTGCATCTAGGTAGAAATAATTGCATACACCAGTACAGGTTGGGGGAAGACCTGCTGGAGAGGAGCTCTGCTGAGAGGGACCTGGGTGTCCTGGTGGACGACAGGTTGGCCTTGAGCCAGCAGTGTGCCCTTGTAGCCAAAAAGGCCAATGGCATACTGGGGTGCATTAAAAAGAGCGTAGCCAGCAGGTCAAGGGAGGTGATCCTCCCCCTCTACTCTGCCCTGGTGAGGCCTCATCTGGAATACTGTGTCCAGTTCTGGGCTCCCCAGTACAAAAAAGACAGGGATCTCTTGGAAAGAGTCCAGTGGAGGGCCACAAAGATGGTGAAGGGCCTGGAGCATCTCCCCTATGAGGAGAGACTTAGGGAACTAGGTCTGTTTAGTCTTGAGAAAAGAAGGCTGAGAGGGGACTTGATCCAGGTTTATAAATACCTGAAGTGTGGGAGCCATAGTGACGAGGCTGGTCTGTTTTCAGTAGTGCGTGGGGACAGGACTAGGGGCAATGGGCTGAAACTTCAGCATAGGAAGTTCCGCACGAATGTGCGCAAGAACTTCTTTACAGTGAGGGTGACGGAGCACTGGAACAGGCTGCCCAGGGAGGTGGTGGAGTCTCCTTCTCTGGAGATATTCAAGACCCGCCTGGACGCCTACCTGTGCGACGTGATGTAGGGAGCCTGCTTTGGCAGGGGGGTTGGACTCGATGATCTCTAGAGGTCCCTTCCAACCCCTACAATTCTGTGATTCTGTGATTCTGTGTTTCTCCAGGTCTTCGACTTTGCCGTTTAGACTAGATATGAATATTTGCTTTCAGAAACATCACAACATACCTTTTCCACAAGGCCAGCAATTTTCCCAGTCAGGGTAATTTGCAAAATCCAACAAATTCACAAAAAGTTCTAGCTGTCCTCAAACTGTATTTTCCTTAAACAATACCAACATTTAATTTAATAAATAGGAATAGAAAACAAAGAACACGCACAAACACAAGTTGTACATTTAGGATCTCTCTTCCTTGCTCATATGTTTATTTTTAGTTTATTGCCTAAAGAGCATTTCAATGTGAAAATATTTTAATTAATGACTGAAATTTATTACATTAAAAATATTTAACAATACTGTAGGCATTACTGGTGGAGTTATTTACTGCACGGAACAGACTAACAATGAAAGGTCAAGCAAACAGTAATACAGTAGTAGTATATCAACATATTTTATTCAACATGAAAACAATCTGCTGCCTTTTTTTACAGTGAATACATTTCTTTTAGAGATGAGATGACCAGTGTTTCTAAGACACACTGGAATAAAATTATTCTCTCAAGATATTGCAGAGTATGTAGGCGAAGTGATGCAAACTGCATCAAAAAACAAAAAAACAATTGGCAATCAAAATGTACTACTTCTCACTGTGCTAACTACTGCTTCTTTGGGGAACATTACCATTAATTTTAAGAACATAATTGAGGTGTTTCAATATGAGGTTTATCTCCATTAACTTTGGGGGCAGGATTTCTTTGCCTACACATAGATAGTTAAGTACTGCAGTCCTAGCTAGAGTGTGCTCAACCTTTCCTTCATACAAAGCTCCTGTACTATCTACCATGTCAAGGTTATGCATATCCCAGGGTATTTAATGCTCACCTGCTGTGGAAATGGAATTGAAGTTTTGGTGTCTACACAAGGGTGTTTATACATAAGATACACGTTCACAGTACGGTAAACTGAGTCATTCCCTATATTCCTTTGATTAGATCCAATAATTCATCAGCTATAGTGGATACCTAGGAAACTGGTAAGCATATGCAGGTAAACTATAAATCCAAATGTCTGGCTTTCATTTAGTTGTCTGCACAGCTATCTAGTGCCAGTTGAATTATTCCATGATTTCACCAGCGCTCTGGTAAGACCTGGTGTCTCATAGGTCAGCTAGTTATCACTCTGGTCATCTCTCTGTAGATGTATTTGGTGTCAGTGAATTCTCAGATGACACATACACATGAGCCCTTAATTTTAACTCGAATCCCATCTTAAATGAGACCATATTTGATTTGTTTAAGTCAGTCATTAGTTTTGCTCTTAGACACTACTCTGGAAGTCAAATTTGAGTGATTCCAATGGACAGTTTCTCATAAAAGTCTTGGTAACCTGAAAAGACCATCTTTTTTTGCCTTATTATATTGACCGTTTCACTTCTCATTGAATTAACAGAGTTCAAATAACTAGAAACTACACTGATTCACAGATTATATTCTACACTTAAGATGGTTACTATTCACTGCTCAACTGCTTTCTACTTTTCTTTAGGCAACTGACCCATTAAGGTTACTAGAATGGCTGAAGTATATTCCTGGTACAAAGTAATGTGTTGCAACATTATCCAGCAAAACATATTCATGCTTTGCTTTAAGTCAGAAATTATCCCTTTGATGTAAGCTAAACACATGCTGAAATGCTTTGGTGGATTGGGGAGACTGCTTACCATACACTGATAATGAATACCTGGGTTCATGAGCAAATACCCTTGTTTGCATGTGAATGCAGCTGTTTTCCATAATATTCTCCAATTATTTCTCTGCATGAGCAACAGTGCAAAGAGAAATCAAAACCACAAGGCACCTGTTTGAAATCTGAATGAAAGTTGGCCAGAAATATTTTCTAGTATTTTCCCAATTCTACCCAGAAATGAACAAGTGCATAAGAAAACCTGGCATTTATTCTCCATCAGTTTACATAGCAACTGAGGAATTTAAAGGAGGAAGAAATCATTTTTGTTGATTTCTTTCTTTCTTTCTTTCTTGCTTGCTTGCTTGCTTTCTTGCTTGCTTTCTTGCTTGCTTTCTTGCTTGCTTTCTTGCTTTCTTGCTTTTGCTTTTTCTTGCTTTCTTTCTCTCTTTCTTTCCTTCTTTCTCTCTTTGTTTCTTGCTTTCTCGCTTTCTTGCTCTTTCTTTCTCTCTTTGTTTCTTGCTTTATCGCTTTCTTGCTCTTTCTTTCTTTCTTTCTTTCTTTCTTTCTTTCTTTCTTTCTTTCTTTCTTTCTTTCTTTCTTTCTTCTTTCTTTCTTCCTTCCTTCCTTCCTTCCTTCCTTCCTTCCTTCCTTCCTTCCTTCCTTCCTTCCTTCCTTCCTTCCTTCCTTCCTTCCTTCCTTCCTTCCTTCCTTCCTTCCTTCCTTCCTTCCTTCCTTCCTTCCTTCCTTCCTTCCTTCCTTCCTTCCTTCCTTCCTTCCTTCCTTCCTTCCTTCCTTCCTTCCTTCCTTCCTTCCTTCCTTCCTTCCTTCCTTCCTTCCTTCCTTCCTTCCTTTCTTCCTTCCTTCCTTCCTTCCTTCCTTCTTTCCTTTCAAGTTTTTATTTTATTATGCATGAAATCTTCTATAGATCAAGAAACATCAGAACTACAGAGTACTGGAGGTTGGGAGAGTATTCTGGGAAAATGTCACAACACTAACTCAATTCTTAAACTTTCTTTGTGATCTTCTTTCCTAGATATTTTCATAACAGAAGATGTGGTACTGCGTAGGTGTTATAAACATCTCCACTCATCCTCCGGGTATAAGGAGTGGCTATCTAATTTTGGCCACTTTTGAAGATAGGATGGTTGACTAGGAGGATTTCTGGTCTGACTCAGTATTACTGTCATTAGGCTCATTATTTTTCTGTAATATTTAGCAAACAAAAGATCTGCATTTCATCCAAACACCTTCATTATTAATTGGCATGGGACTGAATCCTGTGAATGAGAGTAACAGCAGAATTATATCAAGTGTGCCAACATATACAGGATCAATAAATACATTGTTTATTGTACCCCTTCTGCATATGTACTTGATCAACAGAGGTAGAGTACTCTTTTGTCTGTTTGGTCATCACAACAAGACAAGGAGAGAACGAAGCTGTATTTTAATGATTTGCAAATCTCTGACATCTTGTTTTTCTGATGGTCATACAAACCATGGGCCCCATTTTTATATTAGAAACGGTTAATTTATAGTCAACGAAGGAAGAAAAACTACCAGAGTGCAGGATTTGAAGAAGCTGCATTCAAATTACTTTTGTAGGATGACAAGCAACAGACATGGGAACATTAGAAACTGCAATAACACAGGAGGAAAAGAGTGATTTAATATTGGGTACAAGAAAGATTGCTTAATTTACCCTTGAAGATGTTCAGAATTCAGCTGCACAAGCTCCAGAGCAATGAAATCTCTTCAGGACTGCTTTGAGCAGAGAGATGGTCTAGATGACTTCTAGAATCATCTTCCAGGTGGAATTATTCTCTGTTATGATGAAAAACAGCTCCAGCAGTGTCAACTGAATGTTTTTTTTGCATTCTTCAGATTCAAGTTGATGTAGGCTGTCTCTGTTTCAGAAGACATTTGAAACTGAAAGACAGCAAGACATTAATCTGAGTAAGGAATACCTTTTCCTACTTTTGAGGTACAAACATTTCTAATCATCTCAACAGGTATAAAGCAAACATGACCTGAAAACAACAGTTTTCCACCATGAAGCATATTTAATAAAAGTCTGACATTTATGTTGTGTTTGCCTTCTCAGGAGAACTAAAAGTGCTTTCACTGAGGACTATGCAGGGAAGGGCGCAGAGTGCACTGCATTCAAATTGCACTCATATTCAACCTCACTTTGGGCACCTCCCTGGTTCTTAAGACAAAAGATTTTATTTACAAGCTTAACCATTTTCTACCCATCCAGATGTGCTCATCATGTGTCTTTGCAACTGAAGAGAGACAGTCATCCTATCTTCTGAATCTTGGAACTATCCTCTTAACATACATTTCTATTGACTGTGAAAGTTTTTTAGAGATCGGTTCAAATAGACATATCCTCCTAATGATCAGAGGGCTGGAGCATCTCTCCTATGAGGAAAGGTTGGACCTGGGCTTATTTAGCTTAGAGAAGAGAAGGCTCCAGGTAGACCTCATTGCGGTCTTCCTGTACTTGAAGGGAGTGTGTAAACAGGAGGGGGAATGCCTGTTTATGAAGGTGGATAGTGATAGGTCAAAGGGGAATGGTTTTAAACTAAGACAGGGAGGTTTAGGTTAGATATTAGGAGAAAGTTTTTCACACAGTGTGGTGACACACTGAAACAGGTCACCCAGAGAGGTCATGGATGGCCCATCCCTGGAGGCATTCAAGGCCAAGCTGGATGTGGCTCTGGGAAGCCTGGTCTAGTGGTTGGCAGCCCTGCATATGGCAGGGGGGTTGAAACTAGATGATCCTTTTCAACCCAGGCCATTCTGTGATTCTATGATTCTATGATTCCTAATGTCCTTGGAAACACTGTAGGGTGTTTGTAAAAGCCTCACATTGTGTGCCCCCGGTGGCACAGTGGTATAAAGTGCTGCTTACAGCACCGGAGGGCCCGGGTTCAAATCCCCCCTGTGGCACAGGGGGTAGAAGTGCCACTTCGCTACACAGAGGGCTCGAAACCCAGGAGTTGGACTCGATGATCTCTAAGGTCCCTTCCAACTCGCATGATACTATGATACTATGATGATGATACATTGCTGGAGGACACAAACCCAGAACAAGGGAACTAGATCTTCTCAAAACAACGTACAGATGAACCAAATGATTCTTAGTTTACTTTGGACCTAAATGACCACATCCTCACTGTAAGCTGTAGAATCATAGAATTACACGGGCTGGAAAAGACCTCTAAAGTCATCTAGGCTAACTATCAACCCATCCCCACTTTGCTCAATAAACTACGTCCCTCAGCACCTCATTTCCCGTTTTCTTCAACACCTCCAAGGGCTGGTGACTCTACCACTTTCCTGAGCAGCCTGTTCTAGTGCCTCACTACTCTTTCTGAAAAGACATTTATCCTATTAACTGACTTGAACCTCACCTGGCACAATTTAAGGCCATCACCTCTCATCCTTACAGATGAGGCCTGGGAGAAGAGGCCAATTCCCGCATCACTACAACCTCATTTCAGGCTCTTGTAGAGAGCTGTAAGGTCTCTCCTCTAGACTGAACAATCCCAGTTCCTTCAGTCATAAGATTTGTGCTCCAGACCCTTCACAACTTCACTGCCTTAACGATTTATGTACAAAATGAACACCTACACCTAGGCTGTTTTATAGCCAAAAGAATTATATAAATATTTTAGCACACTTTATAAAGCACACATCCAAGACACTGGATCAGCTAAAGAAAGTGAACATCTGCGTGAAGGGAACTTTTCAAGTGCATAGCTATTAAAAGGGAAGAAGTGATTTCACATTGTCTCAGATCCCTCCTAAAATTGAGACTACAAATTTCTGTACATCTTGGATTATGTGCCAGCAATTTGGAAACTATGAGACACATAGTGAGCCTTCATGGACAGATTGTGTAAAAATCTTGCGGTGTTACCAGAGTTGCAGAATGCCCTGAGGGCACGCCTCATCACATTTCTGTCATCTTTTGCAGTCAACCTTCATAATATGATGAAAGGAGAGATTTTTATTTTTTTTTTTAACTCTATTTGTCAGGGGAGATCTTTTAGAAAGGATTCCACACATATGCCATGACTCATTTGTCATTTTTTTTCCCTCATGATACTCCTTCCACAGAAAAACCAGTTGATTAAGAGGCTTTAAATAATGGTAAAACTTCTTTATTCTATGAGCACTGAGGGACGTGGTTTAGTTGGCATGATGGTGGTGGATTGATGGTTGGACAAAATGATCTTAGTAGTCTGTTCCAACCTTAATGATTCTGTGATTCTATGATACAAACATCTGATTTTCCATATGACATTTTCACCTCTGGTTTAGTCCATATAAAAACAGAATTTCTTCTCTGCTGACACTGGAGTTACTCCGAAAGTCAGCTACTGGAGAGAAGAGACAATTTTGTCCCAGGTCTTTCTCAGCTTCTCATTACATAACCATATTACCAGCCCTGATACAGACTGGGTCCTGAAGAGGCTTCAAAACAAAAACATTAATGTAAATTAAGTTACAAGTTTGTTTTTCAGGTATTATCTGAAAAGCATTGGGTTGTGTACAATTCCTGTTACCTGAAGAGCAGGTACATCCTGAAGTTTGTGAATGTGTATATCTTCTTAGGCATCATTTGTGAAGGTGAAGGTGAAGAAAAAGGGGTAAATACCAGGCCTATTGTGATTCCTGAAAATCTCTGTGGTTTTGCCGTGACAGTTGATTGACCCTCTCTTTTGTTTTCCTTCACCTCAGACCTATTAATATCTCACTGCCTTAAAAGTGAAAGAGGCTGTGAGATTCTCTGTTCAGTATTACATGGAGAGAAATAATTTAGCTTATAAACCAGCATGGCCTGTGACTTTAAGCATTACACCTGGCAAGACTATCCCATGAACATCAGCAGAAATGATAATCCAAAACACAGATTTTAGGTCAAAATTGTTCTCTAATATCTCAGAAAAAAATTCAGAAAACAGACAGAGACTTGCTTGGAATCTGAAGCTTTTTACATGGACTCACATGATTTGGACAAATTTGGATAGCAATATTTTGTTGTATACATCTGGAGATCATACATAACAAAAAGCTAAGCCTCCCTTTTGAAGGGGACTTGCTTCCTTCTTTCCATGTCATGAATAGCCTGCAAACCCTGGGACTGCAATTGCCTGGAACTAGTGATAAGACTCCTCATATCCATTGCTCCTGAACAGAAATATGTGTATATAAAATACACTCACATGGCTCTACCGTCTGAATTATCAGACTGCAGTAGGCTTCTCCAGACACCAGGAGCTGGATGAAGGTTTTACTTCATCATCGCGAATTTGCCAGCAGGTGGAAGAGTTGAGACACACTCGTAGCAAAGGAGGTTTAGCAGAGGAATTTTAGACGTTGAGTGAATACTGTGGCCAGTAGGTGCCAGTAGTGCTCCGTACCATTGAGGGGCAGACCCTGCTTGCTGTCATTAAACCACTGAGCGTATTGTCATATTTTGTGCTGTAAAGATACGATACCAAAAGAAATATTTTTTAATAATAATAATAATAATAATAATAATAATAATAATAATAATCACATGTCAACTGCATTTCTAATGGCATATGTCAGAATTTAGTGCATTATATTTATGTTCTGTAGACACATTCCTTCAGTCCTCTAAAGTTCGATGCATGGTTTTATCATTATTATTACTAATATAACAATAATGATTAATAATATTACTACTATCTGAGGAGAAAGAGTCATTTCTTCCCATTCAGATTAAAAAGAAATTAAAATAGATTTAGATGAGATGAGATTAGATTTTGCTCTACTGAGAATCAGTCATCACTCACTATGTTTCTCAAAGAAACGAGGAACAAAGTCACAAGTTGCAGGAACAGCTGTTTGAAAACACACAAAATCAGAGAAAAATAATATTATAAGTACTGTTTCTCCCCTTAGAAACATATGTTTGTGTTCACGTGCATATGCATACATATTTCTGTATCTGCATATGTATGCACGTGTTGCACGCTCTACATTTAGCATATGAATTGCTTACAGGTAATTTTATGTATTTCTGAAATTACGGACTTCTGGGCTTTGTTGATCTACTGAATTCTTCAGTAAACTAATTTTCCTTCCCCTTTTATTTTAACGCCAGCTGAGAAATGACATTTCTTCTCCACAAGATGTCAGTGTTTCCTACAGTTTAATATCACAGCAACCTTGCTGTTAATTACAGGATCTGCAGAGGGATTCAATTAATTAAAAACAAGAAGCATGCAACTCAAAGGATTCTATTTTTTAAAGAGTTCACCTGAATTGGAGAATCGGAGCTACTTGCTCTGCTTCAATATAGAATACTTGAAAGATTAATACTGTAGAACCAACATTTTATCCTCTTAGTTTCTCTGATACAGAAAAGATACCTGACTATTGCCATGTAGGAATGGGATTCTATGAACTGTGAAAAACGAAAGCTGTTTGAGGGATGTTTCTGTGATTCTTATCCAAGAGTAAATTTAAAGTTACTGTTACTATGTAGTTTTAAATATATATGTTTGTACAAATATTACACATGCTCACAGTCCCAACAGCACAACTTTGAACAGCAACAGCTAAATGCTGATAATTTTATTTGTGCCCACAGGATGTCATAGTTCACTTTAGAATACAGCCATTAAAAATTAGAGGGACAATTCCAGTCTTTGTTATCAGGCTTTGTGACACACATATTTTCAGCAAAGGACTCAATAAAAATGGTCATAGGTATCTGCTGTTCAGCATGTAAAGTGTCAGAATCCATGTGTGCACAGAGACATTTTTATTATTATTTTATTGTTATTATTATTATTATTATGGATGGAAGAACAGTTTTTGCCTTAATGGGGATTCTTTTTGCTTCAGTGAGTTTTTCATCTGTGGGAGCACCAACTTCAGTGGCATTGATGGTATTTTGTCAGTTGGGTTCTCAAGCATCCAAGTCTGTCTGCAGAACTGTGTTGCTTTTATTGCCCAGTTACTTCCCATGAGATTTAGACCAAAATATTATAGATCAAACACTATTGTCACCATCAGCCTTTTAGTCTGCTTTAAGCGGTCACAATCTTATATCCTGACTACCTATATCTAAACACACAACACTTTTGTTTTGCTACTTTACAATTAAAAATGCAATTTTTGAGAACAATGGTTCATTGGCTTCTTTTTGAACTTTATTTATTAATATTATATCTGGATTTGTTCGACTAAGAAATATGTTGTACATTTATAGCTACCCTGAAAAGTGGTTTACAATCCATCACTTGTGTGAAAGCAAGAATCTCCAGGAACAGTCCTTCAGTTCTTACACTGGCAAGCACATTGTCTCAAACATCACTACAGGCAATGAAAGCTTTATTTTCCTTAAGGCTATTGAATCAAAAGGACATGGCTAAAACTTGTGGTAGTTTAATCCACTAGAGGACACAGAGCCCATTTTATCTGTGTATAAGGATGGTCTGGAGAATCTGTTTGCTCTTTGAGATGGTTTGAACCTTTTGTTTTGCTTTTATCACTGAGATTACTTGGCAGCCATTCGCAGCCATTGGGCAGCTGGCAATTGGTAATTTGCTATGCAGCCAGCAGGGTCGCCAATCTAAGATTTTATCATATATTTGATAGTGTCTGGTATTTCTCCAAGCCTCTGTTTCTAGTGAGAGCCCCAGTTTTTGTTAAAACTCTGCATGACTGAATGTCAGTAGACAAACCAAAAAATCTGTTTGTCCTTTCTGAGAAAATTCAGGGCTTTACTGCTGCAAATGATGAATGGGGATTTCTCCTCACTATAGAATTCGTTTCAATGTGTTATTTACCAATATGCTTAAGGAGCATTCCAACAGAATCTCTCGTTTTTACCGTCTGCAGCAATTACTTCTCAACAAGGAGGCTGGAACTAGATTATCTTTAATGTTCCTTCCAGTGCAAGCCATTCTATGATTCTATAATAACAGAAGCTTCTACTTCAAATCCGTTAAAGCTGCAAGGTGAAGAAAGATCTGAAGCACGGATGTGAATACCTGAGACCTAATACTGCAGAGCAGAACTCTGCAGGAAGCTTTTTGCTTGCTGGTATTAAGATGGTTGATATAGTTTATAGCACAGTACTCATATATATCACCATTCCACAGCAGAGACTGTAGATGGCTTTGATTTAAATGACTGGTGTCAAATTCAATAACCTTTCCTTGGGCAAATCTGTTGTTAATTTTAACTGTGTTACACCTGGAAAAAAAAAATACAAACAAACAAACAAACAAACAAAGCAGAAAGTTGTTTAATATCTCCTTGTTTCATGTTTTTTATTCACCTGCTGGCTCCTCTTCAGAAATCTTGGGAATCAAATGAATGATATCTTCTGTCTCTACACTCTTAATCTCGGTAGAAATATATCAGTTTTTGCTACCTGTTTATGTCACGTATAATATATTAAGATAGAAAAAATATTACCCATATTATCCAGCCATTCTTCCTGTGCAGCCATCCTAATTTTAGCTGTAATTTCTGCTCCTGCCCCTGGTTTCTACCATGACCTTGTGTCTTAGCTGCCCCATAAGTAAAATGGATCTAGTACCATCTTAAAGGAAAAAGAAGGAAAAAAAATAAAATAAAAATAATAATAATTAAAAAAAAATAGCCACATTAAGTCTTTTGAAAAAGTCTGTATTATTGGATTATAATTTGATACTGCCATGATCAAAGATTCCCCCTCCCTCATTGCTGGTAACAAAGCCCAGAGCTGTGGTCTTGCACTTCTCATCTGACGTATTTCTCATATATCCATTTTGTGATTCAGAATGGACTTATATACATACATCACCTGAAACAAACATCATGCAAGGCATCACTGAATTCAAGAAATAAAGACTGAAAATGCACTGTGGATCCTGTTCCCATTGAAGCTTGTAGCTTTTTCTCATTAACCACACAAAAGACTTACAGTAAGCCCCCCACCTTCCATTTTACCACTTAAAGAGAAAATAGACTCTGACAAACACATTTCTTTTCACCTTCTCTCCTCTCACTAATACTGAACATTCCCGAAAGAATGAGTAAACAACTAATTTGAGTTGAGTAAAGCAGAAGCCCCAGAGGTGATCAAAGTCACAGTTGTTTATGTTTTATTTGTGTGGTTGTTTTTTTTTTTTTCAATACAACATTTCTTCGTGACAACACATTTATGTCAGCTTTACTAGCTCATTTGTCTGCTCCAGTTCTACTTTATCAGCCTGGAGTAAAAAGAATTGATATGTCTGGTTAGATAAAGTAAATGGAAACTCAGAACTCATTCCAATTTGCTTTTCTTTGATATATTTCACAAACCTGAGAGTACTGCATGTAACACTAGTTGCTCTTTGTATATAAATATTGCACATTAGAAGATCTCTTAGAGTAATGTTTATGTTTATTTCTCCCCTTCCTACCTCCTCTGGTTGTGTGTTTATTGGTTTTCTGATTGGAAGACAAATGTCATGCTTTCTGACTACATTCTTTTTCAATCCAGTATACTACCCCAAACAAGAATTCATCTTCATTGGTAGCCTGCTAGTCTGATAAAGGAGAAGGTGATATTTTCCAGGAGTGCTAGATACTAATGCAGCTGAATCTTATACAGGCAATAAATTATTCTGTGCTGTGCAAGATGAGTTCTCAAAGATATTTGATCATTGCCACCGGTCAAATCTATCTCTGCTGTGAATTGTTCAGTTAGACTAGAAATGCACTGAGGATGGTTTCTAAATCAGGTCTTATTTCTTACAGTTTTTCTTAGATTCTTTGGTATGAGTCTTCAGAAGGAAGAACAAAAACAGACCATGCTCTGGAGCAATATAGAAAAAGTGGTCATTGATGACCACTGAATATTGTGTTTTTGTTATGTAGATAATGGTTTGGATTTTTTTCCTGCTGTCACTGGGGGGTGATATATTTTGCCCATATGAATTCTAACTAGGATTTCTTACACTTAAACACAATTAGACAATAATACCTCCCTTTCAATAACAGCTGAAAAGTCATAGGAGATCGGTGGACACCTGCTATAATGTAGGGGCAAGTATTTCTATTTATGGATTTCCTGGAACATTGATGAGAAGGGTAGGAGCAGACCCATAGTAGGAGAAAGAACACTGTGAAAAAGAAAACACTGGTTAGATTTTATCTTTCTTTCTCTCTGCATTAAAACAGCTGTAACTGCAATTTAGATCTGGTTCTATGACAACACCTCATTTGAGTCTATACAAGGCAAATGTAATGTAGCTTGGTTTTTGAGGGGAAAATCAGTAAAAACAGATGATTGTCCTGTACTGAGGCAGTCAAATAATATTTAAGAAAATAAAGTACCAGTATTTATCTCTTGTTTCTTAAAAATGCATGTAAAACTTAGAATGTGAGTTGGAAAAACTTTATTCTTGTTTGGAGAAGAAAGCTTATGTTGAGATGTGTCTCAAAGGAAGATTGTACAGGAAACCCAAAGTATAGCTGTATCCTTAGTAGATTTTACACATTGATGGACAGAATAAAGCTGGGGAATATGAAAACTTCAAACTGATAAAATTTGTTTGATGTTGGGTTTTCATTTTTGAAAGTAAGAGCAAAAAAGTGATTTTAGGTTGGCCTATAGTTACATATCTGATAGTAAAGAAAATTTTGAACTTTTTTTCTACGTGATTCAAATCTGTAATTTTTCCCCTTCTTGTATACGCCTATTATTATTATTATTTTATTTGAAATGAAAAACCAGCAAATTCGTATTTTTTATTACCAGTATGAGACAAGTTCATATTATTTGGAAGAGACAACTAATGCTGAAAATGAGAAGGCATATACAGAGGTACATTCAAACTTTTCCTTCTAACTCAGATTTTATTTCAGCCAAAGCCACTCACAAAGTTTAATCTGGACTCACAGACAGTTTTTTCTTTCCCTGTAACCCAAAAAGAAATGTTTTATTTCTCACCAGATATGAAAAAAAAAATCTCAGATTCAGAAATACTTATTCTCTGTACTAATCATATATTGTTTTACTAGAAGGAAACCCTTATTTCAATTTTCTAATGCTATTCTTGCTAAAATTGGTATTTTGCCTTGTCTGAAACTGGTAACATGAATCATTTGTGTTTGAGTACGATAGTGGCATCATGTGAATCCAAAACAGTGGTCATTAAGATCAAGTACATATATTTATACTAACATGTAATGTTCAGCTTGGGGTGGCGGCTTGTTGGAACGACCAGAAGCATGCAAAACATGAAGAAAAGCTGTCTTTCAGAAGTGACATGAGATATACTAGTACATCAAAAAACTTGTTTGGGTAAACAGATCTAATAGCATTGGACGTAATTCTGTTATGACAAACATAAGTGCCTCAAAGCAAACTGAAAGCACTATCTGTATTTGCAAGTATCTCCATTCTACTCCCCAGTCACATCTGAGGAACATTTTTCTATTTGTTGGAACTGTAGGTATATGACCAAGTTAAGATACAGTATGGAGCTGAAAAAAAATATCTAAAGTCTTTCTTAAAGCAAAAGCAATGGGCACTGCAAAAGACCTCACTCTCCTTCAAGAAAAGCCTATGCCTCCTTGGTCTTATAGTGGGAGCCTAGGCTAAGAGCGCTTTTAACTTCAATTCCTTACTGAAAAGCGTAGATATATATGAGATTTTACCAAGAAAATATACCAAGAAAAAAAGAAAAAAAAAAAAAATCATTCTAATGTACAATGTTGCAGATCATTTGAGAATTTACCAAAGACAGATTGGCAACAGGCTACCACATTGCTCATATATCATTACAAACCAATAAAATCCTTCCTATCAAAGAACTGAGCATAAACAGCCACGCTTTGCTCATAAAGCACAATAAGCAGACTGTTACTATTAAGGTTTCCATATCTGAAACTCATATACTTCTTCTACTTGATCCATTTTTACAGTGTAGTTAAGAAATACCCTTTTACTGATGTTCCCAGTGGGTATTTAACACTCTATTCAAAGTAGAAGGGACATAACAGAAAGAACTGTCAGAATCCTGTTTCTCAGAGTCACAGAGATCTTTTCTCCTAGTGGATAAAGAACTTACTTCAATGTTTGTAGGTGGAGAGTCATGTGCCTGAGAAAGAGAAAGGATTTTAATCATAAATTGTCATGTTGTTGCTCCATACAATTCTGTACTGAGTGAAGATGAGAACCATGGCTGCTCTGCGCTGTGGGGAAGCTAATCTGATTGTCATGTTCTCAGAATACATCATCTTGGTACATGCCCTGGAAGGCAGAGGGGTAGGGAATGTCTGTGATTCTCCCACAAATATGAGTGTTGCGGTGAATCATGTGTCACTCCAAGATTTAAGATCTTCTGGGCACGTACAGCATTCATGCATAACAGCCACACAGTATTCATTTTGCTTTTAAAAACTTAATTGCTTCCCAAGTCAGGCAGCAGGTGAGTTCAGGTTGGGCAGCCTGTATTTTAGAGCTGGGATCCTGACCTAGAAGTCAGACGTTCAAACTTCTCAATGGATGACAACTAATGTTTATGGCAAAGTAGAGGCTATATTTTAGATGGAATCTTTGAAATATTTATACCAACATGAATGATTTCAGCTTCACCATATACATGAATTTTAAGCTAGGTCAAGTCCATTTGAGAGAATAAACGTGTAAAGTGAAAAGAAATAAGGTTAGGAAAAGAAAAAAGAGGAAAGAGAAGTAAGTCTACTCTGTTGCCTGAATGTCAACCACATTTTTATTCTCTCAGTCTCTTGCCTGCTGAAAGTATAAAAATAAATCTGAGAAGCTTAAAAGACCCACAGAAATGACATATTAGCTCAAGCCTCCCTTTTATAACTTTAACCCTTTGGGTCTCTCAGGTGAAACACTTTTTTGAAGTCATAAGAATGACTGACTCGTTTTCAAACCACTGGTAAAACTTTAAATACAAATGAGTAAATATTTAAATTAAAAAAATCCTTATTTCATAATTGAAGTCAATTTTCAAACAAAAAATGTCATGAGATTCGGAGGTGAGAGTCTGTACCAATAATAATAATAATAATAATAATAATAATAATAATCGAAATTCACAAAAACTTATTTAGAAATTTTGGTTTGTGTGAAACATTTTCTTATGGAAAATAAATGACCTGGTCTTACAAACACATTTAGCAGATAAGAAAAAAAATGCATGTACATAATGCATGCAAGTTCTTTTCAGTTGCACTAGAGAGCCCAATTAACACAACTTCAGTTGTTCTATTGATCCTCCTATAGGGTCTATGTGCCCACCTTAAAGATGTCAGATTTCCATACAGAGCATGATATTAACCCAGTTTTATTTTAATCTGGTACTGCTGAGCATATGCACATATCTGCATAATAATAAAGGCTTTGTGTATATGCACTTAGTTACTGGTATAGTATCTGTACCATTCATGTTTTCAATTTCTGTCCCCTTCTCCCTGTGTCAATATCAATTAGACTGTGCTACACAAACAAATTGCTCACAAGATTTTTTTGTATCCTTTTCAATATCTTTTTAAAATGACAAAGCACCAGACACAAATTTCAATTTCTGTGGGAGGCAGGGAAAGAAATTTTAAAATCAAACAAAAGGAAATTAGAACTTTGAAACAGATGACAGACTTCTGAGTCAACAGAAGAAGGGTCAGAAGGCAAGTGGACAAATAGGTTTGCATGGAAATTGTTTTAAGATCATGCTAAATATCTTGGTTTGGTTCTCACTGTCTTGATCCAGTGCTACTCTGCCTCATAATTACACTTGTACATAAGGAATAGGAATACAAAATACTCAAATCCTCAGTGTACATGTTTTACAACAGATGAGCTTCAAATTTATTAATTCCTTTCACTTCACCTGAGTTGATCATCTGCTCGATCTGATTCGGTCTCCACAGCAATGAATGATAAAAGCACAATAAATGTTTGCTAATAGTAATACTTCTCTTTGTCTCATGGTGAGTGTGAATAAACCTATACATCATGTTGGAAAATACAGATCAGCATTCCTCTATGTAATAGGCAGGAATATTTCAGCACAGAAACAACATGATTTTCTTGGAGATCGACTGTGTGAAAGTTATAGACCTAAAGAGTAGGCTTAGTATTGGTAAGAGTTCTGTCACTAAACTGAAATAATAAACAGAGTATTACCAAGTGATTACCATTACCATTACTAATCATAATTCTCAGTGCTTTCCAATAAGCAGAATCACTTTATGGAACCTTGGAGAGCCTCTAAATTTCCTTTTTATGGAAACTAAGCTGGACAAGAAAGCTAGAATGAACACTAGAATGATTCATTTAATCTCTTGAGCCATCAGCTGAAAAAATCCATGGCACACCTTCTCATGGTGAGAGCAGGTCTGATGTGAGCAGGTATTTGCCAAGGTCCATGTGGTGTTTCAATATCTACTTGAAATACATCAGTTGTTTTCCTATAAAGAGAGTCAAACTTCAAAAATGAGGCAGAAGGCATATTCTAAAGAGGCAAGCTATTACTTTGCTTTTAAGGATTTCAGTCTTTCTTAAGTGCTTAGACTGAATGAATTGAATAGTGGAAATTACCTGTGACACTCTCAGTTTCAGTTCTCACCCTCTCTAACATATAGATGGTTTTCGTATTATCAATGGATTTTAATAGTTTCACACACTGTAACTGTTGAATTTTTCATTTTTCATCTTTCCTAATAGAGGTCCACAGTAAGGGATCTCATTCAAAGCCTCATTTTCACTGAAATTCTGAAAACTTGAGATTTTTCCCTATCACACCTGTCTGACACTGTTTTAAGATTAAAAATATTTTGAAAGATGAAGAAGATGGGGAATGGAAAGAGAGATAATGGGGGACTGGAATCAATGATCTATAGAGGTCCCTTCCAGCGCATCAGAAATTAGTTGCTTTCATCTACAGGTCTCTACACAGAGCCTATTCCATCACATGGAAAAAAATTTACTACGCTAGAAGGTCCTCAGGTTCTTCTGATGCCAAAAAGTTAGGTACTGCTTTGTTTTACCAGCATCTAGGAGAGTTTCTCTTCACCTCTTTGAGGATATCTCCTTGCTCCCTCTTGCTCCTAAACTGTGAACACGGAACTTTCTTTCTCATAGATGAGCTGAAGCAATAGGGCTTCTATCTAGCCTTAGTATCATGAAGCCATGCCTTCCTTCCCTGATCAGTATGTTCTTATGCATCCTTTCTTCACTGCTTTTTGCTAATGTGCAGCATTAGCAGTAATATCGAAGCCTAAGAAAAATAGGTATTTTTCTACTTGCCTATGTAACTTTGACAAAACTGTAATCCTGTCTTGCTGACACTGAGATGAGCTGGTCAGCAATTTAGGGGCCACCCAACCTCACTCTTGACAGCTCTTCTATGAATGTTTCTGACAACTGCCACCCATTATGCATGTGTAATCACCCTGATGTTTCAGGAACAGTCATAAGGTCATAAGTTGGAAAATAACTCTCAGCAGTCATTGTTTCAAAAAATGAAATCAGATGAAGAGATTTGAGATAATCAGATCACACTGTACTAGAGTAAGAGAATCTATTCATCTTCATTTGGGTTCTTCCAGTCTTCTGGTAAGAAACAAGTCATCTAAGCAAATACCACACATAGGCAAATGAGGTACTTTTATTTCATCTGGAACTCATGAGAACATAAAGATCGGCATATTAGCAATTTACTCTAATCTTGTGAAAGAGAAGGGAAAATCTTTGACCTGAAAACTGGTCACCAGCTTCAGTTAACAAGAAAAAACAACAACAAAACAAAACAAAAAACAGAACAGCCTTCTTTCTTAGAACACATATCTTTCTGAGATGCCACAGATATGGCAAAGGAATCAGTCAGAAAGATCTCTGTAGGTCTGAATCAAACCATTAGAGAGGCAGCGGTAAACATAACAAGCACAGCATCAGAGTAAGTACAATATTTCCAACTTTTGCCCTTAATTTTGCAACTTACCTTCTCCACCTCATCACCAACAGTGAGACTGGAACCAACCAGTTCCACAAGTCTGCATGCCCTCTCTCCCACATGTACAAGAGGGAATTAAAAGCATTGTTCATAGTGGTCAGATTACTGTCTTTTTTTTTTTTTTTTTTTTTATTATTATTATTATTATTATTATTATTTTTTTAGGCAGATAAATTTTGATCTCAAATCTGATTTGAAAATCTCACACTCGAGCACATTCTTGATGCCATATTTGAATTATTTAAATATCACTACTATATTCGTTTGATATATGAGGAAATATTTGGTGCCTCAACCTCAAGGTAGATTGTATTAAATTATTGTTTTTCCTATGCATATTGCTATCATTATTCATTTAATATGTGAGTTAAAATAAAGAGAGCGTGTTATTGGTCAACCTGAATATAATAGATACTAACGCTGCTGAAAATGTTAATATTCTTTAAATCTGACCTCCATTTCAAATGAGAAATTTTTTTCATTTACTCAAATCATTTTATTTTGGTTTAAATAATAAATGAAAAATGCTTCAGGATTGTTTATACATTTCTTTTTCATGTGATTCCTGGTTTGCGTTTTGGAGCCTGCAAGTGACTGTTGAATTCAGTTCTGTGTGTATTGACATACTTCAACCCCAAATACTAATTTTCAAATGCTCATGAAACCAGCTACTGAGTCTTACTATTTTCTAATAGCATATGTCTTTTGCAGGCTTTATGTACCTTTTTTCCTTTTTACTATATGGACTTGAAGCTGAGGATTGTTTATGTGTATGACCCTAGCTCTAAATTAGTTTTATTTCCTTATATCTGAAAGATTTTAATACGGCCCTTAATCTAAACTCCCCTGAGAGATCTTGGTAATTATCATGCCATGGCAAAGGGATGTTCTTCGTGATCCATGGTTGTTTTTTCCAGCTCTCAATCTTCGACTTCTCTGAACAATCTGCTAGATTTCCAGCTGGGAAGCACTGTAGAGATGCAGAATAATTTTGCCACTATAGATTCAGCTTGAAAGGTATACAACATTTCTAAGCTCTAAAAACTGTGAGTAGATTTTTTTTCCTAGCTTGTATGCATTATTTTATGCTTTATTGCTCTGGTGGCAAATTTGAATTTATTATTTCCAGTGTTTTATTATATTTGCACTCAACTGAGTTAGAGACCAGAATGGGCGATTGCTATACAGTAGTTTACTTTTAAAAGAAATAGGGTTTCTCAAGCAGCTAATACAGGAAGATGTATCACCAGCTTGAATAATTGTGACAACCATAGACGGTATCAGTGCCTGTTTGTTTGCACAATACCCTACTGCATTAAGAAAGCCATCCCAGCTGTCTTGGGCTCTGGAGTCACCCATTTCATCACTTGACACTGCAGCAGATGTTATGGATTGATAACAGACTTCACTTCATTCACTCCACATCTAAGATTACCACTGCGTAAAATAAATAAATAAATAAATAGAAATCAAATACATTATTACACTCCCAGCCATTTGTAAAGGAAAAAAAAAAAAAAAAAAAAAAAAAAAAAGATCAGCAATTTATTTTCTCTTATTAAATGACTCCTTTTCAGCTTTGAAAACATATATTTCATTTAAACAAAAATGAGTTTTATTTTTTATTTATTTTTATTTTTATTTATTTTTTGAGGATATGTGTCTTATTACCTTCAGAAAGAAAAAATGGAGATAGATTTAATGATTTAAATACTTTAAGACTTGGGCAGGTTTTAGGATTATGAGTTACATCCTCATTATATCAGATGCTTTATGTTTTCAGTGGTAGCACGTAAATGCAGCATGTCTGTTGTGTTGACAGAAACACCAGACAAGCCAAGCACTGCAGATTTTGGGCTAGCAGAAGAATAGTGATTTTAGGATGCATGTATTTTATTTCAGATGCAGTAAGTAAGTGTGCAATTAAATCATGTGTTATGTGTGGACAAAAAATGTATACTTCAGGTGGGGCAGAGGTTGCCCATTCATTCACCTCTTAAAATTGTAGCCAATCTAAAAAATGAATGGATGGAATGAAATATACAATAAAGTTTATGACAGTCATGGGACTCTGTAATTTGTGGGACTGTGCTAGGTGTGCAGTAAATACTGTGTTCTGTGAAATCCTAAGGTATTTAAATAAAAGGACTGAGGTTCTGTTTTACTTTGCTAACTTTGGGCAGTTATAGGACCTGTCCAAAGTGGGAGAGCAGTCATCTTTCAGCACAAGTTCCCTGTATGGCTGCTGGAGGGAGGTCCTGGACAGACTGAGTCACACCTGGAGAAGTCAGTGTCTTTCTGCAGCTGTAGGAGCTCCAAGGGTCTCAACTGGTAAAGTGGCTCAAAATATGTTGGAAAGATGCAAGGCTAAGAAGGCTGGATGCTAGGAGCCATTTCTTCTCAGAAAGAGTGGTGAGATACTGGCACAGGTAGCCCAGGGAGGCGATGCAGTCACCATCCCTGGAGGTGTTCAAGAAAAGGGGACGTGGCATTGAGGGACATGGTTAGTGGACAGGGTGGGAGTGGTTTGACTGGTTGATTTCAGTGGCGTTTTCTAAGCTTAACGATTTTATGATTCAGTTCTGTGATTACAGTGAATGCTTAGAGACATACTTTCAAATTTAAATCTGGATGCTTATTTCCTCTAAACATTTTGAAAATGGTAGCATAACACACCAAAATATACCTTGAGAGCTCTTACACATCTGGTTTTAAATTGCTCAGAAGTATCTAATACAGTGAAACACTATCAGCTTCTATTAGGACAGCAAATGAAGTTCCTCTTCATAAGGTTCCCAACACTGCCTTGATGGCAGATCTTTGTAGAGCAGTTTATGGGACTGACTTTAGCATAAGCAGTTTCTGACACCTTATGTTTTAATTCTGAATGAAATCTGCCATAGCTGTTACTTCTGTACCGTAGAAAAAGGTAATAAAAGCAAGCCAGATAAATGGAATATTTTGTTTCAATTAATGTGTGTAAAGTTCAGCAAAGCAGTAAGGCATCTGAAAAGGAGATAACATGAGAGATGCTTTTAATGCCATTTATGCTGACAGATCCAGAGAGAAAAATATGTTATTATCTGTCATGTATTTCAGTTCTGAAAGAAGTTTACTATACAGGTTGTAGTTTGCAGCATTTAAACAGGCAGAATTTTATTATTATTTTTTTCTTTTCAGGTATAAATGAGGTTTAATTTACCATATCTTTATTCATCTCCTGCTTCTTATTTTCTTCAGAATCCTCAGAGCATGACTGTGCTGTGATGGAAATTTAAGCAGAACCATATTTGTTTAGCTGATTTGTTTATTTAATTATTTATTTATTCACACACTTAAATTACTGCAAGAGCCAAAACAACACATTATCACCCTGAAACCTTCTAACTTCTCCCTGTGAGTAATAAAATAGCTGTTGCTAGGTATGACAGAAATTGGTGTTGGGGACCTCAAGAAAAGGGAGAATTCTGGATGCAGGCTCTGAACATCTGCAGTTCTGTTACACACAACTGCAGAAATACATGTTCTTGTCTGATAAAAGACTTGGCAGAGAAAAGCAAGTAGAATTCTCTCCCATCTCGTATATAATGAAACATTAATATAAAGTCTCAATGAAGCTTTTCAACTGAGGAAAATACAGACAATTTTCATTATATTAAGTCAAAGCCTTCAATTCATTTTGTCTGCAGTAGAAAGACACGCAACAGTAACTTAGTGTAGGCAACATTTCATAAGTTAATATCTAGATCATTATTCTTGTGTATGTTTCCTGGAAAGAATGCTAGGTGTTTCTTTTCTTTTTTTTTTTTTTTCCTCCCATGGAATACATATTCAATTAGCTCATGAACTTTCCATTGTTATTGCTTGTATTCTGCCTATTGGACTTTTCTGACAAGTAACTACAAGTTACAAGCTACTGAACTGAACTCAGAGAACATATTCCTATTTACTTCTGAATCAGACTGCTTTTTCAGCTACCACACTAACAGTTATTATGTAGAGTGTTTACTATGTATAGTTAACACTTCTACTCTATGTTACCCTCATTTTACCTTTTAAATTTGTCCATCACTGTTGATGCACTTGATCACTTCAAATTACCTCCCAGTATGTTCCTTTTCATTATTCCTAGTGTTTGCCATTGAATCAAGCCCACAGGCCTTAAACAATAAAGTTTGCCAGCATCATCACCCCTTCACTCAGTTTTTTGTCCACTTATACCTCACTTCTTGCTCACATGTGTAAGTAGGATAAGCATAAGATCTCTATGAAGACAGGGAATGTGATAACTGAACAGAATCATATTTTTCTGAGGACATTCTTCTATCCCTCTCTGCTTACAAAAGGGAGAAGCACAAGAAAAACACATTTTTTTGGAAGCTATTCTACATACATCTTTACAATCAAGTCCTTGCATCTTCACCACTCCTCTTACCATCAGTGATATCCTGTAGAAATTTATCCATTGTCATAAATTTTCACAGACTAAAATGCATTTATTCTACTCTAAAAATAAATAAATAAATAATAAAATTAAAAAAAAAAAAAAAAAAAAAAAAAAAGATTTTGCACACATTTTTGGACTCATGATCTCCAAGAAAGCTCTTATTATTAAAGTGAATCCTTTACTTTTGTTATTTCTCTTCTATGAAATAACTCAACTGTTTCTGCTATGGAATCAGTCTGGAAATCATTTACATCAAGAAAACCTGAAAGGATATGTATCAATCTAAGAAAATTTAAAACACTGAGCTACTAAACCTTTATAGCTCAATAGATACAGCTCTTCTGATGAGATTATTTATTCCATAAAGAAGACTAGTGCTGCTTTCATATGCACTGGTTTTGCACTTGAATAAATCCATTGCCCGTGATGGAGTAATTCCTGAAACATATCAGTGTCACCAAGGGGAGAATCAGGTGCCTGTAATAATGTTTGTAATACGAAACAATTAATTCTTCATTGAAGAAGTCAGAGAAAGGTCAAAAGGGACTCCCTGCTGACAAAGAAAACATTTGTGCCCCTATTTGGAAAGCCTTTTTAAGATTGTTAGAAGATAGTTAAGATATTTTTGCTCTAAGTTTTCAACACTTATTGTGGAAAGGACTTTTAGTTTTACACTGGATCCCACCAGGCTGAAAATAAAGCAACTGTTATCAATTAGTAACACGTATTTCTTAAACGTGCTGGATTTGTGAATTCTCTCTAAGCAGACTTGATTATTTTGCTTCTTATGGCAGTGGTAAAAATAATTGGCATTTTCTCAATGGAAATTATATCTCAAGAAAAAATATCTAATCCTTATGCCTTTAAGTTCTACTACTATTATCATTATTATTGTTATTACTATTATTTTGCCAAGATATTCTCTAAGTACCTATCACAATTCTCACGTGTAAATCCCCTGTGATACTGGAAAACAGTGTTCTTGCTGTTTCACAGACATTTGGAAACTATTTGCTACTGGAAGGTCTTATAGAAACCCTTTTCAGATAGCATAAGAAATCTGTAGAAAGAAAGGAAGATAAATAAAGGTGTTCTGAGGCCCATGCTAGCACCCTACCTATGAGAATATTTAACAAGTTGACTGTTCCTTTCCTTTATTTTTAAAGAATTCATATTACTTGGCAGTAAATGTATGCCATCTGTATTATATTTCTACACTTATTTCTCTGGATGATAGATTTTTAATAAGTTATATTTTATGATTGTCATCCATTCTTTCATCCATCTTAAAGAAACTTGTCAGAAAATGGATAGATTTTTCTTCTAGTTTTGCTCTTGAGTTCCTCAGAACAGCTAATGGAACACAACAGACAATGAGAACAGAAATTAAGTGGGAGATTAAATTATACCTTAATAATACAGTCGAAGCATGGCTTGTAAAAAAAAAAAAAAAGAAAGAAAGACGTGAAAACTGTATGCACCTCTAATTCTAGGCTTACTACTCTGACAGAGAACTGAGAAATCTATGGTATTTCTCTTCCAGCATTTGATATAGTGAAGAGAAAAAAAAAAAAAGTCTCATGTTTTAATCAATAGAATATCAATCTCCCAGCACAGATTATCTAAACTGTCATCCCACTCTTTCAATAGGCCAACTCACTTTGATGAACGAGAAATATATCTGGGGGTTATGTAACCCATCTCCACAATCTCTCTGGTGTAAATTCTGTTAGAAGAAGATGATTTAACATTATTGACATGGTCTAGAGGTATGTAGCCAGAGGTATAAGAGAGAATGGCAATGCCAAGTGATGTGACAAATAAGGAACTGAATAAGGAAAACAACAAGGAGAATAAAAATCCTTTGGTTCTAATGTTCAATGTGAAAAAGAAGCGACATTTTAAATTTGATGTATCAGCATTTTAATAAAATATGAATAGTTCCACAGGGGGTGGATAAAATCCCTTCCCTTTTAGAATTAGTAGTTTAAAATGAAGTACCTAAGATGATGTTCATCTCATCCTGTATAGATATAATTATTTGGGCAAAGCCAGCATTTTAAGCTCTATCTTTAATCAACGATAAGATAGGCACTCCAGAAACTAGTTATAGGTAGCAATCTTATAGGAAGTGTTACCTTCTGAAGAGGAATGTGAGATAAGCTCAGAGGTCAGAAGCAACCAGGGCATTCTCTGTCCTCATGAATACGCACATTACATAAAAAAGCATAGGGTAGATCCTTGGTTCTTATGGATGTGTGTATTCCATAAAAAAACACAGGGAAACCCTATTACCATCAGAAACAAAAGCCAGTTTTCCCTGGGCTTGAGTGAAAAAGCAGAAAGTTTATGAAAAGGCATTGTTTGAAATAGTCAGCAAAACTGGAATGCTATGATGACGTACAGAAGAACCCAAGCACCAAAATAAACAAGTTACATGGGAACATGCTTAGGTTTTATAAGTTGAAGAGTCAGGAGAGAGGTGACTGTGAAGGTCTCTAAAGACTGATCTCATGAAGATGTTTTTCAGTGTTGAGCAGTAGAAGCCATTAGGACACTACAGACATGGTCACATTCCTCACATAGCAGCACCCTGGTTGCTATAACATAATTTGGTTTCTTAATCTTAGTTATTGTACTGTCCTAGTATGAGCAAATCAAACACTTTTCACTTTGAAAACTAAAATATGCACTTTGGAAAAGAATAACATGTTCCATGAAATTTGACTCATTTGCCAGTTTCTCAGATGTTTTCACTCCCCTTTTCATGATTAAACCAAGGAGAGAGCAGTGACTGTTCACTGACTTGGAACGATCCTTATCTCCTTTGAGGCAATACAATTTCTGCTGTGTGATCAGGACTTTCTGGGAAACTCACCTCAAATCCAAATATAAACAATACACTGCTTGGAAGAAAAAAATTAAAGAAGAAGATGAAAAAATGTTTTCTTCAGTAATGAGAATACAAACAGCAAAGAATGGTTATGCACTTCATGTACTTAAATCGATCCTCACTGTGTAGACCAGAAAAGCCCGTTTCCTGTGCTCTGGTATTTTTCTATTTATTGCTTGTCCTTCACAGTGACTATGTCTTTCCTTTCGAATCTACATGTTCCTTGATGTACCAGAAGTTTTTATTCCACTACTTGACTGTAATTGAAATGATATATGCAAAATTAATACACACCTCACAATGCAAAATGGCTACAGTTGTTCTTAACTGTGAAAGCTCTTCAGGAGCTAATTACTGTGGTGGAAGCTCCATTGGACGACTCTTGGGCAGAAATAAGGGAGGGATGGGAAATATCTTAGAATAATTGTTCTCTTCAAGCCCTAGGGTCCACAGTAGCAGATCAAGGCATAATAATGAAGAGTTCAAGTCAGCAGTCATTGACTCTAAGTTTTCAGCACTCAGGGACTCTTTACATTTCACTAAGGAGACAAACATAGTATATTTGCAAACTAATACAGGTATTACCAAATTTTGATGTTTCCAGGGATATTGTCCTGATAGAAGTGAACATAAAACATAGTCTTTTCATCAGAATAAGCTAAAATCAACTACTTAATCTGGGGAGGAATTTAATCTCCTTATTTATATATAATCCAATATTTCTAATAAAGTATAAAGATATTCATAATTAGCTGAATGAAAACACTATTAGTATTCACTTCAAAGAAACAGTTGATTTTGTTTTCTTTCAATGAATTCTTCTCCACAAACGGAGTGAATTTTGCTCTACTACCTAGCCTGCAACTCTTTCAAGTGGAGGCCGTGCATGTGACAGTTACCCTCCTTCAGAAATTATTTTGTACAATAACAAATCCCAGAGCATGAAAAACAACAAATGGAAAACCATTTAGCATGGGCCAGAATCTCTTGACAAAAACAAAAAGAAAAAGAAAAAAAAACAAAACAATGAGATAATCACAGTTAATAGTGATCACATCAGTAAATTCCTTGGCTCTGTGGGCTGCAGTTCTAATGAAAAGTGATTGCTCCCATATAATTTGCTTTACAGCCTGCAGCACTGAAATCCCAAACAGTAAATAAGGGCAACTCTTAGAAAACACAATGTAGGTGTGAGAAGGACAGTGGCTATCTGATTGTCATGACTGTGATTCTAAATCGTGGGAAAATGTAGGTAGGCTGTGTGAGATAACAGGTCAAGAAAAACAAAATACTTAAACTGAGGTGCAAGATTCCTTCTATTCATGCACTTAAACTCTCATCTACCATGAGAAAGAAAAGTCACTGACCACATAGAAGTTTGCTGTAAGAATCTCACTGCAAATATCACACCTGAAATTTATCAGGTTTATTGCTACAATTACTAATCAGAGGGAAGGACTTCTTCTCTAACTTACTGCAGAAAAAGTATTGTTTTTTAATTTTCTACTAAGGGATAGAGAAAACATTTTAGTGCCTGTTATTTCCTAAGTCACCAGGTGCATGAGTGCATATGCTTTTCCATTGTATCTGTGTACTGCTTATCTAGTTACATGCCTAGTTCTTCATTTACTGCAATGAAAAATCTGTTTTCGGTGATTCACGTGTCCTGAGGGGAAATCCAATTGTAAATGTGACTGTGCTTTTTCAGTATTCTTACTAGAATTCACAATTGCTGGACTTGTGTCCACCTTTGTATCAGGGTAGGAACAATTCTGTTATCATGCACTGATGCATTTTTAAGATTTAGTATTTTAAGATTCAGGATTGACCCTGAGAAGTTTTGTTTAACTCTACTGTTTATAAATTCTTAAAAGTAGGCCACCATTTAAATAATTAGAAACAACAAGATTGGTCGATTTCATTTGCCATGTAAATCCAAAGATGTAGACAAGGGGAAAAGAAGCAAGATTAACTAAATAATGCATTTGTGATAGATAGTCTTTCATTTTTATAATTCACAAGTATTTCTGGTAATCTCCAGATTAGATCAAATAGATTTTCAAATATCTTTTATAGAATTCTTTTAAATGCACACATATTCCTATTCACATAATCATCATACAATTCCACCAGAATTTTTTTTTTCTGGAAGGTTAGATGAACAGTATTTTCATAAAGTGTTGCTCATCTGGTTCAAGATGATCAGCGAATACGCAGCAATTGACAAGATTCTACTCACTGTTCATTTATTTAAACTCTTTTACGGGGTATGATAGAAAAAGAACACTGTAGACATCAAGAGTTTTTCTTTCTGAAAGTAATACAGTTCATCTCGATTGGTAAATGCTAAATAATCAGTCTTAAGAATCTGTCATACTGAAAAGTCTGGTCAGAGTGCTCAATTAACGGATAAAGGTATCATATGTGCCTTCTATCTGACACATTTACATGTGACATAAGATACTTCAACATGAAACAAAATCCCTGACCCTCATTTCTGACAGTAGCAGTAGCTGCAAGTACTTAATATGTTGTGGAATTGTAGTTGTGAATTCTTTCTTCCCCTGTTAATATTCAGAAAGTGTTGTAAAGAATTTAACTTCATGTTCCTCAAGTCTCAAATCACTGTTTGAGATGCGCTCTCAAATATTCAGTGAATCTGAATGTTATGAAGCATGTCATAAGTTCTCAGGGTCTTGAACACTACGTTTGGAAAACGCTTTCCAGGAAAATCCTTCCATAGATTAAACCAGAGATCACATCCCCATTTGATATAGATGAGATTAGTTGATTTTCCCTACTTGATGATTTAACCAAAGAACTGTATATTATTTTCATTTGATTTGCAAGAGCAAACTGAAGCTGATATATTTCAGATGATTAAAACTTCTTATAAAATCTGCAGGCATATCCAATAATCTTCTCTGGATTTAATTTTATGAATTGAACTGAGATATCTCCAGCCATGCAATTAATCAGATGAAAGTAAAATTAAAAATACCTGGTTGTAGAAAATATTAGAGAATCAGAGGGTCTATTCTTCCCATTCTTTTCTCTCACAACTCAGAGTTAAAAGTGATAAGTGGGAATGACCCTGAAAAAACAGTGAAAATATTTTAGAATAAATGAAAGCATAAATTGGACTATTCACGCTACATATTTGATGCATATGTAGGTACATGCAGCAACACATAATTTTTGTAAACAAATCCTTGATAAGATTGTCTCTGTACTGAAATGACTGAATCACAGTGAACTATTTTTTTATTATATTTTTATTTACATATATATATATTTAAGTTTTGTTTATGTTATATATCACACACACATATATATATGCAATTATTTGATAAATGTTCTGGATTGTATTGTCAGAATTCTGGAGATCTAAATCCCTAACCATCCAGTGATATATGCAATCCAGTAGTATGGCATAAATCTTGAAATGTACAACATGTTTAGGGCTATAGAGATACAACATTTACTGTAAAAGTGTTTTGCTTGGCAAAAAAAATAGCACATATGCATATTTTTTATGCCACTGGCAACCACAAATTAAACATCTAATTTTTATACATTCATTCCAATTTGATGCAAATGAACTTCAATAGGGACTCAGAAAGGACATGAGTGTCATCTGCATTTTTCTAACTTGTGTTGAGAAAGCTCTTCAAACATGGCTTGCTCACCAAAGCTAGATGCAGTTTAATATGCATGTGGATAGGTATCCTCCCATTTGAAAATATATGCATTTACATGGGGATTTCAACGTTTCTTCAGATCTCTTTTCAAACAACAAATATGAAAGGAAAAGATCTTAAAAAAACTGGTTTTTCAAGTGGAGTAAAACTTGGCTTGTCATACTTCTTCTAATATGTTTTTCCTCTGTCTGACCTTTGCTCTGAATTTCTACGATGGAAGCTTTGGGGTTCTAGGACCCGGAGGTAAAAGTGTGTCAACTTCATAAGCTTTTTTGGAGAGTACCCAGCTTTAGACCCAGCTTTGTAAGGAAAAAGAAAAAAAAGGGAAAAAAAAAAAAAAAAAAAAAAAAAAGAAAGAAAAGAAAGAAATATTTTTCATGCCGCTTCAATTAGGCCCCTGGGTGAAGATCATACAGCTTTGAAACTGTTCCGTTTTGACAAAGTTCCAAAGTGCTATACACATTAGGGAAAACTAGAGTTTGCTGTAATGTAAACTGTTTAACATGCACACTGAGGTCAAATCTAAATTTTCCCAAGCGTTTGGGTTTGTTTAAACATTAGAACATGGTTTTGTGTCAGTGAATAGGAAAACTTTAAAGTTGTGGGTGGGAATCTACCCATCTTTCTTTGTTAAGGTTCCAAAGGCTACTGCAATAAAAATATTCATTTACTGAGGGGGCTATTGTGATAAGAGTCCAAAGACATTATGCACTGGTGTGAAAGAAGCAAGTAGGAATAGACATCAGCATTGTGGGTGAAAATAAACAACTGTTCCTTTCTTTTCCTTTCTCTTTTTCATTTGTAGGAGTTCCAAAATACAGTTTTAAATGAGATTTTTTTTCAGGGCGGTCTGGTTATCAGCAGTTCCATATTTTTCTGTCAGAATATAATACATTTTGAATAGCTGTAAGATTTCATAAATTCAACAATAATTGCATATTTTATTTCTGTTTTCCAATCGAGCTCTTCAAGTCAATGTGCAATATATGTACCTGTCAAGACTGAGGACCCAAACAGGCTGCCTGATGCAAATCAGTATAGATTTCTTAGGACAATATCAACATCTGTGTAAACTGGGAGTGGTTCTGAGAATATGGCTTCTCAAACTAAGAAAAAACAGGAAAATTTTGTTGATTAGCATGGAAATTTAGGTACATAGCATGAAGCTACTACTGTTAATTTATTATTACATTTTTCAGTATCACAAAAAGAAAACAAAGAACCATCATCAGGAAAACACTCTACTTCATACAGTTAAAACACCCTATCCAGTCTATTAAACGTTTAATATTTCAAATATTTTACATTTTTATAATGCTTTAATAACTAAGAAAATAAACCTTGCATATATTTATTTTTTTAACTTTATTTTGAATTTAAACCATGAGTTTAAAGCAATTGTGTTTATAGTTTATATAGTTTATAATATCCTCCTGGAGTAGGCAAATTTAATCCATTTGTCCATAAATTTATAAGATTTAAGTGTCTACAGCATGAGAATTAGAGAATGGAAATAATCAGACCCAACGAAAAAATCCACATGCTATATGGAATTGAAATCTGAGTGCTAAAATGAATGCAAAAGAAGACAGTGACCCATCATGCTTTGTTAACTTGGTGTCTCTTTTATTATCAAAATGGATATATGGACAACAATGAAGCCTTTGGCACCTTGTGAAGTTAAATTTAATAGCTAGAAATACCCTAACCGTAATTTAGCTGTCTGCCTTTCCTTATTATTCCTTGTATACTCAATGAGAAAAACTATTTTTTTTTTTTTTTTCCTAGAAGGTTGTTTGCAGCATCTTGGAAAACTCCTTACTAAAATAATACATTTCTCATTAAAAGGAAAATAAAGGAGAACACTGAAAGCAAGAGCATGTTTCAGACAGGGTGTCCTTTATTTGTGTTTCCTTACTTCAGTGATCTTTGTATGTACATGAAGAATTTATAAATTGTTTCTTCAGAAGATATCAGCTGCTGTAGAATAAACAAATAAGTAAACTAATCAAGCAGCAATATTAAACAATGAAAGCTCAAGCTGGTATTGCTTTTGAAACCTGTAGCAGGAATGTAGGATGGCACTCTATCCTCAGAAATTATCACAAGCGTTATAAGATGCTATGTTTTATCCAATTTATTGAACATGATATTTTTGGCATTTCAAGAAAAGCCTGCTTTTTTCTGAATTTGCATTTACCAATGAAGCCCCATCTCTGAAATCTCTGTCATATGAGCTCTTCTGAAATTATCTTATAGAGCAATTTGTAAGGACTAAAGTTTCCTTGTAAGAAATGGTAATTGGAATTAAGAATACAGGCTTTGAATTGAGAAGAGAGAATGAATACTCTGCTTGCAAGACTGATGAACCACTTTTTGTTGCTAGTCAAAATGAAATCATCAAGGACCAGTTCTGGTACATGAGAACTCTGGTATACCTTCAGAACACCTCTATCACTGAATTGTCTTTATGTAACTGTAATTATAAATCAGTTTCTCACAGAAGTGCAATGATTACATGAAAATGCGTGGGCATTTCCAGAAGTAAGTGTTGGAGCTCTTTTGGTCTTATATGAGTATGTGATCCTGATAAGAAGCAGGGTATCTGTTTCTTCAAAGCAAAAGGAAACATTTAAGCCTTCATTAGGAAGTGGAAATATAATGATGACCATCTCTGGAGATCTTCATTAACTTTCTTTGTACTATATCCATGTATCTGCTGGGTGATTCATAGCATAGATGCAGATCTTAGTCCCCCTGGAAAAAAAGAAAGCTCTTAGATATTATCCCCAGACACCACCAAAACACAAAAGCCATCTGATGCTGATAATGGTGTGGAAACTGGAACTCTGAGGTTTACGTTTGAATCAACAACAGAGAGGATGTCTTTGACCATGTTAACAAAATGTCTCCTACACCACAGCACACTTGCACTCAAGATAGGTATAGTAGGATATTCTGCCTTACATGAATAACAAACTACAAAGTATGCATTTGAAAAAAAAAAGAATGTTATCAATATAAGATAGCAAATTGTATTCTGGCCTTTTTACACATATCAGTAAATATATCAGGAGGGCAACAATTCATTTTCCATTAGTGAAAAGTTCAGAACTGCAATCCTCGACTTCCAACTCCCACTCCATGCTTTGAGATCTGTAGATGCAGAAGTTATAAATGACATTCCATGGCAATGGCCATGTCTTCAAATGGGAACACATCCAAGCAGTGGGGGAGGTGTCAAAAAACAGCAGGTGTTCAGAATTAAGAAATCCTGTTGAGTCAGGTTTGTTATCAGTAGAATGATGTAATGAATTCATAAGCTGCAGAACACATGCATATTTGCTGTAATGCTTCTATGCAGAAACACTAGCCTCTAACACTTGGGATAAAGAATCTGCTTCTTAGTTAATTCTTGAAATAAGGCTCTTATTTCCCCTGGAGGGTAAATAGAAGATGGCCAACTTGTCACAAAATGTTGCATATATTGCAGAAAAGGAACATCACAGGTTTCTGCCTTTCCAGATTTCCATTCATTGTGCCATCCCCCACAGTAAATGGGGAAATACTGTAGGTAATTGTAGGCTGACATAACACTTTGGAGAGACTTTGTCAAGGCTGAAAAGGCTGAATCAAACCTTACCTTTAGGCCCTTTTCCAGAACATTGAGTGCCAAGCTCAAGTGATTGCATCAGCATATAACATTTCATTCAAAAAACAAATATATCTGTGGTTCTCTAGATTGTTAAAAGAAAGAAAACTGAACTACATATGGCCAGTACATAGAAGTGGCATAGATTTGCAGGGAAGTTGAAGGCTTGGAGAAGAAGGAGAAGAATTGCCTCAGGCTGCATTGAAAATAGTGCAGTCTTTTTAAGGTAGCTAACTTAGAAACCGTAGCACTGGAATTACAGACGACATACTACTTTTTCTCCAAAAGGTCTTAATTCGCTTCAGGGTGAAACATCAGTGTAAAATCCTTCCATTTGAAGAATCAGAAAAGTTATAATGAGGAAAAAAATCAGCATCTTGAGGGTTAAAAGCAGTGATCTCTTTTATGGAAGTGACATTCTCTAAACAGCAAAAAGACACTTAGTTCAGGTGAAGAGAAGCTCTTTTCCATTAAATCCTCGAGCATTATAAGCCTTTCTGTAAATATCTTTTCATTAAAATCATATTTAATAAGACAAAATTACTTAGAAGATGAAATCCTTAACATGCTCAGCTGCATGATAACGGGTCTAAATTCCCTCATCTGGTGCTGTAACTGATTTGAACAAATCTGGTGATTTTAGCCACTCTGCAGAGTCTGTGGGATTTTCCATGTCTACTGAGAATGTTAGCCAGTGTTGTAACTCTATCAGTAAGAAAGTTTGGATAAAAGAGAGAATCTCATATCTGGAAGCATCTCACTGACCTTAGGAATATCTGTAAAGTTTAAATCTTCCTTTTGCTAAACCCTGTCATGAGCCTCAGATCTCAGTGACTAGAAAAAGCCTAGACTCATGTCACTTCATGCAAGGGAAGAGCTGCTTTTGCTGTCCATGTTATATCCTTGATTCCAAAGTAGATCTCATTAGATACCCAGATAATCATTTTTATCTCTAGCAGAAAAAAAAAAAAAACAAAAAAAAAAAAAAAAAAAAAACAAAAAAAAACTTTGTAACCCACTGCATATTACCATATTACCAAATGTTGGATTTGCACCTTAAGGATATGAATTTTATTGGCAGAATTGGTGCAGATGACAACTTTCTGATGTATTTTACCTTTTAGCTCAGAATCTCTAGTCATTCTATTAAGTATACTGAAATAATGGATGAATGAGCACTTTTCCTTCCTTCCTTCCTTCCTTCCTTCCTTCCTTCCTTCCTTCCTTCCTTCCTTCCTTCCTTCCTTCCTTCCTTCCTTCCTTCCTTCCTTCCTTCCTTCCTTCCTTCCTTCCTTCCTTCCTTCCTTCCTTCCTTCCTTCCTTCCTTCCTTCCTTCCTTCCTTCCTTCCTTCCTTCCTTCCTTCCTTCCTTCCTTCCTTCCTTCCTTCCTTCCTTCCTTCCTTCCTTCCTTCCTTCCTTTTTAGTTATTGCACAGGAATAACTAAATACCTTCAGGGTATGACTAACCTCACTGATATTTAACTTCATTGATTGTACAGAGTCTTCATTCAGATAGATGGTCTGAATTAATAAATAAACAAGTCTGATCTTGTGTAAAAGAAGCCATCACAGTACCAACTCTCCTTTCTGCTTTTAATATATATCATCTTCAAACTTCATGATTAATACTTAAGTTTTTATTTTCAATCTCCAGATGTGTCACAAGTAGAAGCTGTGATGACACTTCTCATGTTCTGCTGCTGATATTGCAAGCAAATGCATTTCTCTTGGTAAGATTAGCACAAAATATTCAAATAAGGAACTGCAGAAGATTTGCATGTTACAACTCAAAGCTAATCCTGTTTTTCTTATCATCTTCATCTTTCTCCTAGCTACCCTCTTCTGATACCATGACCTCCTACATTGATGAATACTGCAAGAGCACAGAGGTAGATATTAAGGGTGTGGGTTTGGCTTTTCTGAGGTCAATGGATGTTTTGCCAACAACTTCAGTAGATTCGCAGAGTCATTTCATGGAATAATTTGGCATCAGTTCTGCATATGGTTACAAATGAATATATCATGCCTCCTACTCAGTACTCCAATTAAGGTTGGTTCTATATGTAATAACAACCCCTTCTACTGAGTACAGTTGAAGATCTATAAGCACAGATACTTGCTGCTCTGGTTCTTGAGGACATCAGGTTGCCTTTCCACAAATCTAAAAGGCAATGATACAGATACTCCTAGAAATTTCAAGGTGCTATTTGAGTATAAAGAAAGGATTATTGAACCCAAATCTTATCTTTTACCCACAACAACATGAATGAAGACAGTAGAAATAATATTTTTTAGTTGTCTACATAAGTAACAGTTATAGTATTAAATCTCAGAGATAAGAAGTGGACTCACCATAACTGATTTTTCTTTCTTTTTATTCATTTTTGACCCCAAAATCAAGATAAAATTAAATTTTCATCTTGTTTCCATCCAGAAGTATAGAAAAATGTTTTCTTTAATTCAGTTAAAGCTCTGCTCACCTAAGGACTACAGAATTTAATCTACTACTGATATTGTTTAAATTCAATGCAAGTTTACTGTGAAATGTTGGTGATATTCATCAGAGAACAACAGAGGTCAGTTTTGTGGATGTATGATTCTATTTCCATGAGTAAAACAATGCAAAGGAATTGTTAAATTTGAAAATCAACAAAATTGCAGTGCTCTGTAGTGCGGGAATTCTTTTCTGTTAATTTTTGGAAGATGGAGAGGAAAGGTTTTAAAACTTGAGTGAAGCTTATCCCACAGGACATGCTCTCCACTATCTATACTTTCGCTACACATACACAGAGAAATGTCCCAGTGCATTTAGAGAAGGCAAAATTCAAAAATTTCAATAGAAAGTGCCACAGAAAATACACAGTAACAGTTTTATTGTCCTTAATAAATGGCAATGCAAGTTCTCTGATTTGGAAGAAAGAATGTACAATGATCGTCATAGGTATAGTTTCTGAGTTAGCAACACCATGTAAAAGAAGCACAGGAAAAATAATTTGCTTCAAATATATAAATCTTTACCTCTACACTTAAAAATTATCCATTGCGTTATTTTTTTAAAGCATGCAGTTGTATATATGGCTATCAGATTTTCATATTCAGAGAAGAAATTCATAAGCCCTGATTTTGCATTATGTTGAGATACTACAGGAAGGAGGATAAACTGAGAGATTGGTCTAGGAATCAGACTTGAACTAATAACAGAAATGTCCTATCTGAAATCTTTATCCTGTCTTTATTTTTTTACTCCAGTGGAGACTACTGTACTATCATCATCTTTGTAAAAAAAACAAAAACCAAACCAAAACAAAAAAAAAAAAAAAAAAATAATCAATAACAACAACAGACAAACTGAATAAACAAAACAAAATAACAACAACAACAACAAAAAAATGTTTATGCTTTTTTTCTGATATTTTACCTAGGAGAACTTGGGAAACATTGAAAACTCCTTCAGGGAACTTATGCCATCTGACCTTATTTCATGTGTTCCCTTGTATGAGCTGGAACAAAGGGAACTTATGCCATCTGACCTTATTTCATGTGTTCCCTTGTATGAGCTGGAACAAAGGCATGGGCTGGGTGGAATTAAAGAGTTGAGTGTGTGTGTGTGTGTGTGTGTGTGTGTGCATGTGTGTGGTGCATGTGTGTCTGTGTGCATGTGTGTATAAAGAAGTGGTGATCAGACGTTGCTGATAAGAGAAGCCAGTGGTGCTTCTGGGTGATGTGTGTATTCAACTCCAGGCTGACTCCTCTTATGCTAATACAGCCAATTTCCTCTTTTATTTCATTTCTGGAGCCTGAATCTGTGATCTCTGATAAGGTTCCCAAGGATACCGCCTTCACTCACAAATGGGCAAGTAAAGGGGGGGCAGGTGACGGAGACTTGTAACTCGCAGAGAGCACTACGGGATGAATAATTTAAAACTCCGCCCGGAGATTTGAGGCAAAACGGAGAGATAAGAGACACCACAGGGTCTTCTCTGTTTATTCAGAGCTTCATCTTCCAATGACAGGTGACCTTGGAGGTCAAGGGCATTATGGGAAATGGAGCCAACAGTGGGAAAAGGTACTGAATCCCAGAAGGAAGTCACGATTCACTTCATGTCAAACGAAAAATTGATCCTTTCTTCCCACTTTGCAGGTTTTTTTTCTCTCTCCAAGTTTTCACAGAGAAACTTTGGGCCCAATGCTGGTGCAAGTTTGAGCCACGAGCATAGATCGTGAACTAAATAGATGGTAGCAATGGGATTGTACCAGTGTGAAACTGGTGCAAGATAAGAATCAGGACCTTTGTTTAAGCAGCGTGCTGTCTGTGTCTGTACACAGTGAGTCTGCTTTGCTAGCAGTTTTATCAAATCAGATATGTATGAAGGCAATACCTCAGAAACATCACAGGCACAATCCACCTCACTTAAATTGCTGTTTTTCACCAGAGCTAGCTTAATTTACATCCTCTCAGATTCTGCCCTCATGTTTTTAAACAAAACACTCCCTCCAGTTTTAAACTGTAATTTCATTTATTTCATGTTGGCCTAAAAGTATTTAATGTTATGATATTATTTGGTGTTTATAAAAAAGTCCAAGGAGCTAAATATTCTCAAGAAACACATGATGTGTTCCTTAGGCCTTACACAAGATAAAGCACATTCACAAGCTCTGACTCTGACTATTGCTACTTCTCTTTCAGAAATTCTGAACTTAGGGCTTCTTGCACAATTAGGAAAACCTGATGCCGTTCACCCTGGTCATATTTATATTGTTAGTTTTAGACTCTTACAAATTCAGACAGTAAGAAATATCCCTAGAAGAGCTCTGCTCCACATTATCAAAACCTTCTGCTCAGTCATTCCTATTTGTTTCAATATAATGCAGCCATGACCTCTTCAGAAAAAAAAAAAAAAAAAAAAAAAAAAAAAAAAAAAGTCAAAGTCAAATGTTTCTCAGTGCTGGTTTACATTTCCCTGCATCTTAAACTGCTGTTTCTGCTTTCCTCTGTTTGAATGTTACCCATGTTTTCATTCCTGAGCAATCACATACCTTTTAACTTTTTAGATAAACATGAAAACATACTAAGGTCACTGCCCGGTGAGAAGTTAAGATTTTGCGTGACTGCCACCCAGTTATACCATGTCTGCATTTATTTTTCAATTCCCCCACTCCCACCTTCAGCCAGTCCCATCTCAGAAATATTTCTTGCAGGCTTTTGGAACCGTTTGGACAAGTCCTGAGGCTGACTCACATCACACCTCTCTTACTAGTTAACCTAGCCCAAGCACAGAGCAATGTGTTGGGTGGCAGCAACCTGCCTGGACTTCTGGCATGACTCACACCAAGCCTTCTTGCCCACTCCTTTTCATGTCCTTGTTTTCATACTCATACCCTGATGAAACGAGTGTGTTCATAGGCCTAAACCTGAACATCTCACCCACAAAAGCCACACCGCTGGGAGGGCTTGAAGTAGTTAGCTGAGCTCTATTGCCATGCTGCTCTTTGTGTTCACATAAGATATTTTCCATGGGGGTCTTCTGAAGATTCAGCTTGGTCAAAGGTAGCTTCTGCATCAGTTATACCAGCATGACTAAGTGCAGTCCCCACAGTCTGATCTGGTGTTGTACTGTGGCAAGTGAGATTGGAATCAGCCCTCCTAGTCTCATAAGGGTGTTTTTCCAGACCTATGAGTAATGGTGATGGGTAAACAAAATATTCTCCTTCATGTTGCAAGTGAGAATAAAGAGGCGAGGGATGTAGATATTGACTTCATTTTAAATCATTGCTTCCATTCAGTAATAGGATTTTGCTCTGGAGGGAAGGATAACAGCATTGATACTAAGTGGTCAAATATTATAATGACCTACTAAGTGTACAGTTCTATGTCTCAAGACCAAATTATGTGTTTGTGCATGTGCATGCTTATACACTGGCAAAGTCTAGAGTATGTCAAGGCATTATACCTAATTAAGGTAGAAATGTATACCAACCCACATCATATCCAAAGCAAGTGTGTCCTACTTTCAGCTCAGAGCAATAGCCTTAAAATTGGTGTTGGCTTTTACTGCTTACATTGTTTCTCTCAAAGACACAGTGGTAGTCCCCCTGTTCTGAGACGTGGTTATAGATCACTCTCTAATTTTTTTATTTTTCATATAATAAGAAAGTAAAGAAAATGCACATGATGTGGGAGATTCAGGCTCAATTCTCTCTAGCTAAATAGCATTCATGCACACAGTACAGACAATTTTGGCTTTAGTACATGCTTAGAAGAAAGTCCAAGATATCTTAGAAGAAAGTCCAAGATATCTTAGAAGAAAGTTCAAGATTTTCAAGAAAAGAAGAAATATATTTTTTCACATTAATTAGACCCTATTTTCCACATTTTTTAGACTTTTTTATTCTAAGTGAGGGCTTTTTTGTGACCTTCTCATTCATCCATGTTGGTCTTCTGCCACTTTTGCTTGATTTCTTACTCTTAGAGATGCAATGATCTTTAGCTTGGAAATAGTGGTGCTTGAATGTTAACCAACTCTCTTGGCTCCCTTATCTTACAAAACTCTAACCCATGGGATACTTCTATGTATGTCCTTGAAGAGGTTGAAGTTGGCTCTCAAGTCCAGGGTTGCAGTCCTACTTATTGCTTTGCTTCTTTCAAGTAAGATCTTGAACTGTACTATCTCATGATCACTGTTACTAATGCTACCCCAACCTTTACATTCAGTCTTTCTTTGTTTGTCATGCCATGAAAAACATACAGTGATGGTCATGCCATATTTTGTTGTTCTAATGATGATGAAAGAACAATTTAAGTATTGAATTCCCTGGAGTAAAGAGAGGGGGAAGGTTCAAGTCACATATACTAAGAGGCCTGAAGCAGAACCACTGATGTGTTTAACACTGGTATGAACAAAAGAAATTCTTTGTAGGACTGAAAACACCACTCTGGATTTGGTAGAATGTTACCCTCTAAAGGCAGTCTTGATGTGCTAAGATATAAAAGTTTTATTACCTTCACTTTTTCTAGTTTTTGTGGTTAAATGCTCTCTGAAATTTTGAAGCTGTGTAAATATTGAAACTTAGAGCAACAATGGCTCTTCAAAGTGGAAAATGTCCAAATTAGTTTTAGGCAAAGGGATGCAATGATGCTAAATACCACTGCACTGAATCTGAAATACTCCATTTACAGTAAGATTCTTGGTATATTTTGGGAAAAAGCACATTCATGAGAATGTTCTTTTTTACCTGTTCACAAAATGAAAAGACAAAAAGAAAAGAAAAGAAAAAAGAAGTTGCAAATCTACTACATTTTACATTAACCTAAGAGGGTCCTTTTCAATGACCTGACCTCTATCTCCCTTCAACACATCCCACCCCTGATACTGATTGAATTATAAAAAATAAGATCATTATGCTGTTTAGAACCTGTCATTTACAATTTCCTTCTTATCCACATACTCTAAACTTTAGGGGAAAAAAAAAAAAAAAAAATGTATTCTGATTCAGTTTCGAGTAATTATCAATGAGGAAAAAAATGTTCCAGATGTTATTCAGTCCTGTTTGCTTTACCACACTGCAGTGAGGATTGCTATAGGATAGTCATTGTTGAATGAAAGAATGTATCAACATGATAAAATGTTAAACATAACCGAAAATGAACAGAGGAAGAGACTGGGTAAAAGTTTTTTTAATCTCTCCCTTATTTTTAAACATCACTGAATATCCCCTCTTCCAGATTATGGTTACAACAGGAAATTAAAGTGTGAAGAGACTGTCTACAAGACTGGACCTAATTCAATGAGGTGATTCATACTTCTGTAATAAGTGCTGATGGTCGGACCTTGGACCCATTAAATTCAATGTCAAGCTCAGTGATTTACTCAAGTGCTCCAGTTTTCTGTCTCTAGCAATCATATTCTCCATTTTGTAAAAAGTGAAAAGGAAGGACTGTAGACACTAAATAGTAGAAATATGACTGCACATCAACTTTTTTTTCCTTTTTCTTTATACAGCAGGTAGGAACAAGTCTCCTAAATCCCACCAATAAATCGAGTTTAGAAGACAGATTCAGCTTTTACTACTAAGCAGGCCTTCAGATATTTAAAATTGGTTCACCCAGGGGTGAGATGGTTTCTAAAATAAAGGGCCTCAAGTGAAGCATAAAAGTGAGAAAAGGGGTATACCACAAACTAGGAGTTTCTTTTTTTCCAACTCCTGCAGATAAAACAGTAGCAGAAAATAATGTTGTATTCTTTCCTTTCATTTACATCAGTTTTACACTGAGATAACACTAGTCAGATTGGTAGAGCTACTACTGATTTATGATGAGGTAAATGAAAGCAAAGTCAGAATCCAAAAAAATATAATGTAGACCACCTGTTTTGAAAGAACAACTGGGCTCAGAAAAGACTTATATACTGTACATATAAGAAGCATGTGAAAAGGGCACGGTGGGAGTAACAAAAGCCTTCAATTATCCAGGCCTAGACTGGATTACATTAAGTGAAGGAAATAAGGTTGGCAGTATGTTTGTGGATCTGGGACAAGATTTCTTCCTAATTCAATATGTGCCACATCCAACCAGGAAGGAAACTTTATTAAAGTTGTGATTAAGCACTGAAAATGGTATGATTGAATACCTTCCCTCCCTCTCAGAGTTAGGGGGAAAGCAAAGATTATAAGCTCAAAAGTTCATGGACAAACTAAGCAGAGAAGATGATGGTAGGAAAAGTGACCTGATTACTGAATTTCTGAGAAATTAAAATAGGAAACGCTGAACACTAACTTGTTTGCTAAACACATAGATCTGACTTCTGTTGTCAAAGTGATTATATGGCTTGATACCACCACAAGCCACTGTAAATTCACAGGTTATGACAAAATCTCTAGTTTATTTATAATAAAAGTAAAATTAATAAGAAAGGTTACAAAAACAAATAAATCAAATGAATTCTCATCTATACTTACTAGTCATAAATGTATTATATGAGTAATAGGAATTGCTGTACTAAAAACTTTCACTGTGTGGACACAACTTGTACTGAAAATGTTTGCTGTTCTTTGAAATGGCTTACATTGGCTCAGCAAGTACAATAGGCATGGATAGAAAACCTGTGTTTGCTGGTTTATCACCCACCCTGGAACTAGGACACACCACAGTTAGCCCTTACTAGTTCCAGCCAGTCATCTAGGCCACTCCAGTCAACAAGACAGACAGGCATTTCCAAAGGATTATAATTCCCACTTATATTAAATGTCTACTTTATGCTGGGCTCAGCTTCCTCTAAGGTGTTTCTTTCATTAACCTCAAGAACATTGATGGCCAAAATTAAATGTGCTGGATACTGCCATCAAGTTTTCCAGATAACTATACTATGTCAGGTTTTTAAAGGTACCCAAATTACTTATGAAGAGGTGGGAATGGCAACAGAGATTGGGTCCTTCAAGCAGTATTATTACATCACTGTGGCTAGTTCTTGGGCTAGTTAACCTGTTGTTCTGATGGTATTTCATGACTTTGTGGTTCCACAGATCTGGAGCCTTGAGTTAGCCCTAGTCATAGTTGAGAAATCTCTGCACAATACTGTTTATCCTGTGGCAGATAAATATCTAAGCAAAGTAATGGAAAGGATATCTCTAAACATGCACTGAGGTTTTCAGTGAGGAATTAGCTTAAATTATTGATTATATCTTGGTTCTTGCTAAAGCTGGAACTCAGCTGTCCAGGAGAGCAAGTTCAAAGATCAGGCCTCCCTCTTGGCATTCATTCTACTCATTTTACCAGGTTAGAAGCAGCTAATACTAGCATTACAAACACTGGGAAGAACAACCAGAGGCCCTGTACCTCCCACTCATTATAATAATAAAAATTTATATATATATATATATAAATAAATAAATAAATAAATATATATATATATACTTTGGACATCAGTTTGTGGTTTTGATAGGCATGCATCATTTGGGTAAATAAACAAGCATTTACAGACAGAGCAAGCATTTTTGGTGGTTGTATTTTTGTGAGTAATTGTATCCTAGTTAAATTTTAGTTCAAAATGCCTTGTAAAATCCTTTCAAACTAAAATTTTAATAGCATAAAGGGACGTGGTTTACAAAGGCATTTAGTGAATTTAGAGGGACCATTTTAGTTTAATTTCAAGCCCATGAGTAAAATCCACCTTACTCTCCTATATGTTATTAATCTTTCTCCAAGTTTCTTCTCTGTGTGATAAAGAAGGCTGATTGCTGTGCCTTACACCACCATTTTCCACATAAGAGTGGTTTTATGTGGTTGAATTTACCTTTAATTTTCCATGTTCTCTGAGATCACTGCTCTTTATTAAGTCTTCTTGGTCATATTTGGTCTTCTTCAAAACTGAACAAAGGACTTAGTACTGAGGTGTTTAAACTTCACCTAATGTAAATCATCAACATTGCAATAACTTTTCTTTCAAAATAGGACAATGATTTCTGTCCTATTTGCAGCCCACACATTGCAGCTGTTTTCCTTCTTTCCCTAGGTTTCCCAGATTTCACAAGGAAAACAAAGTGGCGAAATAGGACTATGAAAATCTGGGGTGAGAGTGGTCTGGGGGTGGTGGAAGGAAGAAGGATCATTAAAATGTCCATGCACAAAAATAAAGAGTCATAAAACAATTACCAAAAAAGGCCAAAGGCAGTATAGGGAACTGAAGAACTGAAGAAAGAAAAATAATACATAAAAGACACAGATAATTTGAAAATGAGTCAGTAAGGCTGTTAATAGACAAGTGTGGGAGAATCTGTGACAAATAAGCTTGACTTTTGGCAACAGTTTCAATTAATTCCCCCTAGCATAAAGAGATGTTCAAAAACAGATATCTGAGACTATCACACAGATCCTTAAAGAACAGTGTTAGTCTTTTGTCCCCTTAAACTTGTTGATCAAATAGCTGGGTTCATTACACAAGCAACTAGATTAAATGTGATAGTTTTTGTTTTAGAGGAAGTTGAGTTTCATCATCTTATGGTACTCTCTAATTCTAAAATCTTTGTTTCTGTGAACCAAAGTTTTTCAGTGGTAATACTTTCATTAAGCATCCGTTCATTAACATGTTTAAGCACGTCTCCATCTCCAACCTGGAAAACTATATTGGCAACAACCGATTAAAGTTAAGCAAGTACTTGACCACCCTGTTGAATGTAACTACAGACAATCCTTTTAACATTACTCTTTAAAATTAAGGTGAGATGAAAGACTCAGAAAGAAACACAGCCAAGACAGGCATTACTACCTATGTTTAGACTAGGCTGTGTTCTGTTTAGGTTCTTGTGACAGAAAACACTTTTGCTAGAATCTACATTATTTGTAACACAACATATCACATAAAAGATGTAGAAGAGTCATAGTCCATAGTGCAGCAAATTGATGCTCTGGTACCTACTGCTCCAAATTATCTCCCCATAGAGAATTTGAGACAAAATAAATGAATGAAGAATAGATATTTGAATGTGGGCACATAAGAGTTACACTGCTTATGAAACACTGCTATCTGTGGCAGATGTAGAGTAAGGAGTAAAGCCCTCGACCCTTGGCCTTGCTCAATTAAATCTATGCCATGCTTTCCATCCAACATATATACATATACCTGCCTACATATGCGTAAATACTTCAGATCAAATAGTCATCATGAAAATATATAAGAAAATTTCTATGGAACATTTCATATATTCCACCAGTAATCTCAAACGGGAATATAGCCAAACCAAAAAAATGCATGTTCATTTCCACGTTTACTCCCTTTTCTTATCCTCAGTATGTTATGATAATCAGAATGGCAAGTATTACAGAAACTAATACGTAAAAGCATAAATCAGATTCTAAAACCTCTAAGATTGGTATGCAAACCTTGAGTTGGGCACATGCTGATATGCTTGTTTTGTTTTATTTTGCACACCCTTTCTGTTCTTTACAAGAATACATTCCAGTTGATTCAATCATGTCTCTCACAATGAACTGCCATTTTTTACAGTGTCCTATCTAAAGTGGTCAATGTCTAATACTGGATCATATTAGCTGTGACAAAAATTTGCTATGAGCGCCATGAGGGTAAGAGACTTGTAATTTTTAATTTGATTTAATGGAAATAGAAATTTCCAACTTCTTGTGTTCTTCTGCAAACTAGATTCGAAAAACAAAGAATTTGATAAGACAAGATTGGAATAGAGCTGTGCTGAGGTCTGTTCCTTTATTTATCTGTGTATATATTTTTATCACTATTGTGAAGAGAATTTTATGACTATTTTATTTTAAAGGGCAAAAAATGTTTTGTTTTTTTTTCCTTTAATAGATTCTATGCATCACAATAGATGGGCATTGAGAGTGAAAATTACTAAATTCCACTGTTCTCAGTCCTTGTTGCTGTGAGTTAGAGAAAGCTGATCATATCTACTCAACTGATCTGGGAACCAAATGATTCAAATAAAGAAGTTCAGTCCCTTGCATAACACCAACTCTTGTAAGATCCGGTATAATACCCACGGACCACAATTTCTTCATGGTCTTTTCTGGGGATTAAATAAATAAATAAATAAATAAATAAATAAAACCCCAGATTCACAGAATCACAGAATTGTAGGGGTTGGAAGGGACCTCCAGAGATCATCAAGTCCAACCCCCCTGCCAAAGCAGGTTCCCTACACCACGTTGCACAGGTAGGCATCCAAGCGGGACTTGAATATCTCCAGAGAAGGAGACTCCACAACCCCCCTGGTCAGCCTGTTCAAGTGCTCCGTCACCCTCACCTTAAAGATGTTCTTGTGAACATTTGTGTGAAACTTCCTATGCTCCAGTTTCTGGCCATTAATTAATTCTGCATACATGTAGCATGTACAATCCCCCCTCAAATATGCACAAAATTTCTTGCAAAATTACAAGTTTGTTCCTCCCACCAGATATAATTTTGATACTGATTTTTCACTGACATTCATTGACACTGGATGAATGTTTATGTAGACCAAACAGTGGATGTGAGCACAGTGAGGAGGTGGGTAGTGTGTTTCAACCATGGAGACAATGACAGTTGGCCATCTCCTCTGATGCAGATTTTTTTGAGCACAGTTTGCAGGCTGCTGTTCATTTCTGGCAAAAATGCATAGCTCATGATGATGAATTTGTTGAAAAATAGTGTTTTGTAGCTGAAAACTTGCTCTATCTAATAGAATTATTGTGTTATTTGTACCAGTTGTAGTTTCCATGGAAAAAAATAGGAGGCATTATTTTCAGAGCGACCTACATATATCATATTTCTTTCTCCTAATTGCATATACTCCTGTTCAAATTCCTCTAGGGAATTTTGGTAACATAATTAGTCACAAGGAGAAACTATCCCAGATGTTATTCAGAACACTTGGTTCACCATGTTGCAGCTAGTATTGACCTGGTATTTTTAAAGTCTGTAGTGTATCAGCTGAATCTAGCTTTCTATCAGTTGATCTCTAGAACATATTTAGGTACTTTCTCATATTCACTCTAGTTTCTTACTTTTTTTTGTTCATTTCCATTTATGCAATGTATGTGTAATTAATGTGTTGCATGTAATTCATTCTCACTCTCACCCTTTGCCCAGAGGGAAGCAAGAGATTGCCATAGTACATTTTGTTTTTGTAGGGCCAGATGGGTGTATATAACGTTTTTGTCAAGGAAATCAATGCAAAATGCACCTGGTCTGAATAGAAAACAATTATATTCAGGGTAGTGTTTTGACCACTCCATAGTCTCTCACTTGTTTCAAGAAAACTCTTTCCTTGTACAAACAAGTTTCCATAATGCTTTCTGTTCTATTTTAACAGAAAATAACTCTTATTAGACATTGCAAACATGAGTAAGGTAATACTAGACTCACCAGTTTCCAATTTTTCTCCAGTTCACCAGAATCCTCTTAGCCATTCCTTCAGTAGTGTTTAATGTGGTTCTTTTAGAGGTGAAGTGTGTTCTTTTTCCTAAAGAACAACCATGACTGTACCTGACTTAGAATGCCACAAAATCAAAATCAAAATCAAACCTCTCAAAGCAGGAATATATATATATATATATATATATATATATAAAGTTATTTTGCTTGCTTGTTTGTTTGTTTGTTTGTTTGTTTTGTATGATAAGATTAGTGAGGAACTGGAGCAGGTTGCCCTGAGAAGTGGTGTTTGCCCCATCCCTGCAGACATTCAAATCAGGCTGGATGGAGCTCCGATTTAGCTGTATGTGTTGCAGGGAAATTAGACTAGATGACCGTGGAGGGTCCCTACCAACACAAAAGATTCTATGATTTTATGACTATTTAAAAATTAAAATGTTTTAAAAATGTTTAAAATATCACGATTTTTATGGTAGTTTATAAAACTAACATGAAGTTCTTGTCACATTTCTCAGGCATCATGCTCATACTGGTAATTTTTCACACCTATAACAAGGTATTTGTCTACTTGACAGGGGGTATACTGTCAAGAAGTAGGTTCTCTCACCTTCCAGAACAGGTATGGAGGTTTCTCCATGGTCAGTTGAGATCATAATGTTAGACCCATAATCACACCTAATTTAGTCAGATAGTTGTCACTATTAAGTTAGCAGGTGCCACATCAAATCCCCTAATGGCCTCTAGAGAAACACAGACATCATAAGGAAATTGTTCAGATTTTAAGGAGTAAATTTTCTCTGTAGGTGCTGTTCTTGTTTTTGTGGGGAGAGGGTTGTCTGGTTGGTTAGTTTGTGGGATTTCCTAAGAGGTTTTTTGGTTACTTTTCTTATTATTTTGTTTGTTTGTTTATTTTGTTTTCCTCATAACACAGGAGATATCAGACCACTACAAAGTTAGGAGCAGACTGATCAGAGATGGTGCCTGAACTCTCCTATTTCCTACTACTCCTGTTGTTCTGATGACTTTCCAAACTCTAAATTTTATAAAAAACTTAGCCATTCCAAGTGCACAATGAAGGAGTAAATGCTGGTCCTAAATGTCTGAAGATGCATCATTATAAAAAGAAAACAATAAAAACCATTATGGCAGTAATACTACTGCTAAAATCAAATGAGCATCCCAGTCCATATGGTATTCAGGGTCAAATTCACGAACAAAACAATTCCATTTTAAATGATCTGGATGTTTCACAGCTGCTCTGCCTTCTTATTACAAAGCAAATATAGTGCACCAGAGAATCTGATGCCAAGTGTAAATCTTATAAATATGAAATAGCCCAGGGGGTCAAATTCATCCCTGACTGAGATACATTAACATTATTCACCATCTTGTGCCTCTTGTATTATAACTTAGCAGTGGTGTTACTGTTATTTAGGTTGCACTGCCACAGCAATGACAAGAAAAAAAAAAAAAAAAAAAGGCATGAAATATGGTGGTCAGTCAGGCTTATATTGCTACATGTAAACAACTGAAATTTTTAATGACTAAATGTTTTCTCCACTTAGCAGCCTCCTGCTACCCATCTGACTGGGATCACTTACACGATGGGAAACACATCATAGTCAGCTGTCACATCCTTCACTTTCTTGATCAAGTTGTAACTCCTAATTTTCACATTTTATGGTACACCCTTTAACTGAATGCTTCCCACCCCAGCAACTTAAAAAATAAATAAATAAATAAAAACTCCCATTTAAATTTATGTTTCTTGTTCTAGGTATAGATTTATTTAGCAGTGAGCAAGGACTTCTTAGATTCCTTACAAAAGCAGGAGAATATATTAATCAATCCATTTTTATGTGTGGAAAGAGAGGCAGAAGAGAGAAATCTTTGTATGAAAATGATTAAATTGGGTCTGTTTAAACTCATTATTGGTGTAATCAAGCTTTCTGTTCACTTGAAAGAAAAGTTCAGAACAATTATATGCACTCACTACATGTTCTTATTTTTCTAATAGCCTAAAGATAGAAGAAGGATTTCTTGCTGTCAGTGCATAAACGATAAATTTTATTTCTACACTAGAAAAGAGCAGAAGGAAGTAGTTTTTATTCCCAAACCTTAGTTTTGTCCTAAAAGGCAAAATGGTCAGAATCTTCTATCCATCTGTGCAGATGCCCAGTTCAAAACCAAATAATATTTCAGTTTTCTTATACCTTTGAAATGAAGTCTATATGCTATGGATGTCTTGTACTAGGGTGAGATGTGTTTTCCATTATGCAGTACAAGGAGGTTTTGCATACATATGCAGTAGCCTGTGGTACCACTGGATGGCAATGGTAACATTTGTCACTAACTCTTTTAACTCTCTTCCAGTCACTGTGATCTTCCGTGTAAAGTACTTCAGTATTTAGGACCTGGTTTTCTTCCAGAGAAGCTATTGAGAACTTTTCCATTGCTGTCTGCCAGAGCAAGATTAGACTTAATATCTTTCAAAGAATGGATAAGTACTGCCCAGCTTTTTCCAGTGTTCATACTCTGTTCAGCGTAGGCTGGGAACTTCACAATATGCATTGCAGTCTGCTGAGCCTTGGCAACTTGATCCTGTATGTAAGGATGTCACATACATCTGTCAGGTTCTGCTGTTCATAACCTCTCCAGTCACTGTGATCTTCTGTGCAAAGGACTGCAGCATTTAGGACCTGCCAGCATCTTCCTGTTTCTTATTCTTTCCTTTCTGTTCAAAAGAGTGCGCTAAGAGTGGGAATTACCAATTACATATCAACTGCGTGTAAAGGTTCTGTTTAAGATAAATGAAGATTTTCAATGGCTTATTAGGATCATTGAATCACAGCCACGATCCATAGAATCCAAAGCTGAAAAAGACCACTAAGACCATCCAGTCCAATCATCATTAATTTTTGTTCACAACTGTGCAGCATCAGGAAACGAGTTAACAAACTTATGCTCTCAGCTCTGGGACCAAGTACATAAAAAATGCTGCTTTTAATATTTATAGACCTGTAATTTACTAGTGTTTTGTTTTCATCCAGATGGTTAGAGACATAGTTGTAGCCTCTACGCGCAGTGGGAAGGGCTGCTTGCTCCTGTATTACACAGGGAGCTCAAAGAACCTGCACTGCTGCAAACCACAGCATCCATTGCTTACAGAAAGATATCCATTGTTTACCTACTACCAGTGTCTGAAACATACCTACTCACAAATTTTATTAATAACTCAAAGTAACAATTATTCTAACATTGAATACTAACATTACACATCTTATTTTGTCATTGGTTTGGTATTTTAGCTCTTCTGTAATGAATTAGGGAGAGTATCAGCTATGAATTTTAATTGACCTACTGAAAACCTTTCCACATTTGAAAATCAAAGCAAGTTTGTAGGGATTTTTAATTTTCCAAAGGCAGAGAGAAAACTACACATTTTTATTAAATGTTCCAGATAGTCATCATATTATTTACATTAATGTCAGTTTAGAGAAATAGACACTTCTGTGATGTTATCCAGCTGACCTGTTTTATGATCCTCCCTTGAATGAGATGGACTGTACCTGGAAACATTATGCTTCACTTGCTGATCATTGTTTAAGGTGAAATAATGGAAATCCCACTGTTCTTTTTTGCTGTTCATTCTGGAAGCTCAACACTGAACACAGTATTTTGTAAATATTTTTCAAGGTAGAATCTCATCTTTGCTTTTATCTACAACCATGGAGAAGAACTGAGATTCTTTCTCCAGCTGCTTCAAGTCTGGGTCTGAGCCTAGGTCTCAGATATAGGTGCAAACAGGCAATGTTTCATTTTACTTCTTCTGTGGAAAGCGGGAGAAATCAGAGTTGTGGAAGTGGAATAACCAGTTAGCCTTTATAGCAAAGGATGGGGAAAAAGGCAAAGAAAATGGAGGGATTTTGTCTCTGTTACAAATCAGCAGAAATTCCTTTTTTGGTGCACTGAGAGTGAGAAACAGTATATACACCCTAGCACCTGACCTTGCTCAAAAAATTGAAGAAAATTCTAGAAATTCATGAAGATGATGCAGATGAAATACTTCACTACTGTGGAGATGCGGTCATCTCTGAAGTGGAAGGGAACATGAAGAGCAAAACTTCCACCTTAATCTCAAATGGAAAGTATAAAATAACACAGTCTGATACTTATCTCCTGTAGGTTGCTTGGGGATTTGTGCTGTCTAACAATAAGTGAATGCCTTGTAACCTTTTGCATGTGAACTAGTTGTCTGAAATCCCCTAACTGTTAATGGGGAAATATGCAGACTTCATAGGCATGATTGTTCTCATCCTGCAGTGGGCATTTAGAGATCATGCTGTTAAATGCAGTTTATGAAAGCTTTCGATTATGAGGACAGCAGTGGATGCATTATTCATCTGTGTACCTCTAACATCTAAAAAGTAAGGATTTTTAGGTGGTTTTAACAGTTACACAATTTTGTGTTAATTCAGCTATTTCCCAAAATGAAGAGCTGAGGGAAAGGAAGCAGGGAAACTGAGAGTGTATGTTGAGCATGAGAACTGGGAAAGGCAGAAAAGGAAATGAGAGAAGACAGAAGTTAAAGCTTGCTAATGGAAAGAATGAATGGAAAAGGTGGATGGGAAATGGACAAAAGCAGAACTTGTCTATACCTCTATACTGTGTTATTTTTAAGTCAGATAACTGTTTTTTTCTGTTAATCTGTTTTTTGTTGTTTTTTCTTTTTTTTTCCCCAGCTCCCTCAGTGCCTGAATGCAACCTTCCTCCTTCCTCCCACCCCCTTCGCACACTCAAGTTTGCCTCTTCCCACATCCAGGACGTTTGACCTTTCGCTGATATCTCTCATAAATTAGCTGACCTGGGGCAGAACTTTAATCACAAGAGGAGGCTGTAAGGAAATAGATTGCCATGCAGAATTGTGCAAGTTTGACGGTACCATTTTAGTACACACAGAAATGCTGAAAAGGCAGCTTTATTTAAGGTAAAGGTTGCTCATAATGATATGAGAATGAGGATGAAAAATTATTTCTGCTTAGAGGAAGGAACACTTTGTGGTCAGTTTTTTCTCAGCCTTTAGCATTAGAGGAAAATGTACTTGTGATAAACTAATGAGTTAAGCAGATTAGCTGGTCAATGATTGGGTATGTTAGAGGAGGCTTGGGAGTACAGTATATATTTCCCGTGAGAGGAGTAAAATAATGTATGTCATACATTCATGTATGATGAGCTAGAAACAGGTCCATTCAGTGTTGTACTCTTCACCAGCACCCAAGGAACTGCCATTTTTAGATGTCACTTTGATGTTGCTATTGCAACAGAGTAGCTTGAAAGACAGGGAACATAATTTATCTTGTTTACAGAGAAATCACAGATATAGATTATAATATCTTCCTTGAGATGATTTAAGGAAGAATATTTTAGCAGGTGGTTTATTAAGCCTACATTATTCATTCCAGTATGGTACCCATCACAGAGTGCACTTGCCCTTTTCTCTCAGGCAACAAGTGACAGGTGAGAGGGGATGGCCTCAAGTTACACCAGGGGAGGTTTAGGTTGGATATTAGGATAAACTTATTCTCTGAAAGAGTGCTTGCACACAAGAACAGGCTGCTCAGGGATGTGGTGAAGTCACCATCCCCCAGAGGTGTACAAGAAAAGAGTAGATGAGGCACTGAGGGACATGGTTAGTGGGTAATACTGGTGGTAGGTGGATGATTGGACTAGGTGATCTTGGAGGTATTTTCTAACCTTAATTATTAAATGATTTTATGATTCTATATGTAATCGATTAACAATTAAACAGCATCTGCCCAGATAGCCTACAAGTTTATGGCAGCAAACCATTCTGAGTTCTTCTAGTACTTTCCAAAAGAGGATGGTAGAGAGTCTAGATCATTGTGTAATTAACAAGAAATTCAGCCTGGGCTTGTTGTCCCCTCACTGTCTGTTTGCCTGTTCCAACCATACACCTGGACACTCCTGGAGATTAGTGATGACATTAAATGGATGAGGGTTACACTGGAAATGAGGCCATGTTTCTTTCCCAGACTTCTGACTGTCTTGTATGAGATCCTACAGAGATTAGCCAGACATTCTTGGTACAGAAAATGTTGTCAGCTTGTGTATTCCTTAAAGGAAAGATGGTCACTTATCTTTTCAGGTATCTCTGTTCATTCTTAGTGCTTGTAAAAGAAATCTGACAAGGGCTGGGATTCATATTTAGGGAGAAGGAGTGGGTGAGGGATAAAAAGTAGGTTGGTTTGCTTTGAATAAAGCTTGAGCTTGAGAGAGCTGAGGAAATACCTTGTGTTCATTCCCACAGAACTCATGTGTGAGATAGAAGAAGTAGAGATTTCATTAGATTTAGTGGGCAGATCTCATCTAAGGTAGTGGAGTTAAATACAGCATTTATGAAATGGCTTTCTAAAGAAGTGAGAAAAAACAAAATCAGAAAACAAAAAAAAACCCACACCTTTCAGATCATTCTTCCTCCCTCCTGCCCTCAATAATATAAGATACTAGAAACAAGAAGAAATACAAATCAAAAGCTGATACTTTTTTTTTTTTTTTTTTTTTAATCTAAATCTTTCCTGAGAAACCACACATGGGAAATTCTAAGTCTGAAATTTAACATATTTCTTATTTCTTTTTCATAATTATGTCGGTGCAAATCTACAGTAATTCCATATATGTCTCTGTGCAAAAATGAGGCCCATAAATTAGGCCATGAAGAAAAACTATTAGTACATAGCTGCAGTTACCCAGTAGTGAACAAACAGCATTTTGCATGAGGATCATAAACACTGCCATCTGAAGTAAAGGGGAAGACTATAATTGCACCTTCTCTTCCAGCTACACGTGTACCGTTGCTTAGACATACCCTGTCCTGAATAACAGAGTATAGGCATATTTTCTAGCCATCAAAGCAACCCCTAGGCCCTGTCCTGCAGACATGACGTCAGAGGACTTGTTGAATCAGTCCCAGTGATGGTAGTCTCTGTGGTTATGTATAATGTTTATACTTCTCAAAGAATGAAAAAAAGAAAAAGAAAAAAATGATGCAGACTAAAATCTCTCAC